>NC_090817.1:103121238-103825094 GCF_000390325.3 Nicotiana tomentosiformis | reverse complement strand
TGAGTAGTGGTTTGGACATGAGCATATGGTCGTTGTGGGTTTTGGTTCTTGTTTGCTCGAGGAGGGTTGTATTATGGTTGAGGGTGGTAATATGGATGGGTATTATAAACGCAAGCGTAAGTGGGTGGTGGTGAGTGGTTGTTTGGGAAATAAGAGGTGCTCCCGTGATGTGGGTTGGGTTGGTAATAAGGGATAATTGCTGAGACCTCCTCTTTCTTCTTCTTTCCGCTTCCGATTGACCCTAGCTGGATGGACTTACTTGCCTCTTGCAATACTTCCATGGATTTTACTTTACCAAATTTTATGCCCTATTCCAAGAAATCTCCTGTCTTGACCAGCTCGGGGAACTTCTGTCCCATCATCTTTTCAAAGTATATTCCCTCCTGAGCTTTGATGAAATATTTGGTTAGCTCACCGTCATGCGTATTCTAGGAATGACTCAGATGTTTTTTTTGTAGGTTCACCACTGCAAACCGATCAGGAGTGATCTCTGTATTGAATCAAAAATGATTCATGAAGTCCTCCGCCATATCTTGCCAAGTTCTCCAATTTCGCGGATCCTGTCGAGTATTCCAGGTGAGTGCTTTGCTCGTCAAACTTCTTATAAATAACTTCATCCATAGCTTCTCATCACTCCCCACTCCGACTAACTTGTCATAATATGCCCTCAGATATGCGTGAGGGTCCCCCGTCCAATTGAAGATAGCGAACTTTAGGGGTTTGTACCCTGCCGGCATATCCACATCTGGATGAATACACATGTCCTAATAGTCCAAACTTTCACTTCCGTGGGAAACTTGGAGACTCTTTATTTTCCTTCTCAACATTAGAAACTGCTCAGATACTGACTCTTCTTCCTTACGCCTGGCTTCTCTATCCATCTCAGCGTATTGGTCAATCTCAAAAGGCACCCTGACCGTGACATGTGCTATAAAGGTAGGTTCAAAAATGGCATATACAGGGGGAATGTACCACTCATGGGTGGTGGCATGTGCCACAGGTATGTGCTGGTTAGTGGTGAAAGTGACTCCGTCACGAGGAGAGGTAGTTACGTTAGTGGTAATAGGCGGGTTCTATGATGTCTGAGTGCATTGTGGTACGTAAGGAGTGTGGATAGGGGAATTTGGTGGGTTAGCGGGGGTTACTGGAGGTATGACTTGAGTGGTGGGAGTTGAAGTTGGGGTGTTGTTATTTTGGCGTGATGTGGAAGGAAAGTGATTTGGAAGTGAATCCAAAGAAGGGAATCTAGGTGGCTGAGAAAGTGTTATCACGGCCAGGTGCGCCAGTTCTCTGATATGTTGTACCTCCTCCCTTAAGGACTCCATTTATTGGGCCATCCTGCCCACGTGTTCATCATTCCTAGTGTTGTCTTTTTTTCCCGATTGCCCCGGTTGTCGGCTATGACCAGAGCATGTTCAGTTAGGTCTTCTGCGGCTGACATCTTTCCCTTTAACTTTAGATTGTATGGTGGTTCTACCAGTTTTGGTCGACACAAACCAATTTTCTTTTCTTTTGGGGGGTAATAATAAAGCAAAATAAAAATAAGAAGAAAGAAAAAGAAAATGAACAAGAGTTAGTTTCTTTATTTATACGAGCAGGAAATCACATATAGTAGATAATTCATGCATTACAGCTAGCGTGTTCCTAGAATTCGCAGGGACCTATCATTGCCGGAGGTAGGCCTAATTCTCAGATATTTGACAGACGTTTAAACTTGACACATTTTAGATCTGAAGCAATTTGTTTTCATTGATAATTTGGACTGATAGAAGTGGGAACAAGGATTGTTTCATAGAATTGCATGGGCTCGGACAACTCGCCCTTTTGGAAAGTAAAAGAGAAAACTAGGGATAAGGGTACAAAGTGGGAAAGAGGGGAAATCAACCCACTCTAATAACCATCCCTTGAGTCATTTCCTATGTTCTTCTCTTCTTCTGGCTCCTCTTCCGGATTCTCCTCTAGGTCTTCCTCAAACTCCTCATCATCATCGTTGAATTCAGACTCCTCTTACGGATCTTCTTCTGGCTCTGTGCTTGATTCTATTCATATGCACTCTACTGCATGATCATCATCTTCAACAGGTGGCAACATGTGGTCAATGGATCCTAAGACCAACTGACGATGCATTGACGTGGTCACAAGATAATGTGGCAGGATCTCATGGTAAATCTGTAAAGCAACCACCACGTCTTTAACCAGGCTATACCCTCTCTGGTTGAGCGAGCCAATTCTTCTTCTTCATTAATCCAGGCGTAATACTCAGGAGTACACTATGAGTTTTGACCCATAGGCATTGTTACCAGGTCGTTCCACTCTTCTTGAAGCCTTTTTATCCTAGAAATTGGGATATGTCCATTATACTCATCCTCATATAGCGTTGTCCTTGTCCACAAAGGCACATATTGGATCATCCCAAACTGTTTGAGGACCCGCATAGGTGAGTATGGTTGAATGCCTTCCAGTTCAATCAGCTCAATGAAGTATTTCTGATGAGTCCTCAAGATTGCCCTTCCACCTAACCAAGAGAGTTTCCAAATGATCCATTCTCCTTTCAGATTGGTCAGCGTTTCCCTCCATTATTCTTGCCCATGTGGGGAGATCCAGTGTCTCATTCTTTCATTGTGGTTGCGGATCATATTAATGACGCCCACGAAGTAGTCAATGGTGGCTTCTCACTAGAAGAAATGTTCAGTAGCCCAGATCTGAAGCAGCAAGTTACAACCCTTAAAGAGAGCATACCCTCGTGCACATGCAGACAAAGCCCTCAACATCTTAGCTAACATCATCGGCACCAAAGTATCTTGAAGATTGCTACGGAAGGTTGCCAGGACCACTGGTAACACGTTGATGTTGATATGCCCCTTCGCTGTGGGAAGAACAATAATCCCAACAGTGCTATTGCGAAAGTGATAGGCCTAAGACTCTCCCACGTTGCTTGGTCACATTGAAACTCCCCTGAATACCATTCGTAGCTTTCACGGTGCCCAAATCTGTCGAACATCTAGTCGAGGCTCATCCATCCGTCCTCGATACTTCGGAGACTTCTGTTGTTGGCAAGTCCTAAGCAATCCAAGAACCGGTAACCGGGCATAGTAACTGGAAATACTAGCTTTCTTTCGTTGAACGGCAGTTCCCTGAAACTTATGACTTCTTTCAATGTCGGTACTAAGTCACTGTTGACAAATTTGAACACCGCCTTAGCTGGATCCCAAAATTCTATCAATAGTCGAGTGAGCACCCTGTCTGCTCGGATGGTCATCAATGCAGTTAGTGCCCCCAGGTGCGTCTGAACCTCATCTCCATATTCCCGACGAATATTCTTCCACCATTGCTTCAACTTATGTGGTTCTCCCATTACTATGCTGATTTCAAGGATGTTTTGGTTGATTTCCATTTTCTGAGGTGGGTAAAAGAAAGATATTTGGGTAAGTGTTTGCTTTGTATCCTTAAGTGTCTTGTCATGTTTGTTTGTCTTTCCATAGAAGCCATGTCGTTGGGTGCATGACCCTTTGACATCAGGATGGCTTTCCAAATTGTGTGTCGGTACCAAGGATCGACTCACCTAAGGTTTATGCAGTATGACCTATTTTACTAGAGTAGAGTGTTTCCTACTTTTGAACTGGACTGAAGGTTGCGAGAAGTTATGTTAGTTGACATGACAAAGCCATTCTCTGAAACTTGAGAGTTTTGAAAAGAAGGTTCGGAGGGGTGTAAAAGACAACCCCCGCGTGCCATTGTGTGTGATAGTGTATGGCCAAGACTCGATTGGAAGAAATGTGATGACAGTATGTATAAAATAGTAATAGACAAAGGCATAGCAGCAATAAGCATGATAATCATAAAGAGCAAATAAAGCAAGTAAGCATGTAATTGCAATTTCAACTATAATCACAACAATGTATAAATAAATCTAGAGGCAAAATTAGTCTAAGTATGCCAAGGTCAGAACCTAAGTGTGATATCCCCAACAGAGTTGCCATGTTGTTGCACCCTATTTTGCACTAGTCAAGAGAAGATTCAACTTGTGGTTTCTCTATTGTTAATGAAGGAGAGTTGCCACCTAAAATTTAAAGGTATACCAGGGTACCTATTTAATTACTAAGTTATATTCCTTACAGGTCTGCAAACCGGTGAGATTATGGGTAAGGGTTCTTGTTCTTCTAAGGGGAAGGCATTAGGCATCCCTTAAAATCTACCTGAGGTAGCTCCATAGGACTTAGACTAATCTTAAGGAATTAGTTATTTATACTATGGTTTATTAATACTAAGGAATGGCTTACTATATATTAAAGGGTGTGCATATATAAGACTTAAGAGGGATGTGAAATTATAAAAGAGTTATTGAAGGTTAAGAGAGTTCTGAAAATAGTCCATATTTTAAGACTTGTAATTATGAAAGTAATTAATTTAAAGAATAGAGGCTTGTATAATTTTAAAAGATGTTCGTAAGAAAAGTGATTCTAAATGTACCTTGGTTTTAGAAATTCTGAAGAAGGCGAATCTTTGAAAATTCATTTGGGCGACCGTTTATTACTATTTTTCAAGAAAACATCTGGTTTCATTCCCTATTAGCAAAGACCGGTGATTCTTTTTCTAATTTCCTTTGAAAACGGGTTGTTGTTTTTTATTGGAGCCTAAACTTCAAAATTTTTTAAGAAAGGTGAGTGTACATGATGAAGTAGTTATAATTAGCAGGGCGAAGATTAATTACTAACTAATTCCCTTTAAGCCCTATATTAGTTAAAGTTTGCATATATTTTATGTAATATTATAGCATGGAGGTAAAGTACATAATCTAATATATGTGTGTTAAATACATGATAATGAAATATGATAAAACAACAAAGGCAGTAAGCGAAGATAATGAAACAGTAAACTAGGCTATAGAAATAATGAACAGTAACGAAAGAAGTAAGGGAGAGAGGACTGAAATCTGATGGTTGGGCCTCAATAAGATATGCCCAACAATTGAAAAGCGCGGCTATAGCTGACTGGACTCCTCAGAAAATACAGCGAAGCTGGATTGGGTTTGAGTTCCGTAGGAACTCAGCAGGCCCAGATGTGTACATGCCCAAAAAGAAATAGGGTAATTAGAAGTATATCCTACATTCTCAACATATTCAAAACATATATGAACTGTATATAGACAAACGGTTGGAACAAGAAAATAAACAATTTGTGGGAAATTATATTAATGTGGTGGTTTTACTCGGCAAATAATTCACATTGAAAACCTTTCGTTTTCATTAAACATTAAACCCCCAAAGAACTAAATGTGTCAATGAATTAAGGGCTAAGAAGGAAGTTCTACTCAAGGTCGATGCTCCCTTTGAATCCCCCGACACTTCAAAGTTCCCAAGGAACTCAAGGCCCAGGGCAATGCTTGTGCTGGGGAGGGCAGCCCAACCAAGAGTCAAACTCCACTCCCAAATACCCGTAAGCACTAACAACATATTTTCCTTATTGGATTAAATGCCAATGAGGACCTTTCAATGTAACTAAATGCTATAGAATTATTCACCACAAAAATATATTTTCCCTCCTAACATAAGAATATATAGTCTATATTGGATACCAAAAAAAAATATATCGCAAGAAGCTAAAGATCTGACTTTAAAACATATACAGGTGAGGAGCAGAAGCATCATAAGCATACTACAAAGGTTTGAACATTAGAGCAGAGGTTCTTGTTTCTGGGAAAACCTAATGTGAACTGGTTGGTTCGCTTTTAGCACATATCTGGGTTTATACTACTATTTTAACACTTTAAAAAAATCAACAATGAGAATTCACGCAACACAGTCATGACTAAATTTCTTAGATGATTGATAGCATTTGTGTTTGTGTGTTTGTTTCTTTTCAGTTTTAGGTGGTTGGTCGTGTTAGATAAGAGAATTGAAGGCTCCTATTTATAGTGGCTATTAAAGCCTAGGGTTTTCAGCAGATTCAGACTTGGTAGTGGACAGTGAGGATTACTAGTTGATGCAAGCAAAATTGAGTGGAAATCTAAGAGACAAAGGTGAAAATCAGTGAGGGTTTTACCTGAGGGGGGAGAGATTGACCATTGAAGGCAAGGACCATCGGATAAAGCGTCAACGTCCAGAGGTCATTGCGTTTGACCTCTGGACCTCGAATAATCATGATTAGATTCTGAGATATGCTCGTGTATGCTCCGATTTGAAAGAACATAACAGAAATCAGATGATTTAAACTTTCGTCTTTGAGTCTAGGGTTAAGCTTTGGGGATTTCAAATTTTATCGGTAAAAGGGGAAAGGTTTAGCGAGAATCGCGGACAAAGGAGACAGGATGGATGATTTCCTGATGGATTCATGACCTTGCACGAATTTATTCAAGGGTTTTGATTTATTTGGGCCTGTAAGTTTGAGAGAAAAGGGAGAGAAAGGGGAAAGTAAGGCAGTCAGTTTCGTGTTAGTGTGATTATGGTTTGGGAGATAGAGGTGACCGTCTTTGGGTTTAAGATAGGGGAATATGATCTGGGCCGTTGATCTTTTAGATCAATGGTCCTAATATTTTAGGATTAAAATATTTTAAATGAGGGAATATGAGGGTCGTCGGATCTCTGAGTTTGGACGGCGGAGATTGAGTCTTATAGGGCTAAAAAGAAAATTAGAAAAATGAGGATTAAATACGAACCGTTGATAGGATAGACCAATGGTTGAGATTCATTTGTGTTTTCTTTGTAAGTGGTAGATACAGGTAATGTGGCGTGATCTCATTAGTCTAGAAGAGGTGACAGAGATTGCCAAAGTAGAGAGAAGGGAATCGGGTCTGGGTCAGATTTGGCTTTGGGCTTTATAATTGAACTGGAATTTATTTAAAGTATAGCCACTCTATGTTTAATTAAGGAATTGCAATTATAACCCTTTAGCCTTTTATCCATTTGAAATTAATTTAAATAAACTTAATTATTTTTAATAAAATGTAGTAAAATTATAATTATTAAATACTTCTAATTATTGCAATTAATTATTTATAAAATACTTCCTTTCCTAAATTGTATTCTAATTTTCAAAATTTCACATAGTAATCTAATTAACTAGAAATTAAAGTGTAATTTATTAAATTAATTATAGAACCTACGTATAGAAATTATTTTAATAATCCTAAAATAGTAAATATATTTGTAATTACATAATGTCAATGCTATGTGATTAACTTAAAAGCTAATCTTGGTTAATTTGTGAAAAAATAGATATTCATTACTGGAAAATACTTTAAAAATATTTATTGTAAATTATTAAATATAAATAAATTAATTTAAAAGGGTAGGGTCAAAATTGGCCGTCAACAATGGCGCCTAACTCACTTGCTATGCAAACCAAACATAACAAAAATGGAACATAGTAACAGAAATAATATAAATCCAATACCAACTGACATAAATAAATGCGTCAATACATAAATCCTCCAGAACTAGTAATATAGAGTCATGAGCTCTAAAATTGAAGTATAAGCCTGGAATACAAAATGAAAATACTATCTGAATGAAAGCAACAACACTGAAATGAAAAGAGACGCCAAAGACTGCGATCGAGATGCAGCTCTACCTCGTCTCACGAAGATACTCATAGCAACAATCACATCGGCTTTTGGCTCGATCCAACACCTGGATCTGCATAATTAAGTGCAAAGTATAGTATGTTTACAACCGACTTCATGTACTCAGCAAGTCTCATAACTAACCTCGGGGAGGTAATAGAAGTAAGAATTATCAATGATACTCGCTAATAACCTGTTCAGTTCATAAATTTCATAAGGACACAACAATAATATCATCAACTCATAAATCACGGATGAAGTCATCTCGGTACACATGAGATAAAGTGCCCAGCTCTGTATCAATTAACAATCCAACACATAGAGAAGATATGCACAAAAAGGCATGTATACATTCCTGATCTAGTATATGGAGAAGATATGCTAATAAAACATGTATACATCCAAGGAAATTGCAAGTAGAGAAGAAATGCAATAACAAAACCAAACATTGATAAGTTTTTCCTCATATCGCGTGTACACCATTAAGAGAGAAAAAGAGAGGGTGACCCTAGGGGGATGGATCCTTATCCACACGCTGCACAGACAACTCATATGCCATATATAACAACCTCACGGATAACTCATGTGCTAACATTACTTAGATCCGCACGGACCACTCACGTGCTATCAACCCAGTCCATATCACTCCGAAAGCATATACAAGAATACATGTGCATGAACAATGAATACCAAATTACATACTCATGGACTGATATAAGTGATATGCTAAGGTGTAGGCATGTACGAAGTGTACTACCATAGTTCAAATTAGACGATTGCGCCACAAGAATAGCAATTTACATGTTGAACAGGACATCAACCTACAAGTAATCTCTAACATGATTCTATAGCTCATGAAGGGGGTGCAACATAAGAAGCATAATAACATGAAACTTAGCAATCAATATAGGGCATATAATAGCCTAATCACTACCCCCGAGCATGGATAATACCCCAGTGCATGCACATGGGCTCTATCTCCTCACATGTGTGCCACTCATAGTGAATAGCCAACACTACTAACTCAAGAGACTAGTGCCTCAACCAAGTTTAGTTAATATGCTTACCTCAAGCAAGCCAAATCAATACTCTAGAAATCCTTTTCCCCGTGAATCAACATCCGGACGACTCGAATATAGTAACTTAATAACATCAATAAAAGCCATATGAAACAACCATAAATATTAAATCTATGATCTTGATACGAATATACAAAGTCAATCCAAAAACTCAACCCCGGGCCCCGAAGTCCGACAAAACTCACAAATCCCGAACACCATTTTTAATACGAGTCGAAATATATGTGTTTCATCCAAATCCAACCTCAAATCGACCCCCAAATCACCAATTTTCACTCTCTAAAAACCATGGCAGAAACCCCAAATTTCTCCTTTAAAATCACATAAACTAGGTGTAATAATCTATGGGAAATCAATATCTAACATCAAAATCAAGTAGAGTTTACTTACCCCTTTATTTGTAGTGAAAAAACTCCAAAATCGCCCTAGCTCATTTCCCCAACTCCAAATAATGAAAAATAACCAAAACCCACGAATGATATAATCTTCCCAGCAGTTCCGCATTTGCGAACCCAAATCCCGCTTGTGCAGTACCGCATATGTGGAAAAACCATCACAAATGTGGAAGTCACTTAAATTCCCGACCAACCGCTTCTACGAACACCCAGCCGCATCTGTGCAACCGCTTCTGCAGAAGTCTTGCGCTTCTGCACTAGCTCATCTGCGCTCATCATACCGCATCTACGGACTCTGTGCTCAGCCAACCTCCTTCGCTTCTGCGCACCCAATCCCGCAGGTGCGACTTCGCACCTATGCACCTTCCTTCGCATGTGTAATTGCACCAGGTCTCCCAACCAACAACCAAGCTCAACCACTTTCCGGGTGGTTCGTAACCTACTCAGGCCTCTCAGGACCCCGCCCGAGCATACCAACAAGTCCCAAAATATTACACGGTACCACTCGAGGTCTAAAATCACACAAAATAACATCAAAACTATGAATCACACCTCGATTCAAGCCTAAGGAACTAATCAACTTACAACTTTCTAAACTCCTGCGGAACCACGTCTAATCAACTCGGAATGACCTTAAATTTTGCGCACAAGTCCCAAGTTACATAACAAACCTATTAAAATTCCTCAAACAACACTACAAACCTGATATCAATAAAGTCAACTCCCGATCAATACTGAACCTTCCAAACCTTCACATTCCAACTTTCATCAAGCCAAAATAATCTAGAAATCTCCGAATCAAAATCCGGACTTATGCCTAATTCCAAAATTATCATACAGACCTATTGGAACCATAAAAATACCATTCTGGGGTTGTCTACATAAAAGTCAAACTTCGGTCAACTTTCACAACTTAAGCTTCCAACCTTGGAACTAAGTGTCCCAATTCAATCCAAAAAATTCCTGAAACCAAACCAACCGCACCCACAAGTCACATAACAACAAACACACATATGTAAAGCATCAAATAGGGGAAACATTCTAAAATACTCAAAATAACCAGTCGGGTCGTTACAATCGTTCGATAGACACATGCATGCACTCTACATTGGTTCCCATCTATGTTTTCTATCTTGTTTGTTACTTTTACGTCTATGCTCGTTATGTAGTTTACCTCTATGTTTCCTATTTGGCCTATTACTTCCATATCTATGTCCCTACCTTATTTGTTACCGTTACATATATGCTTTTACTTGATTTACCATTGTACATGTCCTTACCTAATTCATGCATTTACTTGTTAATAGCCTTTACACATTACATGCCTTTATTTATTACGTGCTTTACTTATTAAAGGTTTTTACCTGTTACATGATTTAACTTAATACATGCCTTCACTTACTACATGCCTTTACTTGCTACATGTTTATACTTGTTGCATGCCCATACTTGTTATATGATTTCACTTATTAAATGCCTCTACATGAAACCTGCTTTTACTTGCTACATGTATTTACTCATTTCATGTCTTATCCTTCTATGCTATGTCGAACTGGGTGACTATTAGATTGGTTGTGTATTTATTATTTTGTGGAAGCCATGTTCAATATATATATATATATATACAGGAGACTAGCTTTTGGATACTGGATTGCCCATATTACTTTGTTCGAGTTTGTATTTCCTAGTTGAATTTTGCGTGTTCGTTCTCTTTATGTTATATTGCGAATTTTTTCGTGCTTGGTTGTTTTTGGACGAGTTCATATGAACTGATATTGGGATCGGGTTGTACGCCACAATGATATTTATATTGATATTGAGATCGGGTTACACGCCACAATAAAATTTATATTGATGTTGGGATCGGGTTTCACGTCGCAACAGTGTTCATACTGATAATGGGATCGTGTTGCACGTTGCAACGGTGTTGTTATGGATATTTGATCATGATATTTGTGTGTATTTCATGATTGTTGTTTTCCTTTATAATAATGGTTCATAGGGCTATGTCTTTGTTTTCCATGTTTATTAACTTGCTCCTTAGTTCTCTGGTTGATGTTGTTGATATTATATGTCATATTTCTTTCCTTGTTGTCCTGCTTATTATCTGCACAGGTAAAATAATAAGTGAGTATCTTCTGACTTAAAAACTTTGTCACTACTTCACCGAGGTTAGTCAAGTTACTTACTAAGTACATAGGGTCGGTTGTACTCATACTATACTTCTATACCTTACATGCCGATCTTGGAGCTGGATAGCTGTGGAAAATGAAGCCTTATATTGAAGACGTACCAGCATTCCAAATTCAATCTACCCCTTGTTCATGGTAGTACAAGATTTCATTTCTGTTTATATAAACTTCAAACAGATATTGTATTTATTCCTCATATCAATTTTGCAAATCTAAATCATAGTGGCTCATGACTTGTACTACCAACGCTTAGGATAGCTGTATTGAATCCCTTTGTTATTTTTATTCATTATCGTTGATGGTATCTTACTATACTGGTGACTTATGATGTTTGGGCTTACCTAGCATGTCAGGTTAGGTGCCATCACGACTAGGTGGGATTTTGGGCTGTGACAAGCTGGTATCAGAGCTCTAGGCTTATAGGTTCTACGAGTCATTAGCAAGTATTTAATAGCATCTTGTGGATCAGTATGATGACATCCATACCTATCTTTGAGAGGCTACAGGGCATCTAGAAAACTTATTTTCTTTCTTTCCTTTTTGTGCGACCTCGATTCAGCTTGAAGCCTAAATCTCCAATTTCTTTCTCTTCGATCGCTTGTGATGCTGATTACTCGGACTCATATGTACACTGAAGGCTTGTGATATTATAGATGGGCTACAAAGGGCTATAGATACTTAATCATTGTCTCGATGTGTTGTAATATTTTGAGATATGGATGTGTTGGTGGATCTTTTAGTCGTTTATTGGAAGAATGAAGTCGATTCATTTATCTTGTTAAAGAGTATAGACTCCGAAAGATTAATTGATTGCTTAGTGGTTGTGACTATGGTAGGGTCATAGGAAGATGTCGATTTGAGGTTAGCAGGTGGTTTATCTCATGCAAGAAGAATTGAGGTCTTGTGATTCGTATGAGGCTTCTACTAAGTGGAATGTATATACTACCATTTCAGGAACTTGAGGAAGTTGGCTTGACTATCGTGAGGATGAGTATGTAACTGATAGATGATCGGAGTGTGTTTCGACAAGTGTTATACGAGATTATGAGGAGATTTAGCTGGATAGCAGTGCGAGGTCATATCAAGTTAATAATCAAGGGTATTGTAGGTTATTAGATCAGGTGTTTGTGGATCCAAGTCAAGCGAGGGAGTCTACTATCGACGATCGGGTCATTTGGGCATGTATTTTTGTAGTCCCTGGATTTGGAAGCACTACAGATTGGATATGGTTTGGGCAAAGAATTTACTAGATGCATGATGTGTTACACGTTATAGATATATGAAGGAAAGAATTTCTCGATTGCTTTTTTTGGAGTATTCATTTGCTAGCAAACCGCTAGATGTTCGGCATATTTGGCTATGCATTCAAGACAAGGTAAGAGTGAGTGACTCTCGAGAATAGTTCTTGTGGGTTCAAGATTCATATGTGGTATCTAAGGATCTCAGAATTTGTGTGTGGCTAAGATATGAGATTTGCATTGGATGATGCTAAGATTTACAACACTTCTGTATTATTATTGGTTCTATATTGCAGTATTAGAGGGATGGAAGAAACAATTTCAAATTCATTAAAAGGTCTCTTCAGAGCAAGCATTTCGATTTGAGTTACTTTTGGGCTTCACAGTCTACGTGACTCAGTTGATTTAGATAGATCTAGTTCCTATGGATAGGTTATGTGCTAGTGGGTCTCGAAGAGTTCATGATGGTTTTAACCACGACTCGAGGTTGATGTCTTCTACGGATATAGAAGGTTTGTTGCAATGCTCTCCTACATTGAGTTAAGTGGAAGGTTTCTGGTTGATGGAGTGTTTATCATACTTGTGATTCAGAGTTAATGATGATATTCTCATATTTTCATATCATGGCGTGATCGATGCAGTGAGTCGTGAGGCATTAGGATTAAATGGACAAGGTTGTGGTTTAGTTTCAAAAGGAAGGTCACGAGTTCTTGACAGCATGATGGATTTCAGATCTAAGAGAAAGTTGGCACTATCTTGTATCGCCTGAGAAAGGTGTGTATTGTGAAAGATGCATTGTGTATCGATTTATGGATGCTTGACTAGTACTACAGAGATCGCATAGTTGGTAACCATTGACATTCAGGTTTACTACTCGACGTGGAAGATTTATGGGAGTACTTCTCACGAGGTGACTATATATGACTGACGTATCAGTCATTTGAGTGGGAGAGTTAGAGATCAGATATGGAGATTTCCTATATTCTTGATATTTAGAGACTTGATGTTCTCATAGACAGACTATTCCTTGGTTGTGGACTATGAAGGTGTGTTAAGGATTAGATAGCTGATTGTATGTGTTATGGATAGGTCACTGTAGACTTTCGGAAGGTTATTTACCTATTCTGAGGAGGATCAAAATTGATTTGCGATCCATTAGTAGGCTTAATGAGAATGTATATTCTACATCAAACCGGGTTTGCTTACTCTTGCGCAACATCAACTAGGGGTATGTGATCGTATTATCCATGACCTAATCTATTTCATATGTTTCTCTCTTATGCGATGATGGGTTGTGAGGCTACTTGATTATTCACACGCATGTTGTCGTCCTGTTTAGGCCTTGTGGCGATATATGAGCGAGATGGCTCTTGTAATGTTGATTTGCTTATTGCACCTTAGTCGTGCTTACCTTTTCTGTAGTGTATTATGCTCATTCATCTCCCTATAGTTATATTTGTTTTTTGTACTCTATCATGCTTGATGTTGATGCATATATGTTTAGTGAGCACGATCATTATGGCTCGATGGGTATCCCGATGTGGATTTATACATTTGGGATCGGGTTATATGCCACAACGAAGTTATGTGGGATCCCTTCCTTGTGTTTATTTCGTGTATTTTATTTTCCCTTTGGGGTTAAGGTCATGGAATTATGATTTAGTTGTTATATTAGTTGCACTTGTTGGATGGTTCTCTTATTTTGTTTTCTCTCCATTATTGGTCATATTCGAGTTGTTGCTTTTTTGGTGCACGAACCGCATTATGTGAGGTTCCAGGTGGCCTTTGGTATGACTTGCCAGTTAGGCGACTTGTACTGGGCGAGACAAGTTTATTGGATTTGAATTTAGTGTAATCACATTTGCATTATTTTCGGAAGAAAAATATCATTAGTTAGTCCAGAAATTGGCAATGGTTCTTGTCGAATGGGAGAACTCCACGACTTATTGATTTGATAAGTGGTTATGAGTTTCTACATGCATCTTTCGTTATTATCAGTGTTGTGAAGGTTTATGACAAGGTATTATCTAATAAGAGGTATATTACTAGTACCGGATTTGGTAATGAGCAGTTATTATGGTCGAAAGTTAATACTATAAGTACATGAGTTATGTGGTATATCGTGTGGGTACATCCTAGGAATATAGTTATGGCTTGACGCAACTTGTTGTGACTTATGCATGGTGTATACGCGAGAATTGGATCTTATAGGGAATTCCAGATGTTGGGATTTGGTCCTAAGGTTTATGGGCTAAGGTTGAAGAAAGGATTTTATGTCGGGTTGTGCCAATGGACTTAGATGAATTGTGGTGGCGTGAGATTACTCATGGGTATGTGTATGGTGAGCTTATACTTTTGATCCGAATTTGACTTTAATGTTATCATATTCGTATTATTGTTCCGGAAGTTAGAATATGTTCGTTATGTTGTTTGGAACTTGTGTGCAAAATTTGAGGTGATTCCGAGTTGGTTAGACGTGGTTCAGCATGAGTTTTGAAAGTTGGAAGTTTAATTAGTTCATTAAGCTTGAAACGAGGTGTGATTTATAGTTTTGATATTGTTTTGTATGATTTGAGACCTCGAGTAGGTCCTTCTAATGTATTTAGACTTGTTGGTATGACTGGATGGGGTCCCAGGGGCCTCGGGTGTGATTTGGGGTGGTTCCAGACCATTTTTGTGATGTTTGGAGCTGTTAGTTTTTGATGCCTCAGATGTTCTTCACGATCGTGAAGGTGTTATAGCAATCACATAGTGTATGTTGGGAGCTGGGGTTTTGTGAATCATGTTCATGACAAGGTATCGCATTCGCGAAGGGTCAGTGCTTGAAGGTCTTTGCGTCCACATCGATGTAGTGCGTTCGCATAGAGTCTGAGTTGAGCAGTGGTAATTTTGTCTCTCGCGTTCGCGTTTGTGGTCCGCATTCGCATTTTTGAAGTTGATTGTCTTTCACGATCATGGTTGGTCTGGCGCGATCACGTAGTTAGTTCTGAGGGCGGCAGTGATTCTGTGCTTGCCGATCACGTGGCTATTAGTCACGATCGTGAAGGGTACTCCTGGGGCAGATCTATTAATTATTGTGTTCGAGGGTTTTGCTAATTTTATCACATTTTGATATTGGGAGCTCGGATTGAGGCAATTGTTTAGGCAATTTGGCATTTGAGTGGTGAATCTAAGAGAGAAAATTGAGTTTTTTTGGCAAAACTTTTCTAAAGTGAATAAATGGGTTTTGAACACCGATTCAGAGTCGGATTTGGGTAAAACTCATATGGTTGGACTTGTATTCGAATGGATATTCAGAAATTGTAACTTGGGTTGGGTACCGGGAAGTGGAAGCAGGTTGACATTTTGGTTGACTTTGAGTATTTATATAAAGATTTGACCTTTATCGATTGGGTTTGATTCCTATGGCATTATTTGATTTTATTGAGTTATTTTTTGCTAGATTCGAGCTGTTCGGAGGTCGATTAGCGGGGGAAGGCATTTTTAGAGTATTGATTTAGCTTGTTTGAGGTAATTATCTTGCCTAACCTTGTGTGGGGGAATACCCCTTAGGATTTGGCCTTAATTGCCTATTTGTGTTATGTGAAAAGCAACGTGTACATGAGGTGACGAGCGTGTACATGGGGACTATGTGTGGCTTGTGACTGAATTGGACCTTAGGCTATTAATATGCCTTAATTTGAGGATGTATTATATATGAAACATGCTTAATCACTTTGTGGCTATGTGAACATGACCTCTACACTTGTTTTAGCCGTAGTAATATATGTTAAACACCCATCCGCATTTTATTATATTCATGTCCTGGTGCACTTTGTTGATAAGTTATGAACTCATATCCTTGATAAATCTTTGGCATTTTGTTCTGTGATTATTGTGGCACATGTGGACATGTTGAGCAGATTGTGTGGGTGTTGGAATGAGGTCTTTGTCGTGTGAGTGTGATTTATATTATGGCACGAGGTCTTTGTCATGCGAGTATGATTTATATTGTGGTACGAGGTCTTTGTCGTGTGAGTGTGATTTATATTGTAGCACGAGGTCTTTGCTGTGCGAGTGTGCTTTATATTGTGGCACGAGGTCTTTGCCATGCGAGTGTCATTTATATTAGCACGAGGTCTTTGTCGTGCGAGTGTGATTGATATTTGCACGAGGTCTTTACCGTGCGAGTGTGATTGGTATTGTGGAACAAGGTCTTTACTATGCGAGTGTGACTAATAATATGGGCACGAGGTGCCATATGTGTGCGTTTCTAGTTGATGACTTGTTAAAGCTGAGCCTTTACTTGTATTGAATTGTCATCACTTGTTCTGATGAGATTATTGTTATTGTTTTTCTGCTATATTTTATGTTGCCAGTCCTTGATATATTTCACAGGTTATTTGATTAGTGAGTATCACATGACTTGAAACTCGTCAATACTTCACCGAGGTTAGTCTTGATACTTACTGAGTATCGACCGTGGTGTACTCATACTACACTTCTGCACCTTGCATGTAGATCTTCGAGTTGAGCTGCTATGGATGGCGGAGGCTATCATTGCAGGTGTACCTGTTTTTCGGATATAGTTACCACTTGTCCTTGGTAGCTTTGGATTCGTACCTCTATCCATGTATATTCCAAGCATATGTTGTATTTATTTTCGTAGTAGCTTTGCAAATCTTAGTGGCTCATAACTTGTACTACCAATCCTTGAAATAGTTGTATTTAATTCTATTGCAGTTTTTATTATATATATTGTTGATTTTCAGTTTAGTAGTAACTTATACTGTTTGGCTTACCTAGCGGGTTAAGTTAGGTGTCATCACGACTTGATGGAATTTAGTGTCATGACAATATATAGGAGACTAGCTCTTGGATACTGAGTTGCCCATCTTACTTTGTTCGAGTTTGTATTTCCTAGTTGAATTTTGCGTGTTTGTTCTCTTTATGAATTTTCCCCTGCTTGGTTGTTGTTGGATGATTTCATATGGAATGATATTTGGATCGGGTTGCATGCTGCAATGATATTTATATTGATATTAAGATCGGGTTACACACCATAACGATATTTATATTGATATTGGGATTGGGTTGCACACCGCAGCAGTTTTTATATGGATGTTGGGATCGTGTTGAACTTTGCAATGATGTTCATACTGATATTGGGATCGAGTTGTACGCCGCAATAGTGTTGTTATGGATATTTGGCTATGATCCTTGTGCGTATTTCATTATTGTTATTTTCCTTCGTAAGAATGGTTCATAGAGTTATGTCTTTGTTTTCCATGTCTGTTAACTTGCTCCTTAGTTCTCTAGTTGATGCTCTTACTATTATTTTTCATATCTCTTGCCTTGTTGTCCTGCTTATTATCTGCATAGGTAAAATAGTAAGTGAATATCTTTTGACTTAAAAACCCCATCACTACTTCACTGAGGTTAGTTGTCACGACCCAAACTAACCCCTGTCGTGATGACGCCTATCGTGGAACTAGGCAAGCCGACTCATTTCCAAAACAAACTGATATTTTTCATTTCAAAGATAATGTCAATGTTATTTAACATAAAAATATTCATAAAGGAGTTCCAATAAAAAAAACAAAGTGCGGAAGGAAAAGCCCGACATCGGGGTGTCACTAGTCATGAGTTTGTACTACAATCTGTCTAACAATATCAAGGCTAACTCAGCCTGGAAAATAGCTAAATACAACTAGAGGAAGATAAGAGGGAGAAGAGCATGGCTGCGATCGCGAGGCAGCTACCTTGCTATCCCCGGGAAAATCTGTAATCAGAACAATCAACAACCGCTACCGTGTCCAGCTACACCTGGATCTGCACACAAGGTGCAGGGAGTAACGTGAGTATTCCAACTCAGTAAGTAACAACAATAAATAAAGACTGAGCAGTAGTGACGAGCAATAAAGCATATAACGTTCATATCATGAAATCTCAGTCAAATACCTCATGCTTTTAAAAATCAGGATTTGAATCAAAACATTTCGTTTAAACCCAGTTCCAGTAAAAATCATTTAAAGATATTTTTTCAACAGTTTTCAGACAGAGGAAAAATGCAAAGGTGAGCAAAAATGATGAAATCATAAACAACCCCTCGGGCAAAACATCACTTATATATAGCCCCTCGGGCAAACCTCACAGTCACTCTTGCCACTCGGGCATACCTCACAATCACTCTTGCCACTCAGGCATACCTCACAATCACTCATGCCTCCCAGTCACTCAGCACTCGACACTCGTACTCAGTGGGTACCTGCGCTCACTGGGGGTGTTTACAGACTCCGGAGGGGCTCCTTCAGCCCAAGCGCTATAATCTGCACGGACAACTCACGTGCTGCACGAACAACTTACGTGCTATAATAATAAAGTATGCAGCAGGCAGGCAGCCCCGATCCACACTCATCCTCACAATCAGGCCCTCGGCCTCACTCAGTCATAAACCTCTCAAGCCACTCGGGCGTTTAAGTAAAACAGGGCATTCGGCCCAAAAATATTTATATGCATAAAAATAGAGTCATAAAACTGAGTTATACAGTAAACAAGTATAACCATGACTGAGTATAGATTTTCAATCGAAAACAGTGAGAGGATAGTAAGCAAAGGCCCCTAAGGGTCCAAACAGCACTGGCCCACGACCCAAACAGGGCATTCAGCCCAATTTACAGAAACTCTTTCTAAAATATATAAGTATCATATAGTTTCAACAAAATATGCAACTTTACAGTTGCTACGGGACGGACCAAGTCACAAATATACAACGGTGCACGCCCACACGCCCGTCACTTAGCATGTGCATCACCTCAAAATAGTAGAATGATACGAAATCCGGGGTTTCATACCCTCAGGACTAGATTTACAATCGTTACTTACTTCAAGCCATGAAATTATTATTCTGCAATGTCCTTTCCTCGTGAATTGGTCTCCAAACGCTTCGAATCTGGTCATAAATAATTCGTTTCAGTCAATAAATTCATTGGAATTAATTCCATAAGAAAATAATGATTTTCCATAAAAATCCAAAAATTAGCTCAAAAATTTCCCGTGGCGCCCACATCTCGGAACTCGACAAACGTTACAAAATCCGGAAGCCCATTCAACCACGAGTCTAACCATACCAATTTTACCAAAATCCGACCCCAACTTGACCCTCAAATCTTCAATTTAAACCAAGAGGGTTTTCAAATTTCCCAACTCAATTCACCAATTAAATGATAAAAATAACCATAGATTCGGGTAATTTAACCAATATTGAGTTAAGAACACTTATCCGGTTGTTTCTCTGAAAATGACCCAAAAATCGCCTCAATCACTGCCCAAGCTTTTCTTCTTCGCGAGCGCGGTCAGTGCCTCGCGTTCACGAAGCAAAAAATAGCTCCCGTCCAAATTCCTCCTTTGCGAACGCGACATTGCTCTCGTGTTTGCGAAGCATAAAATGCCTCTGCCTCAATGCCTTCTACGCGAACACGTTCAACCCATCGTGAACGCGATGCTTCGTTCCCCCTCACTATGCGAACGCGACACCCCCTACGCGAACGCGTAGACCAATTGCCTGGGGTCCTCGGATGCTTCCTCTCTTCTTCGCGAACGCGTAACACTTCTCGCGTTCGCGATGCACACCCAGTCCACCCTTCGTGAACGAGTCTTTCTCTTCGCGAACGCAAAGAGCAAATATTGCCAACCTCTCAGTTCCTCTTCGCGAACGTGAGGTTCCACTTGCGAAGGCGATGAAGGAAACCAGATGGTGCATTAGAAAAATTCCAGTAGAGTTCCAAGTCCATAATCCAACTCGTTAACCATCCGAAACTCACCCGAGCCCCTTGGGACCTCAACCAAATATACCAACAAGTCCTAAAACATCATACGGACTTAGTCGAACCCTCATATCACCACAAACAATGCTAAACCCATGAATTACACCCCAATTCAAGCCTAATGAACTTTGAAATTTCTAATTTCTACAAACGACTCCGGAACCTATCAAATCACATCCGATTGACCTCAAAATTTGCACACAAGTCATAAATGACATAACAGAGGTATTCCAATTTTCAGAATCAGATTCCGACTCTGATCTCAAAAAGTCAACCCCCCGATCAAAATTCTCAAAAATTAAACTTTCGGTATTTCAAGCCTAATTCCTCTACAGACCTCCAAATAATATTCCAGACACGCTCCTAAGCCCAAAATCACTATACGAAGCTATTAGAATTATCATAATTCGAATCTGAGGTCGTTTACACATAGGTCCATATCCGGTCCACTTTTCTAACTTAATTTTTCAGTTATAAGACTAAGTGTCTCATTTCACTACGAGTTTCTTCCGGGCCCGAACCAACTAACCCGATAAGTTATAAATCAATTGCAAGACATAAATTGATCAGTAAATGGGGGAACGGGGTTATAATATATAAAATAACCGGCCGGGTCGTTACATCCTCCCCCTCTTAAACATCCATTCGTCCTCGAACGAGTCTAGAAACATACCCGGAGTCTCGAATAGGCGTGGATATCTGCTCCGCATCTCCCGCTCAGTCTTCCAGGTGGCCTCCTCCACAGGCTGACCTCTCCATTGCACCTTCACTGAAGCTATATCCTTTGACCTCAACCTTCAAACCTGCCGATCCAATATAGCCACCGGCTCCACATCATAAGTCATATCACCCTCCAACTGAACCGTGCTGAAATCCAAAACATGGGACGGATCTCCAATATACTTCCGGAGCATGGAAATATGAAACACTGGATGCACATTCGACAAGCTGGGTGGCAAGGCAAGCTTATAAGCCACCTCTCCTATCCTCTGAATCATCTCAAAAGGCCCAATAAACTAGGGGCTTAACTTGCCCCTCTTCCCAAACCTCATAACACCCTTCATGGGTGATACCTTCAGCAAAACCTTCTCCCCAACCATAAAAGACACATCACAGACCTTCCTATCCGCGTAGCTCTTCTGCCTAGACTGCGCCATGCGAAGCCGCTCCTGAATCTATTTCATCTTATCTAATGCGTCCTGGACCAAGTATGTACCTAAGAGCCTAGCCTCACCCGGCTCAAACCATCCAACCAGAGATCTACACCTCCTCCCATATAAAGCCTCGTACAGAGCCATCTGAATACTCGACTAATAACTGTTTTTATATGCAAACTCCGCGAGTGGAAGAAACGGGTCCCATGAACCCCCAAAGTCAATGACACAAGCACGCAACATGTCCTCCAATATCTGAATAGTGCACTCGGACTGCCCATCTGTTTGAGGGTGAAAAGATGTGCTCAACTAAACCTGAGTACCCAACTCTCACTGCACGACCCTCCAAAACTGCGATGTGAACTGAGTACCCCTATCTGAAGTGATGGAAACTGGGGCACCATGCAGGCGAACAATCTCTCGGATGTAAATCTCAGCCAACCGCTCTAAAGAATAAGTAGTACCAACTAGAATTAAGTGCGCAGACTTAGTCAGCCAATCCACAATAACCCAAATAGCATCGAACTTCCTCGAAGTCCGTGGGAGCCCAACGACAAAATCCATAGTGATCCGCTCCCACTTCCACTCTGGGATCTCTAATCTCTGAAGCAAGCCACTCGGGCTTTGATGCTCATACTTAACCTGCTGACAGTTGAGACACCGAGCCACAAACCCAACTATATCCTTCTTCATCCGCCTCCACTAATAGTGCTGCCTCAAATCCTGGTACATCTTCGCGGCACCCGGATGGATGGAATACCGCGAGCTGTGGGCCTCCTCAAGAATCAACTCTCGAAGCCCATCTACATTAGGCACACGTATCCGGCCCTGCATTCTCAGCACGCCGTCATCACTAATAGTCACATCCCTAGCATCACCTCTCCGAACCCTGTCCTGAAGAACGAGTAAGTAGGGGTCATCATACTGACGCTCCCTGATACGGTCATAAAGAGAAGACCTGGAGACCACACAAGCCAATACCCGACTAGGCTCCAAAATATCCAATCTGACAAGCTGGACCGCTAAGGCCTGAACATCCAATGCCAAGGGTCTCTCTGCTACTAGAAAATATGCTAAACTCCCCAAACTCTTTGCTCGATGACTCAAAGCATCGACCATCACATTGGCCTTCCCCGGATGGTACAAAATAGTGATATCATAGTCCTTAATAAGCTTTAACCATCTCCGCTGATGAAAATTAAGATCCTTCTACTTTAACAGATACGGCAGACTCCGGTGATCAATATAGATCTCACAATGAACCCCATACAAATAATGACGCCAAATATTCAAGGCGTGAACAATGGCTGCTAACTCAAGATTATGAACAAGATAGTTCTTCTCATGGGTATTCAACTGGCATGAGGCATAGGCAATCACCCTACCCTCCTGCATCAAAACACAACCAATGCCTATCCTCGAGGCATCACAATACACGGTGTAAGAACCTGAAGCTGATGGTAGAACTAACACTGGAGCTGTATTTAAAGCAGTCTTGAGCTTCTAAAAGCTCTCCTCACACTCATCCGACCACCTGAATGGAGCACCCTTTTGGGTCAATTTGGTCAAGGGGCAATAGATGAAAATACCTCCACAAAGCGATGGTAGTAACCCGCCAAACCAAGAAAGATCTTAATCTCCGTGGTTGAGGACGGTTTGGGCCAACTCTGCACCGCCTCTATCTTCTTCGGATCCACCTGAATACCCTCACTGGACACCATGTGCCCCAAGAATTCTACTGAAGTGAGCCAAAACTCACATTTAGAGAACTTTGCATAAAGCTTCTCCTCCCTTAATCTCTGTAATACAACCCTCAAATGGTGAGCGTGCTCCTCCTGGCTCGAGAGTACACCAGGATGTCGTCAGTGAATACAATGACGAATGAGTCCAAATAGGGCTAGAATACACTGTTCATCAAATGCATGAACGCTACTGGGGCATTGGTCAGCCCGAAAGATATCACCAAGAACTCATAATGGCCATATCAGGTCCTGAAAGCTATCTTAAGAATATCTGAATTCCGAATCTTCAGCTGGTGATAACCGGACCTCAAATCAATCTTGGAGAACACCCTCGCTCCCTGAAGCTGGTCGAACAAATCATCAATACAAGGCAAAGGATACTTGTTCTTGACTATGACCTTGTTCAACTGCTTGTAATCAATACACATTCTCATGGAACCATCCTTCTTCTTCACAAATAGAACCGGTGCACCCCAAGGTGACACACTAGGCCGAATAAACCCCTTATCAAGGAGTTCCTGAAGCTGTTCTTTCAATTCCTTCAACTCCGCCGGTGCCATACGATACGGTGGAATAGAAATGGGCTGAGTGCCCGTCACCAAATCAATACCAAAGTCAATATCCCTGTCAAGCGACATGCCCGGCAGGTCTACATGAAACACATCCAAAAAATCACATACCACCAGAACAGAATCAATGACAGGAGTCTCTGCACTAACATCCCTCACAAAAGCCAAATAAGACAGGCAACCCTTCTCAACCATGCGCTGAGCCTTCAAATATGAAATCACCCTCAGAATTCCAGGCATAGCCAACGTCACCGTCTTAGTGTGACAATCTAGAACAATATGACATGCAGATAACCAATCCATACCCAATATCACATCAAAGTCAACCCCCTGGTCAAACTTCTCAAAAATTAAACTTTCGGCACTTCAAGCCTAATTCCACTACAGACCTCCAAATAATATTCCGGACTCTTCTAAGCCAAAAATACCATACGGAGCTATTCGAATTTCCAAAATTTGAATCCGAGGTCGTTTACACATAAGTCCATATCCGGTCCACTTTTCTAACTTAAATTTTCAATCATGAGACTAAGTGTCTCATTTCACTTCGAGTTCCTTCTGGACCCGAACCAACTAACCCGATAAGTCATAAATCAATTGCAAGATATAAATTAAGCAGTAAATAGGGGAACTGGGTTATAATATTCAAAACGACCGGCCGGGTCGTTACATTAGTGAAGATACTTACTGAGTACATGAGATCGGTTGTACTCATACTACACTTCTACACTTGCGTGCAGATCTTGGAGCTGAGTAGCTATGGAAGACGAAGTCTTGCATTGAAGACGTACATGCATTCGTTATTCAAGCTACCCATTGTTCATGGTAGTACAGGATTTTATGTTTGTTTATGTAAACTTAAAACAGATATTGTTGTTGTTCCTCATATCAGTTTTGCAAATCTATATCATAAAGGCTCATTACTTGTACTACCAATCCTTAGGATAGTTGTATTGAATCCCTTTGTTATTTTTATTCATTATTGCTGATAGTTTCTCACTATACTGGTGACTTATATTGTTTGTCTTACCTACCATGTTGGGTTAGGTGCCATCACAACTAGTTGAAATTTTGGATCGTGACACAAAAATATTCTTTCATAACATTATTTTAATAGATCATATGTTTGTCAATTTGTTAAATTCTTACTAAACATATATTAACTTATAAAAACTTTATCTATACCTCTAACACATTTAATGAATGATTTGGAGTTAAAAATCAAGAATCGACCTTCAATGGTGCAACTATGAATTTGTAGAAACTTTGAGAATTTAATCTAAGTGTCAAAAGCTTTGTAGATTAAATTAGTATCATTGTGATGCGTTGTTGATAAATATGAACTCGTATATGTAGATTGGACTTGTTGATATTGTTGGACGACCAATGAGACTCTTAGATTAATTAATGAGACATCGAGGTATGCTAAGCTTCTAAGCTTATTGGGTGCTTTCAAAAGATAACTCATGTCCTCGAAACAATAATAATGTTAATAATATTCTATGTATGTGCTGGACAAACTTATATGGTTTGCTTCTTAGATCTCCTTCTTTAATAATAGGATCACTAGCAAAGACAATAATCTCTACATTCTCATTCTTAAGATTCAAGGCTATTTGTTTTACATTGCTGACAAATCCAACCATTTCCCGTAATTATGGTAGTCGTAGTTGATTCGAGGATCTTACATTGCGGAGCGAACTCTTCTATTGTGTTGCATTTTCTCTAGTGGATCCCCCTGTCCATTGTACTAGAGCAATTCGAGAAGAACGATTAAGTTCATATTATGTCCAATTGCAAACAAAGAGAAGGTCGGTTAAATCCCACAGGTTAGTGAAGGTGGAAGTCCAAAGCTTAATAAAGTTTAAGGTGAAGCCAAGGCAAGAGCAAGGGTTTTGGTTGAGGTTAAAACAATAAAAGCACCTAAATAACTACGATTTAAATTATATGAAAGGTGTTTATGGCTCTTATACTACCTTTATATTATTGTGCAACATACCATACCACTTATATGATTTTCATGACATGTTTGGTTTATATAATTCATAATGTGCTTCCAACTATTATATTGTGTTCCTTTCTTTTGATTTTCATTATGCAATTATATTGAATAGTACTTGACTAAGAAAAGAGAGCTAAACTGTAACGATCCAACCGGTTGTTTTGAGCTCCAGCACTTCGTTCGCTGATTTTAGGCCTTGAGTAGCTTCACTTCGTGCATTATGACTTGTACGTGTAGTCGGATTTGAATTTCGGGAAGTTCGGCGTTGATTTGGAAGAAACATTCTCAATTCGAAAGCTTTGAGTTGAAAGAGTTGACCAATGTCTGACTTTTGAGTAAACGACCTCGGAATCGAGATTTAAAGGTTCTAATAGGTTTGTATGATGATTTTGGACTTGGACTTATGCTCGGGTAAAGTATCGGATGGTCTGGGAGAATATCGGTGCGTATTGTGGAAAGTTGGCATTTTAAATGTTTTAGAATTTCCTAAGTTTGATTTGAAGTGGAATTTGGTGTTATCGATGTCTGTTTGGGATTCTGAGACTTGGAATAGGTTTGTATTGTGATTTGTGACTTGTACGTAAAATTTGGCGTCATTCCGGAATGTCTAAGTGGGATTAGGACGCGTTCGGTGAAGCATGAAGGTTTGAAAGTTAAGAGAGTTTAAGAAATTGAGTTTGATCTTTAATTCTTGGTTTTTCTGTTGTAATTTGTGTTCCGAGTCTTTCAACAAATTTAGATAGGGTATATAAACTTGTTAGAATGATTGGACGGGGTTCCTCGGACCTCGGGTGAGTTTTGGGGTGGTTTTGAACCACTTTTAGGCCCTTTTGAATTGTTGATATCTGATGCTAAGGGTGCTCTTCGTGATCACAAAGGTCTAGACACAATCACAAAGAGAAAAGTGTTGTTCTGGGCCTTGTGAATCGCGATCGCGGAAGGAAGGTCGTGATCGTGTAGAAGAATTTTTGTTATCAGCGGTTTGAGTTCGGGAGCTTATATCTTGCAATCTATAAGGAATTTGGAGATGATCTAAATTAAAAGTTGTAGCCCTTTGAATCTAGTTTTCCTAAAATTAAACCATTTGTCATTTTGAACTATGTGCAAAAGTTTATGACCATTATACCAAAGGGTGTCTATGAAGAAGAAAACACAATTTGTACATCACGATCGCGAGATTTTAGCGGCGGTCGCGATGAAGGATATGATGCTGGAACTTTTTTTAGCCGCAAACGCATGGATGATGACTGCAATCGCAAAGGAGGAGGCCTGGCAGGTGTATTAAACATCTAATTTTGGGATTTTGAGCTTATTTTCATCACTTTTAAGTTCTTGGAGCACATATGGGGCGATTCGGGGTGATTCTTGAAGATCATTTTCGCCATATCATGAGGTAAGTTATTCATACTTGTTGTAAGATAAAAACATGGATTATATATGAATTTAAACGTGGAATTTGTAGAAATTGGGGGATTTTGGAAGAAAATCTAGAATTTGATATTTTTTTTTATTTTTGACCACGAAATTAGAAATCGAATTAGGAATAAATTATTTATTTGAGTTTGTGGTGTCATGAGTAATGTTTATCTTCAAAACATTTCGAAATCCAAGCACGTGGGCCCGAGTGTTGACGTTATTGACTTTTCGAGCAAAGTTGGAAATTATTATAATTGTTAAGTTATAAGTATTGATTTGATTGGTTTGCATGTTGTTTGGATAGTTTCGGATCGATAGGCATTGGTTTGAGGTGTTAGTGAGGCGTTGCAGCCGATTATCGAATTTCAGAGCGAGATAAGTCTCCTATCTAACCTTGTGATGGAAAACTTATCCCATAGGTATTAAATTATTATGTGCTACTAGTTGTTTATGCTACGTACGCACAAAGTGACGAGAGTCCGTACGTAGCTAAAAGCATTTTTATGCCCGGTGGACTTAGTACTTTATCATATAATATTTGAATTATTTGAACTCAATTTTCTAGCTTAATTAATTGAATTTATAATTGAAATTGATTTGGGAATATATTATGCCGAGCTTTATCACCTTGAGTTGTTTGGCGTAATATTTCATAAACGATAAAAGTCATATTTACTTTGTGCTCCTATACCTGTGTTGTAAGCATGTGGCTCCTAATTCGATAAGTTTCTTTCTTTCCTATGGATCGGGCTGAACGCCTCGGCAGTATATTGAGATGCATCTCTGGTTCGCGTCGGTCGACCCTCGGCAGTGTACACACCACTCTGGATTGGGCCGTACGATCTCGGCATAATCGTACGTGATACCGCTAGAAGACCGAATATTCATGAGATCCCCCCCTTTGATTGAGACCTAGTATTTATATGGTATTCCTTATCCATTTGATATTTGCACTTGATATTTTCGAATCTGTTGAGATAGCATATGAGATTTGAGAGATTTATATCACCAAATAAATATTGGAGGATTATGTGAGTTACAGTTTTAGCTCATGGTTACTGTTGTGTTTCATATCTATTTATATATTATTATTATTATTATTATTATTATTATTTTATTATTATTCTATTATTTATTGGACCACTAGTAAATGTCGATGTCGACCCCCCGTCACTACTTCTGCGGGGTTAGGCTAGATACTTACTGGGTACGCGTTTATTTACGTAATCATGCTGCACTTCTACACTAAATGTGCAGGAACTGACAGGTTCATTTGGTGGTCATCTTGGTGTGTAGGCGCAACTACTGAGGGGACTTCATGGTGATCTGCATTTCATGATACATGTCGCAGCCCACAGAGTATCCATCATATTTACTTACTTTATCCTATATATTTTACATTTCAAACAGATGTTGTATTATTATTGTACACCTTAGTAGATGCTCATGCACTTGTAACATCTGATTTTGGATATTCTAGTTGATGTTAATGGTTTTGCTTTAATAATGTCACCTTTTTATTTTATATCTTATTAATATTGTATGTATCCATAATTTCAAATGCATTAAATATTTATTTAATAAAACTTGTAATTTTATAGCTTGCCTAACAACGACGTTGGACGCCATCACGGCCTATAGTGAGTTTTGGGTCATGACAACTTGGTATTAGAGCTCTAGGTTCACTTAGGTCTCACGAGTCATGAGCAAGTCTAGTAGATTCTTGTGGATCGGTACAAAGACGTCTATACTTATCTTCAAGAGGCTACCTGGATGTTAGGAGAACTTTCATTCCTTGATTCCTCATCGTGCGATATGATTTCTTTGAAGCTTATGCCTTTGATTCCTTTCTACTCATTCGTATATGACGTCGGGCATTTGTTATTAGTTAGGCACCGACGATTGTGAAAATGATACAGATGCGATGCAGGATCTTTTTCCCTAAGTATGCAGCCTGACTATTATCGTCACCTTATGGAGGAGTGTTCTGTAATTTCAGCCTAGTATTGGTGTTGCCTACGATTTCGAGGCTATGTGTAGTGTATTGTGATGTTCATGCATTGTTATTGCATTGTTTCGGTGCGAATTGTAGGATACTTACTTATGTGTTGCGGCAATGAATGATTCGGGAGGAGGATTAATCGATTCAAGATCGGGAGATTCAACATTTGATTCCAGTAGAGGATAGGCAATCAAACTATGGATGTTTAGGCGTTGGTTGATGGAGTCGCGAGATTGGATATTTACTATTTTAGTGGAACTCTTGTTAATATTGTGTTGTCTTCGTCCCTGTATGAATGTATTGAGGCTCATCGGTGTGATGGTTCTTTGGTTTGCTTTAGGGGCAGAGTGTTGTGGAATGGTACCTAAGCGGCGGTTATCAGAGATGGTGATGTGTGGCGGCTTCGGGGTCAGATTGGTGCTTCTGGTATTGAATGGTTCGAGAGGGACGATCTTTATGGAGGCTCGGAGTTGGTGGAAATTTATCAGTTTGGGTGCTGCAGAGATGGATTATGATTTGAAGTAGTATTTTGGCAGCGAATGAGGAGGAAGGACATGGTGGGAGGTGTCTCGTGGTGGTTGAATTGCTAGCATGTCAAGTATGAACAATAGAGGCCGAGTAGTTGCTTAAATAGATGGTTTAACTGAAGTGGGAGTGGAAGAACAGCGTATAGATTCCGTGGTAGGATAGCCATATGCTTTGAGAACGTTTAGAGAGATTTGGGGATCATGGTGGACAAATGACTAAATCTATGAATTTCATTTGGGATGGTGGTTACTGTACTGAGGAAGTATGAATATGATGGAAAGGAGTTTGCTTGGAATGAAGAGGAGTGTGAAAGCTTGATTATCGTTTTGGGATGCAACATGACTTCGAGTTTTGGAATGTTTTGTTGGACCTTCAGTTAATGCTAATGGGGAATGAACGGACTCTTACAACTGGTGGACAAGCATAGGCTCATCAGTACAACCGACCCCATGTACTGAGTAAGTAAAAGACCTAACCTTAGGTTGAAAGTAGTGATGAGCTAACACCGGGTCGGGTCCAAAACCAATATTCCACAACAGTTCATAACAACACAAATGCAAGTATAAAAGAGATATCCCAAAAGTAAAAATACTCAGCTCATTCACAGTTCCAGAAAATGGTCATGCTTTTCAAATATCTCAGTGAAAGAAAATCCCATATCTCTTACCGAAAATGCCAGAAGTACGAGTAAGTTTGAAAACTGTAATTTCCAAATATCCTTTCCACGATAAAAAAAAAATGTTTCATTTTCTTTCCAAATAACAAGTATAAAATACCTCTCTGTACCCACATATCAATGTGTATAATAATAAGTCATGAATGACGTAATACTATATAACATGAGGAAAAATGCATCTCCATGCCTGTATGTCATGTGTGCCTGTAAATGCCATGTATCTCAGAGATGAATCATGTACTCACACTCTCAGAGTACTCAATCTCACTGCCGCGCATCCTCTCTCACTAGGCTCAATACTCAGCACACTAAATCACTCAACGATGTATAATAATTATTACGGCGTGCAGCCCGATCCATACACACACACACACACATATATATATATAGTCGACTGCGCTCACTAGGGTGTACAGACTCCAGAGGAGCTCCTTCAGCCCAAGCGCTATATTGATGAGGCGTGCGGCCTGACCCAATACTACTTCGGCATATAGCCTGACCCAATACTACTTCGGCGTGTAGCCCTACCCAATACTACTTTGGCACGTAGCCCGATCCAATACTGTTGCGGCGTGCAGCCCGATCCAAATACTGTTGCGGCGCGTAGCCCGATCCAAATACTGTTGCGGCGCACAGCCCGATCCAAATATTATTGCGGCGTACAGCCCGATTCAAATATTGTTGTGGCGTGCAGCCCGATCCAAATACTTGTCACTCATGATCAGGCTCTCAGCCTCACTCAGTCATCAATCTCTCCAGTCTCACTCATAGGCTCACAATGTCATGAAACTAGCCCGACAACAATGATATGATGTATCAATAAACAACAACTGAGACTAAGATATGATATGAATGCATGAATATGACTGAGTACGAAATATCAATAAAAATCAATGAGATGACAGCTAGAAACGACCACTATGGGTACAAACAATATCAGCATAAATCCTAAACATGATATCTAGCATGATTAACGGCTCAATTACTTTATCACATGGTGAAAACACAAATATCAACAAAATAGGGGCCAGTATACAGTGCCATGGGAACAACAGAGTCCCAATTCATAGGGTGCACGCCCAGACGCCCATCACCTAGCATGTGCGTCACCTCAATACCAATCACATAACACATAATGCGGGGTTTCATACCCTCAGCACTAAGTTTAGAAGAGTTCCTTACCTCGAACAAGCCAACACCAATGCCGAGCAAGTCAAACGATGCTCCAAAATGCTATCCCGCTCGTTTCGACCTCCAAACGACTCAAAACTAACCAAAAATAACTCAAATACATCAAACAATGCTAAAGGAACCAATCCTGATCGAAAAAGATCAAATCTTGAACCAAAAGCCCAAAATCGGCCAAAAGCCCAACTTGGGCTCGTACCTCGAAACCAGACAAAATTTATAAAATCTAACAACCCATTCAATTGCGAGTCCAACCATACTAGCTTCACTCAAATCCGACCCCAATTCGATGTTCAAAACTCAAAAATTCATATTATGAAACTTTAGGCCAAAAGCCCCAATTTCCTCTTTAAAATTCATCAACCAAAAGCTAAAATCGAAGATAGATTTATGGAATATATCAAAATCGAGTAAAGAACACTTACCCCAATTCATATGGTAAAAATTATTTCAAGAATTGCCTCAATCCGAGCTCCATAGCTCCCAAAATGTAAAAATAGCTGAAACCCTCGAAATAAAGTACTTTATAATCTGCCCACGCCTCCTCTTATGCGAACGCGAGCAAACCATCGCGTTCGCAATGAACAAAATGCACACTGCCACAAAAGACTCTACGCGTTCGCGATTCAACCCACGCGAATGCGATGAACACTGCTGCCAAAGCATCGCGAACGCGACTAACCTTATGTGATCGCATCGAAGAACGCTCAAATTCCTAGCTGCCAACCTCAACACTACGCGAACGCGATCCTCCATTCGCGAACGCGAGACATACTTCGCGATCGTAAAGAACAATTTTCTGCTGCCATCCAAATGCACTATGCATTCGCGACACTTGCCACGCGAACACGATGAAGAACCGAGATATCGGAAAACAGCAGGACACAACAGTACCAAAAATAAAGAAAAATGATCTGAAATCAATCTGAACCATGCCCGAGCCCCTCGGGACCCCTTCCAAATATACCAACAAGTCCCACAATATCACACGGACCTACTCGAGGCCTCAAAACACACAAAACAATATCGGAACGACGAATCACACCTCAATTCGGATTCAATAAACTTTAAAACTTTAACTTCCACAACTGATGTCGAAACCTATCAAATCACGTCTGATTGACCTCAAGTTTTGCATCCAAATCACATTCGACATTACGGACCTGCTCCAACTTGCGGAATCATAATCTGACCCCGATATCAAAAAGTTCACTCCCGGTCAAACTTTTCAAAATTTCAACTTTCGCCATTTCGAGCCAAATTTAACCACGGACCTCCAAATCACAATACGGATGCGCTTCTAAGTTTAAAATCACCCAACGGAGCTAACAGAACCATCAAAATTTTAATCCGAGGTCAAATGCTAAAAAGTCAAACTTGGTCAACTCTCTCGATTTAAAGCTTCAACAATGAAAACCATTCTTCCAATTCGATTCCGAAATACCTGAAAACCATAATCGACGATTCACACAAGTCAAAATACATCATACGGAGCTACTCATGCCCTCAAACAATTGTGTGAAGTGCAAATGCTCAAAACGACCGGTCGGATCGTTACATATAGGTTCTTTTTAAGAGGTCTCTTTTGTTAGGAATTGGGTACCTAATCCATTTTAAAACAGCATTTAAAGGTTTAAAGTTGATAACTAGTCGTGGTGCTCCTCTTTCCTTTTTTGCATTGTTATTAACATAAAATGCATAGCAACTCCAGGAAAATTTAGAAGGACGGATAATTTTATTTTTTAAAAGATTTGATATCTCTTTTTTGCAAATTTTCATCATTTCATGATTCATTTGGATTGGTCTTGCCTTAGTAAAAATGATATGTTCATTGAATCCTTCTATGTATGGAAGTTCAATCACATACTTTTTTTTCTTTCCCAAAAAGCGTTAGGAAAATAAAAGCATATTTCTTTCTCAAAACATTTTTGAAGATCGGCTATTTTAGTATCCATCTACGGGGTTTTTAAAATCTGCTCGATTTTCTTGACCTTAATTTCATCTTTTAAAAGGGTGATATGCTGAGAAAGTTGGTTGATTCTAAAAATAGAATTTTTTCTAATAAAATTGCTTTCATCTTGTGAAAGAGTTTTTATAAAAGGAAAATGTAGATCTTTTCCTAGGATGGTGGTAGTTATACCATTTAAGTCAGTTACAAGCAAAGGTAATTTCACGATTTAAGAGATAACAAGACAATAAGGAAGACAATTCAACTAAAGCATGTAAGAGAAAAATAACAAGTAGGAGATGGCACAGGTGTCAACAATGATAATTAAAGCATGTACAGGAAGACTAACGCATGTAATATTAATTAACAATGAGAACGAAAAATATGTTAAGGCAATTTAATTAAAGGCATTGAAAGAGTCTAAATACCCTAAACCGGTCAAATACCACATATAACCTATGTACCCACTTGTTAGCTTGCGTACATGTCTTTTACATAACACAATTAATACAATTAATTTTAAATCCTAAGGGGTAGTTCCGCCACACAAAGTTAGGCAAGACACTTACCTCAACTACGCCAACTCAACCCTCGAAAATAGCTTTTTCCCTAAAATTCGCCTCCACACGGCTCAAATCTAACCAAAATTAACTTAATATCATCAAACAATGCAGGAAACAATGATGTTGGGCATAGTTCTATATGTTATAAAAATTTGCATAGGTTTCAATTTTTACTGTATTAAATTTTCATTAGCCTCCTACTTTTCTTTTTTATTTTGAATTTAATGTTAAGGCAAATATTATGTATTGATTGTCAGATTATAATTAATAATATTAATGACAAACATAAATTTAGATTAGCAAGATTATAGTTTATCTCTTTGAATAATGTGTAAAATTATTAATATGTCATAAAATATTTAAAAAAATTACATCTCTTGATATCATGACAAGTATCGTAGTGCACCCATGGTCTTAAAATTCTGGATCTGCCTTTGTTTATAGATGACATTTTATTTAATGTCTTGGTTTATGGCTTGTTACATTTTAATTCAAATAATATTTATTTCACTTTATTAATTTGTTGCTCATTATTAAATAAATTGAGGCACATCGGCGTAAATTAAGTATTTAATATGTTATAGAGGTTTGCTCGATTCAAATGGTAGGTATTGGGTGCAGATCACATCTCATCTTGTTTTGAGGTATGACAGGCATGATAAGAATATGTTATACTTTTATGTGCATCATAAAGAGGTCTTGACATACATTTACATCATTGCATGTATTTCATGTTATGTTAAAGACTTGTTCTAGATTTTTATGAGCAGGTTAAGGATATTTACTATATCTTTATGAATCACTACTTTATTTTCTCCATATAAATTATTTAGCTGACATCACAGTTGATATTTGAGTCACTGCCATCCATCCTCTCTGTTTGGAGCTTACCTCTAGTTTATGTTGATTTATTGTTTTAGAATGTGTCCAATTTATATTATACACAAATACTTAAATGTTCAATGACTTTACTGTAAATTTGACATATAATGTTACTCTCGACATTTTATGGTTGTCATTGTTGTTATCTTGTTTGTCTCTTATGTATGTTGATCTTTTGAAACTTTTATCGGCATAGAATAAATGTGTAACGATTCGGTCGATCGTTTTGAGTGTATTAGCCCTGATCCCCTATTTATTGCCTCCACTATTTTATATTTTAGTTACGTGACTTGCTGGGGTGCTTAGTTTCGGGGTCGGAAAAGTTTCGGAGTGAAATGGGACATAGTCCCTAAGTTGGAGGTTTAGGTTGTAAAAGTTGACCGTAGTTTGCCTTGTGTGAAGATTACTCCGGAATGGAATTTTGACTGTTCCAATAGCTCCGTAGAGTGATTTTGGTCATACGAGCATGGCCGGATGTTGATTTGGATGTCCATATGTCGTTTCGACGTGAATTGGTGAAAGTTGAAAAATGAAAAATTTTGGAAAGTTTGACCGGGAGTTGACTTTATTGATATCGGGGTCGGATCCCGATTTCAAAAGTTGAAATAGGCCTGTAATGTCATTTATGACTTGTGTGCAAAAAATTGAAGTCAATCGGAGTTGATTTGGTATGAATCAGCGTTGGATTTGGAATTTGGAAGTTCATAGTTCATAGGCTTGAATTTGGGTTGCGATTCATAGAATTTTTGTTGTTTGATGTGATTTGACGCTTCGAGTGTGTTCATATGATGTGTTAGGACTTGTTGGTATGTTTGGTTGAGATCCCGGGGGCCTCGGGTGTAATTCGGACCATGTTCGGCGTATTTCGGATCATTGAGAAGTTGTTGAATCTGGTGCTTCTGGTGTTCTTATATCCGATTGCGAATGGATTAACGCGATCGCGAAGGATAATTTGGAACTGTGGGAAATTTGTTCTATGCGATCGCTAGATGGGCCTGCAATCGTGGAAGGCTGGTTTCCAGTGAATCGCGAACACATGGAGGAGGTCGCATTCGCGTAAAGGAATTTGGGGGCAGCAGGTCCACGCGCTTTGTTCATTGCGATCGCGTGTAGGGAACCGTGATCGCATAGCTTGATGAGGCAGTGCTCTGCGTTCGCATGGGATATCTCGCGTTCGCATGGGATATCTCGCGTTCGCATATAAGGTTTTGAGCTGATGGAATTTTTCTTCTTCGCGATCGCGATGTGTAAATCACTCGGTAGCAGACTTAAGTTTCAAAATCGAGAGTTTATTCCATATTCCACATTTTGGACTTAGAGAGCTCGGTTTGAGGCGAAATTTCAAGGAATTTTCAGAGAGATCATTGGGGTAAGGATTCCTAGCTCGATTTTGGTTAAATTACTCGAATTTATCATTATTTTTATTATGTAATTAGGGAATGGAGTTGGAAAAATTAAGGAAAAGTGATAAAACTTTTTAGGCTAAATTTTTGAGTTTTGAAAGACGAAATGAGGTCGGATTTGAATAATTCTTATATGTTTGGATTCGTTATCGAATGGGTATTTAATTTTTTGTAATTTTGGTTAGATTCCAAGACGCGGGCTCGGGTGACTTTTTTGGTCGATTTTTCAATTCTTTGCAAAGATCGTAATTTTATTATTTGAATTAGTTTCCTATAGTTATATTTATAGTATAAAATTATTTTGGCTAGATTCGAGCGGTTCGGAGTTGGAAAATTGAGGGAAAGGCCTTCTAGTTAATTGATTTTGTATGGTTTGAGGTAAGTGACTTGTCTAACCTTGTGGGGGGGAAATTCCCCTTAGGATTTGGTATTATTGTGATAATTGTGATATGTGAAAACCGTGTACGCAAGGTGACGAGTGTGTACACGGGCTAAATGTTAAAATTTCTTGTTTTTAGCTATGTAGATTCTTTTCATGCTTTAATTGAGTTACCTTAACATGTTATAGTCATCATATTTAGTCTAATTTCACATGTCTACTTGTCTTATCTCTTACTTGCTAATTGCTCTACATGTTTAGTTGAAATTCTTGTTTCCTTATTCCGTATTTATTATTTAACTATTGAATTCTTACTTGAAATTGCTATTTCTTGGAATATCTTGTTGTTGAGATTGGTATTAAATTGCAAAGGCCGTGATTCCTATTGAGACAATGTCACGACCTAAAATCCACTAGTCGTGATGGCACCTAACCTAACCCGTTAGGTCAGCCAATTAACAGTTAACACAATTTTAATAAAATAAAAAAGACCAACAAATGATATATCTGGATTCCATACAATATCTCAAGAACTGATAGTACAAGTAATGAGCTACTAAGATTGGATTATTGCAAAAATTGATATGAAATGAATACCACTTCTATTTTAAATGTACATAAACAGAACCCAACTCTAAAACTACTCAGGGACAAGTGGTAGCCACACCCGGAAGGCACGGACATCTTCAGAGTCAGCTCTCGTCATCCACCGCAACTCTGTACCAAGATCTGCACGCAAGGTGTAGAAGTGTAGTATGAGTACAACCGACCCCATGTACTTAGTAACTATCTTGACTAACCTCGGTGAAGTAGTGATGAGGCTTTTTAGTTAAAAGATACTCACTGATATAACATGTGCAGTAAAATAGCAATAGAATAATACTACAATATAACAGAAAAGAGTATACGAAATGAATTTGCGAAGCAGTAAATGAGTACTAGAAGAAATCACAAATTAATATTTCCCAATATCTCGACCAATCCTTTCCTTAGAGCAATAACCAATAAACCACGATAGTAAATCCATAACTTTCATAGTGTGAGGAATGTACTCAAGATTTCAAGTAAATGGTATGGCAACACCCTTCGTGCATTTATCTCATCCTCACCAAATATACGCATAACAGTACCAACCGGGTGAAAGAAATGCCAATAATAGTAATGACAAAGTGGAAATTACACAAGTAGTAATAACGAACAAGGCAGTACATATGGACCACGGTAATAGACTAGGTAGAAGATATAGAAAAAATGACAGCAATTAGGAAAAAAGAATATAAACTTCACTAACTAGCATGGTAGAAGACCCAGGTCTAGATATAACAACAAGAAGGAACGCGCGATCTTTATGAGCTAACAACCATAAGGCATGAATAACTAACTTGATAGGAAGTGTGATGACCCGATAGGTCGTCTTATGTTTTAAAACCTAATTCTGTGATCTGAAGCCTTAAAAATTATGTTTTAGCCTTTCTCGATTTACGTACACAGTCCGGCGTATTTCTGGAAAGCTTTTATGTTAAAAATAGTGAAAAATATGAAAATTTGCTTTGAAAACCATTTGAGTTAACTTCGGTCAACGTTTTGAGTAAACGAATTCGGATCCGTATTTTGATGGTCCCGGTAGGTTCGTATCGTAATTTGGGACCTGGGCGTATGCCCGAAATAGAATTCTGAGCTCCCTAGTTCGAGATATGGAATTTTGATTAAAAAAATTAAAAGTTTGAAAGTTTAATGATTTTAAGAATTGACTAATATTTGGTCTTGTTGATACCGGGTGCGTATTTTAGTTTCGGAGCCCGGTACATGTCTATTATTATATTTATGACTTGTCTATAAAATTTGGTGAGAAACAGAGTTAGTTTGACGTGATTCGGATGTTCGGTTGTGAAAATAGAAGTTTTAAAGTTTTCTTGAAAATTTTATTTGATTTGGTGTTCAATTCGTAGTTCTAGGTATTATTTTGGCGATTTGATCGCGCGAACAAGTTCATATTATGTTTTAAGACTTGTGTGCATGTTTGGTTTGGAGCCCCGAGGGATTGGGTGAGTTTCGGATAGGCTACTGAATGTTTTGAACTTAGAAAACATAACAACTGCTACAACTGATCTGCAAACTTCGCACTTGCGAGGTCTGGCTCGCAAATGCGAGCCTCGTATTTACGAAGAGACCATCGCATTTGCGAGCAGTGGGCTGGGGGGAGACCTTCGCAATTGCGAAGTTTTGATCGCATTTGCGATCCTCGCAGTCCGCATTTGCGAACACTGGTTCGCATTTGCGAAGGCAATAGATATTGCCATTCTTCGCATTTGCGATCAAGCCTGAGTTCGCATTTGCGAACTATTCTTCGCATTTACAAAGAATGAAGAGGTGTGATGTTTCTCGCATTTGCGGATTTCGCAATTGCGAAGCCCAGGTTGCAAATGCGACATCTGCAGCTGAACAACTATGACTTAGACTGGATTTTTGATTCATTTCTAAAATTTTCAAAACCTAAAATATTAGAGGCGATTTTTCCAATACTTCTTCTTCCCCGAATCGTTGGTAAGTGATTCTAACCTATTTCCTTTCAACCTTTCACTACTTTTCCTAATATTTCAACCTAAAATCTAAGGTTTTCATGGTGGAATTAAGGGTTTTGGGGTAGAAACTAGGGATTTGGTAAATTTGGGGGTTTAGACCTCAAATTGAGGTCGGATTCCAAGATAAATTACATAATCGGGATCGGGGGTGAATGGATTTTGGTCCGAACCTCGAATTTTGACAAAGCGGGCCCGAGGTCGATTTTTGACTTTTGGGGGAAAAGTTTGGGGAACCTAAATTTATGCATTATAATTAATTTCTTTAGCAATATTTGATATTATTGAGTCATTTGTGGATAGATACGAGTGGTTTGGAGGTGGATTCTAAAGGAAAAACGGTAATTGAGCATTGACTGTCCTTTGGAACGAGGTAAGTGTTGTGTCTAAGCTTGACTTGAGGGAATTAGGAACCCTCGGACTAATTGTTATCTGAATTTCATGTGAGCGGCGTATATGTGAGGTGACGAGTACTTATGTGCCGCCAAATTATCTGTTTTCCCATTTTTCTCATATTACCTCTTTCCTTGTCTTAACTATTACCTGCTCTAAGTGTGTTTCCATTTCTAATTGCAACTTGTAGTCATTGTTTCCTCCTGTTCATGATATTAGTTCTTCCAATAGTTTCATACTTTCCTACTATTTGCTCAAGTTGGTTTATCTGTACCTTGTAGTTGTAAATTCTGGATTGGTCTCGTTGTGTAGTATTACTCATTCGGATTATCATATTGTACAAGGTTTCCTATTTGTTCAGTTTGGTATCTTAGAATTGTAAAGGGTTTTTCTATGATTTGAATTATGGGTTTTACTGTGCTTATTGAGTACTTGATATTGATATGGTGGGATCAGGTTGCACACCATAATAAGTGAAAGATGGGTGATATTTTGAGGTGGAATAAGGGTGAATTTGTACTATACGGTGGGATCGGATTGCACGCCGTAACATGTGGAATAAGGGTGGATTGACATGGTGAAATAAGGGTGAATTATGATACTGATATTGACATATGGTGGGATGGGGTTGCGCGCCGCAACATATATATATATATATATATATATATATATATATATATATATATATAAAATTTACTGTTGTTGATATCGTTACGGTGAAATAAGGAAGAAATTTGTGTTGTCTGGTGGGATCGGGTTGCGCGTCGCAACAACCTATATGTTTCCATTACGTGAGTTGTATTGGTTTTATTTTTGGTAATTGTAGCTGAATCATTAAAGATCGGTGATTCGGGACGACACTAGTTTATTCTTGAGGCTGTGGTTATTATTTTCAGTTGGCTGTTTAATTCGGTTCAGTATTCCCATTTTTTTGTCATAATTATATACTGCGTTCAGATTGTAGTGTAGGTGACCCGCCTTAGCCTCGTCTCTACTTCGTCGAGGTTAGGCTTAGCATGAAGGCGGTTGTACTGATACTACACTCTACACACTGTGCAGATTTTGGAGACGGTCCCAGCGGTGGCTTCTAGAGAGCTCGGATTGGACAGCCTGCGGAGACTTGAGGTACAGCTGCTCAGCGCCCGCAGCTCCTGTAGTCCCCGTCTTTATTTTTATTTAGCTGTGTATTTTCATTCAGACAGTTTTGTATGTATTTCAAACCCTTGTATGTGTTACTCTAGAAGTTCGTGCACTTATGACACCAGGTTAAGGGATTTGTAGCAGATATTTTTACGGTTTTAGCTTCCACATTTATATTTGGATTATTACAGTTTAATCTGTTCTTCTTCATTAATTACGTTTAAATTGTTAAAAAGGATAAATTATGCTAACATTGGCTTGCCTAGCAAGTAAAATGTTAGGCGCCATCACGATCCCGACGGTGGAAATTTCGGGTTGTGACAGGAAACTTATACGAAAGTGCAACAAATGAGGAACAACATGGATGTAGATATAACAACAAGAAGGAAAACATGATATTTGCAAGTTAAACAAATAGAAGGCATGGGCAACACAACAACAAGTGAGATAGAGGACAAAGACGGAACAACAACGGCAAGTCACATAGAAAACATAGGTACAACAGCAACATCTCAAGGTAAAGGCATGAACGTATACACAAGGAAAAGATATCACAATGTAATGCATGTCCCTCGTCCTTGCTTGCACGGAAACACCCTTCGTGCAATGAACTCCTGATAATATAAAAACATGATAATATAAATGAAATGGCACGACATCACCCTTCGTGCTTTTACTTTCATCCTCACATGATAATGTAAATGAGAACACGATAATATAAATGAAATGACACAGCATCACCTTTCATGCTTTTAGTCTCATCCTCACATGATAATGTAATTGAGGTCATGATAATGTAATTGAGGTCATGATAATGTAAGTGAAATGGCACGGTATCACCCTTTGTGCTTTTACTTTCATCCTCACATGATAATGTAAATAAAATGGGATGGCATCACCCTTCGTGCTTTACACTCTTCCTCATATGACAATGTATATGCAATGGCACGACATCACCTTTCGTGATTTTACACTCTTCCTCACCAAGCATATGTATATTAATGACAAGCAAGGTAGGAATCATGAATAACATCAAGGAGAGTGTTTTAGCGAATATTCCAAATGAACATCAATCACAACTTTCAAGCCAATAACAATTCAATAAACCTCAAGTAGTTTATTGTCCAAGTATTTCGACAAGTCTCTAAAATAATCTTTAACTCAAGTATAGAATCCAATATCTCAAGAATAACGGTCGTAGCAATGTATTAATGATTAAACAAAGTGATGACCGAATTTAACACATCAATGGTTTCACAAAAATCCGTCAATTTTTTATCAAGTTATAATAAGCTAAATCTCGGTTTCTAACATTTAATTTCATATTCTTAGTAATCTAGAAGTCAAGTAAGACATGAAACAAAGAAGTCACATAAGTTCTACAAGGCACAATTAATCATGTAATTTACCCCTCGAGCCTGATTCAACCCAGGCACATGACTCGTTACCTCATATATGCATCGCCCCCATATGTAGCAAACAATGGCAATTAGTAGGAAAAATTTCTCCAACAAAGTTAGGGAAGACACTTACCTCAATTCGGTCAAATCAATACTCAAATTAGCTTTTCTTTTACAAATTCACCTCCACTCGGCTCAATCTAGCCAAAGAAAACTCAAATACATCAAACAATGCAAGAGAAAATAATTTAAATTAACAAAGCTATGATCTTTACACAATTTCTAAAAAGTCAACAAAAGTCAACCTCGGGCCCGCCCGACTACCCATAGCCCCACGAGTGCATATACGTATTTTATTTCCAAATCCGAGTCAAATTCTACTCTCAAATTCCAAATTTTTATTTTTCAAAACTTTGACAAAATCCCCAAATTTTCCTTAGATTCTCATGAACTTGATGTTAAATCTAGTGTATAATCACAAAATATAATTGAAAATTGATTAAAATTGCTTACCCAATAGTTTGGTAAGAAAATCCTTCCACAAAATCGCCCCCGTCGAGGCTTGGGTTCAAAATATATCAAAATGAAGCTAAGTCTCGGAATACTCAGCTATATGCATGCTGCAGATGTCGCATCTACGACATAGGGTTCGCAAAAACGAAACATGAGACTTTCTGCTAAGGTCGCATTTGCGACCAAATGCATCGCAAAAGCGATGACAACTGCCTCGCAAAAGCAGCAGGAAGCGAACAACAACACTTCGCAAATGCGAGGGATTTCTTCGCAAATGTGAATTCATCCCCAACAACCCAGGTTCGCAAATGCGAGGGCTTCTTCGCAAATGCGACTATACAATCATCGCAAATGCGATTGAACCAGTACCAACACAAATAAAGGGGAGATATGTCGATACTCCCCATATGTGTGTCCATGATGCTAACGTACATAGGTTTGATAGGGAGATAGACTGACACTTCCCCTTGCGTGTTTTCAGATTCTCACGTACGCATGACCATATTATTTAATGAAGAGATATGCCGACACTCCCCCGTACATGTTCTCAGATGCTCACGTACACATGACCATTATGTGTAAAGTTTTTAAATTTTTTATTTTAAAAGATAACTTAATTTTCATCTTTAGATTTAGATATCGATTTTCTCAACTTGCAGCTTTAGTTTTAGTTATATGATGTAGACTCAATATTCAACTTTTAGTTATTAGTTTAAATTCAGTTATCAGAATCAATTTTAGCTTTTAAAGTATCCATTATTTTTATTTAAATTGCCTACTCTGCTTGTTACATTTTATTACATTTATATATAGCATATGCTAATCTTGCCTCTGCTTAGGGAATTGTCAATGAGACTTTTGAGTACTCTTGTGGTACTTAGTCTATTTGGGCTTGCCACGTTGTGTGACAGGCGTTGAATTTGTAGATGATGACGCCCACGGCTAGGAGCAGATCTAGTTGATTCAATTGGTGAGCCGTCGACTCTTTCCAGCGATGTTGGTGTATTTTTTTAGTCTTTAATTATTGTTTGACTTTTGTATCATTCCGAGGGAATACCCCATAGGTTTATGTATTCAGACATACATATAGAGGCTCATCACTTTGCTAGTGGGTTCAGTTATCAGACATGTAAATATTTATTTTAGAATTCAGTTTTCAGACGATTATTATCTTAAGACTTTTATGAATTTCTTGGATACTATGTACAACACAGACTCTTAGTTAGTTAGAATAGGACTTGCTCGACATGTAAGGTAGGTTAAGCATCACCACGTCCCATCCCAATTTCGCGATGTAACAGACCAAACAGTACATCACTGCCCCAAGTTGTGTCACAAGGTCAACTAATCATATGTGTATTTCAATTTAATATTTTAATCTTAATAAAAATAAATATGGTGTTAGTGTTGAGATTAATGTTGTTAAATAATTTTCTTGATGAGTGTGCCAAAACCTTAAAAAAGGGTAGTTCGGAGTACAAGGTATTCCGTGTTCACGTAGGATCCAGGAAAGAACTGCACCGAGGTGTGTAATGTAGACGAGAGTATTTATTTAATTTTGTTTCCTTAAATTCATAATTATTAATTTTATTACGTAGGGATTAGTATTTTTCCTTTTATAATAAGCCAAATCAATTAACTAGTCTTTTTTTCAAAACTTCCTCCAACTTGTTATGTTCCATTGCAGATCAAATGAACTAATTTCAATGCACTTCAATACTTTCCTCATCTAATTGTAAGTCTTTCCTAAAACTTTATATACAAATAATTCATCAAATAAGAAATATATAAAAGTAATTTGGAGAAAGCAAGAAATAGCGATTGGAATCTATCATAGAATCCTTTGCCCTTAATTTCCAAAACAACCCTATTTCCAAATTCGTCGTGTTTATCCTTTTTTGTTTTCTTCTTTTGACATATCCATTTTTTTGACCTCCTTTTTTCTTAGTAATTCTTTTATTTAAATATCTAGATATTTTCTTTTTTGTTCCTTAGAGAAGGGGTTATTGCAATTGTTTCGAAATTGCAGAGTCTCCACCTAGTAGACCCAAAGTCCACCCATTTTGGAGGTACACTTTTGTCCTTCACAAAGCCTACCTGTACGAGCATCCAAACTATTTCACAAACCAATAAAATAGCGCCACGTGAAGTAGCAGGTAATTTTCTGTGAGATGGACTGATCACCCGCAGGTGAGATAAGAAATTGGGTCAGATCTGGTAATAAGAGAAGTATAAGGGGCCTATAAGAGCAAAACAAATCCGCTGCATTTGAATCACACCAAATTTATGGATCAAAACCCTCGCTTTTTATATTTTCTCTCTCGAAACCCAAACCCCTCTTTCTCTCTCTAATATTTGGCCTCGCTTTTGGGTGGCGGCTGAAACTCTCACTCCACATACCCGTTGTCTCCCTCTAGGGTTTTACAAATCTCTCCTCCATTTTTGAAGATCTATCTTGTGTTATGGCAGCTGTTGCTCCTTCTGCTGATCGTATCCTTATAGATTTTACTTATATGGGTATTCGTTGTTTTTTTCCTTGTTCAAATCGACCCTAAGTTTTGATTTTTACATGCTTTGTGAAGATATGCATTAGATATAGGTATATCTATGTTTTATGGGTAGAATTTTTATGTGAGTCTATTTGGATTCTTTAGGTTATTGTGATATGCGTTGCTGTTATTTGCTTGATTTTTTTATTGGTTTTGTTTTTGTTTGGTGAGTGATTTATGTGTTGTAGTCTGTTGAGAGCCTCGGCTTTGAAAAATCATCTGTGTTTTTCTATTTTTTAAAATTGGTTTGTACGTGTGTTTATGGTGTATATAGGCTGTTTGAGTTTTTTTTAAATACAAAAATGTTTTGCAGCTGGTATATGTTGGAAAATTTTGTAGCTGATTTGGTGATATGTAACTTGGTGTTTTCTATTAACAACAGTAGAAATTAGGTTTGGTGTTGGTTTAATATTTCTTTTCTAAATTCTTTAATTATTTGGAATTGCGGATATGAAGAGTTTATGGGCTAATTTTAGTAAATTTACATAATTCCAAAAGATGTGTGTTGTTCAGTACAAATTGATTGATATGCTGGAATTGTTCTTGGCCTAGTTTGTTACTGTGTTTTTGGGCTAATTTATGTGAAAAAGTGCTATTCCTTTACATTTACTGCTATAGAAGCTGCAGATTTGCTGCAGAAGTTGTCATTGGATTCTCAAAATAAGACACTTGAAATTGCAGAGCCAAAGAAAAAGGTACCCTTTTAGTGTGTTTTTAAAAATTCTTTTATTTTGGTCAATTGCTCTAAAGTTCTTAATTTGAAATTCTGATATTTTTTCAGCCTGTGGACTCCAAAGACGTGGGAAATGGTCAGATCCAGCCAGTGGATCGGTCAGTTACCCCTCTTTTCCCGGACTTCATGGATCCAACTTTGTGCTATGTTCCTAATGGATATCCCTCATACTATTATGGTATTGTTGATATCATCTGAATTGAATTTATGGCTTCACTTTGTGTCAGAACAGCCTATACGTACCTCTGTTAGGATTTTGCTAAAACAATTATACATCTGTTAGGATAATGATGTTTTATTTCTTCACAATATAGCACATCACTTGGTTCATACTGACATTCCTTTTTATACTGACATTCTTTTCTATTCTCCTATAGGGTATGATGGTTCTGGTAATGAATGGGAGGACTATACAAGATATGTGAACCCAGAGGGAGTTGAGATGACTGTAAGTTATTCTGCTTGCGACGCTAGCTACAGCACTTGATGTCTTAATCTATTTACTGGATTCAATCTTTGGTGTCACGTTGATTTTGTTTATTATTTATGTATTTTGGTTTTGATATGATGAAAACACAGGGAGCTTATGGGGACAACGGGTCATTTATGTATCAGCATGGCTATGGTTATGCACCCTATAGTCCATATTCACCTGCTACTTCCCCTGTCCCGACTGTGGGGCATGACGGCCAGCTTTATGGAGCACAACACTACCACTATCCATATTTCCAGCCCCTCCCTCCAACCAGTACTCCATACACTACTCCAGTTGCCCCGCCAAAAGGTGAGATCGCCACCTCTGCTGCTGCTGACCAAGCACCATTGTCTGTGGATTCTGCTAATGGAAATTCTAATGGCATTGCAAATGGTGGTGTAAAGGGAAATACCGCGCCTACGCCTGTGAGGCCTGTGAGGCCTGCATTCCAGAATTCATCCTTAAATGCTAATGGCTCTTTTGGACGGGGTGGTGCCTTGCCTGGAGGAGTTGCTTCGGGCTATCAGGATCCTAGATTTGGTTTTGATGGTGTAAGGTCTCCAATTCCATGGTTAGATGGGTCAATGTTTACTGATGGGCTCGCTAGGCCAGTGGCGAGCAATCCTATTATGCCTTCATTTTCAAACGGCGGTGCTGTTCCATCATCAAAAAATCAGAATGTTCATCCACATCTAATGGTATGTTGTATTCTAGAATATTGATCTGTTATTGCACTTCTCATTACTGTCTCCTTCGTGAGACTTAGAAGCTCCATGTTTTGTACTTTATGGTCAGTTCATTTTCTTGTTGGAACTGACACTACTGTTTCATTGTCAGGGCTTGCACCACCCTAGGCCCTCGTCTGGCATGAATACAACTAATGGGTATATGAATACGTTGTATCCCAATAAATTTTATGGGCGGTATGGGAACACATTCAGTTCTGGCATGGGATTTGGATCTAACAGGTATGATTCTCGCGCTACAGGTCGTGGGTGGACGCCGGTTGACAACAGGTTTAAACCCAGGGGTAGAGGAAATAGTTTCTATGGCTATGGTAACGAGAACATGGATGGTTTAAATGAGCTCAACAGGGGACCAAGAGGTAAAGGTTCCAAGAATCAGAAGGGTTTTACACCAGTTGCTTTGGCAGTCAAGGGGCAGAACATCCCCCTAACCGTAACCAATGATGCCGAGAAAGATAAACCAAGCCTGATTCCTGACAAAGAACAGTACAACCGTCCAGATTTTCCTGTGACATATACTGATGCCAAGTTTTTTATCATCAAGTCTTACAGTGAAGATGATGTGCACAAAAGCATCAAATATAATGTGTGGGCTAGCACACCAAATGGTAACAAGAAGCTTGATGCTGCATATCAGGAGGCTCAACAAAAGTCTGGAGGCTGTCCTATCTTTCTTTTCTTCTCGGTGAGCTTTCATATTTGAAATGTTTCTCCAAGTCTTTTTTGGTTTAATCCGGGTATAGAAGGATTTACATGTAATTTCGAATTGTTTTGGGTTCACATCCTCCTTAATTTTGATTGCTTATTTTTGGTCTTTTTATCCAGGTAAATACAAGTGGTCAGTTTCTTGGTGTTGCGGAGATGGTAGGACCAGTTGATTTCAACAAGAGTGTGGAGTATTGGCAGCAAGACAAGTGGATCGGCTGCTTTCCTGTAAAGTGGCACATTGTGAAGGATGTACCAAACAGCTTGTTGAAACACATCACGCTGGAGAACAACGAGAACAAGCCTGTTACCAACAGTAGAGATACTCAGGAGGTATGCCACGTGCTCTAATATAATGAGCCTAGATATAAGGGTAGTAATTTTTGGGTGATCGAGTGTAGTATGTCCTGGCTCATTTGACCCTTGGGTAATTGTGAATTATGTTTTTACCAACTGTTTCACTTATTCCAAAAGAACATGGTTTTTACCAACAGTTTCACTGTTTTGTACAGGTTAAAATGGAGCAGGGCTTGCAGGTGATAGAGATATTTAAAGATCATATTAGCAAACAGTGCATCCTTGATGATTTTGAGTTCTATGAGGATCGTCAAAAGAGAATCCAGGAAAAGAAGGCCAAGCAGCAGCTTTTCCAGAAGCAGGTAGAATATATATATATATATATATATATATATATATATGTACTAAATTTCTGGCTATGAAATGAATAAAAAAAAAGAAAAGATTATGATCAGGTGCTTTCGCTATTGCATTTAGCAGTAATCGATATCTTCGTGGTTGTTATCTTCCTCTTGGTAGTAAATAATGCTCTTCTTTTTGGTTGTCTTAGTCGCACGTGTGGGAAGGCAAAGCCACTGAAGAGAAGAATAAAGACAATTCAAACGGCCAACTTAAATCCCATAAACTTTCAGAAGTTTCTGCTGTTTTGAGCAAGGAAAGTTCACCAGCCGCTCAGTCTAATGGAGAGGTCAAGCTTGTGGAAAATGGATCAATTACAAAATTAGGAGACGATGTGAAGGTTGCTAAACTAGTCACTGTATCCGACAAGAAACCTGTAGCTAAGGGGATAGCAAATGGGGCTGTTAATTGATGCTAGCTTCAGCTGATAAAGGGTGGTCAGTGGTTAACAGGCCCTAAAATGGAGCATTAACTACATGATTTGCATGCAAGTGCTTGGTTAGATCTCATAACCATTGGGCTGCCCTTTTTGTCTTAAGCTGCATTTGTAGTTGGTTCTTGCATTAAGAAATCTCCACAGAGAGGTCAATAGTGGCAAGGCTAATTCATCTGCTTCTAGGATTTCAGGAAGTATGGAAGCCCCATATATCCTCATAGGCAAGTTTCTTTACTTGGCTTTAGTTTCTGACTGGTTTTATACCTTAGGGATTTGGGTTTTAGGATAATTATCATTTTGTTTTTTTGGTTTCTTTCGACTTGTCTTTTTGGTCCATTTTTTTTCTTTCTCAGTTGGGTTTTACAGTTGGGGTTCATGTTATTATTAGTTAGTTTGGCTCCAATCCTATCTTGTACATCTAGATCCGTCTGTTGCGGCATGACAGCAGTGCCTTTTGTACTAGTCAAAAAGAGCTAGAAGCAAGGTGGGAATGCATTGCAATATAGTTGGCTCATAAGCTTTTGATAGTAGTGTTTCATCTTTTTGTTTTTTTTTTGTCAACGGTTTTGTATTCATGTTAATTTAGTCAAATCGCACCTAATCTGGGAACGAACTTGCATGTCGCTTTATATTAAAGGTAGTAGGTGTTCTCACTTAATATTATGGGAATGCTTTTGCAGTACTAATTCAAGAAGTTTTTGAGAAATGTTCCACATTGTTATGAGCTCGTTCTCTTTTTGCAGTAGTTTCATTAGGGGTGAGCGTTTCGGTTGTTCGGATTGAATATGAAGATTTCAGTTTGGATATTCGGTTTTGGATTAAATAAATGACAATCCAAATAAGCTCGGATTGGATTTGAGTTTTTAAGTTTGATTTTCGATTAATCGGTTTATATATTTCGAATTTTCAGTTGAGCCTACAAGTTCTGATGTTTCTTCTTATAAAAATAGCATATCCATTATAATCTTATAAATGGGGTTTGGTATGTAGACCTTATCCTTACTTGGCAAATTAGAGAAGGTGTTTTCGATAGACTCTCGGCTCAAGAAAAGGTGAAGAGAGAAAAAGGAAGAAGAGGAAGAAGAAAGAGGAGGAAGAAAGAAAGAATAGAGGGACAAAGGACGATAACGAAAAGGGAAAAATGACAACAAATAAAAGAAAAAGTAGTATCAAATAGTAACAAACTAAAAAATACGATACACAGAGCGAACATGGAACTCTCGTCTACCTACCAACTTACTACCCTAATCCTCGACCTTCACACCCTTCTATCCTTGGTCATGTCCTCAGTGAGCTGAAATAACGCCATGTCCTGCCTAATCACCTCTCCCCAATACTTTTTCGGCCTACCTCTACCCCTTCTCAGCCGCGTCACGGTTAGCCTCTCACACCTCCTAACAGGAGCATTCGACTCTTCTTCTGCACGTGCCCGAACCATCTCAGCCTCAACTCTCGCATCTTGTCCTCCACGGGGGCCATTCCCACTTTGTCCCGAATAACTTCGTTCCTAATCTTATCTCTCATGGTATGTCCACACATCCATCTCAGCTTCCTCATTTCTGCTACTTTCATCCTCTGAACATGGGAGTTCTTGACTGGCCACCATGATTTAAGGGTAAGTTCTACAGAGTGGTGGTTAGACCTACTATGTTGTATGGTGGTTAGACCTACTATGTCTAAAGTATTCATGTTCAATTACCTAATAAGTTTCTCATTCTCAATGTAATCATCCAAATAAAATATTCAAGTAATGAAATCATTATCAAGAAAATACAACAAAGACATAAATAAGGCCAATAAGAAGTAGCAATAGTAAAACTATGTCCAAATATAAAGTATTTTAACAATAAATTAGTAATTAGTATTGGATGTATGAGATAATGTCTAATGGGTAGGGTATTGGACTTATTACTATTGGTATATGGATAATGGACGAAATATAAAGTATAAAAATTACGGATTTTCGGATATCCACAAATCTGAAGTACCAAATTCAATATCCAATCCGAAATCCAAAACAATTAAAAATTAAATCCGCAATCCAATCCGTAATAAAAAATCCAAACCAAAAAATTCGAATTTCGGGTTTGCCCAAACTATGCCCACCCCTAAGTTTCACATTGTTTACTGTATTTAAGAGCAGCACAATCTGGATATTGTTTTCTTGCTCTCGATCATATTCATGTTGCTTAATTATCCGTTAAGGATGTATGTGTGAAGTTGTCTCCAGAGAAAAAGAACTAGGGGTGTCAAATGGACGGGTTGAGCCGATTTTGGGCGAGTCAAAACGGGTTGAGTCAATAATTGGACGAGTGAAAAATTATTTGGGCTAAGATGGACTGAATCAAGATGAGCTAAAATTTGGGTCATAACCCAACCCACCTAACTCTTATCAAAATTTTACTTAATATGTGTTGTTTTATTATAAATTATATAATTACTAAATATAACTTTTCTTTTTTTGTTTTGTTATGGTCATATATAACATATCAAACAAAATTTTTTTTATGTCTAAACGATTTTGGAAAAGTTACTCATAGATTAATTTGGACAAAATCAACACAACTTTAAATGAGTTGAGATGAGTTGGTTAAGCTGGGCTAAGTTCAATAAATGGACGGGTCAATAATCAGCCCAACCTTGAGCGAGTTGGGCAGGTCATTTGATCTTGGGCCAACTTTGATGACCCTAAAAAGAACAAACATCTAGAGTCTCGACAAGTTCATTGTAAATTCAGATGATGGAGTGATGACGAGCGGGTTAGGCTAAGGTATAATAAAGTTTGGTTGGGTTTGGCTTGACACGATGTTGTTAAATGTTTGGCAAAACTCGGGCTCGGCACTAGGTAAATTTGAAAAAATTGCATGGGGCACCCTATTTGGTCGCCCCTTTTTAACTTATAACCGTTTTGTTTTTCCGTTTTGCATCCGTGCCCATTTTTTTGTTAAAAGTATTTTAAAAAGATGATATAGCCCTTCTTTAATAAAAGACTATTGACAAATTGCACGACAAAAATTTAAGCATGTTTAGGCTGAAGTTTTAGGAAATAAACTAAAAAATTTCAGCTTGTTTAGACTGAAGTTTCAGATAAAACTCAGGACAAAACTGTAGACTGCGTTACAAAACTTTAGCATGTTTTGGTATGAAATTTTAACAAATGAACTAAATAACTTCAGCATGCATTAGCAAAAACTCTTTAGAAAATCACATACTGCAAGACAAAAACTTAAGCATGTTTAGTATGAAGTTTTAGCAATGAACTAAATAACTTAAGCATGTTTAGTCTGAACTTTTAGCAAATGAACTAAATAGCTTAAGCATGTTTAGTATGAAGTTTTAGCAAATGAACTAAATAACTTCAGCATGTTTAGACTGAAGTTTCGGATAAAATTCATGACAAAACTGTAGACTGCAGGATAAATAACTTCAGCATGCATTAGCAGGAAGTTTTAGCTTCAATGTGAAACAACTTCATGGTATATTAGCATGAAGTTTTAGCTTCAACATGAAACAACTTCATGCTACATTAGCATGAAGTTTTAGCTTCAAGGTAAAACAATTTCATGCAAGTGTGATTCTGAAGATGAATCTGGACAAACTTCTGATTTTTTTATAAAGTTGCTGAGAGGAGGGGAGGAGATCGTTTTATATCTTTTGTCAGGGGTGTAATTGTCATATTATTATAATTTTTTTGTGAAATGGTTACAGAATCAATAATTTTAAAAAATAGGGTACATGTTAAAATGTGGTACAAATATAGGGTACGCCTGCAAATTCCCCGGTAAATTTGATAAGCTTGACTGGGCTTGGCTCAGCTCACCATCCAGGTCAGGCCTAGTCCTAGTAGCGCTTCTTGCACGTTTTATTATTTTTCTTTAGTTAGATAGATCAAACTATAAGACCCTTTATAAAAGGTTAATTGAAGGTTGGGGAAGGTTTGTTGGGTGAAATTCAAAAATAGCCAGATTTACAAGTGGTAATTGAAAAATAGTCACAGTTTCAAAAGTAATCGTAATTTAGTCACATTTCATGTAAAGATCAATTTGAACGAAAACACTGTACAAAATTCAGAAAATATTCCAGTATAATATACTGGATTTCCATCATAATATACCGGACTTCCAGCATAATATATTGGATTTCCAGCATAATATACTGGTCCAACGCAATATGCTGGAAGTTGATACACAGGTGCTCCAATCTCCAATATATTATGCTGAAACTTTTCGTGTGTTGGAGTTCCAACATAATATACTGAAAGTTCATACACATGTGTACCAATCTCTAATATATTATGCTGGAACTTTCCGTATTGCAGTAAAATAATGGATATTTTTCAATGACTTTGCAAACACAGGCTATTTTTCAATTACCAATTCGAAACTGACTAGCCTGTGCTATTTTTACTGGTTTATTGGTACCATTTAATGTTTACCAGATTAATCAATATTTATATCTTCTAATGCAGCAATAAGATCTTATTTGTAATAATTGATTTTATTGGTTGGGATTTTATTTGTAACTATTTTGTGTTAAATGTATTAACATCTGATAAATGTTTTATCGTTCAACACTCAAAAGATCGGTATTCAAAGTAATATTTGGCACATTATTATGTCTAGATAGTTAACTTATATTATACATTTTTAAATATTTAATAAAAGTTTTAATGCATTTTCTGTAACTTCGTATATTTTAATTTATCTTCAATCTTCTTATATTTTTAAAAGATATTCGAATTCAAAATACTTGTTGTATACGATCAAAATCGGTTTTCGACCTTCGAACAATTAGTCAAGATTGGAACGTAATGAACCGAAGGCCATCTTCATAATATCGATATGAGATCCGAAGCCAGGTTACCAAGCTCAAGTTTCGAGGAACAAGTAAATACCGAGCTCGATTCCAAATCGAACTATGATTTGAGGCGGTGTTATCGAGCTTAAGAGTCAGAGACCGACCAATTCCGAGCCAAAGTCAATACCGGGCCCCAAGTCAATATCGAGCTCTAAACCTGGAAATCGATCAATACCAAGTCCGATCAAGATCGAGCCAAGAGACAAGAGCCGTTACAGCTGCACTAAGGGAGAGAATCTCGGCGGAAATTAGGGAAAAGCTAATCTATCATGGGATCCTCACTATGTATTTTTAATTATATCTAAAGTAACATCCCTCCACTATAAGAGAGATAGTTATTATTTCTAATGGAGGGAACATTGAAGGCATTCTTATACTTTTATATTATTCACAGAGAAAACATACTGATATTGATATAGAGATTATCCTTTTTGGGCTTAGTACATTGATTTATCTTGCTTGTTCATAAACATCTTCCACTCAGTTTGGTTTGTATTTCATTCCTTATACATTCAATACTCAATATATTGCTACTTATTTTTCTGATTTGTGCCAAGTTATACCACGTACTCTTAGAACTACGTATAAATTCAACTTTATCCGCTTTTCGGGTAAACACTTGTGTTCTTCAAATTAAGTCTCAAATCTCATCAAATGATAGATAAAACAACTTGATAAACGAGTCTTTAATGTGCTGCTTAGACAAATTCAGTCATACTGCCACGAAGATCTAAATCGTACATTCATGAAGAATTAAATTTATGAAAAATTAACCCAAATAACCGCTACTTAACCTAATAATAGTCGGTGAAGGTAAAATAGATGCATAATTTATGCATTATATATATGAGCAGAAAAAATAACTATAAATATGGTTAGCTCTTTGCGTAAAGATCCCATTTATGAACAATCAAGAGGAAGTCCTGACATGTACTATTAGACTTAATACTGGCGAGAATTTGATTATATTTATAGGTTATGCAAAGAGAACGACTGCTTTAAGAGACTACTTTGTGAAAATCTCGTAACACTGGCAGTAATTAGGGGTGTACAAAAAAAATCGATAAATCACACCAAATTGATAATTCGAGTCAAATCAAAAATAAAACTCGATTGTGGTTTGGTATTGAAAAAAAAACCCGACCATAATTGATTTGACTTGGTTTTAACTAAAAAAGTCAAACCGAAACCAAACCAACTCGATAATACATTTATACAATTTTTAAAAATATTTTATACATATAAAAATTTACTGTAATGTAATTTATAAATATTTCTTAAACTTTTTCACAGTTTTTATCCTTTAACGTATTATTTTAAGTTTGGAATTAACATTCTTGAATGGTAAATAAATTTTATAGTCCATAAATGTAGTAACGCAAACAAATTTCAAATCAATACTAATGCTAATAAAAGATATTCAATTCAGCACTAGGAATGCTGATAGTATTGGATATCTATTTTTTAGTTTTAGATTGGTTTATAATGAAAATGCATACTTAGTTTATCCTTTTTTTTAGTGCTTAATTATGTAATTAATAGTACTTATTAGCTATATTTAAATGACCTATATAGTATTTTTTAGATTATGTTAATTTTTATTATGGCTTATTACTTAGTAATATTTGATTTATGCAATTTTATTATCTTTGTTATTGAATATTTTAGTATAATGCTATGACTTATCTCATATAATTGTGTTATTTTCTTGAAAAATATATTATATAGTTGTATCTTACTAGGACTAAAGAAATATTTAGAGCACAAGTTACATACTTTGTGTTATGAAGACTTTACCGGAAAGAATCTGAAAACGCGGAAAAAAAAATCGAAAAACCCGACTTTGTTGGTTTGATTTGATTTATAAATTTAAAAACCCTACACCATTGTGTTTGATTTGGTAATTGAAAAATTCGAACCAACCCGATCTATGTACACCCCTAGCAGGAACTCTTCCGCTTGGTGTGTGACATGCGATTTCAACTGTGTCACTGGAGCACAAGAAAAAGGAGAAGCACTTCCTTTCATCAATTGTATTATGGACAGTGACCTTATTGACTTGGATTTCCTAGCTCAAAATTCACTTAGATTTGAAAGAAATTGGATAGAGTCCTGGTTAATCATCACTGGACGGATGTTTACCCGTAAAAACGATACGGTTAAATTTGTTATGTGGTTTATGAACAAGCGAACTGATTTGATCCAAAAATAATAAGAAATAAGATTAAAGATGATATTTAGCAATCGAAATTGAAAGAGATGACAAGCCTGACTCCGAGCGCAATGCCTCCGAGGGCAAAGGTGAGAGCAATGATAAAGAACAAGTAAAGTTATTTAATTGAGAGCAAAAGTAAAATACAACGTATGTTTGCCAAGAATTTTCATGTCTTACAATGGCTACTTAGCCTGCTATTTATAGCTATAACTAGGGAAACAAGATCCTAGGATCAAGCTTCTCTTAAATGATAACAAAAGTGTCATTGATGAATATGTAACGGCAACCATGAATGCAAATATTCTTTGCAACGATTGCTCATTTAATGTTGGAGAATATTCTTTTATTGAATGCTATCCGATGACAAATACTCGATCGGATCCCGTATAACGACCCGATCAGTCGTTTTGTGTAAATGCGCCATGTTACCCCTTTTATTGATTCACACACGTGTGTTTATGATTTTATGATTTGCAGGGTTGGTTAGTTTTGTTTCGGGAAGCTTTCGGGTTGATTTGGTCCCTTTATTCTTGACTTAGAAGTTTAAATTAGAAAATATTGACCAAACTTTGATTTTGGTAAAAACGATCCCGGAACTATGTTTTTATGTCCCCGATAGCTTCGTATCGTGATTTCGGACTTTGATGTATGCCCGAAATTGATTTTGGAAGTCCGTAGGTTGATTTATGTTGATTTATCAAAATTTGGAAATTTGAAGTTGAAAAGTTTGACTGTAGGTCGACTTTTAGCTATTGAGCTCGGAATTTGATTTTGGAACTTGGAATAGGTCCGCTATGGTATTTAAAACTTGTCTGCAAAATTTGATGTCGCTTGGAGTTGATTTGATAGGGTTCAGAAGGTTAGTTGTAATTCTAGAAGTTCTTAATTTTTTTTTAAAAAATTCATGCGTTTTAGAATTCAATTCGTAGTTTTAGATATTATTTTTGTATATTGATTGCGCAAGCGAGTTCGTATGATATTTTTAGACTTGTGTGGATGTTTGGTTTTGAGCCTCGAGGGCTCGGATGAGTTTCAGACATGTTCCGGAGTGTTTTGGATAGAAGTTGGCAAGAATCTGGTGTCTGGTGCTCTGGTGTCACAAATGCGAACACAAGTCTCGCATTTACGAAGGTGGCAGAGGAGGGGTAGTTGTCGCAAATGCGACCTACCCTTCGCATTTGCGAAGTCCACAGGAATATAGCACAACTCGCATTTGGAAACAATTGTTCGCTTTTGCGATGACCCTCCAATTCGCAATTGCGAAACTTTCATTGAAATTACGATGTTGACTTGAGTTGTCAGGGTTCGTAAATGTGAGCCCTGGTCCGCAATTGCGTGGGTTCGCAAATGCGAATCCTGTGTCGGAAACGCAACATCTGCAGCTGGTTAAAGGGCTGGGACACGGGATTTTTGAACTCATTCTCTCATTTTTGAACCCTAGACTCGGTAGGAGGCGATTTGGAAAAGGAATTTTCACCTACAAACCGTGGGCAAGTGATTCTAATCCATTTCTAATCATATTCCATCAATATATCTTAGATTTTAACATCAAAATCATGTGAAACTTTGTGAAACTTTGTCAAGCTTTTTAAAAATAAGAAATTGAGTTTTGAGAGTCGATTTGGACTCGAATTTTGAAACTAATCACATATATGAACTCGTGGGGTCATGGGTAGACAGAATCTACCATTGGACCCAGGTTTTTACCACGCGAGCCCCAGGCTGACTTTTGTTGACTTTTTGAGAAAAGTATAAAAATCTTAATTTTATCTATTCCAATTGAATTTCCTAGCATTGTTTGATGATATTAAGTCGATTTTGGTTAAATTTGAGCCTCGTGGAGGCAGATTTTAAGGAAAAAACTATTTTCGAGTGTTGAATTGGCCTAGTTGAGGTAAGTGTCTTGTCTAACTTCGTGTGGGAGAACTACCCTTTAGGATTGTTATTGTTTGATTCAATTGTGCTAAGTGAAATACGTGTACGCAAGGTGACGAGTGGGTACACGGGTTGTACGTGACATTTGACTGGTATAGGCTACTTAGACTATTTTCACGCTTTAATTGAATGCCATATCATGTTCTAATTCTCTTAGTCAATCTATTCTTATTTGTGTTAGTCTATCCTTACATGCTTTAAATGATTTCGTTAATACTTGTTCTACCTCCTAATTGGTAATTTGCTCTCGTGTTTTAGCTGAATTGTTGTCTCTTATAGTGTTACATGTTATCCCGTCATTGTTAATTGTAATTATTTGAAGTCATTATACATGTTATCTCTTTTATTATTGATTATCATTAATTGAAGTTATTGTTCATGTTACCTCTTTCATTGTTGATTACCGTTAATTGAAGTTATTATTCATGTTATATCTTTCGTTATTAGGGGAACTACGTGAAGCCACGCGATGTCATAAGGTGGGCTAAAATGGATATAGCTATTTCGGAAAAACTATTTTCAAAACTTATTTCAAATGTAAGGCTCACACGACGGTATAAGGAAAGAATGTGATTGAAATTGAGAAATGTGAATACGAGACGGTACTTTGGTTATAATTTTTGATTTTACGAGGCGGTACTTCGGTTTTGATTTCATTATACACGAGGCAGTACCTCGTTGTGATTCTTGTTGTTATTCATGTTTCAAAGAGTTTTGGTGGGAATACTTCTTGTTGTTTCCTTCTTTATTTTTCTAGCAGTTTTTGTCCGTACATAATCACTGTAGCCCCTTTAGTTGATTCTTTTATGCTATTTCCATTGTTAATTTCCGGTACTAGTTCATGCTATTATCTTGTTTTGTATCAGTTATGCCTTTACTTTTCATTACATATCCATATTACATTTTCATACTGCTTATATATATCCTAGTAAGTATCTTGGCCTGGCCTCGTCACTACTCTATTGAGGTTAGGCTTGATACTTACTGGGTACCATTGTGGTGTCCGATTAAGTGATTTTTCCAGACATGCACCTACCTTAGTTTATACAGTTAGAGAGTGAGTCCGTCGATTTATCGAGGCGCTCAACTATGGTATTAGATTCAGCATGGCTAGAGAGTTGGTGACAAATACTCCATATCAGCAGATGGTTGACATTGCATGGAGGTTGGAGGATATGCGGGGCCGTGAGAGAGATGATAGGGAGTCCAAGAGGCCTCATGGTACGGGAGGATTTAGTGGTGTTCACGTTGTAGCTACAACCCGTCATGGTAGAGGCTACGTGAGCCATCCAGTTCATTCAACACTTCTAGCTTCTAGTGGTGTTCCGGTTGTTCTGAGGTCTCAGGTTGTACACTTTGCTCAGCCACATTCTCGTGCACCTCCTGCACGGTTCCTTCAGCGGTCAGTCCAACCGACTAGGCCCGAGCCAGTCCCAGCAGCGACACCCACTGAGAGCTTGCTTTGAGTATGGTGATACTGGCAACATGGTTAGAGACTGTCGCAGACTCAGGAGGGGTGCGCCTCCACATGCCAGTCAGGCTCCGTGAATTCAGTTAGGTCCACAGACTTCTCAGGCCATGATTGCTGCCCCAGTTGCCGCTCCACCCGCACAACCATCTAGGGGTGGGGGAAAGGCGGGTAGAAGTCGCCCTAGAGGGGGAGGCCAGTCCAGATTCTATGCTTTTCCGAGTAGGACAGAGGCAATTTCTTCAGACAAAATCATTACAGGTATGGTTCCGATTTTCCATAGAGATGCATCAGTCTTATTTGATCCGGGATCCACTTATTCATATGTATAATCGTACTTTGATCTGTATTTGGATATATCTCGTGATTCTTTAAGTTTTCCTGTTTATGTGTCCACGCTTGTGGGAGATTCTATTGTTGTGGACCACGTGTATTAGTCGTGTTTAATTGTTATTGATGGTTTTGACATCAGAGTTGATCTATTATTCCTTAGTTTGGTAGACTTTGATGTTATCTTGGGCATGGACTGGTTGTCGCCCTATCATGCTATTCTAGATTATCATGCCAAGACTGTGACGTTGGCCATGCCAGGTCTGCCACTATTAGAGTGGAGGGGTGCATTAGATTATGTTACTAGCAGAGTTGTATCATTTCTAAAGGCTCGGCGGATGGTTGAAAAGGGGTGTGATGCTTATCTAGCGTTTCTGAGGGATGTCAGTGCTGATACTCCCACCGTTGAGTCATTTTCGGTAGTGAGAGACTTTCTAGATGTATTTCCAGTGGATCTTCTAGGCATGCCGCCCGACAAGGATATCGATTTTGGTATTGACTTGTTGCTGGGAACTAAGCCCATTTATATTCCACCATATCGTATGGCCCCAGCGGAGCTGAAGGAGTTAAATGAGCAGTTGCAAGAGTTGCTTGATAAAGGTTTCATTCGGCCTAGTGTGTCATCGTGGGGTGCTTCGGTCCTGTTTGTGAAGAAAATAGATGGTTCTATGCGCATGTATATTGATTATCGGCAGTTGAACAAGGTTACAGTGAATAGAAAGTATCTATTTCCACACATTGATGACTTATTTGATAAGCTACAAGGTGACAGAGTGTTCTCAAAGATTGATTTGCGGTCAGGTTATCATCAGCTGATGATTTGGGATCCCGATATTCCGAAGACTGCCTTTAGGATTCGCTATGGTCACTACGAGTTCCTCGTGATGTCATTTAGGCTGACTGACACCTCAACAACATTTATGCACATGATGGATAGTGTGTTCCAGCCTTATCTTGATTCATTCGTCATTGTATTTATTGACGACATCCTGGTGTACTCCCGCAGTCGTGAAGATCATGTGCAGCACTTGGGGATCGTGCCCCACACTTTGAGAGAAACAAAGTAATATGCAAAATTGTCAAAGTGTAACTTTTGGCTTGATTCGATTGCGTTTTTGGGTCATGTGGTGTCGAGTGAGGGGATCAAAGTAGATCCGAAGAAGATTGGGGTAGTGCAGAATTGGCCCAGACCGTCTGCAACCACTAAGATTCATAGTTTTCTTGGTTTGGCTGGGTATTATCGTCGTTTCGTAGAGGGCTTCTCATCTATTGCTGTACCTATGACCAGATTGACCCAGACGGATGCTCCTTTCAGATGGTCCGAGGAGTGTGAGGCGAGCTTTCAAAAGCTCAAGACTGCTTTGACTACAGCCCCAGTGTTGGTGTTGCCTACGGGCTCAGGGTCTTATACTGTGTATTGTGATGCATCACATGTTGGCCTTGAAGCGGTGTTGATGTAAGACGACAAGGTGATTGCCTATGCATCTCAACAGCTAAAGACCCATGAGAAGAATTATCCTGTCCACGACTTGGAGTTGGCAACCATTGTTCATGCATTGAAGATCTGGTTGCATTATTTGTACGATGTTCTTTGTGAGGTCTTTACCGAACACTGGAGTCTACAACATCTGTTCAAACAGAAAGATCTTAACTTGCATCAGCGGAGGTGGTTAGAGTTACTTAAGGACTATGATATCACCATTCTATATCATTTTGGGAAGGCCAATGTAGTGGTCGATGCCTTGAGCTGAAAGGCGGAGAGTTTGGGTAGTTTAGCATATCTACCGTCAGTAGAGAGGCCATTAGCGTTGGATGTTCAGGCCTTATCCAACCCGTTTGTTAGATTGGATGTGTTAGAGCCCATTTAAGTTCTTGCCTTCATGGTTTCTCGGTCTTCTCTATATGACCGTATCAGAGGGCGTCAGTATGATGACCCCTACTTGCTTGTCCTAAAGGACACGGTCCAGCATGGTGATGCCAAGGAGGTTATTATCGGAGATGACGGTGTGTTACGGATGCAGGGACAGTTATGTGCGCCCAATGTGGATGGGTTGCATGATTTGATTCTCCAGGAGGCCCACAATTCGCGGTACTCAATTTATCTGGGTGCTGCTAAGATGTATCAGGACTTGAGGTAGCACTATTGGTGGAGAAGGATGAAGAAAGACATAGTGGAGTATGTAGTTCGGTGCCTAAATTGTCAGTAGGTGAAGTATGAGCATCAACGATCGAGTGGTTTGCTTCAGCGGCTTGAGATTCCCGAGTGAAAATGTGAGCGTGTCACCGTGGACTTCATTGTTGGGCTCCCACGGACTCAGAAGAAATTTGACACGATATGGGTGATTGTGGACATGGTGACCAAGTCAGCTCATTTCATTCCAGTAGTAACTACCTATTCTTTAGAGCAGCTGACTTAGGTTTATATCTGCGAGATTTTCTGACTTCATGGCATACCGGTATCCATCATCTTTGATCGGGGTACGCAGTTCACATCATATTTCTGGAAAGCTGTACAGCATGAGCTAGGCATACAGGTTGAGTTGAGTACAATATTTCACCCTCAAACGGACATACAGTTCGAGCGCACTATTCAGATATTAGAGGACATGCTTCGCATCTGTGTTATGGATTTCGGGGGTGCTTTGGATCAAATCTTGTCACTTGCGAAGTTTACGTACAACAATAGCTACCCGCCGAGTATTCAAATGGCCCTGTATGAAGCTCTTTATGGGAGACGGTGTCGTTCTTTAGTTAGGTGGTTTGAGTCGGGAGAGGCTAAGTTATTAGGCACAAATCTAGTTCGAGATGCTTTGGAGAAGGTTAAGATGATCTAGGATCGACTTTGTACAACCCAATCTAGACAGAAGAGTTATATGGATCAGAAGGTTCGCGATGTTGCATTCATGTTTGGTGAGCGACTCTTGCTTCGTGTTTCACCCATGAAGGGTGTGATGAGGTTTGGGAAGAAGAGTGTGATGAGTTTCGGGCCTTTTGAGATCCTTGAGAGGATTGGAGAGGTGGTCTACAAGCTTGCCTTGCCACCTAGTTTATCTGCGGTTCATCTGGTGTTCCATGTCTCTATGCTCCGGAAGTATTATGGTGATCCGTCTCATGTTCTAGACTTCAGAACAGTCCAATTGGACGAGAATTTGACTTTTACTGAAGAGCATGTGGCTATTTTGGACAGACTGGTCCAGAAGTTGAGATCAAAGGATATTGCTTCAGTAAAGGTTCAATGGAAGGGTCATCTGGTCGAGGAGGCGACATGGGATACTGAGCACGACATGCAGAGTCATTATCCTCATCTATTTACCATTTCAGGTACGTCCTTATACCCATTCGAGGACGAATGTTTATTTTAAGAGGGGGAGAATGTAATGACACGATTGGTCGTTTTGTGTAATTGCTCCCCGTTACCCCTTTTATTGCTTCACACACGTGTGTTTATGATTTTATGACTTGCAGGGTTGGTTAGTTTCATTCCGGGAAGCTTTCGGGTTGATTTGGACCCTTGATTCTTGACTTAGAAGTTTAAATTAAAAAATATTGATCAAGCTTTGACTTTTGTAAAACTGACCCCGTAACTATGTTTTTATGGATCCTATAGCTTCATATCTTGATTTCGGACTAGGATGTATGCTCAAAATTGATTTTGGAAGTCCGTAAGTTGATTTATGTTGATTTACCAAAATTTGGCAATTTGAAATTGAAAAGTTTGACCGTAGGTTGACTTTTAGTTATCGAGCTCGGAATTAGATTTTGGGACTTGGAATAGTTCTGTTAAGGTATTTAGAACTTGTCTCCAAAATTTGGTGTCGTTTGGAGTTGATTTGATGGGATTCTGATGTTTAGTTGTAATTATAGAAGTTCTTAAAGATTTATTTGAAATTTATGCGTTTTAGAGTTCAATTCGTAGTTTAGATGTTATTTTGCTGTTTTAATTGCGCGAGCGAGTTTGTATGATGGTTTTAGACTTCTCTGGATGTTTGGTTTGGAGCCCCGAGGGCTCGGATGAGTTTCGAACATGTTCCAGAGTATTTTGGACAGAAGTTGGCTAGAATCTGGTGTCTGGTGCTCTGGTGTCGCAAATTTGAACACTAGGCTCGCATTTGCGATGATGACAGAGGAAGGACAATTGTTTCAAATGCGACCTACCCTTTGCATTTGCGAAGTCCACATGATTATAGCACAGTTCGCATTTGCGAACAATTGTTCGCTTTTGCGATGGCCCTCCAGTTTGCAATAGCGATGCTTTCATCGCAATTGCGATGTTGACTTGAGCTATCAGGGTTCGTAAATACGAGCCCTATTCCGCAATTGCGAGGGTTCGCAAATGTGAACCCTGTTGATCTCGTCCAATTTCACTCCTTTATTTGAGGATATGAAAATGGTCGATGCAATAGTAATACCCAACAAGGCGTCGGGGTCGATTTTCCACAGGGAGCTATGAATGGGTTTTAGGGATATATATTATAGTGTATGAGCTTGAATTATCTCAAATCGCACTTCCACAAACTTGGGTTGTTTCTAGGTCTAATTTAAACTAAGATTACAAACTAAGAATTTAAACTAGGAAAGTGTTTTTGGTTGTTTTTCAAATGATATAAAAGGCCTAGGGCTATGACCTTCACCTAGGTGTTCGTCTAATGGATTGTAAACTTTAATTGTTTGTTTTATTGGTCGGGGTGTATTATAGCTATCAACACCCAAGTACCCACTCAATACCTCTCGGTCAGAGAGTAATTTTTCCCAATTTGGCTTTCTCAAGTCCAAATGGGTATTGAACAAAACAGTTGATGATAAGCTCAAGTCGGGTTTTACTATCTCTAGGTTTAACCCTTTAATTGGGCTTATCAATCTTTCGTTTGACCCAATTTCTTGCTAACCAAGTTTTTCTAGACTAAGTCTCTCTTTCTCAAGTAGAGACCAAGTCAAATAAACTCAGAGAAATTTTGACGCAGTTTGGGTCATTGTGGAAAGGTTGACCAAGTCAGCACATTTTATTCCAGTGGTAGTTACCTATTCTTCATAGCGGTTAGCTAAAATTTACATTCGTAAGATTGTCCGCCTTCACGATGTGCCCGTGTCTATCATTTCTTATCGAGGTACGCAGTTCACTTCGCACTTCTGGAGGGTTGTACAGCGTGGGTTAGGCACGTAGGTTGAGTTGAGTACATCATTTCATCCACAGACAGACGGACAGTCAGAGCACACTATTCAGATATTGGAAGATATACTTCGCGCTTGCGTTATAGACTTTGGAGGTTCTTGGGATCAATTCTTGCCACTTGTGGAGTTTGCCTATAATAATAGCTACCAGTCGAGCATCCAGATGGCTCCATATGAAGCATTGTACGGGAGGCGATAGCGTTCGCCAGTTGGCTGGTTTGAACCGGGAGAGGCTCGGTTGTTGGGTACCGATTGGGTACAGGATGCCTTGGATAAGGTCAAGGTTATTCAGGATCGACTTCGCACAGCTCAATCTAGGCAAAAGAGTTATGCCTACCGTAAAGTTCGTGATATTGCATTCATGGTTGGAGAAAGAGTATTGCTCTAGGTTTCACCTATGAAAGGTGTAATGAGGTTCGGAAAGAAGGGCAAGTTGATCCCTAGGTATATAGGAACCTTCTAAATTCTTGAAAGGGTGGGCGAAGTAGCCTACAGGCTTGCAATACCACCTAGTTTATCAGAGGTTCATCCAGTGTTCTGTGTCTATGCTCCGCGAATATCATGGTGATCCGTCCCATGTGTTAGATTTCAGCTTAGTCCAATTGGACAAGGATTTGACTTACGAAGAGGAACCGATAGCTATTCTAACCCGACAGGTCCGACAGTTGAGGTCTAAGAGGTATCCTTCAGTTCGGGTACAATGGAGAGGTCAATCGATTGAGATAGCTACCTGGGAGTCCGAGTCGGACATGCGGAGTAAATATCCACACCTTTTTGCCAGCTCACGTACTTTTCTAATTCCATTCGAGGACGAACGTTTGTTTTAGAGGTGGAGAATGTGATGACCCAAACCGTCATCTTTAAATTTAATAATTAATTATGTGTTCTAAGACCTCAAAAAGAACTATTTATCATTTCTCGACTTGCGTGCACAGTCCGTATAATTTTTCAGAAAGTTTTTATGTGAAAAATAAATTAAATTGTGAAATAGAGCTCTAAAACTCAATTGGGTTGACATTGGTCAACATTTTGAGCAAATAGACTCGGATCAGTATTTTGACATTTCCAATAGGTCCGTATCGTGATTTGAGACTTGGGCGTATGCCCAAAATTTAATTTGGAGGTCCCTAGCTTGAATTATCGCTAGTTGACGAAAACTAGAAGCCTAAAGGCTTAAAGATTACAAAGTTTGACCACAAATTGACTTTTATTGATATCGGGGTCGGATTCGAGTTCTAAAAATTTTCATAGGTCCGTTATGTCTTTTATGACTTGTGTGCAAAATTTGAGGTCAATCGGACTTGAATTGATAGGTTCCGCATCGTTTGTAGAAATCGGAAGTTTCAAAGTTCATTAGGCTTGAATCTATGTGTGATTTGTGTTTTTTTGTAGTTTGATATAATTTGAGGTTTCGACTAAGTTCGTATGATGTTTTAGTACTTGTTTGTGTATTTGGTTGAGGTCCCGGGGGCCTCAGGTGAGTTTCAGATGGTTAACGGGTTGAATTTTGGACTTGGAACTCTGATGGAATTTTTCTGATGCATTGTCTGGTTTCTTTCTTCACGTTCACGATAGAAGTCTCGCGTTCGCGAAGAGGAACCGGAGGCAGGCAAAATTTACTCTTCATGTTTGCAAAGAGGGGACCACGTTCGCGAAGGGGTAGAGGGCAGTGTTTATCGCTAACGCGTGGGAACGTTCGCTTTCTCGTAGAAGGGCGACGCCTGGCCGAGCACCAGGCGATAAGGCTTCGCGTTCGTGTACGGGAGACCGCGTTCGCGAAAGCCAAGTTTGGCAAGGCATCGTGTTCGCGAGACTGACCTCGCGTTCGCGAAGAAGAAATCTGGGGCAGCACAAAAATGTACTTCGCGAACGCGAGGGTGCTATCGCGAACGCGAACGCGAAGAAGAAATTCATGGACAGCAGAACTTAAGTTCTGGAAATGGGATTTCGTCCCATTTTTCATTATTCAAGATTATGAGCTCGGATAAGGCGATTTTTAGTCGATTTTTAAGGGAAAAAACAATGGGGTAAGTGTTCCTTATCCTATATTGATTATATTTTATGATTCCATAGTCATTTATATCATGAATCCATTTTATGGAAGAAAAATCGTATTTTTATAAAATCTTTCAAAAATGTAAAATGATGATTTGAAGGCCAATCCGATGTTGGAATTAGATAATTTTTGTATGGTTGAAATCGTATCGGAACGGGTGTTTGGATTTCGTGAGTTTTTTGGGATTCGATACGTGGGTCTGTTATTTGTTAAAATAAATTTCGGATTTAATCCGGAAAATTAGTAAATTTATTTGGAATTAATTCCTACGATTTGTATTGAGTATATTGAATTGTTTATGACTAGATTTGAGGATTTAGGACACGAATTTGCGAGGCAAAGGTTTATTGGATTCTTGAATTTGGTTGCAAAGCGAGGTAAGTGTCGTGGTTGACCTTGACTTGAGAGAATAGAACCCTTAAATTATTTACTATGCGAATTTCATGTGTAACGATATATAGGCAAGGTGACGAGTGCCTATACTTTGTCAAATTAATTGGTTGCTTAATTATTTAAAACATCTTAAATTGTTTAAGACACGAATTAATTGTTATAATAATTATTTCTCTCATAATTCTTGTCAAATATTAATTCTTGAATTCCTGCAATAATTGTTACATGATTATTTGATTTATGTGTCTTAATTGCTACTTGACATTTAGCATATTAAATATTAAACTGCCTATTTTTTCCCTGATTTCCATAATTAATTGCTACTTATCATTGTTGTTTCATAAATAAATTATAATTATTGTATGTCTTGACGCTTAACAGTTTCTCATTGAACGTGGTATTTATTAGAGTATTTTTATTACATTTAAGAGTTGTTAAAATATATTGGGGGATCGGGTTGCACGCCGCAACGGAAATGAAAATAAATATATTGGGGAATCGGGTTGCACACCGCAACAGATTTATTTAAAGTTTATATTGGGGGATCGGGTTGCACGCCGCAATGGAAACAAGTTGAGGAATTGTGACAGCTGAATTGACTTCAATTATTGATATTATTTACTGGTCTTACTACTATTCTTGTTATTATTATTATTATTATTATTATTATTATTATTATTATTATTATTATTATTATTATTATTATTATTATTATTATTATTATTATTATTATTATTATTATTATTGTGTACAGGTTAATATAAGCGACCTTTCTTAGCATCATCACTACTTCATCGAGGTTAGGCTCGGCATTTACCAGTACATGGGGTCGGTTGTACTAATACTACACTCTGCATTTCTTGTGCAGATTTCGGAGTTGGTCCAAGCGAAGTACTATAGACTTGCTCGGATTTCAGTTACCCAGAGGAGACTTGAGGTATAACTGCACAACGTCCATAGTTCTGAAGTCCCCGTCTACTTTATTTTAGCTGTGTATTTTCTTTCAGACAACTTTATTTTATTCAGACCCTTATTGTATTATTCTAGAAGCTCGTGCACTTGTGACTCCAGTTCTGGGATAATATTTAGACATCGCGATTAATATGGATTATTCACTATTATTTCAGACTTTATTTGCGCATTTGTTTCTTTGTTATTAATTAATTTAAAACTTTGTTAAAATGGTTAATTATATTCTAACGTTGGCTTGCCTAGCAAGTGAAATGTTAGGCGCCATCACGGTCCCGAAGGTGGGAATTTCGGGTCGTGACAGTTGGTATCCGAGCATTAGGTTACATAGGTCTCACGAGTCACGAGCAAACTTAGTAGAGTCTGAAGGATCGGTACAGAGATGTCTGTACTTATCTTCCAGAGGCTACAGAGTTTAGGGATAATTCCACTTCTTTCATTTCTTATCGTGCGACATTGATTTATCTTGAAACATATATCTCATATTCTTTTGTATCCACTCGTGTATGACATTGCGCACTCAGTATCAGTTGTGTGTCGACGGTTCGTGATGCCTCAGATGGACTACGAGGAAGCCAGAGATCCTCAAACACTGCCTCAATGTGTGATTCCGACTGAAGATGTAGACGTATTGAGTGATCACCCAATGAATCATGTGGGGGGGGGGGGTGCAACGAACTTTGGCATCTGGTTGATTTATATGAGTTGTGAAGGTTAATATTGTGGATCATCGGATGTGGTGAACTATGACTTTGTACCGAGTGGGGGAGTCTACTATCAATGGATGGATTGTGGGGTCATGTGTTATATCAGTTTTGGCCTGAAATGTATATATGTGGTACTGAAAGGTTCCTTAAAAATTTACACATGTTTAAGGCCTAAGATTTTGTAGAGGATAAGGTTGGGACTTGCGGTATGTCCGCCTACTTAATAATCATATACTTCAGTACCAAAGGAGTTAGTGAAACAACTTTAAATTTACAGAAGGTCTACTCAGCGTGGACATCATGGTTGCGGATTTTGGGGTGCTTCAGAGGAAGTACAGTAGTTGACGAGATTCTGGACTATGTGGTTCGTGCCAAGATTTGTCTGTATGGAGCTCTATTTTTGTGACCGTTGTGTATAAATAGGGGTAAGGGTTATCCCAAAGAAGAATCGAAGAGTATGTTAAGAAATGGGTCAGCTCAACAGTATTGAGTCAGCATAACAAAAGAAGAAATTGGCCTTGGGAGAGATAATTCTCCACAGGTGTTCGTGGCAAGCCTATGAAGATGGTAGACTAGCCAATGCAACACCGCCCACTTGGCTTAGTTTTCAGAAATGCTTTTGAAAGAGTTTGTTTCCCGGACTATCCGTAATGTGTGGTGCATAGGGTTTGAACGGTTGCATCATGTCACCATGACGGTGTCAGAATATGCCATCAGGTTCAATAAGTTAGCCCGTCATATTCCTACTTTTCTTCCTACAGTCAGAGAGCGAGTCCACAGACTCATTAAAGGACTCAATTATGATCATAAAATTTTGTATGACTCGGGAGCTACAGGCTGATACTTCATTTCCGCTAGTGGTATAAATTGCCAAGATATTAGAACGTGTTCGGGGTGAGGAAAAAGGAAACTAAGGAGACTAAGATGTCTCGAGGTTCTAGGGGATTCAGTGGATTCTACTCTGCGAGTGTAAATCATTATGGCGGGGGCTCGGGAAGTCGGCCAGCCCAATCCGCACATCGAATTAATCGGGGTGCTCTAGTAAGTTCTTTTAATACATCACAGACATGAGTTTCCTACAATGGTTATTCAAGTTATCTGGCACAGACTCAGTATGAGCAGTCAAACCCGTAAATGGGTTGTTATGAATGCGGTGATACTAGGCACATCATGAGAAAATTATCCCAGACTTGGGAGAGACATATTTCATCAAAGCACTCAGGCTACGTGCCCCATTGCAGTTACTACACCACCCACACGACCAGTTAGGGGTGGAGGACAGGCAGGTAAAAGGCGTCCTAGAGGTGGAGGCCCAGCCGTTGATATATTTGTTTTATGGTGCGGCGGAGGTCGCTACATCAGATGGTGTCGTTATAGGTACGACCTCGATTTAATTTAAAGGAATAATTTCCATAACTTGATTCGGTTCTGAGTATCGATATGAGTCCTCCTATTGTGATCCACTTATGAGTGAGCTTCGTAATTCTATAATCTACTTATGTGTTTACTCATGTTGGGAAATTCTATGGAGATAACTACGCCTATCATTCCGTGTTAATCACTAATAAGAGCTGTGAGGCTAAAGGTGGCTTTCTGTTACTCATTTCGGTAAGTTTTGATGTAATTTTTGGATAATTAATTACAAATTGTGAATTATATGCCCTACCGGTGTGGGGTTCATTATGTGTTGTGATTTTGTGTAACCGAAATTATTTAAAAGGAGAAAATAGAAAATTTCGATTGGCACGATGTGCATATTACTTGTGATTTAGAACTAAGGATGAGATCCTCGCATTTTAATATAAATTGATATGTTTAAACCGGGCTACGAGCTGCGGTGGAAGTTATATAAGGACGAGATCCTTGTGAGGAAAATTCTTGTATTTAAGTTCTCCCTTGTGAAATTAAATTTGTACTATAGCATTAATAGGGAGTCATGCCTGATAGGCTTATTTGAAAATTCTTGTATGAAATTCTCTGTGCATACTTGCCAAATTCGCGTTGTAATTATTGATTTTTAACCTATGAGGTAGGTGCCCGCCCAGGTGGCGTTAAATGTGACTCGTTAATTCGGGTAAATAATTATGAGTTCTTCATACCTTGCATCTCGTTATTAGTATTGTGAAGGTTTGAAACGAGATTTTTGTTAACATGAAGTTAATTGACGATTCTATAATTAATTATGAACAACTATTAAGACTAGATTGACCTAGAAGGATGTCCCATTTAGATGGTCAAACGAGTGTGAGTTGAGCTTTCGGAAGCTCAAGACCTCTTTGACTACATCGCCAATGTTGGTATTACCCACAGGTTCAGGATCTTATATGGTGTATTGTGATGCACCTCGCGTTGGGCTTGGTACAGTATTGATGCAAAATGGCAGGGTAATTGCATATGCGTCACGGCGGTTGAAAGTTCACAAGAAGAATTATACTGTTCATGACTTAGAATTGGCAGTCATTGTTCATACACTAAAAATTTGGAGGCATTACCTTTACGGTGTCTCGTGTGAGGTAATTATTGATCATCGTAGCTTACAATATATGTTCAAACAAAATGATCTCAATTTGAGACAGAGAAGATGGTTGGAGCTGTTGAAGGACTATGATATCATTATTTTGTATCACCACGGAAAGGACAATGTGGTGGCCGAAGCTTTGAGTAGAAAGGTTGTGAGTATGGGCAGTCTTGCATATATTCCGGTTGGTGAGAGGCCGTTAGCTGCAAATGTTCAGACTTTGGCTAATCAATTCGTGAGATTAGATATTTCAGAACCCAGTCGGGTTTTAGCTTGCACAGTCGCTCGGTCTTCTTTATATGAGCGCATCAGAGAGCGACAATATGATGATCCTCATTTACTTGTCCTTAAGGACACGGTGCGGTACGATGATGCCAAACAGGTTGTTGTGGGGGAAGATGGAGTTCTGTGAATGCAGGGTCATATTTTTGTGCCTAATTTGGTGGGCTTCATGAATTTATTTTGGAAGAGGCCCACAGATCCAGGTATTCTATTTATCCAGGTGTCGCCAAAATATATCAAGATTTGCGGCAACATTATTGTTGGAGGACAATGAAGAAGGATATAGTTGCATATGTAGCTCGGTGTCTGAATTGTCAACAAGTTAAGTACGAGCATCAGAGACCTGGTAGTTTGCTTCAGAATTTAGAAATTCCTGAGTGGAAGTGGGAGTGTATCACTATGGATTTTGTTGTTGGGCTTCCACGGACTCAGAGAAAATTCGACGAATTTTGGGTCATTGTGAACAGGTTGACCAAGTCAGCACATTTCATTCTAGTGGCAGTTACCTATTCTTCAGAGCGGTTAGCTGAAATTTACATTCGTGAGATTGTCCGCCTTCACGGTGTGCCCGTGTCTATAATTTCTGATCGAGGTACGCAGCTCACTTCGCACTTCTGGAGGGCTGTACAACGTGAGTTAGGCACGTAGGTTGAGTTGAGTACATCATTTCATCCACAGACAGACGGACAGTCAGAGCACACTATTCAGATATTGGAAGATATACTTCACGCTTGTGTTATAGACTTTGGAGGTCCTTGGGATCAATTCTTGCCACTTGCGGAGTTTGCCTATAATAATAGCTACCAGTCGAGCATTCAGATGGCTCTGTATGAAGCATTGTACGGGAGACGATGTCGTTCGCCAGTTGGCTAGTTTGAACCGGGAGAGGCTCGGTTGTTGGGTACCGATTTGGTACAGGATGCCTTGGATAAGGTTAAGGTTATTCAGGATCGACTTCGCACAGCTCAGTCTAGGAAAAAGAGTTATGTCGATCGTAAAGTTCATGATATTGCATTCATGGTTGGAGATAGAGTATTTCTCCGGGTTTCACCTATGAAAGATGTAATGAGGTTCGGAAAGAAGGGCAAGTTGAGCCCTAGGTATATAGGACCCTTCGAAATTCTTGAGAGGGTGGGCAAAGTAGCCTACATTCTTGCAATACCACCTAGTTTATCAGCGGTTCATCCGGTGTTCCATGTGTCTATGCTCCGGGAATATTATGGTGATCCGTCTCATGTTCTAGACTTTAGAAAAGTCCAATTGGACAAATTTGACTTACGAAGAGGAACTTGTAGCTACTCTAACCCGTCAGGTCTGACAGTTGACGTCTAAGAGTTATCCTTCAGTTCGGATGCAATGGAGAGGTCAATCGATTGAGACAACTACCTGGGAGTCCGATTCGGACATACAGAGTAAATATCCATACCTTTTTACCAGCTCGGGTACTTTTCTAATTCCGTTCGAGGACGAACGTTTGTTTTAGAGGTGGAGAATATGATGACCCAAACAGTCATCTTTAAATTTAATAATTAATTCTGTCTTCTAAGACCTCGAAAAGCACTATATATGATTCCTCGACTTGCATGCGCAGTCCGTATAATTTTCTGAAAAGTTTTTATGTAAAAATTGATTAAAATGTGAAATAGAGCTTTAAAACTCAATTGGGTTGACTTTGGTCAACATTTTGAGCAAACGGACTAGGATCAGTGTTTTGATAGTTCCGGTAGGTCCGTATCGTAATTTGGGACTTGGGAGTATGCCCAAAATTTAATTTGGAGGTCCCTAGCTTGAATTATCGCCAGTTGACGAAAACTAGAAGCCTAAAGGCTTAAAGATTACAAAGTTTGACCACAAATTGACTTTTATTGATATCAGTGTCGGATTCAAGTTCTGAAAATTTTCATAGATCCGTTATATTATTTATGACTTGTGTGCAAAATTTGAGATCAATCGGACTTGATTAGATAGGTTCCGTGTCGTTTGTAGAAATCGGAAGTTTCAAAGTTCATTAGGCTTGAATCTATGTGTGATTCGTATTTTTTGTGTTGTTTGATATAATTTGAGGTTTTGACTAAGTTCGTATGATGTTTTAGGACTTGGTTTTGTATTTGGTTGAGGTCCCGGGGGCTTCGGGTGAGTTTCAGATGGTTAACGGGTTGAATTTTGGACTTGGAACTCTGCTGGAATTTTTCTAATGCATTGTCTGGTTTCCTTCTTCGTGTTCGCGATAGAGGTCTCGCGTTCGCGAAGAGGAACTGGAGCCAGGCAAAATTTAATCTTCGCGTTCGCGAAGAGGGGACCGCGTTCGTGAAGGGGTATAGGGCAGTGTTCATCGCGAATGCGTGGGAGCGTTCACGTTCGCGTAGAAGGGCGACGCCTGGCCGGGCACTAGGCGATAAGGCTTCGCGTTCGCGTAGGGGAGACCACGTTCGCGAAGGCCAAGTTTGGAAAGGCATCGCGTTCGCGAGACTGACCTCGCGTTCGCGAAGAAGAAATCTGGGGCAGCACAAAAATGTACTTCGCAAACGCGAAGAAGAAATTCCTGGATAGCAGAACTTAAGTTCTGGAAATGGGATTTCGTCCCATTTTTCATTAATCAAGATTTTGAGCTCGGGTAAGGCGATGTTTTGGCGATTTTTACGGGAAAACATTGGGTTAAGTAGTCCTTATCCTATATTGATTATATTTCATGATTCCATATTCATTTACATCATGAATCCGTATATTTATGGAAGAAAAATCAGATTTTTATAAAATCTTCCAAAAATATAAAATGAAGATTTGAAAGCCAATCCGATGTCGGAATTCGATAATTTTTGTATGGTTGAACTCGTATCGGAACGGGTGTTCGGATTTCGTGAGTTTTTCCGGGATTCAAGACGTGGGTTTCACTGTTGATTTTTTAAAATAAATTTTGGATTTTAATCCGAAAAATTAATAAATTCATACGGAATTAATTCCTACGATCTGTATTGAGTATATTGAATTATTTATGACTAGATTTGACAATTTCGGACATGAATTCATGAGGCAAAGGTTTATTAGATTCTTGAATTTGGTTGCAAAGCGAGGTAAGTGTCGTGGTTAACCTTGAATTGAGGGAATAGAACCCTTGAATTATTTACTACGTGAATTTCATGTGTAACGATGTATATTCAAGGTGACGAATGCCTATACTTTGTCAAATTAATTGGTTGCTTAATTATTTAAAATATCTTAAATTGTTTAAGACACGAATTAATTGTTATAATAATTGTTTCTCTCATAATTCTTGCCAAATATTAATTCTTGAATTCCTGCAATAATTGTTACGTGCTTATTTGATTTATGTGTCTTAATTGCTACTTGATATTTAGCATATTAAATATTAAACTGCCTATTTTCTCCCTGATTTCCATAATTAATTGCTACTTGTCATTGTTGTTTCATAAATAAATTATAATTATTGTATGCCTTGATGCTTAACAGTTTCTCATTGAATGTGGTATTTATTGGAGTATATTTATTACATTTAAGAGTTGTTAAAATATATTGGGGGATCGGGTTGCACGCCGCAACGAAAATGAAAATAAATATATTGGGGGATCGAGTTGCACGCCACAACAGATTTATTTAAAGTTTATATTTGGGGATCAGATTGCACGCCGCAATGGAAACAAGTTGAGGAATTGTAACTGCTGAATTGACTTTAATTATTGATATTATTTACTGGTCTTACTACTATTCTCGTTATTATTATTATTATTATTATTATTATTATTATTATTATTATTATTATTATTATTATTATTATTATTACTATTATTATTATTATTATTATTATTGTGTACAGGTTAATGTAAGCGACCTGCCTTAGCTTCGTCACTACTTCGTCGAGGTTAGGCTCGGCACTTACTAGTACATGGGGTCGGTTGTACTGATACTACACTCTGCACTTCTTGTGCAGATTTCAGAGTTGGTCCCAGCGACGTACTATAGACTTGCTCGGATTTCAGTTACCTAGAGGAGACTTGAGGTATAACTGCACAACGTCCGCAGTTCTGAAGTCCCCGTCTACTTTATTTTACCTGTGTATTTTCTTTCAGACAACTTTATTTTATTCAGACCCTTATTGTATTATTCTAGAAGCTCGTGCACTTGTGACTCCAGTTTTGGGATGGTATTTAGACATCGAGATTATTATGGATTATTTACTATTATTTTAGACTTTATTTGCGCATTTGTTTCTTTGTTATTAATTAATTTAAAACTTTGTTAAAATGGTTAATTATATTCTAGCATTGGCTTGCCTAGCAAGTAAAATGTTAGGCGCCATCACGGTCCCGTAGGTGGAAATTTCGGGTTGTGACATAAACCCATATTGATAATTAAAATGATGAAATCAATATTCAAAAAGCTCAAAATAGCAAAAACTGCTAAAAAGAGTAAAAGAAACGTCTACTATAGCTGCTGATGTCAAAACTTGACCTAAAAAAGTAAAACTCTTCTATTTATACGGTGCTGAAATTTTAGGACAAAAATGCCCTTTCAGAGGTTCAACGGCCGCACAATTCTATGTGCGGTCCGCACTTTGCTTCAGGCTGACAGGAATGGAAACCTGCGGCCGCACTTCTCTCTTTCTGCTGTCCGCGCACTTCTGAGTAAGGCCTCACATTGCTTTTTTGCGGACCGCACAAATGTGACTGCGGCCGCGTAGCTGTTCTTCTGCGGCCGCACAATAATTGTGCGGTCCACACTTCTGTTGAACTTGAGATGCAAGTTCTCTAAACTTTTGCTCTTGCCTAGGTTCTGCAGCCACACATGTCATGTGCGGACCGCACTTTTCACTTGTATCTGATAGGAGTGTCTTCACAATCTACGGTTGCAGATAAAAATTTGCGGTCCGCACTTCTGAGCTTCTGTGCATGCTTGTGTCCTTGAGTTCATATCACTCCTTGAGTTGGATTTTATCTTGGGGGCTCATTTTCCACTATTCCTGCAATGAAGCATATTTCATCAGTTTTCGAGAACACAATTAAATATTTTTGGACTAAAACGAAAGCAAAAAGGTGCTAATAAGTAGTCAAAATCGCCCACTTATCACCTGTGTCGCAAATGCGACATCTACAGCTGGTTAAAGGGCTGAGAGACGGGATTTTTGAATTCATTATCTTATTTTTTAACTCTAAACTCGGTAGGAGGCGATTTGGAGAGGAGTTTTTCACCTACAAACCACGGGTAAGTGATTCTAATCCATTTCTAATCATATTCCATCAACAAATCTTAGATTTTAACATCAAAATCATGTGAATCAAAGTGAAAATTTATTAAACTTTGTCAAGTTTTTGAAAAAATAAGAAATTGAATTTTGAGAGTCGATTTGGACTCGGATTTTAAAACTAATCACATATATGAACTCGTGGGGTCATGGGTAGAACAGAATCTACCATTGGACCCAGGTTTTTACCACTCGGGCCCCGAATTGACTTTCGTTGACTTTTTGAGAAAAATATAAAGATCTTAGCTATATCTATTGCAATTTAATTCTCTACCATTGTTTGATGATATTAAGTCGATTTTGGTTAGATTTGAGCCGTATGGAGGCGTATTTTAAGGAAAAAGCTATTTTCAAGTGTTAAATTGGCCTAGTTGAGGTAAGTGTCTTGCCTAACTTCATGTGAGGGAACTACCCGTTAGGATTGTTATTGTTTGATTCAATTGTGCTAAGTGAAATCCGTGTATGCAAGGTGACGAGTGGGTACACTGGTTGTACGTGACATTTGACTGATTTAGGCTACTTAGACTATTTCCATGCTTTAATTGAATTCCATATCATGTTCTAATTCTATTTGTCAATCTATTCTTACTTGTGTTAGTCTATCCTTACATGCCTTAAATTATTTTGTTAATACTTGTTCTACCTCTTAATTGAAAATTTGTTCTCATTCTTTAGTTGAATTGTTATCTCTTCTATTGTTACATGTTATCTTGTCATTGTTGAATATCATTATTTGAAGTCATTATACATGTTGTCTCTTTTATTATTGAATATCATTAATAGAAGTTATTGTTCCTCTTACCTCTTTCATTGTTGATTACCGTTAATTGAAGTTATTGTTCATGTTATCTCTGTTGTTGTTGAATTTCATTATTTGAAGTTATTGCTATACGTTATCTTTTTCATTGTGAATTATTCTTAACATCGTGGTTATATATTGTCTCTCATTGTTGAATTATTGGTGATGAGGTAGTGAAAGTCGTTATCACGTTGAGGTGAAATTGTTATTGTTGAAACATCTCCCTTTTGAGCATTTTACATTCATTGTTGTTGTTGATATTCTTTAACCCGTTGTGGTGGAGCCGTGGGCCATTGTTGTGGAAATATTGATATTGTAGATTGTTGGAAAATTATAATATATGGGCACATGTGGTGCGAGTTGTTATTATAATGTGATATTGACGCGCCTGCGGTGGTATAAGCCTTGGGGTTGTTGTGCATGCGGCTGTATAAGGTGGGACTAATGTGCGTGTTGCTTGTAGGGAAACTACGTGAAGCCACGCATGGTCATAAGGTGGGATAAAGTGCGTGTAGTTATTTCGAGAAAACTGTTTTCAAAACCTATTTCAAATGTAAGGCTCAAGCGGCGGTATAAAGAAAGATTGAGATTGAAATTGAGAAATGTGAATAAGAGGCGATACCTCGGTTGTAATTCTTGATTATACGAGGTTGTACTTCGGTTTTGATTTCATTATACACGAAGCGGTACCTCGTTGTGATTCTTGCTACTATTCATGTTGCAAAGAGTTTTGGTGGGAATACTTCTTGTTGTTTCCTTCTTTATTGTTCTAGCAGATGTTGTCCGTACATGATCACGGTAGCCCCTTTAGTTGCTTCTTTTATGCTATTTCCATTGTTGATTTACGGTACTAGTTCATGCTATTATCTTGTTTCGTATCAGTTATTCCTTTATTTTCCATTACATACCCGCATTACATTTTCATACTACTTATTTATATCCTAGTAGGTGTCTTGACCTAGTCTCGTCACTACTCTATTGAGGTTAGGTTTGATACTTACTGGGTACCGTTGTAGTGTATTCATACTACGCTTCTGCATATTTTTTTGTGCAGATCCCAGTACTTCTGCTCGTTCCGGTCATTAGAGATTATTTGTAGCTGCTTCTTGGGAGACTTCAAGGTATACCTGCTCCATGCCCGCAGGCCTCGGAATCACCTTCTCTTTTATTTTGTTTGTTGTTGTATTTCTTTCAGACAGTGATGTAGTAGTTATACTAGATTTACTCTATAGATCTAATGACTTAGTTCCACCAATTTTTGGGGAGCGTACTGTTTAGATTATATTTTGTATCGGACGGTTATATCCATATTCAACTTTGTTTTAGTATTTTGTTAAATTGTTTCTGCCAAGTTATTATTATTTGCTTGGCTTACCTAGTCGTAGACACTAGGTGCCATCATGATATCCTACGGAGAGAAATTAGGGTGGTGACATCTGGTTGACTACGCTCCCTTCAGGATTTACCCGACGTCGATTGCAATTGTTTTATTCGGTATTGATTGTTACTACTTGCCTTTTACCTATCTTCGGTTTCACATGTCATTATACCATTGGACCATTTATTATAAACCAATTATACCCCATACAAATAGTCCTCCTGCTTTCCGGTGACATATCTTTGTGCTACCAGGAAGTTGGTGAAGATTCCTTTGTTGGCGAAAAAGTTCTTGAACAGTCTCTGACACTTGAAAGGGCGCACGTCTTCTCTCATTTAATTCTCTGAACACGTGTTGCCCCACGATTCAGGAAATAATTTCGCTGATTTTCGAGGTAATCATGACCACAATTCTTTCCGTATAACTTCACTTCTACTCATTATTTTACTTCTTTACTTCTAAAATTTTCGTAAGTCTTTCTTTTTCTTTACTCTCACTCTGCACCTGCTTAGAAAACTTTCCACCTTCTCCAACTCCCTTAGCAGAAAGTTTTACTGACCTTTTATTCTCATGGCTTCATTCGCTACACTTTTTGGAAACTTATGTCTTCTCTTCGGTAGAGGACCAAAGAAGAACATGGATAAAGAAGCCGATGTTGATTCTGAACCTCCCACTGTAAGCACCATTATACCAAAACATGTCAATACTTCTAATGACTTCCAAGAGAAAACCCCTTCTGCGTCTTTACAGACTTAGATTGTTAGTAGGTATCCCTCCTCCATTCGCCCTCTAGTATCCCAACTATGAAGGAGGACTGCAACTGCACTAATCTTGAAATCCTCGCTTCTGATATAATAGAGCGAGTTACCTTCACCAAGGAGGGTTTTACGTATATCTATATATATCTCTTTACCTTGGGTCCATTCTCCCTGAGGTCGAATGAGGGGCTCGACCCTGTAATTTTGGAGTTTTGTCACCGATATCGGGTCTACTTAGCACAAGTAGGCCCATCTATATGGAAAACAGTGTCTTGCCTTCGCCAATTATACACAGAGATCGAGGAAACCCTAACCCTTGCACACATGATATATCTTTACTCTCCCAAAACTTTCTGTGGGGGAGAAATAAACTTCAGCAAACGTGGCCACCACGCTTTTCTCACTAGTGTGGATGATGACAATGATCACGGGTGGATGAAGAAATTTTTCATCATCACTACTAGGGACATCATCCCGACCACAACTCTGTCTTTTCCTGAATCGTGGAATTACTTTCGTAAGTTTTTGATTTATTCATTTTCTTCCTTTGTAATAAGATTACTTTCTGTTGTTTCTGACCCTTTTGTTTCTTTTGTTCAGCTACTAAGTGGGAACCACCACTGTTTTAAGGCCTGGACCAGTAGGTTCAGAAAATTCTAGAAATTATGACACCAGAATTCTGCCGGTGTAAGAAAATGGCCCTCAAATATGGGTGGAAGGCCAAGAATCATGGTAAACCGAGCCCTTATTCTTTTTATCTTGTATGAATGTAGGTAAGTTCATCAAAAAGTTGCTAACTCTGCCCTTTGCTTGCTTTAGGACTTCCGTAGGACACTGTCATCTGTCCTGAGGTTGACGTTTTAGCTAACCCCGAAGAGGCCAGAAGGGTGTTGCAAAGTGCCCTTTCTTGAAGCATTTCTCGCGGATCTGCTTCCTGTGAGGGTGCCTCATCTCGGAGTCCCCATCCCGAGAACAAACAACCAAAAAGGCGATGTTCTTCCTCAGTTGGGACTCAAAATAAGAAATTAAAGAAAGCAACAACCGAGCCGGCCACAGTGGTTGTTGTGGATGATGGGGAAGCCAGTGATGAAGTGGCTCCCCTTCAAAGGAGAAAAACATCTTCATCAACTCAACCGGATGCTTAGCCGGGAAGGATTCAAAACATGACCGCATAAGAGATCCAAGCATTTTGGGGTGAGCTGGAACTAGTAGATAATGCTGATTATCGCTTTCCAGCCCCCATTGTTGTCTCTGGTCCAAAGAGTTTGGACCCTCGGCCTCTTTTGCCTCCAACCACCGAGCAAGAAATAATCAGCGCTTCCCCTACCACAGCTGCTTCTCATCCTTCCACACCAACAACTTCGTGCCCATCAACACCAGTTGGTCCTTCGCCACCAGTACCAACTACATCTCCTCCACCAGCAACAGATGGACGAGAAAGGGGTGCTTCTCCTCCTCGGTCGCCCGACCACAGGAATTTGGGGCATAATTATTCAACCTCTTCCCTAGATCCTTGAGGGAGGAGAAGTGACACTCTTTCGGTTTCGAAAGAGTGCCATCTTTTATCCAAGCTGGTGGAGCTTGCGAATTATGGCGTTGGCTTCAGAGAAAGATTGGAAGAAATTGCGCTCTCTTTCTGGGGAGTGCTTGATGAACAATGCCATGCACAGCGCGGCGCAGGTACCATACTTGTTTTTTTATATCTTCTTTTTAATTTTCATGTTGCAATAAAAAACCTAACTTCAATATTCTTTCCCATAGGCCAACTTTCTTGCTTCTGAAGGCCTGCAGAGATTGATCATGGATAAGCAAGAATTTGATGCCGAGCGGGATCAACTGTTGGCCTAAAGGAACTAACGTGCTAAACGCCTCCCGGTGTTGGAGGCAAAAGCTACTAAGGCGGGCAAGCTTAAAGCCTGATTGCAGAAAAGTGAACAAGATAAGATGGCCCACAACTAAGAAGCCACTCAATTACATGAACAACTTCAAGAGGCTAAGGCTACGTGGGCCGAGCTCCATGATGTTGTGCTTGCTTCTGCCGAGCGCGAGTCTGCCTTCGAGGAAAAAATAAATAATTTGAAGGCAGACTTAAGCTCCAAAACCGAGGAAGCCAATGCTGCCGAGGAGAAGAGGGCCCAAATAGAGGAGGGGATAAAGAGCTCGATGGACCTAAACTGGCTTCATTCGGCTACGAATGTTGAGCGCGATGCTTGCCTTAGTGCCCTGAGATCTGAGAGGGACAACCTCCAGGCCAAAATTGAAAAACTTCACCCAAAGCTCATGGACCAAGATGATTCCCTCGTATTTGAGAAGACTTATGCAATATATCATATGAGGAGGAAGACCTTGGAAGAGGTCAAAGTGGGAATCACTAATATAAATGATTGTATTTCCAGGCCCGAGAACTGGAGTTGTATGCTCGTGAACGCCTAGGACCTTATACCACTGCTCCCGGGAAACCTTTCATGAATGTTGCTCATGCCTCACGTTCGCGAAGCACAAAACGTCATTGCCCAAAGAATAATCTTCGTGTTCGTGGAACCTATCTCGCGAACACAAAACACAAGGATGCCAACCCTCCGCGAATGCAACATTGACTTCGCAAACGCGAAGGCAACTCCACCAGCTCCCAGCTTCCTAACGCGAACGCGACAACCTTATCGCAAACGCAAAGAGGAAAAGTGCCCAACCCAACAAGCACCCTTCGCGAACGCGGTCCCTCACCTGGGAACGCGAAGAAAAAATATTTTCCGGTCCATTCCTTATTCGAAAACGCGATGATTCCCCACGAACGCGATTCACAGCTGACACCAGCAAAAACCATAAATGCATACATGAGAGAAATGGTCTGAAATCATCTCGAAACTCACATAAGCCCTTTGGGACCCCATCTGAACATACCAACAAGTCTCAAATCATAGAATGGACCTACTCGAGGCATCGAATCACACATAACAATATCAAAACCACGAATTGCACATCAATTCAAGCTTAATGAACCATTTCAAAATTCAAAATTCTAAACTTACGCCGAACACGTCAAAACAACTCAGAATGACTCCAAATTTTGCACACAAGTCATAATTCACCATACAAACCTATTCCAAGGCTCAAAATCCTAAACGGGCATTAATAACCTCAAAGTCAACTATGGGTCAAACCTATCAACTCTCCAAACCTTCAAACTTCTAACTTTCGGCAATTAGCCTCAAAATCATCTAGGAACACCGGAATTCAAATTCAGGCATACACCCAAGTCCATAATCACCATCCGAACCCAACAAAACCATCAAAATTCCAATCCGAAGTCAAATATAAAAAAGGCAAATTTGGTTAACTCTTCCAACTTAAAGCTTCTAAATTGAGGTTCATTCTTTCAAATCAATCCCATCGAAAACTCAAACCGACCATACATGCAAGTCATAATACATCATATGAATTTTTTCAAGACCTCAAACCGCTGAACAGAATACTAATGCTCAAAACGACCGATCGGGTTATTATAAAAAATCAACCCCAGGTATGCATCTCGGAACCCGAGAAAACTCAGAAATTCCGAACATTCATTCCAATAAGAGTTCAAATATATGTGTTTCATCCAAATCTGACCTCAAATCGAACCCCAAATCACCCATTTTCACTCTGCAAAAACCATGGCACCCCCCCCCCCCCAGTTTCTTATTTAAATTACATAATCTAGGTGTAATAATCCATAACATCAAAATTAAGTAAAGATTACTTCAATTAGTAGAAATCACCTCTAAACGAGCTCCAAAACTCCAAATAATGAAAAATAACCAAACCCTCGAATTACGTATTCTGCCCCAATATCTGTAGAAAACCCATCGCAGATGCAGGAGTCACTTAACTCACATCTATCCATTTTTGCGGACTTCTCATCACAATATGCGCATCAGCTTGGAAGTACCTTCGCACCTGTGACAGCGCATCTGCGGTCCTACCTCATCCAGCCTAACTTTGCTTGTGCGGCCCCAGGTCCGCTTCTTCGGACTCGCACCTGTAACAAATAACCTTGCAGGTGCGATAACACCAGAACAAGACTGCCAAACAACATGGAAATGATTTGAAACTCATCTAAAACACACCCGAGACCCACGGGACCTCGTCTAAGCACACCAACCAGTCCTAGAATACAACATGGACCTATTAGAGGCCTCAAATCACACAAAATTATACGAATTATACCTCGATTTAAGCCTAAGGAACTAATCAACTTTCAACTTTCCAAAACGCAGGCCGAACCATGTCTAATCAACTCGGAATGACCTCAAATCTTGCGCACAAGTCCCAAATGACATAACGAACTAAATCCTTCTCTCAAAACAACAATACGAACCTCATATCAACAAAGTCAACTCTCGGTCAAATCTATGAACCTTCCAACCTTTTAAATTGTCAACTTGCGCCAAATAGAACCAAATCAACCTAGGAACCTCCAAATCCAAATGCGGGAATACGCCTAAGTCCAAAATCACCATACGAACATATTGGAACCATCAAACCACCATTCAGAGGTCTTTTACACACGAGTCAAACCTTGGTCAACTCTTACAACTTAAGCCTTCAACCATGGGTCTAAGTGTTCCAAATCACTCCAAAACCTTCCCGAAATCAAACCAACCACATACGGGGAACATAAAATAGGGGAAACATGCTAAAATACACAAAACGATCGGCCGGGTCGTTACATTCTCCCCCTCTCAAACAAACATTCATCCTCGAATAAGTTTAGAGCCATACCTGAAATGCCGAAAAGGTGAGGATATCTGCTCCGCATATGATGCTCTGTTTCCCAAGTCGCCTACTCAACCGGTTGACCCTTCCACTGAACCTACACCGATGCAATATTCTTCGACCTCAACTTACAAACCTGCCTATCCAAAATGACCAATGGCTCCTCATCATAAGTCAAATCGTTGTCCAACTGCATCGAATGGAAATCTAACCATGTAACGGATCCTCATAGTACTTCTGAAGCATAAAAACATGAAATACGGGATGAACTCCCGACAAGCTAGATGGAAAAGCAAGTCTGTAATCCACCTCACAAACCCTTTCCAAGCCTCAAAAGGACCAATATACCGAGGGATAAACATGTCCTTCTTCCCGAACCTCACCACACCCTTCATGGGAAAAACTCTTAGTAGAACCCTCTCAAAATGCCACATCATGAGCCTTCCTATCATCATAAATCTTTTGCCTGGACTGTGTTGTACGAAGATACTCTAAAATAAATTTCACATTCTCCAAAGTATTATGAACTAGATTAGCGCCAATAACCTAGCCTCCCAAAGCTCAAACCAACCAACCGTAGAATGACATTGCCTTCTATATAAGGCCTAGTACAGAGCTATCTGGATGCTTGACTAAAAGTTGTTATTGTAGGTGAACTCTACTAACAGAAAAAATTGATCCCACTGACCCCCAAACTCAATGACAAAGGTTCGCAACATGTCCTCCAAGATCTGAATAATACGCTCGGACTGCCCGTCCGTCTGGGGATGGAATGTCGGCTCGACCTGTGTGACCAACTCACGCTGCACTGCTCTCCAAAAATGCGATGTAAACTTATTGCCTCGATCGAAAATAATAAAAGCAGGCACACCATGAAGGCAAACAATCGCTCTAAGATAAATCTGAACTAACTGCTCTGGAATATAGGTAGTCATGACTAGAATAAAGCGTGCAGACTTGGTCTGTCTGTCCATAATGACCCACACAACATATAATCACCTCAAGTTCTATGGCAGCCCAACCACAAAATCCATAGTGATACGTTCCAACTTCCACTTTGGTATATCTAGCCTCTGAAGCAAACCACCAGGTCACTGATGCTCATACTTAACCTGTTGATGGTTCAAACACCGTGCAACATACTCAACATCATCCTTCTTCATCCTCCGCCACTAATAGTGTTGCCTCAAATCAAGTTACATCTTTGTGGCACCCGAATGAAAGGAATACCGCGAACTATAGGCCTCGTCAAGAAACAAAACTCTCAAGCCATCCATATTAGGAACACAGATCTGACCCTGAAGCCTCAATGCCCCATCATCACCAATAGTCACCTCCTTGGCATAATTGTGCTACAACGTGTCCCTAAGGACAAGTAAGTGGGGATTATCATACTATCGTGCCTTGATGCGCTCAAACAAGGACGATCGTGATACAACACAAGCAAGAACCCTACTAGGCTCCAAAATATCAAACCTCACGAACATGTTGGCGAAAGCCTGAATATCCAAAACTAACGGACTCTCCCTAGCTGGAATGAAAGCACGACTCCCCACGCTCTCCACCGTCCTACTCAAGATGTCGACCACCACATTGGCCTTACATAGTGACAAAGAATGGAGATATCATAGTCTTTCAATAGTTGCAAGTACCTTTTTTGCCTCAAGTTCAAATCCTTATGCTTGAATAGATGTTTGAGACTCTGATGATCTGTATATACCTCACAAGACACGCCATAAATATAATGCCTTCAAATCTTGAGCACGTGAACAATGGATGCTAACTCCTAATCGTGCACTGATATTTCTTCTCATGGGGCTTCAACTGACGTGATGCGTAGGCAATCACTCTACCATCCTACATCAACACAGACCCAATTCCAACCCGTGAAGCATCATAATAGAATGTATAAGAACCCGATCCCAAAGGCAAAACCAAAACTAGAGTTGTATTCAAGGCGGTCTTGAGCTTCTGAAAGCTCTTCTCACACTCATCAGACCACCTGAATGGGGCACATTTCTAAGACAACCTAGTTGGTGAGGCTACAATAAATGAAAACCCCTCCACAAAACGGCAATAATATCGAGTCAACCTTAGAAAACTCCGGATCTCTATAACGGTAGAAGGTCAGGGCTAACTCTGAAATGCCTCAATCTTCTTTGGATCCACAATCCACTCACTAGACACCACGTGACCCAAGAATGCCATCGAGTCTAACCAAAACTCACACTTGGAGAATTTAGCATATAGCTTCTTCTCCTTTAAGGTATGGAGCACGATCCTCAAATGTTGCTCATGCTTCTCCTGACTGTGAGAATACACTAATATGTTATCAATAAATATAATGATGATGGAATCTAGATAAGGCTAAAATGCATTATTTATCAAGTGCATGAAAATATTTGGGCATTGGTCAGCCCAAATGACATCACCAAGAACTCATAATGCCCAGAACGGTTCTTGAAAGTCGTCTTAGGAATATCTGAAGCCCTGATCTTCAACTGATGGTACTCCGATTTCAAGTCAATATTCGAGCATACACTAGCACCTTGAAGCTATTCAAATAAATCATCAATACATGGCAGTGGATACTTGTTCTTGATAGTAACCTTGTTCAACTGCCTATAGTCGATGCGCATCCTTATAGAACCATATTTCTTCTTCACCAATAGTATCGGTGCACCCCAAAGCGACACACTAGGCCTAATGAAACCCTTATCAAGCAATTCCTATAATTGTTCCTTCAATTACATCAACTCCGATGGTGCCATGCGATATGGTGGAATAGAGATGGTTTGAGTACCCGACACTAAATCAATATCAAAATTAATATCCTTGTCGGGTGGCATGCCCGACAAGTTTGCAAGAAACACATCTGAACTCCCCCACTACTGGAACTGACTCAACAGTAGGAGTATCAACACTAACATCTCTCACAAAGGCCAAATATGCCAAACACCCCTTCTCAACCATCCGTTGAGCCTTCAAGAATGAAATCACTCTACTAGGAGTGCGACCAAGAGAACTTATCCACTCCAGCCTCTGCAACCCCGACATAGCCAACATCATGATCTTAGCATGACAATCAAGAAGTACAAAAATAACATATATATACGCAAAATCACCTCAAAGTCAACCATACTAAGCAATAAAAGATCAACACTAGTCTCATAACCCCAATGGTAACCACACAACACCGATATACATGATCCACCATAATAAAATCACCAACCAGTGTAGATACAGAACAAGAATATCAAGAGAATCACGAGGTATATCCAAATAACGAGAAAAATATGATGACACATAAGAATAAGTAGAACCAGGGTCAAATAACACTAGCGCATCCATGTGGCACACTGAAACAATACATGTGATCACGGCATCGGAAGCAACTATCTCTGGCCTCACTGGAAATGCATAGCAACGGGCCTATCCACCACCTGACCGACCTTACCATCTAGGGAGACCTCAAATCGACTGACCCCCCCTCCCCAACTGGTTGAGCGGATGATGTAGATAGTGGTACTAAAACCATAGATTGTGTTCTATGATGTGGGACACCACTCAGAATTATGGGGAAATCAATCTTGAGATGACTCAAGTCTCCACACTCGAAACAACCCCTCCTCTGACGAGGTTGTTGACCGTGCGACTGACCCTGATAATCCGAATACCTGCCTATGGAACCCTGAGAAGATTAAGCACGGTAAGAACTCTATGCTGGCATTGCACTAAATGATGACTAAAATGGGCGAGTACAGTATGAATTGTGGATAATTGACGAACTATAGGGAATCTAACGAGTTGCCTGAGTGGGCCTAAAAGGACGGCCTCTGCCATGACTGGCCTCCAAACGAGGCACCACCAAAACCACCTAAACCACGGGGCCTCTTGGACTTCATCTCCTCTCACTCAAGTCCACAAACATGCTCCAAGCGTCTAGAAATCTCAAACACCTAGTCAAATCTAGCATCAATCTCGGCCTCTCGGGCCATACCATATCGAAGTCCATCGTAGAGGCCATCAATGAATCTCTTGATCCTCTCCCTTTTGGTATGGACCAAAAATACTGCATGACATGCCAACTTTGTGAATCTTATCTCATACTGGGTAACAGTCAAGGCCTCCTGACGTAGATGCTCAAACTCCCTACGCAGCTCCTCTCTGTGAGTCTGTGGGATAAACTTCTCTAAGAAGGGCCATGTAAGTGGTTCTACGCCAGCTGGTCTGCCTGACTCATAGGTCTGCCACCACATGTAGGCTGGCTCCATCAGCTGAAAAGTAGGAAAGTCAACTCTATTAGAATCCATAAGCCCCGCTATGTGAAAAATCTGATGACACTGATCAAGAAAACGTTTAGCATGCTCTGACTCTCCTATATTGAACTGGGGTGATGAAGCCTCTGGAATCGCTTTAACCTCTTCTACTCTTCATCAATCAAAGATGGTCCAACCACGGCATGTGCTGAAATAACTGGCTATACTGGCAAAACCCCCAGTGTTTGATAACCCTGAGCTAGTTGCTCCGGTGTACGGGCGACAGGAGTTGGAGCTCCTCCCCCAGTTTGTGAGGTAGCTAGTGCAACTGGTATCATACCTACCTTAGCCAATCTTGTATACACACTCAAGGTCTGGGCCACAGTCTCCTAAAGACCATTTATAGCAATAGGTACCATCGGTGTCTGAGCTGGTCTAACCGGCTCAACAATATCCGGTAGTGTGTACGTAAAACATACCTCTACCCTAAGAAGGTAGCGAGGCTATTTCTGGAAAAACCTCGGTTCGAGAGGATGAATAGAAACAATCAAATAATAACAACAATATCCAAAAAATGATAACAACAATGTAAGAACTAGAAAAAAATAGATGAAGAAAAGCAATAGCACCAAGTAGCAACCACAACAAAATACTAAAAAATTGAAGCGGAAGATAGTAAGAAATAGTCGTAATATTAGCAATCTAGGAACAATGACAAAATACTACTAGACTAGCCCTAAAAAACCCGGTAAGGATTAGTAAAATACTTGACTACCTGCTACCCTTCTACCATAATTCTCGACCTCTACACCCTCCTTTTAAGGGTCATATCCTCGGTGAGCTGAAGTCGCGTCATGTCTTGCCTAATCACCTCTCCTCAATACTTCTTACGCCTCCCTCTACCTCTTCTCGTACCCGCCAAAGTCAACCATGGAGGCCACACCCACATTTGCTTGAATATCCTCATTCCTATCCTTATCCAACCTAGTGTACCCGCACATCTATCTCAACATCCTCATTTCAGCTACGTTGATCTTCTGGATGAGGGAGTTCTTGACTGGCCAAGACTCAGTCCCATACAGCATAGTCTGTCTAACCACCACTTTGTCGAACTTACCTTTTAGTTTTGGTGGTACATTCTTGTCACACAATAAGCCGGATGCTAGCCTTCATTTCATCCATTCCGCCCCAATGCGGTGTGTGACATCCTCGTCAATTTCCCCATTCCCTTGAATAACTGACCCAAGATACTTGAAACTTTCTCTTTTGAGGATGGCTTGTGAGTCAAGCCTCACGTCAATTCAATAACGTTAAATAAAACCATAGGAACCAACCCCAAACAATAAAGCTTTGATCTTGATACAAATACACAAAGTCAATCAAAACGTTAACCCCGGGCTCGTACCTAAATCCAAAAAAATCATAAATTTCGAATATCTATTTCAATACGAGTCCAAATATACGTGTTTCATCCAAATTTGACCTCAAATCGATCCCCAAATTACCAATTTTCACTCTCCAAAAACCATAGCAAAACCCCCCAAAATTTCTCCTTTAAATTACATAATCTAGGTGTAATAATCTATGGGGAAACAATATCTAACATCAAAATCAAATAGTGATTACATAAACTTTAATTAGTAGTGAAAAACTCTTCAAATATCGCCTCTAGATGAGATCGAAAACTCCAAATAATAAAAAATAACCAAACCCTCGAAATAAGTATTCTGCCCAGAAGTCTTCATATTTGTGGACCAATATCCCGCTTTTACGGTACCGAATCTACAAAAAAACCAATCGCAGATGCGGGAGTCACTTAACTCTCGTTCATCCGCTTCTACAGACTTCTCATCGCAGATGTGCATTTGCTTATGCGAAAGTACCTTCGCACATGCGATAGCGCACCTGCGATAGCGCATCTGCGCTCCATGAGCTGCATCTGCGGTTCGTGCCTCATCCAGCTTAACTTCGCTTCTGCGGCCTTAGGTCCGCTTCTACGGACTCACACCTGCGGCAAAAACCTCACAGGTGCGCTAACACCAGAACAAGACTACCAAATAACATGAAAATAATTCGAAACTCATCCGAAACACACCCGAGACCCCCGGGACTCCGTTCAAGCATACCAACCAGTACTAAAATACAACACGGACCTACTCAAGGCCTTAAATCACATAAAATAATATCAAAACCACGAATTATACCTCGATTCAAGCCTAAGGAACTAACCAACTTCCAGCTTTCAAAAATTCATGTTGAACGCGTGTAATCAACTCGGAATGACCTCAACTATTGCGCACAAGTCCCAAATGACATAACGAACCTATTCCAACTTCCGAAACAACAACACGAATCCAATATCAATAAAGTCAACTCTCAGACACCTTCAAATTGTCAACTTTTGCCAAATAAAACCAAATCAACCTAGGAACATCCAAATCCAAATCTTGACATACACCTCGGTCCAAAATCATCATACGAACCTATTGGGACCATCAAAATACAATTCCGGGCTCATTTACATACGAGTCAAACCTTGGTCAACTCTTACAATTTAAGCCTCAAATCATGAAACTAAGTGTTCCAATTCACTCCCAAACCTTCCTGAACCAAATCAACCATCCTCGCAAGTCATATAGCACTAAATACACATACGGGGAGCATCAAATAGGGAAACAGGGTTAAAATACATAGAACGACCAGTCAGGTCGTTACAGTGGTGCTCCTTTCTCTGCTACTGCTTAGGATTTTTTCTTATTCTTATTCTTCTTAATTGTAAAATAATTTTGTTAGATTTGTTGTTATTTAATAAATTGATGATTGGGGTTTGTTCTTTATGATACTTGGAGGTTATGTTTCAAATTTGAGCTCATTTGGAGTAGATTTAGGTGTTGAATTATGTGTTGGTTTGTTAAAATTTGAAGAACAACTTTCTGTTTTTAGTCAATTTGCACTTTAAGCCTATTTGGCCTTAAGTGCATGAAAACATTGGTTGTACTTCAAACCTATTTTGCCTTAAGTGCATCGTAAGTGCAATTTTTTCACTTCAGACCTATTTGGCCTTAAGTCCATGAAAATATTTGTTGCGCTTCAGACCTATTTGGCCTTAAGTGCATCTTAAGTGCAAGTTTTGTACTTTAGACTTAATTGGCCTAAAGTGCATTGTACTTCAGACTAAATTTTGTTTTCCTCAAATTCAGACTCGAAGTTTGAAGTTGATCCAAAAATAGGTAGACTTGTAATTTTTGTGCAAGGTGGGTATAACTTCAATGGTGATCTCAAAATTGGGTAGATGCAACTGCCCCCTTTATAATGAGTGCCTTGTATTGGGCTTAAAAAGAGCTAGTAAAAGAGAGTGGCTCGCGCACGTTAGAAATAGGGCCAAAGGCAAAACTTATGGATTTTCCTACCATGCGCGCGAGATACACTTGAGGCTTAATCCAAATCTAGTTTTATAAAATTATTTTTAATATTTTTCAGCCTATCAGAAAATTATTCAAATACATACTTACGACAATATATCCCCCCTTGAGATTAAATATGCCTTAATTCCAGAATTGTCACTGTTGGCTCTTTATGAGAATTAATCGGGCTTATAACATTTAGATTTTCTCCACTCCTATATATATATATATGAGAGATACAATTTCGTTCCTATAAGCGATATACAAACGCAAAAAAATCAATCCTCTTTTTCTTTTGTTATTTTTCTTGTTCCTCTCAATTAATTTCTGGGCAATTATATTTTTGTAAACTCCAAACGTGCAGCCACTCGATCTCAGCTATTTGCACCCTAGTCAAAACAGTAGCTTATCACGACACAATATTATATTCGATAAATTGTTTTTGTTCTCCTTGTTCTTTGTCAATATTGTCGTATTTTTCAACAACTAAGATTATCTAAAAAAACAAAAGATTACCTTAAACTGGACACTCTTTACATAACAGTTATTGTATTAGGCCTTATAATATTCATCGCATTAACAATTCCTATATAGTTAATCTGTGAACTAAACGATCTTCGACGGAGCTTTGGACTTGAAGCACATTGAAAAGATTAGTTTAAGCCTACTTGATGTCTTAACCAAATAATTATGCATAATTCATGATATTTATAAATATTTCAAAAATTCATTGTCGAAGGGATTAAAGTTTTAAGTAGTAGTAAGGTGATATAAAATGGGACCTGAAAAATCACTTTTTAGCTTTCGTCCCTAATGTTTTGTCCAAATTTACTACGGAACATGAAAAACTTTATCCATCGTTAAGAAAAAATATCATTTTACCTTCGACTCCTAATAAAGCTCCAACCTGAAAATAATTTTATATTGAAATTTGAGTCGTAAAGTTCACCTTTTTCCTATTGAAACTAAAACAAGTACAAATAGAAAATCTAATATGTAAGAGTATGAACTAACACTACACGAAGGAAAGAAGTTGAGCAATCACGGTAGTACAAGTTAAATATGGACCTTTTCATTTGTTTCATGTGTCCAGATATTACTTCAATTTTAAGGAAGAAAGACAACTATCCACGGCCGATAATTGGACAATGCGAATTTAAATGAGAGCAACAGCAACAATAACCTGATTGAGTTGCTCTGAATCACACTAAACATGAAATACCAAATTGTCGTTAAAAAAAACATAAAATTGGGAAAAATCGCTGCCAAATGCTTCTTGAATTAACTATATTGCAATGCATTCCCACCTCGCTTATAGCTCTTTCATTAGTACAAAAAAGCAATGTTGGGAACTGCTGCAACAGATTGATCTAGATTTACAAGATAGGATTGGGAGCCAAACTAATAATAACAAGAACCCCACCCTTTAAAACCCAAATAACTTTTAAAAAAAGGGGAAAATTGACCAAAATAAGCCACAAGACGAAAACAAAATTATAAAAAAAATTATCCTAAAACCCAAACCAAGGTATGAAACCTGTCAGAAGCTAAAACCTGAGGGAAAATGGAGCTTCCATACTTCCTGAACTCTTAGAAACAGATTGAACTAGCCTTGCCACTATTGATTTATCTCCGGGGATTTCTTAATGCAAGAACCAACTCCAAATGCAGCTAGGATAAAAGGGGCAGTCCAATGGTTATGAGATCTAACCAAGCACTGGCGTGCATATCATGTAGTCAACAAGCTCCAATTTAGGGCTTCTTTAACCACAGACCTCCCCCTTCATTAGGTGAAGCTAGCATCCATTAGCAACTCCTTTTGCTATCCCTTTAGCTACAGGTTTCTTTTCCGCTACAGTGACTGATTTAGCACCCTTCATATCATCTCCCTTTGTAACTGATCCATTTTCTGTAAGCTTCACCTCCCCATTAGTCGGAGCAGCGGGTAAACTTTCCTTGTTCAAACCAGCAGGAACTTCTGAAGGTTTCTGGGACTTAGGTTCCACTTTCGTGTTTTCTTTCTTCTTCTCTTCAGTAGCTTTGCCTTCCCATACCTGCGACTGAGACAACCAAAGAAAACAACCATAATTAACTACCAAGTCGAAGATTATTATTATTATGAAGACATCGACCACTGCTAAATACACTAGTGAAAGCACCTCTTCTTGTTCCTTTTTTTTAAAAAGTTCATTTAATAGGCAGAAATTTAGTAATCTCAATTTATATGAACTCATCTGACTGGACACGGAGTTCAAGAAAAGAGAGAAGACTTTTAAACTTGTGGTGTAAAATGAAGCACATATATTTTGTGTGGCTATAAATCATTGCATAAAGGTTAAATTGTTACAAATAGGTAAAGGAGTCGTTCTTTTTGGCACGGACTAAAAAGGAAATAGGTTCACATAAATTGAAACGGAGGGAGTACATAATAAGCTACCTGCTTCTGGAATAGCTGCTGCTTGACCTTCTTTTCCTGAATTCTCTTCTGACGATCCTCATAGAACTCAAAATCATCAAGGATGCACTGTTTGCTAATATGATCCTTAAATATCTTAATCACCTGTAGGCCCTGCTCTATTTTGACCTGTACAAAGCAATGAAACTGTTGGTAAAAACCATCTTTTGGAATTGGTGAAACGGTTGGTAAAAACAGTAATCGACAATTATATGAAGGTCAAACGAGCCAAGACAGACTACACAGGATCACCCAAAAATCACTACTCTTCTATCTTGTTCATAATATTAAAACACGCGGCGTACCTCCTGAGTATCTCTACTGTTGGTAACAGGCTTGTTTTCGTTGTTCCCCAGCGTGATGTTTTTCAACAAGCTGTTTGGTACATCCTTCACAATGTGCCACTTTACAGGAAAGCAGCCGATCCACTTGTCTTGCTGCCAATACTCCAAACTCTTGTTGAAATCAACTGGTCCTACCATCTCTGCAACACCAACAAACTGACCACTTGTATTCACCTGGATAAAAAGACCATAAATAACCAATCAAAACAAGGAGAATGTGACTCAACCAAAAAAAGACTTGAGAATGATGTATCTAATAAAGCTCACCGAGAAGAAAAGAAAAACAGGGCAACCACCAGACTTTTGTTTAGCCTCCTGGTAAGCAGAATCAAGCTTCTTGTTACCATTTGGTGTGCTAGCCCAAACATTATATTTGATGCTTTTGTGCACATCATCCTCACTGTAAGACTTGATTATAAAAAACTTGGCATCAGTATATGTCACTGGAAAATCTGGACAGTTGTATTGTTCTCTGTCAGGAATCAGGCTTGGTTTTTCTTTCTCAGCATCATTGGTTAGGGTGAGCGGAATGTTCTGCCCCTTGACTGCCAGCGTTACTGGTGTAAAACCCTTTTGATTCTTGAAACCTTTACCTCTAGGTCCCCTGTTGAGCTCATTTAAACCATCCATGTTCTCATTACCGTAGAAACTATTTCCTCTACCCCTGGGTTTGAACTTGTTGTCAACCGTCATCCACCCACGACCTGTGGTACGGGTATCATATCCATTGGATCCAAAGCCCATGCCAGTACCGAATGTGTTACAATACCGCCCCCCATACAGTTTATTGGGGTACATCCTATTCATATACCCATTTGTTGTGTTCATGCCAGAAGAGGGCCTTGGGTGGTGGAAGCCCTGAGAATGAAAAGAGAGTCGGTGTCAACAAGAAAATGAGACCAGAAAATATATGGAGAAAACCCTTACACGCAGCTGCTTGGCTCCAATTACTGGAGTAGCTACTCTAAAGTCTCTTTAAGGAGACAGTAAATATGGAAGAGAAAGAACATATTCATGTTCTCAAATAACATACCATTAGATGCGGATGAACATTCTGATTTTTTGATGATGGAACGGCACTGCCATTTGAAAAAGATGTTGTAAAAGAATTGCTCGACACTGGCCTACCTTGCCCGTCAGTGAACATTGATCCATCTATCCATGGAATGGGAGATCGCACACCATCAAAACCTAATCTAGGGTCGTGATAACCTGAAGCAGCTCCTCCAGGCAACGCACCCCGCCCATAAGAACCATTAGCATTTACGGATGGGTTCTGGAATGCAGGCCTCACAAGCGTAGGCCCAGCATTTCCCTTTACACCACCATTGGCAATGCCATTAGAAATTCCATTAGCAGAATCAACAGACAACGATGCATGGTCAGCAGCAGCAGCAGAGGTGGCGATCTCACCTTTTGGCAGGGCAACTGGAGTAGTGTATGAATTACTGGTTGGAGGGAGGGGCTGGAAATACGGATAGTGGTATTGTTGTGATCCATAGAGCTGGCCATCATGCCCCAAAGTTGGGGCAGGGGATGTAGCACGTGAATATGGACTGTAGGGTGCATAACCATAGCCATGATGATAGATAAGCGACCCATTATCCCCATAAACTCCCTGCATTTTAACTCATTTAAAATCCACACACAGACCAATATTTGCTCGAGCTTAAAAGCAACTATAGACAGCAACAAAGAATTTCCATGACACAAAAATTAATACAGCAAACAGATTTAACACATTTAACGTTGTAGCAAGAATTCAAGCAGAATAACTTACAGGCATCTCAACTCCATCCGGATTCAAATATCTTGAATAGTCCTCCCACTCATTACCAGAAGCATCATATCCTAGAGCAGAACAAAAAAAATGTTACCATGAAACAGGTTACCTGTGGTTATAAGATGCCATACCATTTGCATGGTTACATAGTTAAAGAAAGAAACAAAGACTTTTGAACCTTGTGGTCTTAAACATGCCATAACGTTTGTGGTTGTAGTACTTTTGAAACTAGTAAGTCCTAAATTGTTTAAACATCAAGTTAAATTGTTTCCGTATTTAGAAGGTAGTTTTTTTTCTAAACGAACTAAAAAAGAAATAGGTCACATAAATTGGATAAGAGGGAGTACCATAATAGTATGCTGCAGTAGAGGGATAACCATTAGGAAGATAACAAAAATTCGGATCTATGAATTCCGGCAACAGAGGGGTCACAGACCGATTCATGGACTGGATCTGACCATTTCCCACATCTTTTGAGTCCACAGAAGGCTGAAAAGGGAACAAATTTCAGATTAAGAACTGTAGACCAATTGACTGAAACAAAGCATTTAGAAAAAATACAACTAAAAGGAAAATCACCTTCTTTTTTGGCTCTGTAATTTCAAGATTCCTATTCTGAGAATCCAATGACAAATTCTGCAGCAAGCCTGCAGCTTCTATAGCAGTAAATCGTAAAGGAATGCCACTTCTCCATAGAATTTATCAAACGAGTTCATTAACAACTAAAGCCAAGACAAACTTCCACTAATACTTATCAAATTTGGAATCAACAAATAGGTCATTTTAAATTATGTAAATAACAAAATTTACTAAAATTAGGTAAACAATAAATTTACTAAAACACTTAGATATTTTATTTTTTTCATTATTAATTTTATTTTGTAATATTGGCCTGAGACGAGTTTATAGGGAATAACATAGTAACTGAGGATTCATATAGCTGAGACTGAGGCATAGCTGTTGTTGTATTTGTACTAAAATTAGCACAGAATTCTAAACCGAACTAAATATCTGCTGTTGTTTAAAAGAAAATATCAACGTATAAATCGCCAAATCAGCTACTCAATTCCCCAACATATATAAGCTGAATTAACCAAGCATAAAAAATCAAAAAACAGCTGAAAAGCACATCCTTTATTATAAAAAAAACTAACAGCCTACACTTAAAACCAGCAACAAATATCCAGATCTATAAAGGCCCAGATAAAAAGTCTACCCCATAGAACATAATTTTAAGCATACATAAATCTACTCATACGTTCACAAACAAGTAAAAATCAAAACTTGGGTCGATTTTAACAGAAAAAACATTGAATAGCCATATGTAAATATATAAGCTAAGGATACGATCAACAGGAGGAGCACCAGCAGCCATAAGAAAAAGATAGATCTCTCAAAAGGAGGAGGAGTAATGAAACCCTGAAGATTTTGGAAAGGGTTTATGGGAGGAGAGAGAAAGAAACCCTAGAAGAGAGAGCGGAGACAACGGATTTTAGAGAGAGAGAGAGAGTTTCAGCCGCCAACAAAGCGAGGCTAAATATATAGAGAGAGAAAGAGGGTTAGGTATTGGGAGAGAGAAACTATAAAAAGGAGGGGATTTTTTGAACCATAAATGGGATGTGATTCAAATAGCACCACGGGTTTTGCTCTTAAAGGCCCCTTAATTTTTCTCGTATTTCCAGATCTGACCCTATTCTTTTACTTCACCTGCGGGTGATGCTGCCAGCTCATAGCAACTTACGTGGCAGTGTTTCAGTGGTTTGTGAGATAGTTTGGGTACTTAATTGAATGTTTCGCTTTTAGAGTCTTTTTTAATAGGACGAAAAAGTCGCTTTTGGGATTCCTTTGGGTTTTACTCGGTGGACTCTTTGCAATTTCGTTGCAGTTGCATTAACCCCTCCCCTAAGGAACCAACAACAAAAAAAGAAAGGGAAAATATTTTTGGTTCTTGAATTACTTTCCATGTCTTGTTTTATTTAGGGTGTGTTTGGTGGGGAGGAAAAAGTTTTTCATTTTTTCCTAAAAAAAATAAGTAGTTTTATCACTTAGTTTTCATATTTAATTAAGAGTATAAAAAAAATCAAAAGATATCTTTAGTATTTGATTGGTGCCAAATACTCAAAGGTAAGTTGAACAGTGGTTAGACCGGCCATGTTGTATGGGATAAAGTATTGGCCGGTTAAAAATTCATATATACAGAAGATGAAAGTAGCAGAAATGAGGATGTTGAAGTGGATGTGCGGGCACACTAGGATGGATAAGATTAGGAATGAAGTTATTCAGCAGAAGATGGGCGTGGCTCCTATAGATAACAAGATGCGAGAAGCGAAGCTCTGATGGTTCGAGCATGTGCGAAGGAGAAGTTATGATGCCCCGGTAAGAAGGTGTGAGCGGTTGGTTTTGGCAGGTACGAGAAGAGGTAGAGGGCAGCCTAAGAAGTATTGGGGAAAAGGTGATCAGGCATGACATGACGTGGCTTCAGATTTTCAATGACATGACCTTTGATAGAAAGGTGTGGGGTTTGAGCATTAGGGTTGTAGGTTAGGAGGTAGTTGAGCATTTTTCTACTTCGTATCGGGTGTGAGACTAGTCTAATAGGGTTTGTCTCACTTCTCGGGAGAATCGATGACTGCATCTTTGATGCAGTGCTAGTACATCTGAGACTTCTTAATTGGCTAGTTGTAAATAGCCCCAGGGCTATGGAACAAAGGATTATATCGGACCTAGACCGAGGTATTGATGGTGATTTTATAATCTCGCATAACAGAATGTGATACGATGAGATAAAATGTAATAGAAACAAAGACAGGGAACGGGTTACCTACTCTTAACGGGTAAAGCAAGCCCCTTTATTCTGAATTCTTTAATTCAGAATCAATCAAATCTCCCCAAGTAGGATTCGAACCTACGACCAATCGGTTAACAGCCGACCGCTCTACCACTGAGCTACTGAGGAGCAACAGGAGATTCGATCTCATAGAGTTCAATTCTCATTCCCAACCTATGACCAATATGAGCTTGAAGCTTCTTTTGTAACTCTCAGAACTTCTTCGTAGTGGCTCCCTTACATGCCTCATTTCAGAGGGAACCTCAAAGTGGCTCTATTTCATTATATTCCATTCATTTAATATCCCTTTGGTGTCATTGACATAACATATGTCATTTCTAGTCTATCTCTTTCTATATCTTTTCTATATCTTTTCTATATATGGAAAGTTGAAAAGTCATCATATAATAATCCAGAAATTGCAATAGAAAAGAAATAAGGGAGGTTTGTGATGATTTTTCAATCTTTTCTACTAGGTAATCTAGTATCATTATGCATGAAGATAATCAATTCGGTCGTTGTGGTCGGACTCTATTATGGATTTCTGACCACATTCTCCATAGGGCCCTCTTATCTCTTCCTTCTCCGAGCTCTGGTTATGGAAGAAGGAACCGAGAAGAAGGTATCAGCAACAACTGATTTTATTACGGGAGAGCTCATGATGTTCATATCGATCTATTATGCGCCTCTGCATCTAGCATTAGGTAGACCTCATACAATAACTGTCCTAGCTCTACCATATATTTTGTTTCATTTCTTCTGGAACAATCACAAATACTTTTTTTGATTATGGATCTACTACCAGAAATTCAATGCGTAATCTCAGCATTCAATGTGTATTCCTGAATAATCTCATTTTTCAATTATTCAATCATTTCATTTTACCAAGTTCAATGTTAGCTAGATTAGTCAACATTTATCTCTTTCGATGCAACATCAAGATCTTATTTGTAACAAGTGGTTTTGTTGGTTGGTTAATTGGTCACATTTTATTCATGAAATGACTTGGATTGGTATTAGTCTGGATACATCAAAATCATTCTATTAGATCGAATAAGTACATTCGATCTAATAAGTACCTTGTGTTAGAATTCTTTTAGCTGCAAGGGAACCGTCAGGTTGTAGTGGTTGAAGTAGAGCCAAGCAGCGATGGAATTGAGAAATTCTATGGTTCGGATCTTTAGTATTCTCTTATTTATTACCTGTGTCTACTATTTAGGTAGAATACCCTCACCCATTCTTACTAAGAAACTGAAAGAAGCCTAAAAACAGAAGAAAAGGTGGAAAGTGAGGAACAAAGAGATGTAGAAATAGAAACAGCTATTCCGTTTTTTATAGCACCGAACTTTATTTACTGGTTATTGTTATTGTGTTTCATCTATTTTTTTAGTTCTTATGATGTTGTTATTATTTCTATAGTTTCTGTTGATATGGTACTGATATATTATCTCTTTTCATCTTTTGCTTTTTCTTGAGCCGATGATCTATCGAAAATAACTTATCTACTAGCTCCATCAGGGTAGGGGTAAGATCTGCGTAGACACTACCCTCTCCACACCCCTCACCTGTGGAATTTTACTGGGGTGTTGTTGATGGTGGTGGTTAGTGAGTGGAAAAATATGGTTTTAAAAAATATATAATTTTGGTAAATACATGGGATGTGGGTGAGGGGGTTGGGGTGCGAGATTGGGGGTAGATGGCGGGGGTGCAAGATTGGGGGTGGGTGGTGGTTTGAGGGAGAGGGGTTGGGGCAGAGGGGGGGTGGTGGAAAATAGGGTGGAAAAGGTTGAAAAAAGGTTTTGGAAAATATTTTTCCTCCTTTTGGTAGGGAAATTATTTTTCTCCAATTTAAAGAAAAGGAGCTCATGAGGAAAATATTTTTCAAAATATTTAAATAAATCCAACAAGAAAAAAAATTAGAAAATATTTTCTTCGTACCAAGCACACTCTTAATGGCTATTTGGCCATATAAAAAAAATCACTTTTTCGAATTTTTTTTTATTTTTTTCGAAATCAGTGTTTGGTCATAAAATTTTTAATTTTCACTTGAATATGAATTTTAGAATTTTTCGAAAATTTAAAAAATTTCAAAAAACTATTTTTCAAAATTTCACTTCAGATCACTCACAAAAATTCAGAAACAGCCTAAAATTGTATTCATGTCCAAACACAACTGCAATTATCAAATACCATTTTCACTTTAAAACACTTCACTTTTTTCAAAATTTTACCATTCTTATGTCCAAACGCCCACTTAATCTCTACATTACAGGAATATGAATTAACACATTTACCTGTTGATTAAAGTAACTATTTTTTTTCTATGAACTAATAATTAAGTATTCTTATACTAAAATTTACTAAGTATTATGAAACAATAAAAGATGACGAAGAGTATTATAGAGAAAAGTAGGGAGAGGGAATTCTTATTAATTTGGAGTGAATTATAATTGAATAGAATCTCTTTATTTATAAGGAAAAAGTGACTCAGCCACCAAGTAACAAACCATAAGATCACTCCCCCTTGAATGTCTATCCAACGGATAATATGCCTCGTTAAAACCTTAACTAAAATAAAATCCAATGGAAAAAAATTATAGTGAAGGAAAAAGAGTACACATGTTTAATAATAGGTCTTCTAGTTGCCTCGTTAAAAACCTTGCAAGGAAAATCCAGTGGGACAAAACCTTGTAAGAGAAAAAGAGTACAACGCGTATTAACTCCCCCCTGATGAGAGCATCGATTCACATCCTTGAGTTTTCGCATCTCAATCATGTGCACTAGCTTATTGAAGGTTAACGTCGGCATAGATTTGGTGAATAAATCAGCCATATTAACTCCAATCAATATGTTGCACCTTAAAAATTCTCGCTATCACATTATTAGGATGTAGTACTTCATGACCAAGAATTGTATATGCTTTGAGCAATTTAAATCCTTCATGGATTGTCATATAAGTTAAATCATATAAGCCATATGAATGGACTTTAGATGCATATCAAGTTTTTTATGTCATGCTAGACATAAGATAGATAAAAGTGATTGCACACACCATTGACCTTATACTTTCGAGTGTTTGAACCGCATGTCCAAAACTACATGTCTTTCATATGAAACTAATCCTACTTGAATTGTTTCCTAGACTTAAGATCCTCGTATATATTTAGCGCTATCATAGATGTCGTTGACGAACATTTTATATCTGTTCCAACCTCTCTCTTTTTTCATAAAGACATAACAAAGAGGTCTTTTCATTTATATTTCAGGTGCCTAAACCTCTCATGAGATTTTATAAAGTATTACCTCATGTGATCTTTTAGATCACGTGCCTCCTTATTATGATCATTTAGATCATTTGCTCATCTTCTTTATCAAGAATTTTGAAACTGATTAGTCTATACGCTTCAAGCGTACCATAGACTTTGTCCTTCTATGACTTATTCTGATAGGACCATTTGCAGTGAGAATATAGTTTTTTTTGGGTAAGCAAATGCGGCTGACATGCTTTGCAAATTATCTTTTATGAACTTCAAGTTCATATGATCTTATTCGAGGATCTAGATGTACAAATGATAATTCATTACACGTAACTTTTTCTCAACTTTTATCTTGTCTCCCCCTCATGTTAGAAAAACTAACTTGCTTCCTCAACTTTGAAAACTCACCTTTGTGTGTTATGGTGTTAATCAAAATATACACAACATATTAATAATAATAATATGAAATTATTTGGTTCCTAACCCTGAACCACTTGTGAGGGAAGAATGTAATATATTTTCGTATATAACGTACATCAAACCGATATAGATACATTTGTTCTTATAAGCAATAGTTTAGCTATTAAGTTGAAGAACTCAATAAATTATTTTGCTAAACCAATTGTGATGTAACCCAACTTATCAAGATGAACTATCTTCAATAAAAGATCTGGAATATACTCTAAATTAAATTATTGAGGTTATCTGAGAAACACCGTATTAATCGCACATGTAACCATCTCATAGATGCTTCTTATGTGGTATACATGCAGGTGAATGTGCCCATATTCACCTCTGATATTTTCAAAATTTATGAGATTCAATCCCAATTTTAGTTGGTCTATTAATTAATGAGAACAAGCAACACAAGAGAATTTTAAAGAACTTTCAAGTTCTTTAATGTGTACCCATATGAATTCTCTTTTATTTATGCACATCATACTTAAAAGAACATGGCTAAAACAATTATGCAAGATGGATAAATTATCAATATTGATAAACTTCAGGTTTACACTGTGACGTGTGCAATTATTAATATACTCCAAGTTTATTATGATATGAGTTTTTATATCAATAAACTTCTACTTTACTATGACATTTTTTTTATTTATGTAGTACAAATTGGAGAATAAAGCGGGTAACTTTTCACATACATATTACCCTGCTATAAGTTGTAGTAATAGAAGATAAATCTTTCCTATATTTATAGTCTCAATATAACCAACCGCTTTCGTGAATACTTTAGAAACTAAATAAGTTTCTTTGAGACTTACTACGACATAATACCTTATTGATAATCAATTTTATTTCTCCAAAATGGTATAATTGACTCTTTCAGAGCTTTCAATTAATTTTTTACTACCACATATTCATCAACGTCTATACGGTGAATATCTCTTTCAAGGAGAAAGTTATACCATTATGGTCATGGTCAAAATCATTAAAGACAAGATATGTTGCTTCTATTACATTTTCCATATAATAATCGCATTGCCATAATATTTTGGCTAATCACAATAGGTACATGACCAATGACCATTCATGTCATAATAATGAAATTATTTTCTTGTTTCATCTCAAACCTCCTTCTAGAGGTGAGTGTGATTTATTCACTACCACTAGCACGTTCATATTCTTGCAAGAATGAATATGTATTTATAAATCACATGTTGTCACATTCACATCATGAATGTACCATAATCATATATATGTGCTTTACAAAATCTCATGTCAAATCGATGACAAATATTACTTTCGCAAAGTGAAGGATTATTTTGAGAATCCTTATTGTCCCCATTACTACAATGATGACAATTATAATTTCGTTTATTGCCACGTCCACATCCATTTATACCTTCACGGTAATAATTCTGTCTTCTTTTAGACTTATCACATGTTGCTACCACATTCTCTTTAAGGGAACGAGAATGAAGCAAATTCAATGGGATGGGCTTCCACTTCTTGCGCTCACAATCGTACATGAATTTGATCATGGCAAGACATAGAAATTTTACCACTTCGGGTAGTTATAATTTTTTACAAACTTTATTAGTGTTATAATCAAAATTTATTATCTTTGGTTGTATTTAAAATCAAATTATAGAATTTCAAGAATTTAAAAGAGAAAAATAGATAAAAATACTTACCTTTAATCCATAATTTATTATTGAAGGAAGTTCAAATATCAATTGACAATCATTTTGCTCAATATTATGTAAAGGTTGAGCCCCATACACATATCCCAAAGCCTGGTGACCAAAGCATATGCCTCTACTCAATTGGTTAGAGTCTCGTGCTGATAACGTGTTATGAAACAATAAAAGAAGAAGAAGAGTATTGAAGAGAAAAGTACGGAGAGAGAATTCTTATTAATTTGGAGTGAATTACAATGGAATAGAATTCCTTTATTTATAGAAAAAAAGTGACTTAGCTACCAAGTAAAAAACCCTAAGATTTTTTTAAAATATAGACATTCACCTTATATACAATTCTATTTATAACACCAAGGGCAATTTTGGCTTCTTAAAATTCTTTGAGGTTAAAATGGCACTATGATATCTCTTATGTTGAGGCTATTGTTTCCCGCCCTTTCTTTCTAGTCCGATGATGAATTTAGAACTAATAATTTTTTCAAAAATGAAAATGATAATGCCACTAATGCTAAGAAACTAGATTAATACGGATTCTAAAATTCAAGAGAACTACAACTACTATGTTGACCGACCTTATGCACTTGATTTTGAGATTTTATTAGAATTTTAGAACTACAAAGATTGAGGATCCGCTCCAGTACAATTAGCTTCAGTATTTTTCAATGGCGTTGTGGATGACTGCCATATGCTTACAAGAATTTTAAAACGCCAAAATCTTTTTTTATATTTTTCATGATTCAGTTAGCATTAAATAAATATTTATTTTGAAAAAATATAAAGCAAGATCTTAGCCTTTTAAAGTTCTTTTGAGCATGTGGCAGTTATCCACAGCCCCATTAAAAAATACTGGAGCTAATTGTACTGAAGTTGATCCTCACCCGAAGATGGGTTGAGCTCATTTAGACCTTTGCAAGTAATTTATTGAATTTAATTCTTACTTTTAACTCCGGGTAAGAAACTTCATTTGCTCTCTTACGCGTGAAAATTAGTAGGCATTAAGTCGGCACTGGCTACGAATAATCTCATATTGTGATATTACCATCAAATGAGGAGGATTAAACTATTTGGTGTAATATTGATGACAATTGGGACGACATTTTAGATATATATATTGTGTAATAATGTAAAGCTAGTCATATTTTTCTAGTAGTATATGATCGTGTCTTTTTTAGTGGTGACAATGATTTAATAGTCATAATTATTAGTGATTGATGAAAAGATTACTTTGCTGGGCAACCATCATCATTAGTCAAAGTGAAATATTTTTCCACGTGTGCTAGTTTGGGAGATTTTGGGATAGAGGGTCGTTTGGTACGGTGGTTAAGCAAAAATAATTTGGGATAAAAATTTAGTATCGTCTTATTTCTTGTTTGGTTAATAATTTTGAGATAAGTTATCCCATGATTAAAAATAGTATTGGGATAACTTATACATGTCAGATGGTGAAATAGTAATTCCAAGATAAAACAATAAAATTGACAATCTCTAGATTAATACAACAAACCAAACAGTCAATAAAAAATAATATTAGGTTAACTAATCTCAGCATAACTTATCTTTCAAACCTAACGATCCATTAGTAAACGGCTAAGCCACACACAAATCTGCTTCTGCCAATTAATAGCCAAATCCATCTCAATCCTTAGCATGACGTTTCTTTAAAACCTTGCTCCAGTCTTTGAACTAGAGAGGTGATGATAATCGTTGAGTACGATTCAGATGTGTGCAGACTTGCTTGCAATACTTCTGTTTTTTCTTTACAGGCACATGTAAGATTGACATGGGGAATACAAGCTAGCATTTGACTCCTCAGTTTATACAGTGAACCCGCTTTCTATTCCAGTAGATATCTACGACTCTAATTAATTATATACTATATTTTTTTAAGACCTAGCCATCGAAGCTCCGTCTTGTATTTATGTTTAGACTTTAGACTATTGTTATTTTATTCGCTAAATTGCCTCCCAGTCACGAACCTATTGGGACCATCAAAATACGAACCTATTGGGACCATCAAAATACAATTCCGGGCTCATTTACATACGAGTCAAACCTTGGTCAACTCTTACAATTTAAGCCTCAAATCATGAAACTAAGTGTTCCAATTCACTCCCAAACCTTCCTGAACCAAATCAACCATCCTCGCAAGTCATATAGCACTAAATACACATACGGGGAGCATCAAATAGGGGAACAAGGTTAAAATACATAGAACGACCAGTCGGGTCATTACAGTGGTGCTCCTTTCTCTGCTACTGCTTAGGATTTTTTCTTATTCTTATTCTTCTTAATTGTAAAATAATTTTGTTAGATTTGTTGTTATTTAATAAATTGATGATTGGGGTTTGTTCTTTATGATACTTGGAGGTTATGTTTCAAATTTGAGCTCATTTGGAGTAGATTTAGGTGTTGAATTATGTGTTGGTTTGTTAAAATTTGAAGAACAACTTTCTATTTTTAGGCAATTTGCACTTTAAGCCTATTTGGCCTTAAGTGCATGAAAATATTGGTTGTACTTCAAACCTATTTTGCCTTAAGTGCATCGTAAGTGCAATTTTTTCACTTCAGACCTATTTGGCCTTAAGTCCATGAAAATATTTGTTGCGCTTCAGACCTATTTGGCCTTAAGTGCATCTTAAGTGCAAGTTTTGTACTTTAGACTTAATTGGCCTAAAGTGCATTGTACTTCAGACTAAATTTTGTTTTCCTCAAATTCAGACTCGAAGTTTGAAGTTGATCCAAAAATAGGTAGACTTGTAATTTTTGTGCAAGGTGGGTATAACTTCAATGGTGATCTCAAAATTGGGTAGATGCAACTGCCCCCTTTATAATGAGTGCCTTGTATTGGGCTTAAAAAGAGCTAGTAAAAGAGAGTGGCTCGCGCACGTTAGAAATAGGGCCAAAGGCAAAACTTATGGATTTTCCTACCATGCGCGCGAGATACACTTGAGGCTTAATCCAAATCTAGTTTTATAAAATTATTTTTAATATTTTTCAGCCTATCAGAAAATTATTCAAATACATACTTACGACAATAACCTGATTGAGTTGCTCTGAATCACACTAAACATGAAATACCAAATTGTCGTTAAAAAAAACATAAAATTGGGAAAAATCGCTGCCAAATGCTTCTTGAATTAACTATATTGCAATGCATTCCCACCTCGCTTATAGCTCTTTCATTAGTACAAAAAAGCAATGTTGGGAACTGCTGCAACAGATTGATCTAGATTTACAAGATAGGATTGGGAGCCAAACTAATAATAACAAGAACCCCACCCTTTAAAACCCAAATAACTTTTAAAAAAAGGGGAAAATTGACCAAAATAAGCCACAAGACGAAAACAAAATTATAAAAAAAAATTATCCTAAAACCCAAACCAAGGTATGAAACCTGTCAGAAGCTAAAACCTGAGGGAAAATGGAGCTTCCATACTTCCTGAACTCTTAGAAACAGATTGAACTAGCCTTGCCACTATTGATTTATCTCCGGGGATTTCTTAATGCAAGAACCAACTCCAAATGCAGCTAGGATAAAAGGGGCAGTCCAATGGTTATGAGATCTAACCAAGCACTGGCGTGCATATCATGTAGTCAACAAGCTCCAATTTAGGGCTTCTTTAACCACAGACCTCCCCCTTCATTAGGTGAAGCTAGCATCCATTAGCAACTCCTTTTGCTATCCCTTTAGCTACAGGTTTCTTTTCCGCTACAGTGACTGATTTAGCACCCTTCATATCATCTCCCTTTGTAACTGATCCATTTTCTGTAAGCTTCACCTCCCCATTAGTCGGAGCAGCGGGTAAACTTTCCTTGTTCAAACCAGCAGGAACTTCTGAAGGTTTCTGGGACTTAGGTTCCACTTTCGTGTTTTCTTTCTTCTTCTCTTCAGTAGCTTTGCCTTCCCATACCTGCGACTGAGACAACCAAAGAAAACAACCATAATTAACTACCAAGTCGAAGATTATTATTATTATGAAGACATCGACCACTGCTAAATACACTAGTGAAAGCACCTCTTCTTGTTCCTTTTTTTTAAAAAAGTTCATTTAATAGGCAGAAATTTAGTAATCTCAATTTATATGAACTCATCTGACTGGACACGGAGTTCAAGAAAAGAGAGAAGACTTTTAAACTTGTGGTGTAAAATGAAGCACATATATTTTGTGTGGCTATAAATCATTGCATAAAGGTTAAATTGTTACAAATAGGTAAAGGAGTCGTTCTTTTTGGCACGGACTAAAAAGGAAATAGGTTCACATAAATTGAAACGGAGGGAGTACATAATAAGCTACCTGCTTCTGGAATAGCTGCTGCTTGACCTTCTTTTCCTGAATTCTCTTCTGACGATCCTCATAGAACTCAAAATCATCAAGGATGCACTGTTTGCTAATATGATCCTTAAATATCTTAATCACCTGTAGGCCCTGCTCTATTTTGACCTGTACAAAGCAATGAAACTGTTGGTAAAAACCATCTTTTGGAATTGGTGAAACGGTTGGTAAAAACAGTAATCGACAATTATATGAAGGTCAAACGAGCCAAGACAGACTACACAGGATCACCCAAAAATCACTACTCTTCTATCTTGTTCATAATATTAAAACACGCGGCGTACCTCCTGAGTATCTCTACTGTTGGTAACAGGCTTGTTTTCGTTGTTCCCCAGCGTGATGTTTTTCAACAAGCTGTTTGGTACATCCTTCACAATGTGCCACTTTACAGGAAAGCAGCCGATCCACTTGTCTTGCTGCCAATACTCCAAACTCTTGTTGAAATCAACTGGTCCTACCATCTCTGCAACACCAACAAACTGACCACTTGTATTCACCTGGATAAAAAGACCATAAATAACCAATCAAAACAAGGAGAATGTGACTCAACCAAAAAAAGACTTGAGAATGATGTATCTAATAAAGCTCACCGAGAAGAAAAGAAAAACAGGGCAACCACCAGACTTTTGTTTAGCCTCCTGGTAAGCAGAATCAAGCTTCTTGTTACCATTTGGTGTGCTAGCCCAAACATTATATTTGATGCTTTTGTGCACATCATCCTCACTGTAAGACTTGATTATAAAAAACTTGGCATCAGTATATGTCACTGGAAAATCTGGACAGTTGTATTGTTCTCTGTCAGGAATCAGGCTTGGTTTTTCTTTCTCAGCATCATTGGTTAGGGTGAGCGGAATGTTCTGCCCCTTGACTGCCAGCGTTACTGGTGTAAAACCCTTTTGATTCTTGAAACCTTTACCTCTAGGTCCCCTGTTGAGCTCATTTAAACCATCCATGTTCTCATTACCGTAGAAACTATTTCCTCTACCCCTGGGTTTGAACTTGTTGTCAACCGTCATCCACCCACGACCTGTGGTACGGGTATCATATCCATTGGATCCAAAGCCCATGCCAGTACCGAATGTGTTACAATACCGCCCCCCATACAGTTTATTGGGGTACATCCTATTCATATACCCATTTGTTGTGTTCATGCCAGAAGAGGGCCTTGGGTGGTGGAAGCCCTGAGAATGAAAAGAGAGTCGGTGTCAACAAGAAAATGAGACCAGAAAATATATGGAGAAAACCCTTACACGCAGCTGCTTGGCTCCAATTACTGGAGTAGCTACTCTAAAGTCTCTTTAAGGAGACAGTAAATATGGAAGAGAAAGAACATATTCATGTTCTCAAATAACATACCATTAGATGCGGATGAACATTCTGATTTTTTGATGATGGAACGGCACTGCCATTTGAAAAAGATGTTGTAAAAGAATTGCTCGACACTGGCCTACCTTGCCCGTCAGTGAACATTGATCCATCTATCCATGGAATGGGAGATCGCACACCATCAAAACCTAATCTAGGGTCGTGATAACCTGAAGCAGCTCCTCCAGGCAACGCACCCCGCCCATAAGAACCATTAGCATTTACGGATGGGTTCTGGAATGCAGGCCTCACAAGCGTAGGCCCAGCATTTCCCTTTACACCACCATTGGCAATGCCATTAGAAATTCCATTAGCAGAATCAACAGACAACGATGCATGGTCAGCAGCAGCAGCAGAGGTGGCGATCTCACCTTTTGGCAGGGCAACTGGAGTAGTGTATGAATTACTGGTTGGAGGGAGGGGCTGGAAATACGGATAGTGGTATTGTTGTGATCCATAGAGCTGGCCATCATGCCCCAAAGTTGGGGCAGGGGATGTAGCACGTGAATATGGACTGTAGGGTGCATAACCATAGCCATGATGATAGATAAGCGACCCATTATCCCCATAAACTCCCTGCATTTTAACTCATTTAAAATCCACACACAGACCAATATTTGCTCGAGCTTAAAAGCAACTATAGACAGCAACAAAGAATTTCCATGACACAAAAATTAATACAGCAAACAGATTTAACACATTTAACGTTGTAGCAAGAATTCAAGCAGAATAACTTACAGGCATCTCAACTCCATCCGGATTCAAATATCTTGAATAGTCCTCCCACTCATTACCAGAAGCATCATATCCTAGAGCAGAACAAAAAAAATGTTACCATGAAACAGGTTACCTGTGGTTATAAGATGCCATACCATTTGCATGGTTACATAGTTAAAGAAAGAAACAAAGACTTTTGAACCTTGTGGTCTTAAACATGCCATAACGTTTGTGGTTGTAGTACTTTTGAAACTAGTAAGTCCTAAATTGTTTAAACATCAAGTTAAATTGTTTCCGTATTTAGAAGGTAGTTTTTTTTCTAAACGAACTAAAAAAGAAATAGGTCACATAAATTGGATAAGAGGGAGTACCATAATAGTATGCTGCAGTAGAGGGATAACCATTAGGAAGATAACAAAAATTCGGATCTATGAATTCCGGCAACAGAGGGGTCACAGACCGATTCATGGACTGGATCTGACCATTTCCCACATCTTTTGAGTCCACAGAAGGCTGAAAAGGGAACAAATTTCAGATTAAGAACTGTAGACCAATTGACTGAAACAAAGCATTTAGAAAAAATACAACTAAAAGGAAAATCACCTTCTTTTTTGGCTCTGTAATTTCAAGATTCCTATTCTGAGAATCCAATGACAAATTCTGCAGCAAGCCTGCAGCTTCTATAGCAGTAAATCGTAAAGGAATGCCACTTCTCCATAGAATTTATCAAACGAGTTCATTAACAACTAAAGCCAAGACAAACTTCCACTAATACTTATCAAATTTGGAATCAAAAAATAGGTCATTTTAAATTATGTAAATAACAAAATTTACTAAAATTAGGTAAACAATAAATTTACTAAAACACTTAGATATTTTATTTTTTTCATTATTAATTTTATTTTGTAATATTGGCCTGAGACGAGTTTATAGGGAATAACATAGTAACTGAGGATTCATATAGCTGAGACTGAGGCATAGCTGTTGTTGTATTTGTACTAAAATTAGCACAGAATTCTAAACCGAACTAAATATCTGCTGTTGTTTAAAAGAAAATATCAACGTATAAATCGCCAAATCAGCTACTCAATTCCCCAACATATATAAGCTGAATTAACCAAGCATAAAAAATCAAAAAACAGCTGAAAAGCACATCCTTTATTATAAAAAAAACTAACAGCCTACACTTAAAACCAGCAACAAATATCCAGATCTATAAAGGCCCAGATAAAAAGTCTACCCCATAGAACATAATTTTAAGCATACATAAATCTACTCATACGTTCACAAACAAGTAAAAATCAAAACTTGGGTCGATTTTAACAGAAAAAACATTGAATAGCCATATGTAAATATATAAGCTAAGGATACGATCAACAGGAGGAGCACCAGCAGTCATAAGAAAAAGATAGATCTCTCAAAAGGAGGAGGAGTAATGAAACCCTGAAGATTTTGGAAAGGGTTTATGGGAGGAGAGAGAAAGAAACCCTAGAAGAGAGAGCGGAGACAACGGATTTTAGAGAGAGAGAGAGAGTTTCAGCCGCCAACAAAGCGAGGCTAAATATATAGAGAGAGAAAGAGGGTTAGGTATTGGGAGAGAGAAACTATAAAAAGGAGGGGATTTTTTGAACCATAAATGGGATGTGATTCAAATAGCACCACGGGTTTTGCTCTTAAAGGCCCCTTAATTTTTCTCGTATTTCCAGATCTGACCCTATTCTTTTACTTCACCTGCGGGTGATGCTGCCAGCTCATAGCAACTTACGTGGCAGTGTTTCAGTGGTTTGTGAGATAGTTTGGGTACTTAATTGAATGTTTCGCTTTTAGAGTCTTTTTTAATAGGACGAAAAAGTCGCTTTTGGGATTCCTTTGGGTTTTACTCGGTGGACTCTTTGCAATTTCGTTGCAGTTGCATTAACCCCTCCCCTAAGGAACCAACAACAAAAAAAGAAAGGGAAAATATTTTTGGTTCTTGAATTACTTTCCATGTCTTGTTTTATTTAGGGTGTGTTTGGTGGGGAGGAAAAAGTTTTTCATTTTTTCCTAAAAAAAATAAGTAGTTTTATCACTTAGTTTTCATATTTAATTAAGAGTATAAAAAAAATCAAAAGATATCTTTAGTATTTGATTGGTGCCAAATACTCAAAGGTAAGTTGAACAGTGGTTAGACCGGCCATGTTGTATGGGATAAAGTATTGGCCGGTTAAAAATTCATATATACAGAAGATGAAAGTAGCAGAAATGAGGATGTTGAAGTGGATGTGCGGGCACACTAGGATGGATAAGATTAGGAATGAAGTTATTCAGCAGAAGATGGGCGTGGCTCCTATAGATAACAAGATGCGAGAAGCGAAGCTCTGATGGTTCGAGCATGTGCGAAGGAGAAATTATGATGCCCCGGTAAGAAGGTGTGAGCGGTTGGTTTTGGCAGGTACGAGAAGAGGTAGAGGGCAGCCTAAGAAGTATTGGGGAAAAGGTGATCAGGCATGACATGACGTGGCTTCAGATTTTCAATGACATGACCTTTGATAGAAAGGTGTGGGGTTTGAGCATTAGGGTTGTAGGTTAGGAGGTAGTTGAGCATTTTTCTACTTCGTATCAGGTGTGAGACTAGTCTAATAGGGTTTGTCTCACTTCTCGGGAGAATCGATGACTGCATCTTTGATGCAGTGCTAGTACATCTGAGACTTCTTAATTGGCTAGTTGTAAATAGCCCCAGGGCTATGGAACAAAGGATTATATCGGACCTAGACCGAGGTATTGATGGTGATTTTATAATCTCGCATAACAGAATGTGATACGATGAGATAAAATGCAATAGAAACAAAGACAGGGAACGGGTTACCTACTCTTAACGGGCAAAGCAAGCCCCTTTATTCTGAATTCTTTAATTCAGAATCAATCAAATCTCCCCAAGTAGGATTCGAACCTACGACCAATCGGTTAACAGCCGACCGCTCTACCACTGAGCTACTGAGGAGCAACAGGAGATTCGATCTCATAGAGTTCAATTCTCGTTCCCAACCTATGACCAATATGAGCTCGAAGCTTCTTTTGTAACTCTCAGAACTTCTTCGTAGTGGCTCCCTTACATGCCTCATTTCAGAGGGAACCTCAAAGTGGCTCTATTTCATTATATTCCATTCATTTAATATCCCTTTGGTGTCATTGACATAACATATGTCATTTCTAGTCTATCTCTTTCTATATCTTTTCTATATCTTTTCTATATATGGAAAGTTGAAAAGTCATCATATAATAATCCAGAAATTGCAATAGAAAAGAAATAAGGGAGGTTTGTGATGATTTTTCAATCTTTTCTACTAGGTAATCTAGTATCATTATGCATGAAGATAATCAATTCGGTCGTTGTGGTCGGACTCTATTATGGATTTCTGACCACATTCTCCATAGGGCCCTCTTATCTCTTCCTTCTCCGAACTCTGGTTATGGAAGAAGGAACCGAGAAGAAGGTATCAGCAACAACTGATTTTATTACGGGACAGCTCATGATGTTCATATCGATCTATTATGCGCCTCTGCATCTAGCATTAGGTAGACCTCATACAATAACTGTCCTAGCTCTACCATATATTTTATTTCATTTCTTCTGGAACAATCACAAATACTTTTTTTGATTATGGATCTACTACCAGAAATTCAATGCGTAATCTCAGCATTCAATGTGTATTCCTGAATAATCTCATTTTTCAATTATTCAATCATTTTATTTTACCAAGTTCAATGTTAGCTAGATTAGTCAACATTTATCTCTTTCGATGCAACATCAAGATCTTATTTGTAACAAGTGGTTTTGTTGGTTGGTTAATTGGTCACATTTTATTCATGAAATGACTTGGATTGGTATTAGTCTGGATACAACAAAATCATTCTATTAGATCGAATAAGTACATTCGATCTAATAAGTACCTTGTGTTAGAATTGAGAAATTCTATGGCTCGGATCTTTAGTATTCTCTTATTTATTACCTGTGTCTACTATTTAGGTAGAATACCCTCACCCATTCTTACTAAGAAACTGAAAGAAGCTTAAAAACAGAAGAAAAGGTGGAAAGTGAGGAACAAAGAGATGTAGAAATAGAAACAGCTATTCCGTTTTTTATAGCACCGAACTTTATTTACTGGTTATTGTTATTGTGTTTCATCTATTTTTTTTAGTTCTTATGATGTTGTTATTATTTCTATAGTTTCTGTTGATATGGTACTGATATATTGTCTCTTTTCATCTTTTGCTTTTTCTTGAGCCGATGATCTATCGAAAATAACTTATCTACTAGCTCCATCAGGGTAGGGGTAAGGTCTGCGTAGACACTACCCTCCCCACACCCCTCACCTGTGGAATTTTACTAGGGTGTTATTGATGGTGGTGGTTAGTGAGTGGAAAAATATGGTTTTAAAAAATATATAATTTTGATAAATACATGGGATGTGGGTGAGGGGGTTGGGGTGCGAGATTGAGGGTAGATGGTGGGGGTGCAAGATTGGGGGTGGGTGGTGGTTTGAGGGAGAGGGGTTGGGGCAGAGGGGGGGTGGTGGAAAATAGGGTGGAAAAGGTTGAAAAAAGGTTTTGGAAAATATTTTTCCTCCTTTTGGTAGGGAAATTATTTTTCTCCAATTTAAAGAAAAGGAGTTCATGAGGAAAATATTTTTCAAAATATTTAAATAAATCCAACATGAAAAAAAATTAGAAAATATTTTCTTCGTACCAAACACACTCTTAATGGCTGTTTGGCCATAAAAAAAAATCACTTTTTCGAATTTTTTTTTATTTTTTTCGAAATCAGTGTTTGGTCATAAAATTTTCAATTTTCACTTGAATATGAATTTTAGAATTTTTCGAAAATTTAAAAAATTTCAAAAAACTATTTTTCAAAATTTCACTTCAGATCACTCACAAAAATTCAGAAAACAGCCTAAAATTGTATTCATGTCCAAACACAACTGCAATTATCAAATACCATTTTCACTTTAAAACACTTTATTTTTTTCAAAATTTTACCATTCTTATGTCCAAACGCCCACTTAATCTCTACATTACAGGAATATGAATTAACACATTTACCTGTTGATTAAAGTAACTATTTTTTTTCTATGAACTAATAATTAAGTATTCTTATACTAAAATTTACCAAGTATTATGAAACAATAAAAGATGACGAAGAGTATTATAGAGAAAAGTAGGGAGAGGGAATTCTTATTAATTTGGAGTGAATTACAATTGAATAGAATCTCTTTATTTATAAGGAAAAAGTGACTCAGCCACCAAGTAACAAACCATAAGATCACTCCCCCTTGAATGTCTATCCAACGGATAATGTGCCTCGTTAAAACCTTAACTAAAATAAAATCCAATGGAAAAAAATTATAGTGAAGGAAAAAGAGTACACATGTTTAAAAATAGGTCTTCTAGTTGCCTCGTTAAAAACCTTGCAAGGAAAACCCAGTGGGACAAAACCTTGTAAGAGAAAAAGAGTACAACGCGTATTAACTCCCCCCTGATGAGAGCATCGATTCACATCCTTGAGTTTTCGCATCTCAATCATGTGCACTAGCTTATTGAAGGTTAACGTCGGCATAGATTTGGTGAATAAATCAGCCATATTAACTCCAATCAATATGTTGCACCTTAAAAATTCTCCCTATCACATTATTAGGATGTAGTACTTCATGACCAAGAATTGTATATGCTTTGAGCAATTTAAATCCTTCATGGATTGTCATATAAGTTAAATCATATAAGCCATATGAATGGACTTTAGATGCATATCAAGTTTTTTATGTCATGCTAGACATAAGATAGATAAAAGTGATTGCACACACCATTAACCTTATACTTTCGAGTGTTTGAACCGCATGTCCAAAACTACATGTCTTTCATATGAAACTAATCCTACTTGAATTGTTTCCTAGACTTAAGATCCTCGTATATATTTAGCGCTATCATAGATGTCGTTGACGAACATTTTATATCTGTTCCAACCTCTCTCTTTTTTCATAAAGACATAACAAAGAGGTCTTTTCATTTATATTTCAGGTGCCTAAACCTCTCATGAGATTTTATGAAGTATTACCTCATGTGATCTTTTAGATCACGTGCCTCCTTATTATGATCATTTAGATCATTTTCTCATCTTCTTTATCAAGAATTTTGAAACTGATTAGTCTATACGCTTCAAGCGTACCATAGACTTTGTCCTTCTACGACTTATTCTGATAGGACCATTTGCAGTGAGAATATAGTTTTTTTTTTGGGTAAGCAAATGCGGCTGACATGCTTTGCAAATTATCTTTTATGAACTTCAAGTTCATATGATCTTATTCGAGGATCTAGATGTACAAATGATAATTCATTACACGTAACTTTTTCTCAACTTTTATCTTGTCTCCCCCCCATGCTAGAAAAACTAACTTGCTTCCTCAACTTTGAAAACTCACCTTTGTGTGTTATGGTGTTAATCAAAATATACACAACATATTAATAATAATAATATGAAATTATTTGGTTCCTAACCCTGAACCACTTGTGAGGGAAGAATGTAATATATTTTCGTATATAACGTACATCAAACCGATATAGATACATTTGTTCTTATAAGCATTATTTTAGCTATTAAGTTGAAGCACTCAATAAATTATTTTGCTAAACCAATTGTGATGTAACCCAACTTATCAAGATGAACTATCTTCAATAAAAGATCTGGAATATACTCTAAATTAAATTATTGAGGTTATCTGAGAAACACCATATTAATCGCACATGTAACCATCTCATAGATGCTTCTTATGTGGTATACATGCAGGTGAATGTGCCCATATTCACCTCTGATATTTTTAAAATTTATGGGATTCAATCCCAATTTTAGTTGGTCTATTAATTAATGAGAACAAGCAACACAAGAGAATTTTAAAGAACTTTCAAGTTCTTTAATGTGTACCCATGTGAATTCTCCTTTATTTATGCACATCATACTTAAAAGAACATGGCTAAAACAATTATGCCAGATGGATAAATTATCAATATTGATAAACTTCAGGTTTACACTGTGACGTGTGCAATTATTAATATACTCCAAGTTTATTATGATATGAGTTTTTATATCAATAAACTTCTACTTTACTATGATATTTTTTTTTATTTATGTAGTACAAATTGGAGAATAAAGCGGGTAGCTTTTCACATACATATTACCCCGCTATAAGTTGTAGTAATAGAAGATATTAAATTTTTTCTTTATTTATAGTCTCAATATAACCAACCGCTTTCGTGAATACTTTAGAAACTAAATAAGTTTCTTTGAGACTTACTACGATATAATACCTTATTGATAATCAATTTTATTTCTCCAAAATGGTATAATTGACTCTTTGAGAGCTTTCAATTAATTTTTTACTACCACATATTCATCAACGTCTATACGGTGAATATCTCTTTCAAGGAGAAAGTTATACCATTATGGTCATGGTCAAAATCATTAAAGACAAGATATGTTGCTTCTATTACTTTTGCCATATAATAATCGCATTGCCATAATATTTTGGCTAATCACAATAGGTACATGACCAATGACCATTCATGTCATAATAATGAAATTATTTTCTTGTTTCATCTCAAACCTCCTTCTAGAGGTGAGTGTGATTTATTCACTACCACTAGCACGTTCATATTCTTGCAAGAATGAATATGTATTTATAAATCACATGTTGTCATATTCATATCATGAATGTACCATAATCATATATATGTGCTTTACAAAATCTCATGTCAAATCGATGACAAATATTACTTTCGCAAAGTGAAGGATTATTTTGAGAATCCTTATTGTTCCCATTACCACAATGATGACAATTATAATTTCGTTTATTGCCACGTCCACATCCATTTATACCTTCACGGTAATAATTCTGTCTTCTTTTAGACTTATCACATGTTGCTACCACATTCTCTTTAAGGGAACGAGAATGAAGCAAATTCAATGGGATGGTCTTCCACTTCTTGCGCTCACAATCGTACATGAATTTGATCATGGTAAGACATAGAAATTTTATCACTTCGGGTGGTTATAATTTTTTACAAACTTTATTAGTGTTATAATCAAAATTTATTATCTTTGGTTGTATTTAAAATCAAATTATAGAATTTCAAGAATTTAAAAGAGAAAAATAGATAAAAATACTTACCTTTAATCCATAATTTATTATTGAAGGAAGTTCAAATATCAATTGACAATCATTATGCTCAATATTATGTAAAGGTTGAGCCCCATACACATATCCCAAAGCCTGGTGACCAAAGCATATGCCTCTACTCAATTGGTTAGAGTCTCGTGCTGATAACGTGTTATGAAACAATAAAAGAAGAAGAAGAGTATTGAAGAGAAAAGTACGGAGAGAGAATTCTTATTAATTTGGAGTGAATTACAATGGAATAGAATTCCTTTATTTATAGAAAAAAAGTGACTTAGCTACCAAGTAAAAAACTCTAAGATTTTTTTAAAATATAGACATTCACCTTATATACAATTCTATTTATAACACCAAGGGCAATTTTGGCTTCTTAAAATTCTTTGAGGTTAAAATGGCACTATGATATCTCTTATGTTGAGGCTATTGTTTCCCGCCCTTTCTTTCTAGTCCGATGATGAATTTAGAACTAATAATTTTTTCAAAAATGAAAATGATAATGCCACTAATGCTAAGAAACTAGATTAATACGGATTCTAAAATTCAAGAGAACTACAACTACTATGTTGACCGACCTTATGCACTTGATTTTGAGATTTTATTAGAATTTTAGAACTACAAAGATTGAGGATCCGCTCCAGTACAATTAGCTTCAGTATTTTTCAATGGCGTTGTGGATGACTGCCATATGCTTACAAGAATTTTAAAACGCCAAAATCTTTTTTTATATTTTTCATGATTCAGATAGCATTAAATAAATATTTATTTTGAAAAAATATAAAGCAAGATCTTAGCCTTTTAAAGTTCTTTTGAGCATGTGGCAGTTATCCACAGCCCCATTAAAAAATACTGGAGCTAATTGTACTGAAGTTGATCCTCACCCGAAGATGGGTTGAGCTCATTTAGACCTTTGCAAGTAATTTATTGAATTTAATTCTTACTTTTAACTCCGGGTAAGAAAATTCATTTGCTCTCTTACGCGTGAAAATTAGTAGGCATTAAGTCGGCACTGGCTACGAATAATCTCATATTGTGATATTACCATCAAATGAGGAGGATTAAACTATTTGGTGTAATATTGATGACAATTGGGACGACATTTTAGATATATATATATTGTGTAATAATGTAAAGCTAGTCATATTTTTCTAGTAGTATATGATCGTGTCTTTTTTAGTGGTGACAATGATTTAATAGTCATAATTATTAGTGATTGATGAAAAGATTACTTTGCTGGGCAACCATCATCATTAGTCAAAGTGAAATATTTTTCCACGTGTGCTAGTTTGGGAGATTTTGGGATAGAGGGTCGTTTGGTACGGTGGTTAAGCAAAAATAATTTGGGATAAAAATTTAGTATCGTCTTATTTCTTGTTTGGTTAATAATTTTGAGATAAGTTATCCCATGATTAAAAATAGTATTGGGATAACTTATACATGTCAGATGGTGAAATAGTAATTCCAAGATAAAGCAATAAAATTGACAATCTCTAGATTAATACAACAAACCAAACAATCAATAAAAAATAATATTAGGTTAACTAATCTCAGCATAACTTATCTTTCAAACCTAACGATCCATTAGTAAACGGCTAAGCCTCACACAAATCTGCTTCTGCCAATTAATAGCCAAATCCATCTCAATCCTTAGCATGACGTTTCTTTAAAACCTTGCTCCAGTCTTTGAACTAGAGAGGTGATGATAATCGTTGAGTACGATTCAGATGTGTGCAGACTTGCTTGCAATACTTCTGTTTTTTCTTTACAGGCACATGTAAGATTGACATGGGAATACAAGCTAGCATTTGACTCCTCAGTTTATACAGTGAACCCGCTTTCTATTCCAGTAGATATCTACGACTCTAATTAATTATATACTATATTGTTTTTAGACCTAGCCATCGAAGCTCCGTCTTGTATTTATGTTTAGACTTTAGACTATTGTTATTTTATTCGCTAAATTATGTATAAAGCATAGATGGATCCAAGAATTTAACTTTGCGGGTTCAAGATTTAGAACCGTAGGACAAACCTCAAAGTACTATTGGATAGTAATCAAACAAAATATGAGTAATCATATCCAATTTATATCTAACAAATATCGAACCACCTAATATAACATATATTCAATAAACATCACCATTATAGTTATGCCCAGTGACTTGTCATATTTTGAAAATGATCAATAATCGCATCATTAAGTACAATTTCAAATACTTCATCTTTTATGTAACAAACTAAACAGCCATTCAAAAATTCATCACCAATTCAGCTACACAAGTTGTTTTTGATGTACTTCATTGGGGAAAAAAATCTCTTTCTACCGTTGCAGTAGCGACATATAATATTAGATTTAACTTCACAAATAAATAAACAAGTCCCCAAGTCTTGTACAAAACTATTTCAACTAGTGTTTCTGAAAGATCTCTAAGTCCTTTAAAGTTAGAAAAATCATTGTCTTCTCTCACAAAGAGAATATAGTTTCATAATTATGTCTTTATAATAATTTGCAAAAGAATTATCTAGACTTAAACTAGCCATACCAAGAAGTAGATCACTATTCACCACATCAAAATAACTATGAAGCTCCAAAAGTTGCAAATCAATAACAACGTTAAAAACTTCTACACATAAATGACGAGAAAATGTAATACTTGAACTCCTATGCTTTGACTACCAAGATGATAGTTCTTATCCATTTTAGGGATCACAATACCATGCTTGACACAAAATGAAGAGGCGTCATCTATCAAAAAATCTCATTAGATTATCTCATCAATTGCAATTGCCTCTTAGCGAAACTAACGAGCTTCATAGCATTTACAATATCTTGATTTTTTTTTTTGCAAAGCTATATTCGAATTATTTATAATTGCCAATACTTTTAACATCAAATTTATCATATGCACCAACTCCAAAGAACTTATGTCATTTAGTAGACCTTTTTGTCACTAATCTCTCAAGAAAATTTTCACCCTCACTTGTAAGAAACTCAAGTACATTTATGATTGACAAGAATAATGCAATAACAAACTTACACAATGTCTTAAATTGAGATTCCCAGCGAGTATAACATGGCCTTTGGAGTCCAGATTCTTGATTTAGTCTACTTCCTGTATGAACAACACCTAGCACTTGTAACTCCTTTAGTTTTTTTGCTCAATTCGCTCGAAGCATATCCCTATGCTTAAAAGAACTTCCAACAATATTCAAGACATTATCAACAATAATATAAAAAAATTGATATGCATCATAATATTTCTTTGTAATGGCTATAAGAGTCAATTGCAACTGATGAGCAAAGAAATGTATACAATATGCTAAAGGATTATCTTTTAGAATTAAAGTTATAAGACTATTGATTTCTCCTTGCATGTTATTGGCTGTATTATAATCTTGTCCCTGTAGTTGAGATGGACTCAATGAATGCTCTAAAAGCAAATCATAGATTGCTTTTTGCAATAACAGTGAAGTTGCAATTTTAACATGAACAATACTAAGGAATCGTTCAATGAATTTGCCCTCTTTGTTGACATACCGCATCACAAGAGCTATTTGTTCCTTATGAGAGACGTCCTTATATTTAACAACCAAAATTTCAAAATAGTCTCCATTTAGATTTCCAACTATTGCTTTCATTGTTTTTCTCGCACAAGCATTCACGATCTCTTTTTGAATATTTGGAACAATCATCGTGTTATTTTCTGGAGTATTTTGTAGCACAAATTTATTTCATCATCCCTGTCTGCATTTGTAAGAGTTTTAAAAAGTTTTCTCTTTTAGTAGAAGTTCATCCTTCATTGTGGTCCCGAAAAGGCATTTCTTGTTTTAAAAGAAATCTCACCACATCAATCAAACATTCTATCCTTACTAAAAAGATCCTAAAAATCACAAAAATAAATTATATTTTACGTTCTAATTTAAATTTCATCTAATTAAATTGATAATTCAATAACTTAAGTACTTATAAAGATGGAGTTAATATGATATAATATCTACAATTTCTACAGCATAGCAAGAATGTAGTTATCTCCTAAGCCTACCTGGCATAACACATGTACTTGTGAACCTTTCTATTTCAAATTCTTAGAGAGTCATCCAAAAGGAAATAAAAGAAAATAAAATAAAGATTGGTTTAGGCAGGGGATTGACTAGTAACTAAAATGATACAAAAAGGTAAATTTATTCTCACATGCTGAAATACAAAAAACAAATCATAGCAAGTGCAAAAATTCACTATTTGTGTCTTATTATGTGAAACAGAAACGCAAGAGCCAGGAAGGGGCCATATAACTTATAATTAATAAATATTGTGAGCTAAATATGAGTTTAACAATTAAAACAAATGAATCCAAAATAAAGTCTTTCATTAGTAAAGTAATGGAGTAAAATATTTGACCCACTTCTTATTATGTGAAACAGAAACGCAAGAGTCAGGAAGGGGCCATATAACTTATAATTAATAAATATTGCATTATAATAGATAATAACCATAGAAGAAGAGGATTGATTGTAGTTTATATACAAGAAAAAGAGCCTTTGCTTTGATTCTTTTGAAACCCTAGTTTAAAAATTTGTGAAGACCAAGAAGAATAAGAAAGAAGCCTCTATTTTTTTTTTTATAATTATTAAAAAGCCTCATAAGCCAATGAAGTACACAATAAATGAATAAAAATAATTATGTGGTTCCTCATCTTTTAAGGGTAAGAAATGGACCCTCTTTTAAATAGGAAGGGACAAAAAGAGTTCCAAGTGCAGTAACAAATAGGTCAAACAGAACTCAAACCAAATTCCAATAAAAGATGTAAACACAAAGATTCGAACGGCAGTCTTCTCTGAAATGAGCAGAAACTTTGCTCAGTTTTTAACCCCTGTACCATGACCACATTTGGTCTATAGGTTGAAACATTAATATATAATAACATTTCAGTCATTTTGCACAGTATATTCATGGATCATACGTACATATAGGCATACATCCCACTTAGGGATCATTCCTATATGCATACATCCATACATTATTATTCTCGGTCGACGTGCATCCTATATGATTATCTTTCATTTATATGCATATATCAGTGCATATGGTTCTCGAATATGAAGTTATGAACTGAGTTGATGGAACAGGATTTTGCCGTGCGGATATTGTGGTTTATTATTGTTAGGGCAAAAGGTCTTTGCTATACGCCTATTATTGTGACACAAGGTATTTGTCGTGCAATTGTAATGATATTGTTATTGGTAAGGCACGAGGTCTTTGCCGTGCATCTATTGTTATACACCAAGTTTTATACCGTGCAACGTGTGGATAAAGATCCATCCTCATAGGATCGTCCTCTCATGTTTCTCTCTTAATGGCGTATATGTGGATTGTGGAAAACTGATCAGTGTTTGATTTTTGCATCTCTTCTCTATTTGCAAACACCTTGTGTGTATATATGATTTTATCGCATATCTTCTCTATATTCCAGTTATGGAATGCATACATGCCTCTTTATGCATATGTTCACTATATGCTGCTTTGACTGAAGGATCAAGGCACAATATCTTCTCTATATGCTAACTCGTGCACATTAACTTAATTATTATTATATCTTCTCTATATGCAAATGTTGATGATTCGTGGGTGATAGTCGTTTATCTACTCTATATGCTCAGCTGTTAAATTGTTATAAGACTTGCACATATTTTCTCTATGTTCACTGACTAGTTATACCAGTATGTCATGCTTAGTTTGGCACCGTTGTTGTATACTTGTATATTTATGTACTGAGCAGGTTGTTAAGTGAGTATCATTGGTAATTCTTGCCACTACTATCTCGCCGAGATTAGTGATAATACTTACAGAGTACATGGGATCGACTGTACTCATATTACACTCTACACTTAATTGTGCAGATTTTGGAGTTGGATCTAGCCGAGCTTTGTGAGCAGCAGCTGTTAGCTGTGTTGTGGAGACGGAAGTAGAATTGTTTCCTGATCGCAGTCCCTAGCGTCTCTTCCTATATTTCTTTATTGTTGTTGTTATTTCAGACAATATTTCTATATTTCAGACTTGTATTCGCATTATAGAGCTCGTGATTCAGTGTTATCAATTTCGGGGTGTTGTATTATGACTTTAAACAATATTATCACTTCTAACAATAACAAGCTCATAATCGTCTCATCTCTATTAGTTACTTAGACAATAGAGGCGATTGCATGGGTGAATATGCTCAGGTTTGTATTTTCGCTCATCTAAATCTTCTCTACAATCATCATTAGTATAGCCTTTGAGTCGCAGATCCTTTCCTTACAACATAAGAAATAATTGTTGTGCCTTTGAGATACATCTGTATCTTTTTAATTGCTTTCCAGCATAATTGTCATAACTCATAACAGATATTAGACATCACGACATATATCTTATTATAGATGCAACTGAAATAAGGAACCATTTTCATTTGTTCCTTCTTTTGTGGAGTCTAAGTGGGCGTTTGGACATAAGAATTGTAAATTTCCATAAAAGAGTGAAATTTTTTCAAGTAAAAATGATATTTGAAAATTAGAGTTGTGTTTGGACATGAATATAATTTTGGGTTGTTTTTAAAGTTTTGTGAGTAATATGAGTGAAAATTTTGAAAAATAGCTTTTTATAGTTTTTCAAAATTTTAAAAAATTTCAAAATGCATCTTCAAGTGAAAATTGGAAATTTTATGAACAAATGCTGATTTCGAAAAAAAGTGAAAATTTTTTGAAAAAAAGGAAAAAATTTCTTATGTCCAAACGGGCTCTAAGTGGGCGTTTGGACATAAGAATTGTAAAATTCCAAAAAAGAGTAAATTTTTTTTTCTAAGTGAAAATGGTATTTGAAAATTAGAGTTGTGTTTGGACATAAATATAATTTTGGGTTGTTTTTGAAGTTTTGTGAGTAATATGAGTGAATTTTGAAAAACAGTTTTTATAGTTTTTCAAAATTTTGAAAAATTCCAAAATGCATCTTCAAGTGAAAGTTGAAAATTTTATGAACAAACGCTGATTTCGAAAAAAAATAAAAAGTTTTTGAAAAAAAAGAAAAAATTTCATTATGTCCAAACGGGCTCTAAGAATACATCCTCCCACTTAAAACTTCACCTCTAGAAATAGGAGTGTTTAACTACAATACTATCATTAGCCTTGCGCTTGACTTTGAGAATCCACTTATTCCCAAAACTTTTATGACTCATAGGTAGATTAATTAATCCCACGCTTGGTTTGATTTTATTTACTCTATTTTATCTTTCATTGCTTAAACTACTTATCATTAGCAGGGGGCATTTAAAAGCCTCATTCATATTTTGTGACTCTTTTTCATCTTGTAAAGTAACTATATATACTTTCCCTTCGATAAAAAATTGATGATAGGGAATATGTGAACGGCTTATTCGTCGAGGTTGAGATTGACAAATTGATTTATCAATTGATAAGTTATTTCCAATGAGACTAGGGATGTACCGACAAACTATACCAAACCGATAATTCCAGTCAAATCGAGAAAAAAATCCGACTATAATTTGGTGTTGAAAAAAAAACCCGATCATAATTGATTTGGTTTGATTTTAACTGAAAAAATTCAAACCGCAATCAAACCAACCCGACATTACATGTATAGAAGTTTTAAATATATTTAATAAATAAAAGTATTTATTGTAGTGTAATTTATAAATATTTCTTAAATTTTTTCATAATTTTTTCTTTTAATGTATTATTTCAAGTTTGAACTTTGAATGCTCCAATAAGTTCTATACTCCATAAATGTTAGTAACTCATATAAAGTCCAAATCAAAATCAAATCAATATTAATGCTAACAAAAGACATTCAATTCAATTGTACTAGGAATGACCATAGTCTTGGATATCTATTTTTTTTAGTTTTTTCATGGTTTAGATAAAATGCATAATTCTTTTTGGTGTTTAGTCATGTAAATAATAGTATTTATTAGTCGTTCTGATTTTAGCAACTTTGTACTTTTAGATTATGTTCATTTTTATTATGGCTTATTGATAATATTTTTTTATGCGATTTTATTATCTTAATTATTAAATATTTTAGTACAATATCACGAATCATCTCATATTTTATGTTATTTTCTTGAAAAATACCTTATATAGTTCTGTCGTACTTGGATTAAAGAAATATTTGGAGCACAAATTTTATATTTTGTGCTATGAAGACTTTATAAAAAAAACCGAAAACCTGAGATTAAAAAATTCGATTTTTATTGGTTTGGTTTGTCTTTATATTTAATAACCCGACACAATTAATTTGGTTTGTTAACTGAAAAGTTCGAACCAACCCGAGTACCCGACCTATCAAATGGTTTCTCTTTTGATGATATATGGGTGGTAATTGGAACAGATCCACTATCACCAAAGACTTCTACTCTGATCCATTTCTATCTATAGCGGAAACAATATGGTCCGTAGTTTCTTTAAGAGACAAGTCTTAACATATCTCACCCTACTTAGGAAATATGAATGTAACATCAGGTGCTTCAAATTCAGTTGTCGTGCCAATATGTTGTTCACTTATGTACTCATTATCTTGGGTTCGTATAGAGTATCACAGAAAGGTATAGTTCCTTCCCCTTGCATCTAATTTTTATGTGGAGAAAAAGTAATTATAATCCAAAATAAAAAGCACAAACCCAAGAGTTCCAAAAGCTCAAATCAGGTTTTATTTCGTCTATAACTCATATGGAGTATAAGTAACTAACTTAGAAGGATTACATTATTTGGATCACAGATGTCAGACTGAATTAATTATAGTGGATACTAGCCACTGCCACATCTTATTTGTGTGAAAAGAAAGTCTAGACTATATTTATGGGAGACCAAATGAATCACTAAATTAATCAACATATGACTAAGATCAAATTCTACGAAGGCATCTATATTCTTTTTTACATGGTTGATGGTGTAAGAATAATGACATATAATATAAACCAAGATCAAATATGATATTAAAACACAAAATAAATCAAGATTAGCAAGAACATATACATATCGCGGATTGACGAAGGACTAGATCTTCCACTCTATTACCTTTTCTTCAATATGGCGGCGTCAATGGGACAACTACCACACACAACAGATGTTCTGAAATAACTCTGACTATGTGTTTATATAAGGGCTAGAGAGCGGACCTAGCTGTAATTAATAAAACTCTGATGGGCCATCTCATTACGAACCTCATCGAGTTGAGCCTATACTCACCGCCATACCCACCCAAGCACATAAAGTGCACATCCTAATAACTAATTATCACACTTATAATTGGACTCACGTTTATGGGCTATCATCAAACCTAAATATTTAAATATAAATAAAATATTTAATAATATAAGCTCATTTTTCTTACAAATGGCTCTTGAGTCTACAATATAGTATCTGATAGAGTTAGGTAAGTAGAACAAGAGTAACTTACATCACGATGTAAATCGATAACAAAACCATATCCCTTTCTTAGACTTGGGAAATCATGAGCAAGGTGTCCCTTGTTCTGGCAGTTGAAGCACTAGAGCTTTAGCCACATTCAATATCTTTTAAGATAAAAAAAAAGCTTTTTTAAATCAAGCTTAGGCTTCTTTTACATTTATCTCTTCTCCTTCTTGCGTAGAGACCCACTATAGACTTATAGTAGCTTTTCCATTTCGAGGCGTTCTTCCTCAAGTTTTAGATAATGCTTAGCATCTTCCATAATTTTAATGCTAAATTGTGGGTCAACTTTGGGGTACGAAATGAAACACAACTTGGACTTGTTGCTCATCGGTCATCTTATGACTGCATTATTTAGTTTGTTCGCCATATGCGATATATGGTGAAGACACTTGTGCATGGTGTTATTAGGGCATTTTTTGTAAGTGTCAAGCTTAATAGTAACTAGTAAGAGACCTTAACTTAGCAATAGAAGTATTTCTAAAGAATTTAGGTTCCTTTCTTTGCAACTAGAGGAAACAAGATTAAAGAAGGGTACAAAATTCTGCTTTTGCAGCTGTCATGTATCTTACGGGACTACAAAGTCCCTATGTTCCATTCTAATTGGTGCAGATCAACAAGAAACAAGAACCCATATCTGATAAAATTGCTTTCTGGATGAAAGATTTAGTATAACTATTGCCATAATTCGAAGGGAGAGTTTTGGAGCAACATTCAAGTTGTGTTTGTGAATTCGAGCCGTGAAATTAGTCACTGAGGCTTGCATCACGGTAGACTCCCTATATTACACGGGTGCGGTCCTTTTCCGGACCCGACATAAAAAAGGGATACTTTATCCACGAGAGTGCCCTATTGCCAACACCCTGAAACGAAAGAATTTCTTGAACTCAACGCCAAAACAAATTTATAAACTAATGAATTGACTGGTTATTAAACAGTAGAAATAACTCAAATTACCGTTGGTTCATCTGACGCCCAACAACGACTCTTTTTGTGATATGAGCAGTCACGAACCATCTTTGTAAAGGCAGAGTCTTAGCAAATTCTATAGCATCACAAAGTTTACTTGGTTTGAAGTTTTGAAATAGTAATTTTCAATCGTTTGAAAGACACCAACGTGTTTAGGCCAAACACCAACACCTTCAATTCAATAACATTAAAGAGTTTCACCATAGTACATACAAATATTTTAATCTAAAATAGTACTGTTGTTTTTGTTAGAAAAAATAACAGAATATAAGATGAAATAATTAAGCCTTGATAGTGTAGTCACTGTCCTTAAGGAATTTAAGCCTCCCAATTTCGTTGCGACAGGAATTGTGGCATAATTTCTCCAGGATTCTACAACGCCTCTGAAATTCGAGTATCAATAATTAACTCGAATTTGCACTAGAACAAACTTTATGAATTGTAGATAGCAGAAAGAGAAGAAGATGAAAAACTGTTGTTTTTCTGATGATTTTAGTTGTGGAGAGGAATGGGGTATTTATAAACCCTTTTAGGTGTCTGTTAGAATTAACTAACTCAACCTTTGCCAACATGCAATCTTTTTAAAACCAATAGTCACCTTTTTAAAATTAGTAAAATGTTAAAACATTTTATTATATTAAATAACAAAATTAATAAGTGACTAAAAAAGTAAATTTCGGAATTTTTAATGGTGGCATTAATGGGACAACTACCACACATAACAAATGTTCTGAAATAATTCTGACTATGTATTTATATAAGGGCTGGAGAGAGGACCTAACTGTAATTAATAAAACTTTGATGGGTCATCCCATTACGGACATCATCGAGTTGTGCCTATACTCACTACCATACTAGACCCACCCAAGTACATAAAGTGCATATCCTAATAACTAATTATCACACTTATAATTGGGCTTACGTTTATGGACTATCATCAAACCCGGATATTTAAATATAAATAAAATATTTAATAATATAAGCACATTTTTCTTACAAATGGCACTTGAGTCTACAATATAGGATGTGACAGAATTAGGTAAGCAGAACAAGAGTAACTTACATCACAATATAAATCAATAACAAAGCCATACCCCTTTCTTAGACTCGGGAAATCATGAGCAAGGTGTCCCTTGTTCTGGCAGTTGAAGAACTTGAGATTTAGCCACATTCAGTATCTTTTAAGATAGAAAAAAAAGAAGCTTTTTTAAATCAAGCTTAGGCTTCTTTTACACTTATCCCTTCCCCTTCTTGTGTAGAGATCCACTATAGACTTATAGTAGCTTTTCCATTTCGAGGCACTCTTCCTCAAGTTTTAGATAACGCTTAGCATCTTCCATAATTTTAAAGCTAAATTGTGGGTCAACGTTGGGGTATGAAATGAAACACAACTTGGACTTGTTGCTCGTCGGTCATCTTATGACTACATTATTTAGTTCGTTCGCCATATGCAATATACGGTGAAGACACTTGTGCATGGTGTTATTAGGGAATTTTTTGTAAGTGCCAAGCTTAATAGCAAGAGCCCTTAACTTAGCAACAAAAGTATGTCTAAAGCAATTGGGTTCCTTTCTTTGCAACCAGAGGAAACAAGATTAAAGAAGGGTACAAAATCCTACTTTTGTAGATGTCATTTTTCTTACGGGACTACAAAGTCCCTATGTTCCATTCTAATTGGAACAGAACAAGAAGAAACAAGAACCCATATCGGATAAAATTTCTTTCTGGATGAAATATTTAGTATAACTATTTCCATACTCAAAGGGGGAGCTGTGGACCAACATTCAAGTTGTGTCTGTGTGATCTATAGGTCACGGATTCGAGCCATGAAATTAGTCACCAAGGCTTTTATCATGGTAGACTACCTATATTACACCCTCTTGGGTGCGGTCCTTCCTCGAACCCTGCATGAAAAAGGGATACTTTATCCACGGGACTGCCCTATTGCCACAATCCTAACACGAAAGAATTTCTTTAACCCAACGCCAACGACTCTTTTCACGATATGAGCAGTCACGAACCGTCTTTGTAAAGGCGGAGTCTTAGCCAATTCTATAGCATTACAAAGTTTACTTGGTTCGATGTTTTGAAATAGTGATTTTCAATCCTTTGAAAGACACCAGCGTGTTTCGGCCAAACGCCAACACTTTCAATTCCACGACATTAAAGAGTTGCACCATTGTACATAGAATTTTTTTAATCTCAAATAGTATTGTTGTTTTTGTTATAAAAAATAACATAATATGAGACGAAATAATTAGGCCTTGATAGTGTAGTCACTGTCCTTAAGGAATTTAAACCTCCTTATTTTGTTGCTGCAGGAATTATGGCAGAATTCCCCCAAAATTCTACAACGCCTCTGAAATTGGAGTATCGACAATTAACTCGAATTTTTACTAGAACAAACTTTGTGAATTGTAGATAGCAGAAAGAGAAGAAGATGGAAAACTGTTATTTTTCTGATGATTTTCGTTTTGGAGAGGCATGGGGTATATATAAATCCTAGGTGTATGTTAGAAGTAACAGACTCAACCTTTGCCAACTGACACCTTTTTAAAACCAATAGTTACCCTTTCAATATTTGTAAAATGTTAAAACATTTTTATTAAATAACAAAATTAATAGGTGACAAAAAAGTAAATTTCGGACTTTATAATAGCGGCGTCGATGGAACAACTATCACACACAACAAATGTTCTGAAATAACTCTGACTATGTATTTTTATAAGGGATAGAGAGCGGACCTAGCTGTAATTAATAAAACTCTTATAGGCCATCCCATTACGGACCTCATCGAGTGGAGCCTATACTCACCGCCATACCAGACCCACCCAAGCACAAAAAGTGCACAATCTAATCACTAATTATCACACTTATAATTGGGCTAACATTTATGGACTATCATCAAATTCGAATATTTAAATATAAATAAAATATTTAATATAAGCTCATTTTTCTTACAAATGGCTCTTGCGCCTACAATATAGGATGTGGCAGAGTTAGGTAAGTAGAACAAGAGTAACTTACGTCACGATGTAAATCGATAACAATACAATATCCCTTTCTTAGACTCTGAAAAATATAAAAAGGAGGAGGAAACATGAGAAATGTTGGAAGGAGGAAAGAGTGAAGACTTCTTGTCTGATGCTATTTCTTCAAATGTTTGAGCCTATTTATAGGTACTTTTGCATGAAGGGTAACTTATTGAAAGGCTTGCCACTTGTTGTTGAAAGCCTTGCTACTTGTTGAAGGCCATGCCACTTGGCCATAAGTGTTTATAAAGAACACACCAAATTGTTTATCTTTTCACTTAAAAAATAATTGTTTGAAATAATTTACGCAACAATATCCCCCACATTTCAAAAGATTATTTTATTATTTTAAAAAATAGAAGAATAAACTTGCTAGATTTGTATGGACCAAATGTAGTAGGTTTGGTGTCTTTTGAACTATGAACCAAACTTAGACCCATAAAATTTGACTTGCAGAACTAATGGTGATATATTATATTTCTATAAACCAATAATTCTTAGTACTAGATACTAGACAGAGATCTTATCAATCACATTTTGACCCTTACAATTTTGTTGTTCAACGAGGTTTTACGCAAATAGGTCACGCGTGTGCCTGATTATTCATGAGAGCTCTAGAGATTATGCCAAAATCTCATAGGAGCGACCTCACTCCACTCTCATATAGGTGGATTCATCAAGTGTATACTGCTTGTAAATACACCATCCATAAGGAATATGAATTCATTGAGAGTTATAACTCATTCTCTCAATTAGTAGCAGTTAAGCATTCTTTTAATGCTTGAATGTCAATATCGGCTTGTCATTACCGATATGAACCTTTTACACGAGATCTCTAATCACATAGGTTGGCTTATTATCTCTATTGATAACATGTTGAACTTAACCCTATTTCTCTTGAGGTTTGAAGAATTAATTTTCTTCCCATAGGTTTAGTCAGAGGATCGACCAAATTTAGCACTGACTTCATATAGTTAATGAAAATTATTTCATCTCTTAACAACTATTTTACGACATCATGTCTCAATTTCATACGTCTACTTTTACAATTATAAGATTTTTCTTTGCAATAGTGTAATGACCCGACCTACGATTTTGAGAAATAACATCCCCTTTGGTGGCTTAAGGTCTCGAGCAGTTTCGCATTATGTATTGTGACTTGCGTATGTTGTCGAGTTCGGTGAAGCTTAAGCGGTAAGAATTGATCGGAGTTTGGTTTTTATGTAGACTACTTCGATATTATGTTTTGATGATTCCAACAGCTTTGTATGGTGATTTTGAATTTAGGCGTATGCTTAGATTTGGAGTTGGAGGTCTGTGGGTTGATTTGATGTATTTTGGCGAAAGTTGGAAAAGTTGAAGGATTGGAAGGTTGAGAGGTTTGACCGGGAGTTGACTTTATTGATATCAGGCACGGATTGTGATTCCGGGAGTTATAATAGCTCTGTTATGTCATTTGGAACTTTCTTGCAATATTTGATGTTGTTTGATGTAATTTGAGGTCTCGAGCAGGTCCGCATTATGTTATGGAACTTTTTTGTATGTTTGGATCGGTCCCGAGGGACTCGGGTGTGTTTCAGATGCGCTACGAGCCATTTTCTCACATTTTAGATTGTTGTTATGTCATCTGGTGTATCCTTATTCGCGTTTGCGACTATACTTCCGCATTCGTGTAGAGTTTTCTATGGAGGCTGCATTTTGTTCTATCGCGAAGAGGCTACCACATTTGCGAGCTTTGAGGACTTCCCAAGGGTCCAGAGTAACGATATTATGAGATAGCAAAATGTATCCAGGTTGGTAAGAATATAGTATATGCCTTGTAAGTTGCCTTGTTACTTGAGATATACGTTTAGTTGTTTGCTTCAACATTCCTTCATTTGAGTTTTGTACTTATATTTTTTATTATCCAATTACCTTACATATTCAGTACATCTAGAGGCACTATGTTTCATATCGCAGGTTTAGATAGACTGACTGACTTCCAGAGTAAGCAGTTTTAAAGTTCAACAGCTGATCGGTAAGTTCTAGAAATCTTTTATTTTGGTTATGTATATAGATTTATGGGTAGTTTGCGGCCATATCCCGACTACGTTACTTATGTTAGATACTCTTAGAGACTTTTGTAGATGCAGATGTACCAGTGGTCAGTCGTACTAGTTTATGTGGTGTCCTTGTCGGTCTGTGTAGATGTACTTTTTGGAGCTATTTATATATCTATGTAACGACATTCATGGTGGCCTTGTCAGCCTTAAATGGATATCATTTTGGGTTGGTTATGAGCAGATGTCATATGTTGGCCTTGTCGGCCGAGATGTTTTTGTATAAATTGTGGTACATGATTTACAGGTTAGTATGTTCAGTCAAGTTTGGCAACAGGTGCCAGTTGCGCCTTACAAGTTTGGGGCGTGACAAAAATTGAAGAATTATGGTATTATTGGTCAAGAAGAAAAGATAAAGAAGAAGTGGTGAAGAGGCAAATATATCATTTGGAACACAAGAGAAAGAAGTAGAGTCCATTTATTAAATAACATCAATTACGAGGACATGCAGGTAAGACCAAGCTCATTAGGGACATAATATTTTGGAGGAAACTACATTATATGCCTACAAAAGATAAATTATTTATTCGCTTTTGTCCATCTTAAAACTACATATAATTTTTACCTATAGGGCCCAAATTTATTCCCGCCTATCCAATATCCATCCCCTTCCCCCTATTTTTTCCTAGATTCAATAGTAAAGGTCCTACCCAAATGCAAAAATCCTCATATCATTCTACTCTTTCATTATTTTAATACAACAAATACAAGTTATATAACAGACTAATATTATATTAATAGTGCAAAATATGTTTATATTATTATCAATGTATATAATTTAAATTAAAAATTAAAATCGCTTAAACTTCAAGAATGAGTCAACTATGCAACGCTAACAGTTGATTCTAGTACTGCTGATACATGTATGTGCAATGCGTTGGTAGTTGCATCTTATGTTAAATCTTTAAAGAAAGGGAAATTAGTAATTTATTTTTGCATATGTTTGTAAAATCCTCTTTATTTATTTATTTTTCACATAACCCCATAGATTTCTCCAAATCTCATGTTTGTTCGAATTTCGCATTTTCTTTGTGGTTTGGTAAAATAAAAATTTTAAAGATTTTCTTTATAATCTTTTTTTAAAAAACTTTCAGATCTGAATTTTTGTGTGTTTGAAAATCCATCATTTTTGAGCTTGAAGCTCTTGAATCGAAAAACTTATTTTGAAGATTTGTTGTTTGATTTGAAGTGGGTGTTATAAAATATTTCTTATAATACCTTTGGAAAGTTAATCTTGAAATTTGATCGCATTTGGAGCTGATTAGAGGTGATTGAGATTGAATTTTTCAGTTGAAAATTACAAAAAAAAAAACAAAAAAAACATAGTTACCCAACAATATACTACTGCAATATACAATATACTATAAAAGTATATTGTTATATTATACAGCTTACTGCAGTATAAGATTTACTATAAGAAAAATTAAATCCATCATTCAAGATCCTTGAAGCATGAAACTCATAAATTGAGTTTGTTGAATTTGTTATCATTTCGATTCCACCCTGAATGAAGTGTGTTTGATGTGTTGATCGGAGGTTGTTGCTAATGTTTTAGTCAATTTGATGGAAATTTTGAAGTAAATTTTCAAAATTTGGATTGAAATTGAGTTGAACTAGCAAGAAGACAAATTTATATATACACCAAAATTTTATACTGTATATATATATTGGTATACAATGATTAATTCAAGAATAAATAATTAATTATAATAGTATACTGATAATTTTTTTGAAGGAATGAACCAGTCCTATGATGTTATTAATTAGTATTACTATAATATATTATTACGAAACAGTAAATTTCTGTAACATAAAACAAAAACAAGAAAAACCAAAAATAAGGCAGAAACTGAGATTATCAGAAATCAAAATCAGTAAATATATTTCAGAATAAAATCGAGCTCACTGAATGCACAATGTATCCTTAAGAAAATTATTCCCCTCAAGTACCCGAGGTATTACAATATTATCCTCTCAGGATAGAACGATTTAACTCACCAGAGTATCGATACCAAAAACGTCGGTGAAACTGCAAACCACTTGAAGGCTATAAACCACACTGGAATTTAATTGTGTAGAAGAAGGAGAAGAAGCTCAGAAAATTTTGTATGAAAAGATTCTGGGATCACGGCATATTTATAGCCACTTTTTGGCATTATTTTTGAAAAGTTTGCAACCATTCAGAAATAGCCATGGTTGTTGGAATAGGCGGGAACGATTCTCATTTAAGATATTCTGGAAAAATAATTTAAAATAATCAAGGAAAGAAACGGACCGGGTCGCGTCGTGCCGCAGGTCCTGGGTTATTTCGGCTTGACTTTTCGTTAATTAATTAAATAATTGAAAGAAATTTTGTCCAAGAAGATTAATCAATCAATCTTTGACCAAATCCGAAGCCGAATCCGAAGTCGAAGCCGAGCGAGCGAGCGACGACGGCGACGGCGACAGCGCGAGGCTTACCTTCTTTCCAACCCATTTAACACCAAGGAAAGTGCTTTCTCAATATAAGCGCATTCTCATTTTTTTCCACCACCCATGAGGGGCAATTGCTTTTTCCAAAGCATAAGTGATCTCACTTTCCCTTCACATTTCTTTCCTCCATTTCCCATTCACCAATCTGTTAATCCCAACAACCCCCACATGAATGGGGAATGTCTATAAGACAAAAGGAATGCACGAACAAGTGTGTGATTTACATGCAAGGATTAATTGCATCTAGATAAGTAGGTTTCCTTTTGAACTTTTCGTAGTGAACTTATATCGGATATACTCAGTCAATCGGTAGATTTGATATCTTTGAACCGTCAAACATTTTTGTATACCTAGACAACATATGTCACACAAACAACCCTTAACCATCTATGGTTCTTACGGTTGTGTTCGTTTCAGCCATGAACACCGCCTGGTTTCATGAGTGCTTAGAGTATGGGCCTTTACTTTCATTCCCCTTGAAGTGGCTTACACTTAACACTCACATTGCTTATTTCTAAATGTGTAATCCTATAGACACACTATCTGGTCATTTCCTACCAGGCTTAGCAAATCATTAAGAAGCTTTAAGCTTTATCGACTCATTAAAAAGCCTTAATGTTTTACCCTGATTGTTGAACATTTTCTTCATCACGAGAATGGGTTGAATTATTTAACAATGTTTAATCGTCATTCATAACGTTGTTTGATCTCTTTGAACTAACTCTTAGGATCTCCAATCTGCTAGGTAGAGTTACTTCCATGATGACTTGTCCTAGGCCTTAACCCCATTCCCTTCGATGATCTTTCAACTGCCTCTCTCGATAGGCCTTTTGTAAGTGGATCTGATACGTTATCTCTTGACTTCACGTAGTAAATTGTGATAACACCACTAGAGAGTAGTTGTCTAACGGTATTATGTCTCCGTCATATGTGACGAGATTTTTTGTTATACATAACGCTCCCTGTCCTACCTATTGCCGCTTGATTATCACAATATACACATATTCCAAGAAATTTCGGAGCTATTCAGCTTCTTCATCGGCCTTATCTAAATCTATGAATTCATATTCCATTATATAACGGGCGATGCACGTTTGTTTAGATGATTTCCAAGACACTGCTCTACCCCCCAATTGTGAAAACATATCCACTCGTAGATTTAATTTCAGATGATCCGGTGACCCAATTTGCATCACTATATCCCTCAGTCACAGATTGATATTTGTTATAATGCAGAGCATAGTCTTGAGTATCTTTCATATACCCCAAAACTCGTTTCATTGCCATCCAATGTATTTGCTTGGGATTACTTGTAAATCGACTCAGTTTGCTAATAGCACATGCTATATCTGGTCGCGTACAATTCATGATATATATCAAACTTTCCAATACTCTTGCATAGTCCAGTTGTGAGTCATTTTCACTTTCATTCTTTTGAAGTGCATAACTCACGTCAATTGGAGTCTTGGAAATCTTGAAATCCAAATACTTGAACTTGTCAAGTACTTTTTCAATGCAGTGAGACTCTGATAATGCTAGACCTTGTGGATTCTTGTAAATTCTGATTCCTAAGATCACTTCAGCAACTCCTAAGTTTTCATGTCGAATTTGCTAGCTAGCATGCACTCAGTAGTATTTATATTTGCCATATCTTTTCTCATTATCAACATGTCATCAACATATAAACAAACAATGACTTCATGACCTGGATTATTTTTAATGTAAACACATTTATCCCATTCGTTGATTTTAAAATCATTTGCCAATATTATTTGGTCAAATTTAGCATGCCATTGTTTGGGTGCTTGTTTAAGTCCATAAAGCGACTTAACAAGTTTGCACACTTTCGTTTCTTTACCAGGAACCACCAAACCCTCAGGTTGTTCCATATAAATTTTTTCTTCTAACTCTCCATTTAAGAAAGTTGTTTTAACATCCATTTGATGGGTTTCAAGACCATACACGGCCGCCAGTGCCACTAACACCCTAATAGATGTTATTCTTGTTACTGGCGAGTATGTGTTAAAGTAATCTAGGCCTTCCTTCTGTCTATAACCTTTGACAACAAATCTTGCCTTATATTTTTCAATAGTGCTATCCACTTTTATTTTCCTCTTAAAGATCCATTTCAAACCTAAAGGCTTATTTCCTCGAGAAAGATCAACCAATTCCTATGTATGATTATCCAAAATTGATTGAATCTCACTATTGACCGCCTCTTTCCAAAATTCTGAATCAGAAGATGACATAGCTGCTTTGAAAGTTTGAGGCTCATTTTCGAGCAAGAATATCACAAAATCTGGTCCAAAGGAAGTAGATGTTCTTTGACATTTTCTACGCCTTGGATCCTCTTCACTTGGAGTATTTTCCTTTGGTTCTTCCTGTGGTCGTTTAGTTCTTTCACTTGACGAATCGCATTTAGTTTTATACGGATAGATGTTTTCAAAGAATTCAGCATTAACTGATTCAATTACCGTATTAACATGAATTTTGGGATTATCAGATTTATGAACCAAATACCGACATGTTTTACTGTTTGTAGCATATCCAATAAAAACACAATCCACAGTTTTTGGTCCGATTTTTACCATTTTGGGTAAATATACTTGTACCTTTGCTAAACACCCCCCCATACTTTGAAATATTTCAAGTTGGGTTTTCTTCCTTTTCCATTTTTCATATGGAATAGATTACGTTTTGTTGTGGGGTACTCTGTTGAGTATTCGGTTAGCTGTAAGGAAAGCTTTCTTTCACGACCCAAAATTCCACCACAGGTATCGTGATGGCATTTAGTCTCTAAGACTAGGTAAGCCGATTACAATTACATTTCGAGCCATTTTTTTAAACATATATAATTTAATACAAATGTCGAAACTAGCAGCGAAAATATTCAAACAACCTCCCAAGATTGGTAATACTGAGTCACGAACTCTAACTGAATACATGAAATGATCTCAAGGAAATTAAATATACAATGTTGTTCGAATAACAATTGACAGTACGATAAAATGGAAAGACTCCAAGGGACCGCGACGACCAAGCAACTCTACTTTGAATCCTTGCGATCACATTCTAACTCTGTCCGAGTCCAATATCTCTAATACCTGACTCTGCACAAAAATGTGCAAAAGTGTAGTATGAGTACACCACAGTCGGTACCCAGTAAGTATCAAGACTAACCTCGGTGGAGTAGTGACGAGGTACAGTCAAGACACTCACTAATCAATTAACCTGTGCAGTGTAGCAATATATAATAATAATAATAATAATAATAATAATAATAATAATAATAATAATAATAATAATAATAATAATAATAATAATAATAATAATAATAATAATAATAATAATAAAAACAAATGGCAATGATGGCAACAAGAATAAATAAATTATATAAACAACAAGGCAACAAGAACACCATAAATATTGCTCAAACGAATACGGAACACAAATACAACCAATCAATCAAGTCCCTCAAATATACGTCTTTCCAATGTAAGTACTTCAAGTATAAATCTTTCAAATATAAGTTTTTCAATAAAAATCCTTAGAATATAACCCTGTCAAATAAATATATATTTCGAATATACTCCCTTCAAATAAATTTCTCTCAACTATAATAATAATATTTTGGAATATAATTCCTTCAAATAAAAGTCATCTTATGACACCTCATTTCATAATCATAAAAATACGGGTTTCAGCCCACTTTCATATTTTTACGACACCTCGTCCCCATATTTTTATCACAAATGTACGGACAACTCACGTGCCAATAATATCAATGTATATAATATCTACATGATCAATTTATTTCTAATAAAGTAAGTTTATTTTTTTTAAAATGAAGTAAGAAATCAACAAAGAAATGACATTTCAATTAAAATGAAGCACCCGATAGCTGCTGATTTGGATGTAAAACTTATTAATTTAAAACATAATAATAATTTCTTTTATTTAAAACAACCCAATCAGCGAAAATCAGTAAAAAACCAAAAAACAAATATAAATCTTTAGAGTCTCGTACTAAAAAGCCAAAGCCAACACAATACAACAAGGAACACAAAACACATAATAATAAAGTCAACCAGTACATCGCGGAAGAAGACAAGAATTTACATATTTACATGAAACAAAGTCACCAAAGACAAGAACATAAACAAGAAATATCAACAGGGCACTCCCGAGATACCACCTCGTAGTCCCAAATCATAAATAAATTCACAATATCTCATTTCCTTATATCATCGCGGGAGCCTTCACATTTAATTTTAAAGAAATTATTTTTTTCCGAAATAGCATCCCACGTTTTAGCCACTCTTATCACACCGCATGACTTCTAGTAGTTCCCCTACTAGCCACGCTGTCACGACCCAAACTAACCCCTGTCGTGATGGCGCCTATCGTGAAACTAGGCAAACCGACTTATTTCCAAAACAAATCGATATTTTCATTTTCAAAGATAATTTCAATGTTATTTAACATAAAACCTTCGTAAAGGAGTTCAAATCAAATAAAAGTGCGGAAGGAAAAGCCCGACATCGGGGTGTCACTAGTCATGAGCATCTACTATAATCTGTCTAACAATCTCAAAACTAATTCAGTCTGAAAAATAGCTAAATACAACTAAAGGAAGATAAGAGGGAGAAGAGTAGGGCTGCGATCGCCAGGCAGCTACCTTGCTATTCCTGGGAAAATCTGCAAGCAGAACAATCAACAACCGCTACCATGTCCAGCAACACCTGGATCTGCACACAAGGTGCATTGAGTAACGTGAGTACGCCAACTCAGTAAGTAACAACAATAAATAACGACTGAGCAGTAGTGACGAGCAATAAAGCATATAACGTTCATATCAGGAAATCTCAGTAAAATACCACACGCTTTTAAAATCAGGATTTGAATCAAAACATCTCAATTAAACCAGGTTCCAGTAAAAATCATTTAAAGATAGTTTTTCAACACTTTTTCAAACAGAGGAAAAATGCAAAGGTGAGCAAAATGAAGAAATCATAAACAACCCCTCGTGCAAAACATCACTCATTTACAGCCCCTCGGGAAAACCTCACAGTCACTCGTGCCACTCGGGCATACCTCATAATCACTCTTGCCACTCGGGCATACCTCATAATCACCCATGCCTCCCAGTCACTCAGCACTCGGCACTTGGCACTCGTACTCAGTAGGTACTTGTGCTCACTGGGGGTGTGTACAGACTCCCGAGGGGCTCCTTCAGCCCAAGCACTATAATCTGCACGAAAAACTCACGTGCTGCATGGACAACTCACATGCTATAATAATAAAGTATGCTGCAGGCGGGCAGCCCCAATCCACACTCATCCTCACAAATCAGGCCCTCGGCCTCACTCAGTCATAGACCTCTCAAGCCACTCAGGCATTTCAGTAAAACAGGGCATTCGACCCAAAACATTTATATGCATCAAAATAAAGTCATAAAACTGAGTTATGCGATAAACAAGTATAAACATGACCAAGTATAGATATTTCAATCGAAAACAATGAGAGGATGGTAAGAAAAAGCCCCTAAGGGTCCAAACAGCACTGGCGCAAGGCCCAAACATGGCATTCAACCCAATTTACAGAAACGCTTTCTAAAACATATAAGTATCATATAGTTTCAATAAAATATGCAACTTTACAGTTGCTACGGGACGGACCAAGTAACAAGTCCCCAACGCGCCCACACGCCAGTCACCTAGCATGCGCGTCACCTCAAAATAGTAGAATGATACGAAATTCGGGGTTTCATACCTTCAGGACTAGATTTACAATCGTTATTTACCTCGAACCTTTCAAATCTCTACCCTGCAATGCTCTTGCCTCTGGACTCGGCCTCCAAATGCTCCGAATCTATTCAAAATCAGTACAATACCATCAGTACGCGCTAATGGAATGAATTCCACAAGAAAAGCTACAAAATTAGACTAAAACCCGAAATTGGCTCAAACCCGGCCCTCGAGCCCACGTCTCAATATCCGACAAAATTTACAAAACTAGAAAGCTCATTCACTCACAAGTCTAACCATACCAAATTCATCAAAATCTGACATCGTTTGGTCCTTCAAATCCTTAAATTACTCTCCAAAAATTCCAACCCTAACCCCTCATTTTCACTAATTACAATGATTAAACAACAAAAAATCACCATATATACAAGTATTAGGGCTGAAGTAACTTACCTCAACGAATCCCCTTGATTCCCTATTCAAATCTCTCCCAAATGCTCCAAAAACCGAATAGAAATGGTGAATAATGCAACAAAATTCGCGAAGTGTGCAATATGTACCCTCTGCCCAAGCTTCTCACACCTGCGGCTATTTACTCGCACCCGCGCGACCGCACCTGCGGTCCAAGGAGCCTCACCTGCCAACTCACTTATCCACCCAGTCTCCGCATCTGCGACAAACTCGTCGCACATGCTCTTGCGCACCTGCGCGTGACGCGCTACATCTGCGAAGCCTGTCCAGCATTCCCCTCTCTGCATCTGCGCCCCAGGTTTCGCACCTACGGGCTCACAGATGCGACCTCCAACTCGCACCTGCCCGACCTGCCTAGCCCAGCATTGCTCGCACCTGCGAAGTACCCTCGGGCACCAGCAGCCTCGCACCTGCGACTCTTTCTTCTACAGGTGCGAAAATAGCAGTAGCAGCAGCTTCAACCAAAAATACCAACAAGTCATATGTCAACATACCAACTTAGTCAAACCTTTGAATCACTCAAAACAACATCAAATCATCAAATTACCCTCGGATTCAAGCCTAAGAACTTCTAAATTTCCAAATTCGGCAACCGATGCCGAAACCAACCAAACCACGTCCGAATGACCTCAAATTTTGCACACACATCACAAATGACACTACGAACCTACTCCAACTTCCGAAATTCCATTCCGACCCCGATATCAAATTTTTCGCTGCCGACCGAAATTGCCAAATTTCCAATTTCGCCAATTCAAGACTAATTCTACCACGTACCTCCAAATTACATTTCATATGCACTCCTAAGTACAAAATCACCTAACGGAGCTAACAGAACCATCAAAATTCAAATCCGAGATCGTTTACACATATGTCAACATCAGGTTGACTTTTCCAACATAAGTTTCTACTTAAGAGACTAAGTGTCTCAATTCACTCTGAAACCACTCCGGTCCCGAACCAACTAACCCGCTATAACATAATATAGCTGAATAACTCAAAAAGAAGTATAAATGGAGAAACAGGGCTATAACTCTCGAAATGACCGGCCGGGTCGTTACATCCTCCCCCTCTTAAACATCCATTCGTCCTCGAACGGGTCTAGAAACATACCTAGAGTCTCGAATAGGCATGGATATTTGCTCCGCATCTCCCGCTCGGTCTCCCAGGTGTCCTCCTCCACAGGCTGACCTCTCCATTGCACCTTCACTGAAGCTATATCCTTTGACCTCAACCTTTGAACATGCCGATCCAAAATAGCCACCGGCTCCACATCATAAGTCATATCACCCTCCAACTGAACCGTGCTGAAATCCAAAACATGGGACGGATCTCCAATATACTTCCGGAGCATGGAAGCATGAAACACTGGATGCACACTCGAAAAGTTGGGTGGCAAGGCAAGCTTATAAGCCACTTTCCCTATCCTCTGAAGTACCTCAAAAGGCCCAATGAACCGGGGGATCAACTTGCCCCTCTTCCCAAACCTCATAACACCCTTCATGGGTGATACCTTCAGCAAAACCTTCTCCCCAACCATAAAAGACACATCACGGACCTTCTTATCCGCGTAGCGCTTCTGCCTAGACTGCGCCGTGCGAAGCTGCTCCTGAATCAATTTCACCTTATCTAATGCGTCCTGGACCAAGTCTGTACCTAAGAGCCTAGCCTCACCCAGCTCAAACCATCCAACCGGAGATCTACACCTCATCCCATATAATGCCTCGTACGGAGCCATCTGAATACTCGACTGATAATTGTTGTTATATACAAACTCTGCGAGTGCCAGAAACTGGTCCCATGAACCCCCAAAGTCAATGACACAAGCACGCAACATGTCCTATAATATCTGAATAGTGCGCTCGGACTGCCCGTCCGTCTGAGGGTGAAGCTGTGCTCAACTCAATCAGAGTACCCAACTCTCGCTATTCAGCCCTCCAAAACTGCGATGTGAACTGAGTACCCCTATCTGAAATGATGGAAACTGGGACACCATGCATGCGAACGATCTCTCGGATGTAAATCTCAGCCAACCGCTCTGAAGAGTAAGTAGTACCAACTGGAATGAAGTGCGCGAACTTGGTCAGCCGATCCACAATAACCCAAATAGCATCGAACTTCCTCAAAGTCCGTGGGAGCCCAAATACAAAGTCCATGGTGATTCGCTCCCACTTCCACTCTGGGATCTCTAATCTCTAAAGCAAGCCACCCGGTCTCTGATGCTCATACTTAACCTACTGACAGTTAAGACACCGAGCCACAAACCCAACTATATCCTTCTTCATCCGCCTCCACCAATAGTGCTACCTCAAATCCTGGTACATCTTTGTGGCACCCGGATAGATGGGATACCGTGAGCTGTGGGCCTCCTCAAGAATCAACTCTCGAAGCCCATCTACATTAGGCACACATATCCGGCCCTACATTCTCAGCACGCCATCATCACTAATAGTCACATCCCTAGGATCACCTCTCCGAACCCTGTCCTGAAGAACGAGCAAGTGGGGGTCATCATACTGACGCTCCCTGATACGATCATAAAGAGAAGACCTGGAGACCACACAAGCCAATACCCGACTAGGCTCCGAAATATCCAATCTGACAAGCTGGCCTACTAAGGCCTAAACATCCAACGCCAAAGGTCTCTCTGCTGCTGGAAGATATGATAAACTTCCCAAACTCTCTGCCCGACGACTCAAAGCATCTGCCACCACATTGGCCTCCCCCGGATGGTACAAAATAGTGATATCATAGTCCTTAAGAATCTCCAACCATCTCCGCTGATGCAAATTAAGATCCTTCTGCTTTAACAGATACTGCAAACTCTGGTGATTAGTATAGATCTCACAATGAACCCCATACAAATAATGATGCCAAATCTTCAAGGCGTGAACAATGGCTGCTAACTCAAGATCATAGACAGGATAGTTCTTCTCATGGGTCTTTAACTTGCACGAGGCATAGGCAATCACCCTACCCTCCTGCATCAAAACACAACCAATGCCTATCCTCGAGGCATCACAATACACGGTGTAAGAACCTGAAGCTGATGACAGAACTAACACTGGAGTTGTGGTCAAAGCAGTCTTGAGCTTTTGAAAGCTCTCCTCACACTCATCCGACCACCTGAATGGAGCACCCTTTTGTGTCAATTTGGTCAAGGGCGATGCAATAGATGAAAATCCCTCAACAAAGTAATGGTAATAACCCGCCAAACCAAGAAAGCTCCTAATCTCCGTGGATGAGGACGGTCTAGGCCAATTCTGCACCGCCTCTATCTTCTTCGGATCCACCTGAATGCCTTCACTGGACACCACGTGTCCCAAGAATGCTACTAAACTGAGCCAAAACTCACATTTGGAGAACTTTACATAAAGCTTCTCCTCCCTCAATCTCTGTAATACAATCTTCAAATGCTGAGCGTGTTCCTCCTGGCTACAAGAGTACACCAGGATGTCATCAATGAATACAACGACGAATGAGTCCAAATAGGGTTGGAATACATTGTTCGTCAAATGCATGAATGCTGCTGGGGCATTGGTTAGCCCAAAAGACATCACCACGAACTCATAATGGTCATGTCGGGTTCTGAAAGCTGTCTTAAGAATATCTGAATCCCGAATTTTCAGCTGGTGATAACCGGACCTCAAATCAATCTTGGAGAACACCCTCGCTCCCTGAAGCTGGTCGAATAAATCATCAATACGAAGTAAAGGATACTTGTTCTTGACTGTGACCTTGTTCAACTACCTGTAATCAATACACATTCTAATGGAACCATCCTTCTTCTTCACAAATAGAACCGGTGCACCACATAGTGACACACTAGACCGAATAAACCCCTTATCAAGGAGTTCCTAAAGCTGTTCTTTCAATTCCTTCAACTCCGTCGGTGCCATACGATACGGTGCAATAGAAATAGGCTGAGTGCCCGGCACCAAATCGATACCAAAGTCAATATCCATGTCAGGCGGCATGCCCGACAGGTTTGTAGGAAACATAACCGGAAAAACACGTACCACCGGAACAGAATTAATGACAGGAGTCTCTGCACTAACATCCCTCAAAAAAGCCAAATGAGATAGGCAACCCTTCTCAACCATGCGATGAGCCTTCAAATATGAAATCACCCTACTTAGTACATAATCTATAGAATCACTCCACTCAACCCTCGAAAATCCCGACATAGTCAACGTCACCGTCTTAGCATGACAATCTAGAACAACATGACATGGAGATAACCAATCCATACCCAATATCACATCAAAGTCGACCATACTGAGCAGTAAAAGGTCCACTTGGGTGTCCAGACCCCCAATAGTCACCACACACGACCGATATACGCAGTCCACAATAATAGTATCGCCCACAGGAGTAGATACATGAACAGAAGAAACTAGAGACTCACGGGGCATATCCATAAAATGGGCGAAATACGAGAAAACATATGAATACGTGGAACCAGGGTCAAATAATACTGAGGCATCTCTGTGACAAACTAAGACAATACATGTAATCACAACATCTGAAGCAATAGCATCTGGTCTGGCAGGGAGAGCATAGAAACGGGCCTGACCACCCCCTGATCTGCCTCCCCCTCTAGGGCGACCCCTAGCTGACTGACCTCCACACCAAGCTGACTGGACAGGTGGTGAGGTAACTGGTTCTGTAGTTGGAGGCTGACTCCTCTACTGAGATAGACCTCTATGACGATGAGGACACTGCCTCCACATATGCCCAAGCTCCCCACACTCAAAATAACTCCCTGGTGCTGGCGGCGGAAACTGAAGGGAACCCCTAGCACCGGGATAACTGGTAGAAGAACCTAGCATAGAAAAGCCCTAAACAGGTGGAGCACGGGACGAACTCTGAGCTGGAAGGGCACTAAGTGATGAGTGGCCCTGATGAGAACTGCGAGAACCATGGCCAGATGATGCACCACGGTGAAATGGCCGAGCTGACTGAGCCTGTCTGAAATGATGACCTCTACCGTGCTGGAACTGACCCCCAAAAGGAGCACCGCTGAATCCACCCTGACCATGAGGCCTCTTGGCCTCCCTCTCAAACCCTCTCCTGACCGCGAACCATCTCAATCTGTCAAGCAATGTCGACAACCTCATCAAAAGTAGCACCCGAAACCTTCTCTCTGGTCATGAGCAACTGTAGCTGATAAGTGAGACCATCAATAAACCTCATGATCCTCTCCCTGTCCGTGGGAGCCAACTAGATCGCATGACGGGCCAACTCAGAGAACCACATCTCATACTGCATCACAGACATATCACCCTGGTGAAGCCGCTCAAACTGTCTACGCAGCTCCTCTCTACGAGAACAAGGAACGAACTTCTCCAAAAAGACCACGGAGAACTGATGCCAAGTAAGGGGTGCTGCGCCAACAGGCCTACGCCTCTCGTAAGTCTCCCACCATCTGAGTGCAGCCCCAGAAACCTAAAAGGTAGTGAATGAGACCCCACAAGTCTCCAAAATACTAGTAGTATGGAGTATCCTCTAACACCTGTCCAAAAAGTCCTGAGCATCCTCTCTCTAAGTGCCACTGAAAGGTGGTGGCTGGAGTCTCCCAAACCTCTCCAACCTACGCTGATCATCCTCAGGCATAGCAGGAACCACATAATCCTGAGCAACTACAATCGGCTGGGCTGGAGGTGCCTCTGGTGTCTGAAGTCCCTGAATAACCTGCTTGGGTGTGCGAGTGACGGGAGTCTGAGTGCCTCCCCTGGCCTGAGAAGTGGCTGCGATCGTCGAAATAGAGACCGCCTGGGCAAGGCTGGTACACGCTGTCAGAATCTGAGCTAGGGCCTTCTGAAGGCCTGAAATCACAATAGGCACAGGTGGTGCCTGAGCTGGTGCATCAACAACTGGAACCTGGTCCTGATCTGGGACAACCGGTGGATCTGCAGGTACTGCCCCAAGTACTGTACGGGCTGCACCTCTGCCCCTCCCACGGACTCTTCCGCGGCCTCGGCCTCTCGCGGCCCTGGCTGGTGGTATTGGTGGCTGGACTTCCTAACCGGCAGTACGAGTCCTCACCATCTGTGAGAGAATGAAACAACAGATGTTTAGTTAGTAGAATCAACAGATTCGCATGACAAGAATTCAAGAATGTGGAGTTTCCTAAAGGTTCTGAAGCCTCTCGAAGATAAATACAAACGTCTCCGTACCGATCCGCAAGCCTCTACTAAACCCGCTCATGACTCGTGAGACCTATGCAACCTAGGCTCTAATACAAATCTGTCACGACCCAAACTAACCCCTGTCGTGATGGCGCCTATGGTGAAACTAGGCAAGCTGACTCATTTCCAAAACAAATCAATATTTTCATTTTTCAAAGATAATTTCAATGTTATTTAACATAAAACCTTCGTAAAGGAGTTCAAATCAAATAAAAGTGCGGAAGGAAAAGCCCGACATCGGGGTGTCACTAGTCATGAGTATCTACTATAATCTGTCTAACAATATCAAGACTAATTCAGTCTGAAAAATAGCTAAATACAACTAAAGGAAGATAAGAGGGAGAAGAGCAGGGCTGCGATCGCCAGGCAGCTACTTTGCTATTCCCGGGAAAATTTGCAATCAGAATAATCAACAACCGCTACCGTGTCTAGCTACACCTGGATCTGCACACAAGGTGCAGGGAGTAACGTGAGTACGCCAACTCAGTAAGTAACAACAATAAATAAAGACTAAGCAGTAGTGACGAGCAATAAAACATCTAACGTTCATATCTGGAAATCTCAGTAAAATACCACACGCTTTTAAAATCAGGATTTGAATCAAAACGTCTCGTTTAAACACGGTTCCAGTAAAAATCATTTAAAGATAGTTTTTCACCAGTTTTTCAAACAGAGGAAAAATGCCAAGGTGAGAAAAATGAAGAAATCATAAACAGCCCCTCGGGCAAAACATCACTCATATATAGCCCCTCGGGCAAACCTCATAGTCACTCGTGCCACTCGGGTATACCTCACAATCACTCTTGCCACTCGGGCATACCTCACAATCACTCATGCCTCCCAGTCACTCAGCACTCGGCACTAGTACTCAGTATGTACCTGCGCTCACTAGGGGTGTGTACAGACTCCGGAGGGGATCCTTCATCCCAAGCGCTATAATCTGCACGGACAACTCACGTGCTGCACGAACAACTCACGTGCTGCACGGACAACTCACGTGCTGCAAGGACAACTCACGTGCCATAATAATAAAGTATGCTGTAGGCGGGCTGCCCCGATCAACACTCATCCTCACAAATCAGGCCCTCGGCCTCACTCAGTCATAGACCTCTCAAGCCACTCGGGCATTTTAGTAAAACAGGGCATTCGGCCCAAAACATTTATATGCATCAAAATAAAGTCATAAAACTGAGTTATGCGTTAAACAAGTATAAATATGACTGAGTATAGATTTTTCAATCAAAAATAATGAGAGGATGGTAAGAAAAATCCCCTAAGGGTCCAAACAGCACTGGCGTAAGGCCCAAACATGGCATTCAACCCAATTTACAGAAACGCTTTCTAAAACATATAATTATCATATAGTTTCAACAAAATATGCAACTTTACAATTGCTACAGGACGAACCAAGTAACAAGTCCCTAACGGTGCACGCCCACACTCCCGTCACCTAGCATGTGCGTCACCTCAAAATAGTAGAATGATACGAAATCCGGGGTTTCATACCCTCAGGACTAGATTTACAATCGTTACTTACCTCAAACCGGTCAAATCTCTACCCTGCAATGCTCTTGCCTCTGGACTCGGCCTCCAAATGCTCCGAATCTATTCACAATCAGTACAATAAGAGCAATACGCGCTAATGGAATGAATTCCACAAGAAAAGCTACAAAATTAGACTAAAGCCCAAAATTAGCTCAAACCCGGACCCCAGGCCCACGTCTCGAAATCTGACATAATTTACAAAACTAGAAAGCTCATTCACTCACGTGTCTAACCATACCAAATTCATCAAAATCTGACATCGTTTGGTCCTTCAAATCCTTAAATTACTCTCCAAAATTTCCAACCCTAACCCCTCATTTTCATAATATCAATGATTAAACAACGTAAAATCACCATATATACAAGTATTAGGGCTGAAGTAACTTACCTCAACAAAATTCCCTTGATTCTCTATTCAAATCTCTCCCAAATGCTCCAAAAACAGAATAGAAATGGTGAAGAATGCACCAAAATTCGTGAAGTGTGCAATATGTACCCTCTGCCCAGGCTTCTCGCACCTGCGGCCATTTACTCGCACCCGCGCGACCGCACCTGCGGTCCAAGGAGCCACACCTGCGCAACTCACTTATCCGCCCAGTTTCCGCATCTGCGACAAACTCTTCGCATATGCGCTTGCGCACCTGCGCGTGACGCGCCGCATCTGCGAAGCCTGTCCAGCATTCCCCTCTGCGCATCTGCGCCTCAGGTTTCGCACCTGCGGGCTCGTAGATGCGACCTCTAACTCGCACCTGCACAACCTGCCTAGCCCAGCATTGCCTGCACCTGCGAACTCCCCACGCGCACTAGAAGCCTCGCACCTGCGACTCTTTCTTCCGCAGGTGCGAAAATAGCAGTAGCAGCAGGTTTAGCTGCATTTTCCAACTTGGAAAAATCCGTTCACCACCCGAAATCACCCCGAGGCTCTCGGGACCTCAACCAAAAATACCAACAAGTCATATATAAACATACCAACATAGTCGAACGTTCGAATCACTCAAAACAACATCAAATCATCAAATTACCCTCAGATTCAAGCCTAAGAACTTCTAAATTTCCAAATTCGGCAACCGATGCCGAAACTAACCAAACCACATCCGAATGACCTAACATTTTTCACACACATCACAAATGACACAAAGAACCTACTCCAACTTTAGGAATTCCATTCCGACCCCGATATCAAATTTTCCGCTGCCGACCGAAATTGCCAAATTTCCAATTTTGCCAATTCAAGACTAATTCTACCACGGACCTCCAAATCACATTTCATATGCACTCCTAAGTCCAAAATCACCTAACGGAGCTAACAGAACCATCAAAATTCAAATCCGAGATCGTTTACACATAGGTCAACATCAGGTTGACTTTTCCAATATAAGTTTCTACTTAAGAGACTAAGTGTCTCAATTCACTCTGAAACCACTCCGGTCCCAAACCAACTAACCCGCTATAACATAATATAGCTGAATAACACAAAAATAAGTTGAAATGGGGAAAACGGGGCAATAACTCTCCTAACGACCGGCCGGGTCGTTACGCATACGTTTCAAGCCACCCTTATCTCACCGCATGCGTTTCAACACCCTGACCTTATATCACCGCATGCGTATCAATATCACAATATTTCACAAATTGCACCTCAAGCGCCCAAATATCACAACAATACAACTTGCACCTCAAGTGCTCACATACCACAACATATCACAAATTACACATCAAGTGCTCAAATATTACAACATATCACAAATTGCAGATCAAGTGCTCAAATCTTACAACATATCACAAATTGCACATCTATTGCTCAAATATTAAAACATATCATAAATTGCACATCAGGTGTCCAAATATTACAACTTGTAACAGAGGAAAAATGCAAAAAATGAAGAAATCATAAACAGCCCCTCGGGCAAAACATCACTCATATACAGCCCCTTGGGCAAACCTCACAGTCACTCGTGCCACTCGGGAATACCTCACAATCACTCTTGCCACTCGGACATACCGCTCAATCACTCATGCCTCCCAGTCACTCAGCACTCGGCACTCGACACTCGCACTCAGTAGGTACCTGCGCTCACTAGGGGTGTGTACAGACTCCGGAGGGGCTCCTTCAGTCCAAGCGCTATAATCTGCACGGACAACTCACGTGCTGCACGGACAACTCACGTGCTATAATAATAATGTATGCTGTAGGCGGGCAGCCCCGATCCACACTCATCCTCACAAATCAGGCCCTTGGCCTCACTCAGTCATAGACCTCTCAAGCCACTCGGGCATTTCAGTAAAATAGGGCATTCGGCCCAAAACATTTATATGCATCAAAATAGAGTCATAAAACTGTGTTATGCGGTAAACAAGTATAAACATGACTGAATATAGATTTTTTAATGGAAAACAATGAGAGGATGGTAAGAAAAATCCCCTAAGGGTCCAAACAGCACTGGCGCAAAGCCCAAACATGGCATTCAGCCCAATTTACAGAAATGCTTTCTAAAATATTTAAGTATCATATAGTTTTAACAAAATATGTAACTTTACAGTTGCTACGGGACGGACCAAGTAACAAGTCCCCAACGGTGCATGCCCACACGCCCGTCACCTAGCATGTGCGTCACCTCAAAATAGTAGAATGATACGAAATCTGGGGGTTCATACCCTCAGGACTAGATTTACAATCGTTACTTACCTCGAACCGGTCAAATCTCTACCCCGCAATGCTCTTTCCTCTGGACTCAACTTCCAAATGCTCTGAATCTATTCACAATCAGTACAATACCATCAATACGCGCTAATGGAATGAGTTCCACAACAAAAGCTACAAAATTAGACTAAAACCTGAAATTGGCTCAAATCCAGCCCCCGAGCCCACGTCTTGAAATCAGACAAAATGTACAAAAATAGAAAGCTCATTCACTCACGAGTCTAACCATACCAAATTCATCAAAATCCGACATCGTTTGGTCCTTCAAATCCTTAAATCACTCTCCAAATATTCCAAGCCCTAACCCCTCATTTTCACTAATTACAATTATTAAACAACAAAAAATCACCATATATACAAGTATTAGGGCTCAAGTAACTTACCTCAACGAAATCTCCTTGATTCCCTCTTCAAATCTCTCCCAAAAGTTCCAAAAACCGAATAGAAATGGTGAAGAATGCACCAAAATTCGCGAAGTGTGCAATATGTACCCTCTACCCATGCTTCTCGCACTTGCGGCCATTTACTCGCACCCGCGCGACCGCACCTGCGATCCAAGGAGCCGCACCTGCGAAACTCACTTATCCGCCCAGTCTTCGCATCTGCGACAAACTCGTCGCACATGCGATTGCGCACCTGCGCGTGACGCGCCGCATCTGCGAAGCCTGTCCAGCATTCCCCTCTCCGCATTTGCGCCCCAGGTTTCGCACCTGCGGGCTCGCAGATGCGACCTCCAACTCGCACCTGCGCAACCTGCCTAGCCCAGCATTGCCCGCACCTACGAACTCCCCACGCGCACCAGCAACCTCGCACCTGCGACTCTTTCTTTCGCAGGTGCGAAAATAGCAGTAGCAGCAGCTTCAGCTGCATTTTCCAACTTGGACAAATCTGTTAACCACCCGGAATCACCCCGAGGCTCTCGGGACCTCAACCAAAAATACCAACAAATCATATATCAACATACCAACTTAGTCGAACCTTCGAATTACTCAAAACAACATCAAATCATCAAATTACCCTCGGATTCAAGCCTAAGAACTTCTAAATTTCCAAATTCGGCAACCGATGCCGAAATCAACCAAACCACGTCCAAATGACCTCATATAATGCACACACATCACAAATGACACTACGAACCTACTCCAACTTCCGGAATTCTATTCCGACCCCGATATCAAATTTTCCACTGCAGATCGAAATCGCCAAAATTTTAATTTCGCCAATTTAAGCCTAATTCTACCACGGACATCCAAATCAAATTCCGGACGCACCCCTAAGTCCAAAATCACCTAACGAAGCTAACGGAACCATCAGAATTCAAATCTGAGATCGTTTACACATAGGTCAACATTCAGTTGTCTTTTCCAACTTAAGTTTCTACTTAAGAGACTAAGTGTCTCAATTTACTCTGAAACCACTCCGGTCCCGAACCAACTAACCCGCCATAACATAATATAGCTGAATAACACAAAAAGAAGTTAAAATGGGGGAAAACGGGGCTATAACTCTCAAAACGATCGGCCGGGTCGTTACACACGCGTTTCAAGCCACCCTTATCTCACCGCATGCGTTTCAACACCCTGACCTTATATCACCGCATGCGTATCAATATCACAATATTTCATAAATCGCACCTCAAGCGCCCAAATATCACAACATAATACAACTTGCACCTCAAGTGCTAACATATCACAAATTGCACATCAAGTGCTGAAATATTATAACATATCACAAATTGCACATTAAGTGCTCAAATCTTATAACATATCACAAATTGCACATCAAATTCTCAAATATTACAACATATCATAAATTGCACATCAGGTGTCCAAATATTACAACTTGCCACAGAAATCAACAATACATTAATTTTCCATAATACGAAGCACATGGCTCGACCATAACGTGCACAAAAAGCTTAACAAAAATATCCAGGAGCAAACAACTCAACAAAATAATATTTTACAATTTAACATTTTGCCTCAAATATCATTTACGATCTTTATAACTCAATATCAATTGCAACAACATGAACTAGAAAGTAATTCATCAAGGAACAACGCCTTCTTTAATCCAAATTTTTGGCAAATAGATTATTGCCTTCTTTTAAACTTACATAATAAATTATTTGCAAATGAATAATCCATAATGAAATTATCTCCAGGAAATATCAACTCAACAAAAACATGGGATTCACATAAAAGTCAAAGTGAAAATCACACCAAATTATCATATAAAAACAAATTAAACAACCAAGGATTTATGCATGACAAATAAAGGATTTACTATGTTCCAAAAAATTTCCAATTTAATACATAAGGGCGTCTACGAATTTCAACCAATGTAATTTGCACATATAAACCAAGTACGTACTCGTCACCTCGCGTACATGATTTCAATTACACAATTTCCATATAAGACTCAATGCCTAAGGGGTAGTTCCACGACAAGATACTTACCTCGACAAAACTAAGTCATTTCTTTAAATGATCTTCACGAGTGAATCCACCTCCGGACGACTCAAATCTAAAATTCGCCCCTTAATAATACTACGTTGGTCCGCCACACTAAACAAATTTCAATCTACAACAATGCAACACAATTGGTCATTTGGGCATTTTATCAAATACCTAGAGTGCATAGCATTTTACTACCTCTAGTAATGGTGTTTCTTCATCCAACAATACCTACTTCCCACCAACAAGAGATACTAAACCATCCTTTGTCTACCAACAACCTTCTTTAACACCATTAAAATCATCAATGAACTCACATCCACCCAATTGTTGCTAATTAATTCGTTACAAAATCTCTATAACACCCAATAATCTAGTTTAAGTATTTATGGCTTCCAAGCACCATCCAATAAGTGTTAATACTTATTTATTGCTCACATACTCATAATAAATCCATACATGTAAGTCTAAGGGTAAAGGATTACCTTTTCGGAAGAAATCTTGCAAAACCCTCCTTTGAGTTCTTGAAGAAATATCTTGAAGATCTAAGTATTTTATATGTAGATTTCATCAATACTAGTGGAGAAATGATGGAATTTCATACCAGGATAATGGGGATTGCATCCCTTGAAGAAGAGAGGAGTTGGTGGTCTTGAGTGAGTGGAGAAGAGCTCCAAAATTCGTCCAAATGAAGTGAGGATAATGAACCCCGAAATTGTATCTATAGGCCCAGATTTCTGGGTTTCGGATGCTGCCTCGGATTCTATGGAAGCACTTCACTGCCAGCCTTTCTTTCGGATGCGGCCCCGGATGTTTCGCATCCGTAGTCTCCTCTGCCATCCTTTGGTAATTTGATCATAATATCTTGTAGGAATGTCCAAATTACGAACTGTTTGAAGCGTTAGAAACTAGACTCGAAGCTCTTTCATTGTCCATCACATAAATCCTTACATATATGTAGATACTCTCGTCCTAAGATAGGTCTTGTGCCAAAACATAACAAATCAATTTGGAATGACCTCAAATTTCGCACACAAGTCGTAAATGACATAACGAAGCTATCCAATTTTCCGGAATCGAAGTCGAAGGCCGATACATCAAGGTCAACTCCCGGTCAACATTTTTCTTAAAATATTCCATTTTTTTTCAACTTTCGCCGATTAGCACCGAAACCTTCTAAACCTATCCAAATGTAAATCCGGGCATACGCCCAAGTCCAAAATTACCATTCGGTCCTAACGGAACCATCAAAATTCCGATTCGAGGTCGAATACTAAAATGTCAAATTTGGTCAACTCTTTCAACTTAAGGCTTCCAACAAGGAATTTATTCTTCCGAACAAATCTCGAAACATTTGAAAATCAAAACTGATGATTCACACATGTCATAATACATCATATGAAGCTATTCAAGACTTCAAATAGTTGGAAGGAGCGTAAATGTTTAAAATGACAAGTCGGGTCATTACATTCTCCCCCACTTAAACATACGTTCGTCCTCGAACGTGCCAAGAATCTTTCTGAGGACATTAAATTTCTAAGTGTATTATTACACACATACTCGCAGGTGATTCTACATCATCGCAAATTTAACATGGATCTGACAACGCCATCTCAGTTGAAGATTAGTTCTCTCATCCATACTTATTAAAACCAAATGTTTTACACTCCAAACATTTTCAGAAGGCCTATTTTTTCACATCAACACACGGTATTAGTCTCAACCGGTTGTAGCAACTCTTTCCTACGCACACATCAACTTCCTTAATAGCGCATAAGTACTTTAAAATTTTCCGGGGTGTTACATTATCCCCCACTTAGGATCATTCGTCCTCAAGTGAGAAGTAGTGTCCTCCCTCAAACACATAACATAACTTATCTCTTCTTTCGCATATCTCAATCTCCCAAATTTTTCTAACTCCCAAAATTTTCAGAAATTTCGGCAGAGTCTCCCCTATAATTGGGCCTATCTACCTGCCAGAGTAACACCAAAACAACTCCTAACAACACATCCGCAACCCAACAAAACACCACAATATATATATCAATAACACTAATCTCAACATTACAAGCACTGCATTATCATAATGATATCTGGACATGAAACACATCATATGTATGCCCATAACCACATCTCTGGTCTTAATAGTTATTTATAATCGATTACAACATCACCAATTAACCTAATGTTAACAAATATCTCATTTCAAGCCTCCACTTTACTAACAACGAGACACGAGACATGAAGACCTCATAATTATTTACCCGAATTAACGCGTCACATTTTACGCCACTTGGGCACTCACCTCATAGGCTAAAACTCAATAATTACAATAAGAATTTGGCAAATTATGCACAGAGAAATTCATACAAGAATTTTCAAATAAGCCTAACAGGCATGACTCCCTATAAGTACTATAGTACAAATTTAATTTCGCAAAAGGAGAATTTAAATTCATAATTTTTTTTCACCACAAGGACCTCGTCCTTATATAACTTTCACCGCGGCTTGTAGCCAGTTTAAATATTTCACATCATATAAAAATGCGAGAATCTAGTCCTCAACTCCGAATCGCAAGTATTTTACACATTGTGCCAACAGAGATTTTCCATTCCTTTTCTTTCTTCTTTTTAATAAATTTTGTAAATAATTTTCACAACACATAATGAACCCCCATACCAATATGGCATATACTTCATAAAATTGAGATCAATTATTCCAAAATCACATCAAAACGCACTGTAGTGAGTAATAGAAAGTCATTTTTTTTAACTTATAGCCTTCAATAGTGAACAAAAATAAAAATGATAGACACGAGCTAACATCAACAAATCTCCCAACAGGGATAAACACGTGAGTGGTGTACAAAATCACTAACTCACTATACATGGAGCATGATAGGAGGTCTCACCCCGATAATCGAAATTAAATCAAATAAGAACAGTGGTCCTCTATTACAAATTAAATCATACCTGTAACAACACAATCTGGTGTAGCGGCCTCAACCATACCATATCAATTATATCAATGGGTCGGGCCTCCCTTCTAGGGTGCCCTCTACCCGCCTGTCCTCCACCCCTAATTAGCTGTGCACGTGGAGTATTAACTAGAATAAAGCCTGTAGCTTGAGTATTCTGATGAAATCCGCCTCTCCCAAGTCTGGGACAATCTCTCATGATATACCTAGTATCACCACACTAATAACAACCCCTCTGCAGGTTTGGCTGCTCATACTGAGTCTGTGCTGGATAACTAGAATAACCATTATAGGAACCCTGTGCCGATGGTGCATTAAAAGAACTTACTGGACACCCTGAGTATTCTGAAATTATTTCCATGACCCTACTGATATTGTAAAATAGAATTATTAAGGATGTGGGAATACCGCAAGTCCCACCATCATTCCATACCAATCACAACGCTTAATCATATACAAGTTTTGGAGAACATTTCAATACCACATATATATATATATCTCAGGCCAAAATTGATATAACACATGACCCCACAATCTGATCGTTGATAGTGGACTCCCCTCACTTGGCACGAAGCCATGGGACACAATCCGATGATCCACAATACTAACCTTCACCGCTCGTACGTCACCAGTCAGAAGACACATCAAGCCATTTATTAGGCGCATGTCATCCTCGTGACAGTCAAAATTGGTTCCTCGAGTGCCTTGACTGCTAGTATGTACCTTCACTAAATGGAAATCCCATACAAAGTACATAGTCTCTAATACCACCAACTATCTTCAGATCTACATCCACCTCGTGACCCTACAATGATTGTGACCATTAGGTAATTAATTAAACCTTCTTAAGATAATACTTATCAACCAGATGTTAGAGCCTGCTGCACCCCATGTGCATAACTGAATGATCTCTCAATACTTCTGCATCCTCGATCTGGACGACAAGTTGTAATAATGGTTGAGCAACCCTGGCTCCCTTATAACCCCTCTGTAGTATCACGAACCGTTGGCGCATAGTTGATACCGAGTGCGTAATTTCATACACGACTGGATGCAAAAGAACATAAGATATATGCTTCAAGCTGAATGAATACCGCACGATAAAGAATGAAAAAAGTGAAAATTTTTCACACTAGCTCTGTAGCCTCTCAAAGATAAGTACAGACGTCTCTGTACCGATCCAGAAGACTCTACTAAACTCATTCGTGACTCGTAGAACCTATGAACCTAGAGCTCTGATACCAACTTATCACGACCCAAAATCCCACCATAGGCGTCGTGATGGAACTTAGTCTCTAAGACTAGGTAAGTCAATTACAATTACACTTTGAGCCGATACAAATGTCAAAACTAACAGCGAAAATATTCAAACAACCTCCCAAGACTGGTAATACTGAGTCACGAACTCTAACTGAATACATGAAATGATCTCAAGGAAATCAAATATACAATACTGTACGAATAACAATTGACAGTACGATAAAATGGAAAGACTCCAAGGGACTGCGCCGACCAAGCAACTCTACCTTGAATCCTTGCGATCTGTCACGACCCAAAATTTCCCACCGACGGGACCGTGATGGCTCCTAACATTTCACTTGCTAGGCAAGCCGACGTTAGAGAATCATTAAACTAATTCATTATTAAAATTCAGTAAATAACAATAATTAACTAAGGTGAAATATAATAAGTGCAGAATATTATAAAACTGCATTAATTACTACCACCCGGATCTGGAGTCACAACTCACGAGCATTCTAGAATTTACTACAAGTAATAGTCGGAAAGAAATACAACTATCTGAATGAAAGAAAACAGTAGGACATAAAAGATAGATGGGGACTTCAAGGTCTGTGAACGCCGACATATCTACCTTGAGTCTCCGGACAGCGGACCAATAGCAAAATCTCGATCAACCTGAGTCGGTACCAAAATCTGCATAGAAAGTGCAGAGTGCAGCATCAGTACAACTGACCCCATGTAATGGTAAGTGCCGAGCCTAACCTCGGTGAAGTAGTGGCGAGGCTAGGACAAGACACCCATATATAACCTAAACAGTATAATCATGCTAGTGGCAGGAACAGTAAATAAAAAAATAATGCAGAAATAATAGGAAGGGGACATACAGTGGGGGGAGGGGGGGGGGAGATACAACATAAAGAGTGAGAATAATGAAAAGACAGAATTAAACAGAAAATCCTTAAATGAATTGAGCAATTAAAACAGCAAAGAAAAACTGCAAGGCAACACCCTTCGTGCTTTTACTCGCAACCTCACCAAATAAATAAATAGAATGGCACGACATCATCCTTCGTGCAATAAACCTCTCATAATATACACGACATCACCCTTCGTGCTTTATCATTCACAAATCATGGAACAACATCACCCTTCGTGCATTAACACTCACATATCATGACACAGCATCACCCTTCGTGCATTAACACTCACATATAACGGCACGGCATCACCCTTCGTGCTTTACACTCTTCCTCAAAATATAAATAATGCATGCACGACATCACCCTTCATGCTTTATACTCCTCCTCACAAATCACAAAATAAATGACAACGGATAGATATGAGTATCACAAAGAAACCAGTATTTTACCCATAATCATTAGCACAATGTAACCTCAACCTTGAATCAATATTTGAAAGTTACCAAATCTCAGTGAAACCAGATTTAAGTCACCCAACATTTCAAATAACCCGCTAAGAATGGATAATAGAGTTTAAGGCTACAAAACAGACAAGAATAGAATTTCACTCGCATGCTATGACTCGACAACGATGCATAGACGCTCGTCACCTCACCTATACATCGTATTTAACAACCAAACACATAGCAAATAAACACATAATACCTATTCCCTCAAGCCAAAGTTAGACACGACACTTACCTCGCTCCGAAGGCCACTTAATTCTCAATCACAGCTTTTCCTTTGGAATTCACCTCCAAACCACTCGTATCTATTCAAAAATGACTCAATAATATCAAATATTACTTAAGGAATCAACTTTCATGAATAATTACAGATTTCCCAAATTTTCCTCTAAAAAGTCAAAAAATCAACCCCAGGCCCGCTTGGTCAAAACCCGAGGTTCGGACAAAAATTCATTTACCCATTCATCCCTGAGCCCGAATATATAATTATTTTTGGAATCCGACCTCAAATTGAGGTCTAAATTCCCAAATTCCCGAAATTCCTAGTTTCCACCCTAACCCCTAATTCTACCATGAAAACTCTATATTTTAGGTTGAAAATTCAAGAAATGTAATGTGTAATTGAAAGAAAATGGCTTAGAATCACTTACCAACACTTTGGGGAAGAAATGACTCTTGTAAAATCGCCTCACACCGTTTGGTTTATGAGAAAAATGAATTTTTGGCTAAATCCCGTGTTTGGATTCTGTTAAGTGCTGGGCGACAGTGTTCATCGCGTTCGCGAGAGCACTGTCACGTTCGCGAAGAGTATAGGCTGCCAAGACTTCGTGTTCGCGAGACAGTGCTCGCAATCACATAGACTACCCTTCCCTGGTCTTCGCATTCGCGAGACAGTGTTCGTGTTCGCGATGAAGAAAAGGCTGACTCCCCCTCCCCGGTGCCTAATACTACGTGTTCGCGATGGGCTTGTCGCGTTCGCGAAGGGTAACACACCCATCACTGCACGTTCACGACCAAGCCTTCGCGTTCGCGAAGAAGAAATCCCCGCCTCATCAGTTTACTCTTCGCGTTCGCGAGAGGACCTTCGCGAACGCGAAGAAGGACATGCCAGAACCCAGACTCTACAGAAAAAACCAGATTTCCCAAGTCCAAAACATCCCGTGGCCTATCCGAAACTCATTCGAGCCCTCGGGGCTCCAAACCAAACATGCACACAAGTCTAAAAACATCATATAGACCTGCTCGCGCGATCAAATTGCCAAATGAAATTTTCAAGAACACTTTAATGTTACTGTTTTCTCAACCGAAGGTCCGAATTACGTCAAATCAACTCCGTTTCTCAGCAAATTTAACAGACAAGTCTTAAATATCATAATGAACTTGTACCGTGCTCTGGAACCAAAATACGGACCCGGTACTCACAATGCCAAACATCAATCAATTCTTAAAAATAATTAATTTTCAGACTTTTAATTTTCATCAAAAATTCATAACTCAAGCTAGGGACCTCCGAATTTGATTCCGGGCATACGCCCCGGTCCCATAAATCAATACGGACCCACCGGGACTGTCAAGACACGGATCTGAGCCCGTTTACCAAAAATATTGACCGAAGTCAACAAAAATTATCTTTTAAGGCAAAACAAATTATTTTCATTAGTTTTCAACATAAAAGCTTTCCAAAAATATGCCCAGATTGTGCACATAAATCGAGAAGGGTAAACATGAGATTTTTAAGGCTTAAGAGTGCAGATTCGAGTTCTAAAACATAAGATGACCTTTTGGGTCATCACATTCTCCACCTCTAAAACAATCGTTCGTCTTCGAACGGCCATAGAAAAGTACTCGGGCAAGTGAAAAGGTGGCGATATGTACTCCGCATAACGGACTCGGACTCCAAGTAGCTGCCTCGATAGGCTCGAACTGAAGGGTAACTCTTTGATCTCAACCGGTGAACTTGCCGGACTAGAATTGCCACCAGCTCCTCCTCGTAAGTCAAATCCTTGTCCAATTGGACCGAGCTGAAATCTAACACATGGGACGGATCACCGTGATACTTTCGAAGCATGAACATATGGAATACCGGATGAACAACTGCTAAACTAGGTGGCAACGCAAGCCTATAAGGCACCTCTCCTACCCTCTCTAGAATCTCAAAAGGTCCAATATACCTAAGGCTCAACTTGACCTTCATTGCGAACCTCATTACACCCTTCATGGGTGATACCTGGAGCAACACTCTCTCTCCAACCATGAATACAACATCACGAACTCTATGATCGGCATAACTCTTCTACCTGGATTGAGCTATGCGAAGTCGATCCTGAATAACCTTAACCTTATCCAAGGCATCCTGTACTAAGTTTGTGCCCAACAACCGAGCCTCTCCCGGCTCGAACCACCCAACTGGCGACCGGCACCGCCTACCATATAATGCCTCATAGGGAGCCATCTGAATGCTCGACTGGTAACTGTTGTTGTAGGCGAACTCTGCAAGGGGCAAGAACTGATCCCAAGAACCTCGAAAGTCTATAACACAAGCACAAAGCATATCCTCCAAGATCTGAATAGTGCACTCGGATTTCTCGTCCGTCTAAGGATGGAATGTTGTGCTCAACTCAACCCACATACCCAACTCACATTGTACTGCCCTCCTGAAGTGCGAGATAAACTGTGTACCTCCGTCAGATATAATAGACACGGGCACACCATGAAGACGGACGATCTCACGAATGTAAATCTCTGCCAACCGCTCCGAGGAATAGGTAACTGCCACAGGAATGAAATGCATTGACTTAGTCAGCCTGTCTACAATGACCCAAACTACTGCATCTAACTTCCTCTGAGTCTGTGGGAGTCCATTAACAAAATCCATGGTGATACGCTCCCACTTCCACTCAGGAATATCTAACCTCTGAAGTAAACCACCAGGTCTCTGATGCTCACACTTTACCTGCTGGGAATTTAGGCACCGAGCTACATAGGAAACTATGTCCTTCTTCATTTGCCTCCACCAATAATGCTGCCTCAAGTCCTGATACATCTTGGCGGTGCCAGAATGAATAGAATACCGGAACTATGGGACTTCTCAATAATCAACTCCCGAAGCCCATCCATATTAGGCACACAACTACGACCCTGCATCCTCAAAACTCCGTCATCTATAATAGTAACCTGCTTGGCACCATCATGCCGCACAGTGTCTCTAAGGACAAGTTAATGAGGATCGTCATCCTGCCGATCTCTGATGCACTCAAACAAAGAAGACCGAGCAACTGTACAAGCTAGGACACGACTGGGCTTAGAAACATCTAACCTCACGAACTGGTTGGCCAGGGCCTGAACATCTAATGCTAGTGGTTTCTAACCAACTGGAATATAACCAAGACTACCCATACTCACAGCCTTTCTACTCAAAGCATCGGCCACCACATTGGCCTTTCCGGGGTGATACAAAATGGTGATATCATAGTCTTTCAATAACTCCAACCATCTTCTCTGCCTCGAATTAAGATCTTTTTGTTTGAACCGGTACTGAAGGCTACGATGATCAGTAAATACCTCACACGAGACACCATAGAGGTAATGCCTCCAAATATTCAGCGCATGAACAATGGCTGCCGGTTCTAAGTCATGAACAGGATAATGTTTCTCGTGAACCTTCAAATGCCGCAAAGCATATGTAATAACCTTGCCACCCTGTATCAATACCACACCCAAACCAATACGATATGCGTCACAGTATATTGTATAAGATCCTGAACCTGTGGGTAACACCAATACCGGTGTCGTAGTCAAAGATGTCTCGAGCTTCTGGAAGCTCGCCTCACACTCGTCTGACCATCTGAACGGGACACCTTTTTGGGTCAGTCTGGTCAATGGGCTTGCTATAGATGAAAACCCTTCCACGAACCGACGATAGTAACCTGCTAAACCCAGGAAACTCCGGATCTTTGTAATTGAAGTCGGTCTAGGACAATTCTGAACAGTCTCAATCTTCTTAGGATCCACCTTTATGCTTTCTGCCGATACAACATGCCCCAAAAAGGCAACTGAGTCTAACCAAAACTCACATTTTGAAAATTTGGCATATAACTAATTATTCCTCAAAGTCTGAAGCACACTCCGAAGATGCTGCCCATGCTCCTCTCGACTGCTGGAGTGAATCAAGATATCATCAATGAATATAACCAAAAAAGAACCCAAATAGGGCTTGTACTCCCGATTCATCAAATCCATAAATGTTGCTAGGGTGTTGGTAAGACAAATGATATTACTAGGAATCCGTAATGCCCATACCGAGTTCGAAAATCTATCTTAGGGATATCATATGCCCTAATCTTCAACTGATGGTAATCAGACCTCATAATTATTTACCCGAATTAACTAGTCACATTTAACACCACCTGGGTGGGCACCTATCTAGTAGGTTAAAACTCAATAGTTACAACACGAATTTGGCAAGTATGCACAGAGAATTTCATACAAGAATTTTCAATTAGACCTAACAGGCATGACTCCCTATTATTGCTATAGTACGGCTTTAATTTCACAAGGGAGAACTTAAACACAAGAATTTTGCTCACAAGGATCTCGTCCTTATATAACTTCCATTGCAGCTCATAGCTCGATTTGAACGTATCAATTTATATTAAAGTGTGAGGATGTCATCCTCAATTCTGAATAACAAGTAATATGCACATTGTGCCAATCAAAAATTTCCATTTTCTTCTTTAAAAAAAACTTCCGGTTACACCAAATCACAACGCATAATGAACCCCACATCGATAGGGCATATAATTCATAATTTATAATTAATTATCCGTAAATTACATCAAAACACAGCTCTTATTAGTGACCAATATGTAATAGTAGGCGTAGTTATCTTCATAGAATCTCCCAACAGGAGTAAACACACAAGTAGATTATAGAATTACGAAGCTTTCTCATACGTGGAGCACAATATGAGGACTCGTCTTGATACTCAGAACTGAATCAATTTAAGGAAATTATTCCTTTATTTTAAATCGAGGTCATACCCATAACGACACCATCTGATGTAACGATCTCCGCTATACCATAAAACAAATATAACAATGGTTGGGTTTCCACCTCTAGGACGCCTTCTACCAGCCTGTCCTCCACCTCTAACGGTCTGACCTCCACCTCTAGGTACCTGACCCCTGCCATAAGTACCCTTTCCTCCAGACGACGCACCACCGAAACCACCAAACTGACGAGGCCTCTTATCAGACCTCTACCCTCTCTCCTATGCAAAAACCATCTTGATCCTCCTCACGACATTACCAGCCGCCTGAAAAGAAATATCACTTCCGGTCTCCTTGGCCATCTGAAGCCTAATAGGGTGAGTGAGTCCCTCCATAAACCTCCTTAGTCTCTCACCCTCAGTATGTAGTAAAAGGAGAGCATGACGGGCCAAATACACAAAACGGGACTCATACTGAGTAACAGTCATACTGCCCTCTTCATAGGCTTGCTACGGACACCTGTGGAGAATTATCTCTCCCAAGGCCAATTTCTTCTTTTGTTATGCTGACTCAGCACTGTTGAGTTGACCCATTCTTAACATACTCTTCGAATCTTCTTTAGGGTAACCCTTACCCTTATTTATACACAACGATCACAAAAGTAGAGCTCCATACAGGCAAATCTTGGCACGAACCACATAGTCCAGAATCTCGTCAACCATTGTACTTCCTCCTAAGCACTCCAAAATCTGCAACCATGACGTCCATGCTGAGTAGACATTCTATAGATTTCAAGTTGTTTCTCTAACTCCTTTGGTACTGAAGTATAGGATTATTAAGTAGGTGGACATAACGCAAGTCCCAACCTTATCCTCTACAAAATCTCAGGACTTAAACATGTGTAAATTTTTGGGGAACCTTTCAGTACCACATATATACATTTCAGGCCAAAACTGATATAACACACGACCCCGCAATCCATCAATTGATAGTGGACTCCACCCATTTGGCGCGAAGTCATAGTCCACCACGTCTGATGATCCACAATATTAACCTTCACCGCTCGTATAAATCAACCAGATGCCAAGGTCTGTTGCACCCCTTACATGATTCACTGGTTGATCTCTCAATACGTTCACATCTTTAGTTGGAACCACACGTTGAGGCAATGTTGAGCATCTCTGGCTCTCTCGTAGTCCACCTGCGACATCACGAACAGTCGATGCACAACTGATACCGAGTGCGCAATGTCATACATGAGTGGATACAAAGGAATATGAGATATATGTTTGAAGATAAATCAATGCCATACAATAAGGAATGAAAGAAGCTGAATTATTCCTAAACTCTGTAGCCTCTGGAAGATAAGTACAGACGTCTCCGTACCGATCCTTCAGACTCTACTAAGCTTGCTCATGATTCGTGAGACCTATGTATCCTTGTGCTCTGATACCAACTGTAATGACCCGAAATTTCCCACCGACGGGACCGTGATGGCGCCTAACATTTCACTTGCAAGGCAAGCCAACGTTAAAGAATCATTAAACCAATTCCTTATTTCCATTCAGTAAATAACAATAATTAACTAAGGTAAAATATAATAAGTGTGGAATATTATAAAACTGTATTAATTACTACCATCCGGATCTGGACTCATAATTCATGAGCATTCTAGAACTTACTACAAGTAATAGTCTGAAAGAAATACAACTGTCTGAATGAAAGAAAACATTAGGAAATAAAAAATAGATAGAAACGTCAAGGTCTGTGATCGCCGATAGATCTACCTTGAGTCTCCGGACAGCGGACCAATAGCAAAATCTCGATCAACCTGAGCCGGTACCAAAATCTGCACAAAAAGTGCAGAGTGCAGCATCAGTACAACCGATCCCATGTACTGGTAAGTGTCGAGCCTAACCTCAACGAAGTAGTGACGAGGCTAGGACAAGACACCCACATATAACCTGAACAGTATAATCATGCTAGTGGCAGCAACAGTAAATAAAGAAATAACGCAGAAATAATGGGAAGGGGACATACAGTGGGGGGATACAACATAAAGAGTGAGAATAATGAAAAGACAGAATTAAACCAAAAATCCTTAAACGAATTGAGCAATTAAAACAACAAAGGAAAACTGGACGACATCACCCTTCATGCTTTTACTCTCAACCTCACCAAATAAATAAATAGAACATCACGGCATCACCCTTTGTGCATTAAACCTCTCATAATATACATGGCATCACCCTTCATGCTTTATCACTCACAAATCATGGCACGACATCACCCTTCGTGCATTAACACTCACATATCATGGAACGGCATCACCCTTCGTGCATTAACACTCACATATCACGGCACGGCATCACCCTTCGTGCTTTACACTCTTCCTCACAATATAAATAATGCATGTACGACATCACCCTTCATGCTTTACAATCCTCCTCACAAATCACAAAATAAATAACAACGGATAGATAGGAGTATCACAAAGAAACTAGTATTTTACCCATAATCAATAGCACAATGTAACCTCAACCTTGAATCAATATTCGAAAGTTACCAAATCTCAGTGAAACCAGATTTAAGTCACCCAACATTTCAAATAACCCGCTAAGCATGGATAGTAGATTTTAAGGCTACAAAACAGACAATAATAGAATTTCACTCACATGCTATGACTCGACAACGATGCATAGACGCTCGTCACCTCACCTATGCATCGTATTTTACAACCAAACACATAGCAAATAAACACATAAACCTATTCCCTCAAGCCAAAATTAGACACGACACTTACCTCGCTTCGAAGGCCACTTAATTCTCAATCACAACTTTTTCTTTGGAATTCACCTCCAAACCACCCGTATCTATTCAAAAATGACTCAATAATATCAAATATTGCTAAAGGAATCAACTTTAATCAATAATTACAGATTTCCCAAATTTTCCTCCAAAAAGTTAAAAAATCGACCACGGGCCCGCTTGGTCAAAACCCGAGGTTTGGACCAAAATCCATTTACTCATTCATCCTCGAGCCCGAATATATAATTGGTTTTGGAATCCGACCTCAAATTGAAGTCTAAATTCCCAAATTTCTGAAATCCCTAGTTTCTACCCTAACCCTTACTTCCACCATGAAAACTCTAGATTTTAGGTTAAAAATTCAAGAAATGTAATGTGTAATTGAAAGAAAATGGCTTAGAATCACTTACCAACACTTTGGGGAAGAAATGACTCTTGTAAAATCGCCTCACACCGTTTGGTTTCTGAGAAAAATGAATTTTTGGCTAAATCCCGTGTTTGGATTCTGTTAAGTGTTGGGCGACAGTGTTCATCGCGTTCGCGAGAGCACTGTCGCGTTCGCGAAGAGTATAGGCTACCAAGCCTTCGCGTTCGCGAGACAGTGCTCGCGTTCTCGTAGGCTACCCTTCCCTGGTCTTCGCGTTCGCGAAACAGTGTTCGCGTTCGTGATGAAGAAAAAGCTGACTCCCCCTCCCCAGTGCCTAACACTACGCGTTCGCGATGGGCTTGTCACGTTCGCGAAGGGTAATGGCCCATCACTTCGCGTTCACGACCAAGCCTTCGCGTTCGCGAAGAAGAAATCCTTGCCTCATCAGTTTACTCTTTGTGTTCACCAGAGGACCTTCGCGAATGCGAAGAAGGACATGCCAGAACGTAGACTCTGCAGAAAAACCCAGATTTCCAAAGTCTAAAACATCCCGTGGCCTATCCGAAGCTCACCCGAGCCCTCGGGGCTCCAAACCAAACATGCACACAAGTCTTAAAGCATCATACGAACCTGATCGCGCGATCAAATTGCCAAAATAACACCTAGAACTCTAAATTTAGCACCAAATCAAATGAAATTCTCAAGTACACTTTAAAGTTACTATTTTTTCAACCTAAGGTCCGAATCACGTCAAATAAACTCTGTATCTCACCAAATTTCACAGCAAGTCTTAAATATCATAATGAACCTGTACCGGACTCCGGAACCAAAATACGGACCCGATACTCACAATGCCAAACACCAATCAATTCTTAAAAACAATTGATGTTCACACTTTTAATTTTCATCAAAAATTCATAACTTAAGCTAGGGGATCTCCGAATTCGATTCCGGACATATGCGCAGGTCCCATAATTCGATGCGGACCCACCGAGACCGTCAAAATACGGATCCGGGCCCGTTTACCAAAAATATTGATCGAAGTCAACAACAATCAACTTTTAAGGCAATTTTTTTTTATTTTTATTAGTTTTCAACATAAAAGCTTTCTGGAAACATGCCCGGACTGTGTACGTAAATCAAGGAGGATAAAAATGAGATTTATAAGGCTTAAGAGCGCAGATTCGAGTTCTAAAACATAAGATGACCTTTTGAGCCATCACACGATCACACTCTAACTCTGTTCGAGTCCGATATCTCCAATACCTGACTTTGCACAAACATGTGTAGAAGTATAGTATGAGTACACCACAGTCGACACCGAGTAATTATCAAGACTAACCTCGGTGGAGTAGTGACGAGGTACAGTCAAGACACTCACTAATCAATTAACCTGTGCAATGTAGCATAATAACAGAAACAAATGGCAATGATGGCAACACGAATAAATAAATGATATAAACAACAAGGCAACAAGAACACCATAAATATTGCTCAAACGAATAAGGAACACAAATACAACCAATCAATCAAGTCCCTCAAATATACGTCTTTCCAATATAAGTACTTCAAGTATAAATCTTTCAAATATAAGTTTTTCAATAAAAATCCTTAGAATATAACCCTGTAAAATAAATATATATTTCGAATATACTCCCTTCAAATAAATTTCTTTCAACTATAATTCTTTCAAATAATATTTTGGAATATAATTCCTTCAAATAAAAGTCACCTTGTGATACCTCATTTCATAATCATAAAAATATGGGTCTCAGCTCACTTTCATATTATCACGGCACCTCGTGCCCATATTTTTATCACAATTGTACGGACAACACACGTGCCAATAATATCAATGTATATAATATCTACATGATCAATTTATTTTTAATAAAGTAAGTTTAAATATTTTTTAAAAATCAAGTAAGAAATCAACAAAGAAATGAATTTATTTTAGAAATCGTTTGAGTGAAGAAAATAACATTTCAATTAAAATGAAGCACCCGATAGCTGCTGATTTGGATGTAAAACTTATTAATTTTAAAACATAAAAGTAATTTCTTTTATTTAAAACAACTCAATCATCGAAAATCAATAAAAAAAACCAAAAAATAAATATAAATCGTCAGAGTCTCGTACTAAAAAGCCAAAGCCAACACAATACAACAAGGAGCACAAAACACATAATAATAAAGTCAACTAGTACATCACGGAAGAAGACAAGAATTTACATATTTACATGAAACAAAGTCACCAAAGACAAGAACATAAATAAGAAATATCAACAGGGCACTCCCGAGGTACCGCCTCGTAGTCCCAAATCATAAATAAATTCACAATATCTCATTTCCTTATATCACCGCGGGAGCCTTCACATTTAATTTTAAAGAAATTATTTTTTCCAGAAATAGCATCCCACGTTTTAGCCACCCTTATCACACCGCATGACTTCTAGTAGTTCCCCTACTAGCCACGCATTTCAAGCCACCCTTATCTCACCGCATGCATTTCAACACGCTGACCTTAAATCACCGCATGCGTATTAATATCACAATATTTCACAAATCGCACCTCAAGTGCCCAAATATCACAACATAATACAACTTGCACATAAAGTGCTCACATATCACAACATATCATAAATTGCACATCAAGTGCTCAAATATTACAATATATCACAAATTGCACATCAGGTGTCCAAATATTACAACTTGCCACAGAAATCAACAATACATTAATTTTTTACAATAAGAAGCCCATGGCTCGACCATAACGTGCACAAAAATCTTAACAAAAATATCCGGGAGCGAACAACTCAACAAAATAATATTTTACAATTTAACACTTTGCCTCAAATATCATTTACGGCCTTTATAACTCAATACCAATTGCAACAATATGAACTGGAAAGTAATTCATCAAGAAACAACGCCTTCTTTAATCCAAACTTTTGGAAAATAGATTAATGCCTTCTTGTAAACTTACATAATAAATTATTTGCAAATGAATAATCCATAATGAAATTATCTCCAGGAAATATCAACTCAACAAAAACACGGGATTCACATAAAAGTCAAAGTGAAAATCACACCAAATTATCAACCAATGTAATTTGCACATATAAATCAAGTACGTACTCATCACCTCGCGTACATGGTTTCAATTATACAATTTCCACATAAGACTCAATGCCTAAGGGGTAATACCCTCACTCAATATTAGGCAAGATACTTACCTCGACAAAACTAAGTCAATGCTTTAAATGATCTTCGCGAGTGAAGCCACCTCCGGATGGCTCAAATCTGAAATTCGCCCCTTAATAATACTACGTTGCTCCGCCATACTAAACAAATTTCAATCTACAACAATGTAACACAATTGCACCAATATTAGTAACAAATTTTCAGATTTTTGGTCATTTAAGCATTTTATCAAATACCTAGAGTACATAGCATTTTACTGTGTTTCTTCACCCAACAATCCCTACTTCCCACCAACAGGAGATACTAAACCATCCTTTGTCTACAAACAACCTTCTTTAGCACCATTAAAATCATCAATGAACTCACATCCACCCAATTGTTGCTAATTAATTCGTTACAAAATGTCTACAACACCCAATAATTTAGTTTAAGTATTTATGGCTTCCAAGCACCATCCAATAAGTGTTAATACTTATTTCTTACTCACATACTCATAATAAATTTATACATGTAAATCTAAGGGTGGAGGATTACCTTTTTGGAAGAAATCTTGCAAAACCCTCCTTTGAGTTCTTGAAGAAATTTCTTGAAGATTTAAGTATTTTATGTGTAGATTTCATCAATACTAGTATATAAATGATGGAATTTTATACCAATATAATGGGGATTGCTTACCTTGAAGAAGAGAGGAGTTGGTGGTCTTGAGTGAGTGGAGATGAGCTCCAAAATTCGTCCAAATGAAGTGGGTAAAATGAACCCCGAAATTGTATCTATAAGCCCAGATTTCTGGGTTTTGGATGCTGCCTCGGATGCTATGGCAGCACTTCACTGCCAGTCCTTCTTTCGGATGCGGCCCCGGCTGCTTTGCATCCGCAGTCTCCTCTGCCAGACTTTGGTAATTTGGTCATAATTTCTTGTAGAAATGTCCAAATGCCGAACGGTTTGAAGCGTTTGAAACTAGACTCGAAGATCTTTCATTTGATAGGTTTTCCATTACATAAAACCTTATATATGTGTAGATACTCTTGTCCTAAGATAGGTCTTGTGCCAAAACATAACAAATCGATCCGGAATGACCTTAAATTTTGCGCACAAGTCGTAAATGACATAATGAAGCTATTCAATTTTCTAGAATCTAAGTACAATCTCGATACATCAAGGTCAACTCCAGGTCAATATGTTTCTTAAAATCTTCCATTTTTTTCAACTTTTGCCAATTAGCACTATCCAAATGAAAATGCGGGCAAAATCCTAAGTCCAAAATTACCATTCGGTCCTAACGGAACCATCAAAATTCCGATCCGAGGTCGAATACTAAAATCTCAAATTTGGTCAACCCTTTCAACTTAAGGCTTCCAACATGAAATTTATTTTTCCGAACTAATCCCGAAACACTTGAAAATCAAAAGTGACGATTCACACACGTCATAATATATCATATGAAGCTATTTGAGACTTCAAATAGTTGGAAGGAGCGTACATGTTCAAAACGACAAGTCGGGTCATTACACTTCCCCCCACAAACCATGCGGTAAGCCGGAACTTATTAAAAAAGAATTCATTATTTCCTTTAATGTCCGATTTTTCCTTTACAAAATCCCATGGTATTGAGGTGTGTAGGGGGCAGTAGTTTGATGGATAATTCCATATTTTGAAGATATTTCTGCAAACGGAGATTCATATTCTCCACCCTATCACTTCTAATCATTTTAATTTTTTTATTCAATTGATTCTCCACTTCATTCTTGTATTTCTTAAATGCTTCAATTACTTCATCCTTACTATTAAGAAAATAAATATAACAATATCGAGTACAAACATCAATAAAAATTATAAAATACTTTTTTTAACCAAGAGATGGTGTTGACTTCATATCACAAATATCAGTAAGAATAAAGTCTAAAGGATTTAAATTCCTTTCAACAGACTTAAAAGGATGTTTTATAAACTTAGATTCAACACATATTTTGACATTTCGATTTATTACACTCGAATTTAGGCAATACTTCTAAATTAATTAACTTCCACAAGGTTTTGTAATTGGCATGTCCTAAATGAATATGCCATAAATCATTTGACTCCAATAAATAAGAAGAAGCTAAAATTTTATTAATATTGTCAACAACCATTACATTGAGTTTGAAAAGGCTCTCTGTGAGGTAGCCCTTTCCAACATACATATCATTCTTCTTACAATAACTTATTCAGATGCAAATACACATTTGAATCCATTCTTAACAAGTAAAGACGTTGAAACTAAATTTTTCCTAATAGTAGGAACATGAAGAACGTTGTTGAGCGTTAACACCTTGCCGGAAGTCATCTTGAAGAATATCTTCCCATAACCCTCAATCTTGGTTGTTGCAGTATTTCCCATGGAAAGCTCTTCTTCGGGACAAGCAGTAGAGTAAGTCGCAAATACTTATTTGACAGCACAAACATGTCGAGTGGCTCCAGAGTCAATCCACCATTCCGAAAGCATTGCACACAGATCATTAATGTCATCATTCATCTCCACTATGTTGGCCCGTCCCTTTTTTTTGTCCTTTTTCGGGAGACAACAATCAGGGCCTTTGTGACTAGCTTTTCCACAATTATAGCAGTTGCCCTTGAAAATTTTCTTGTTCTGCTCCTTAGTCTGTCGAGAAGACCTCTTCTTCTTCTTACTTTTTAGAGCAGTCTCCTCAACGATATTAGCTCCCATAATCGTTGAATTTCTACGAGACTTCTTCTCGGCTGTTTTGTTATCTTCCTCAATCTTGAGACGAATCAAAATATCTTCCAAATTTATTTCTTTGCGCTTGTGCTTTATATAATTTTTGAAATCTCTCCATGAAGGAGACAACTTTTCAATCATTGCAGCCACTTGAAATGCTTCATTCACTACCATACTATAATGACCCGATCGGTCATTTTGAGCTCTACCACGCCATTCAACGGTTTCTGGCCTTGAGTAGCTTCACTTCAGGTATTATGACTTGTACGTGTGGTCAGAATTGAATTTTTGAAAATTCGGAGTTGATTTGAAAAGAAAATTCTAATTTCGGAAGCTTTAAATTGGAAGAATTGACTAGGGTTTGACTTCTGAGTAAACGACCTTGGAATCAGGATTTGAAGGTTCTAATAGGTTTGTATGATGATTTCAGACTTGGGTGTATGTTCGGATTGAGTATCGGGTCGCCCGGGATCATTTCGACGCCTAATATGGAAAGTTGCAATTTTGAAGGTTTTAAAATTTTCTAAGTTTGGTTTGAAGTGGATTTTGGTGTTATCGATATTGTTTTGGGATTCTTAGCCTTGGAATAGTTTTGTATCATGATTTGTGACTTGTACGTGAAGTTTGGCATTATTTCGAAATGTTTAAGTATGAATCGGACGAGTTCGTCAAAGTTTGAAAGTTTAAAGATAAGTTTTGATCGCCGCTTCATAGTTTTGATATTGTCTGGTGTGATTTGAGGCCTAAAGTAGGTTTGTGTCATGTATTGGGACTTGTTGGTGTGATTGGACAGGGTTTAGGGGGCCTCGGGTGCGTTTCGGAGGGACTACGGGTCATTTCACCATGTTGAGTTGTTGTTTTCTGAGGTCTGGTGCGCCCTTCTTCATGTTCGCAAGGAAAGGGCCAAATCGTGAAGGTCTGTGGAGGTGTTTGGCCATTTGCTCATCGCATTCTCAATTAGGGGTGGGCGTTCGCGAAGCCTTAGGGATGGCAGTGCTTCGCGATCGTGAGTGTGATTACGCGATCGCGTAGAAGGCATGCGGGGTGGGCACCCGAAAATTGTTCTTTGTGTTCGCAATTCTGGAGTCACATTCGCGATAGGAAGGAGTTGGTCACCGCATCCGTGTCCAGTGCATCGCATTTGCGAAGGGGAATTTTGGAGCTGAAGCAGGTTGAAATTCGTAAACGCGAGGGCAGTGCTGCGTTCGCGATGAAGGTCGACCGGGCAGTGTACAAGTTTGGAAAAATGGGTTTTGGCTCATTTTATCTCAAATCTTCCTTGGGAGTCGAGGTAAGTGATTTCTTCACATTATGAGTTAAATACATGAATTATACATGGAGTTGAATATGGAAATTGGTTGAAATTGTAGGATTTTAAGAGAAAACCTAGAATTTAGTATTTTGGGATTTTTACCACGAAATTGGACATGGAATTAGGAATAAATTATATATTTGAGTTCGTGGTGTTATGAGTAAAGTTTATCTTCAAAAAGTTCCGGAATTCGGCCACGTGGGCCAGATGGTTGACTTTATTGACTTTTCGAGCGGAGTTGGGAAGTGTTATGAATTAATTAATTATGCTGTTGGAGTATATTTTTATTGGCTTCCATGATTCTTTGACTAGTTTCGGAACGTTTGTCTTGGAGTTGAGTGTTAGAGTGGCGTTGGAGCTATTTATGGAACTTCAGAGCGAGGTAAGTCTCATGTCTAACTTTATGAGGGGGATACTACCCCTTTGGTGATGTAATTGTTATGTGCTATTAGTTGTGGGTGCTAAGTACGCACGAGATGACGAGATTCTGTACATAGCTAAAGCATGTTTATGTCCGGGTAGACTTAGGACTTTACCATGTAATATTTGGAATATTTGAATTCATTCTACCAGCTTAATTAATTAAAATTATAATTGAACTGGATTTAGAAATATATATACATATATATTAGGCCGAGCCTTATTACCTTGAGTTTTTGGCAAGTTATTTGAGAAACGGTAAAGGTTATACTCACCTTGTGTTCATATACTGCATCGTAAGCTCATATCTCGTAATTTGATAATTCCTTTCCTTTCTTGTGGAGCGGGCGAATGCCTCAGAAGTATTATGTTCCACTCTCACAGGAGCGGGTCGTTCGCCTCGGAAGTATAATAGATGCATCGATGGTTCGTGTTGATCGACCCCCAACAGTGTACACATTATGATGGGATCGGGTCGATCGCCTCGGTAGTATCATATTCTTTTTGAGATCTGGTCGTACGACCTCGGCATAATCGTGCGTTATATCACTAGTAGTCCGAATACTTGCGAGATTTTCCTTCCATTGATGCCTTGCATTTTATATGGGAATTCTTATCCGTTTGTTATTGGCACTTGATATTTCCGAGCTATCGAGATAGAATACAAGATTGAGAAATTGATATTGTTAAAAGCAATTTTGGAAGACTGTGTTAGTTACAGGTTTACATCACAACTATTGTTGTACTCTTATCTGTTTATGATTTACCATATTGATTGATTGGACCACTAGTAAGTGTTGATGTTGACCCCTCGTCACTACTTCTTCGGGTTTAGGCTAGACACTTACTAGGTACGCGTTGATTTACGTACTCATGCTGCACTTCTGCACTAAATGTGCAGGATCTGACAAGTTCATTTGATGGTCATCTTAGCACGTAGGCGCAGCTGCTGAGGAGACTTTATGTGAGCTGTATTCCAGGCTACGCATCACAACCCAGAGAGTCTTCATCGTACTATTTACCTTATTCTGTCTTATTTACATTCTAGACAGATGTTGTATTATTATTGTACTCCCTAGTAAATGCTCATTCACTTGTGACACCGGGTTTTGGGATATGCTAGTTGATGCTTACGGATTTATATATTATTATCACCTTTTATTTCTTTTATAAACTACTAATTGTGTACATTCCTGTGGATTTAAAAGCATAAATTTCCTTCCTTAATAAAAATTATGATTTCAAAAGTAATACAATGAGTAATTAAGTTGATCAATCACCGTTTCTTTGCCTGACGGCGGCGTTAGGCGCCATATATACCATGTGGGTATTATAGAGGACTAATGCATTTTTTTAAGAAATGAACCAATTCTCTATAATACCCTGTCTGTATAATATATATATACACACACACACAAGGTTAGTATCATAGAGGACTGACTATTTTTCTTGAAGAAATGAGCTAGACCTCTATGATAACCTATCAGCACATGACATATACCATGTGGGTATCATAGAGGTGTGATGATAACTTTTTATTTGTTGAAAATATAAACCAGTTCTCTATGATATCCTGTTAATATATGTGAGACCATATAAATATCACACTATACGTCAATAATATTGTCACGACCCAATTTCACCTATAGGTCGTGATGGCGCCCAATACTATAGCTAGGCAAGCCAACTAATAAATTAAACATATATCGATAAAATTTAAATTCAAGAAAAATATAAACACCAAATTCTACCAATGTGTGTGCCAAGACCTGGTGTCACAAGTGTATGAGCATCTAGTAGATTATACAAAACCTCTAATACTGGCTGAAATAAAAATAGACAGAATAAAAAAAAATACAAGGAGAGACACTAGTAGCTGCATAATGTCTCAGAAAGGCAGTTCACCACTATGCCCCTGGATAACGTGGGTGTAAGACGATAGGTCCTCCACTAGTACTTGCCTCAGGTCCTGCACAAAAAGTGCAACAAGTGTAGTATGAGTACGTAAAAACGTGTACCTAGTAAGTATCAAGCCTAATCTCAAAGTGGTAGAGACGAGATGGCCGACTTTGACACTCACTATGGGTCAATAATAATAATTGAAATACAACTAGAATATCTAAATCAACATGATTCACAGAATTTACAATAATTTATTTAACCAGCAGAAACAATCAAATTCTTTCAAATGCAACAATTCTCAATATATTAATTAAATTCTTTCAATTCAAATAATTTCCAATTTATCAATTAATCTCATTTACAGGAATAACAATTAATTCCTTAACAAGCAGGAATAACAATTCATTAAATTCCAAGGATTCTCCAATTTATCAATTAGCTTCGCAAGCTGAAATCAACTATTAAAGTAGCGTGTAATTATTATTATTAAGCACGATTTCTGCCGAGGACGTATGGCCCGATCCAGAGTGTCATGTACACCGGCGAGGGACGTACGACACGATCCATAGATGCATTTATCCTGCCGAGGCGTTCGGCCCGCTCCACAAGAAAGGAGGACATTTTCTTATGTACCCTACCTTCGAAAGGAGAGTATATTTATTATAAGATAAATTCGGGAGGAAGAATAATTTCAATTAACAATTAATTAATTTAAACAGAAAATTAAGCATATGAGATTTCCATCCTTTAATATTTTTATCTAACAATTCACAGTATATTCATATATATCAATTAATATTAATTAAACAAAGCATACAATTTACACAAGTAATTCATGATTTCAGTCCTAAACTACCCGGATTATAGCATTTATAGTAGCTACGCACGGACTCTCGTCACCTCGTGCGCACGTAGCCCCCACAATTAGTAACAAATATTTAATTTAATTACCTATGATGTAATTTCCCCCTCAAAAGATTAGACAAGAGACTTACCTTATCTCAAAGTCCACCTTTCAATTATGGCATCGCGTAAACTTCTCGGGCCCACATGCTTGGATTCTGGAATTTTTTGGATGAAAATGTTACCCATAATCTCAAGAACTTAAATATATAATTTCTATCCAATTCCACAACCATTTTCGTGGTTAAAATCTCATTTTTATAAAAATCTAGGTTTTTCACCTAAACCTTTGATTTCTAAGATTTACTAGTTGTAATCTACCCATAATCTATGTATTTAACTCTAGGGCTGTAGAATTAACTTACCTTCAAATTGCTAGTTGAAACCCCTCCCCCCTCAAAAGCTCTGAAATCGCCCAAATGTGGAGAGAAAACGGGCAAAATGGTGGATTCCCGTTCTTTTAAGATTTCTGCCAAACGGGCCTTTCGCACCTGCGGAGGTTGGAATGCACCTGCAGCTCTGCACCTGCGAAAAATCCTCACAGGTGCGAGTTCCACTCACCTGACCAATCCTCGCATCGGCGCATCTAGCCTCGCACCTACGCGTTCGCAGGTGCGCCTAATATTCCGCACCTGCAATGTCATGCCTCCCATTCCTTTTCTGCTTCTGCGAAAAAATCTCGCATCTGCGAGTGTCACTCCTGCGAGCTTCTGTCGCATCTACGAATGTCGCACCTATGACTAGTCAAGCGCTGGTGCGATTTTGACAGTAACTGGGAGCTTCAGTTTTGGCTCCCAACTTCCAACTTGGTCCAAGCCTCATCCGATTGACACTCGGGGCCCCGGGACCCCGCCCGAACATACCAACAAGTTTAAAATCATAAAACGGACTCGTTCGAACTCTCGGAACGTGAAAAACATCATCAAATCTAAGAATCATACCCTAAACCAAATTGATTCAAACTTAAGAATTTCAAGTTCTTCAATTTACTTCTAATGCGCCGAAATATACTTAAACTACTCGGAATGATATGAAATTTTGCGTGCAAGTCTTAAATCACTATACGGAACTATTCCCAAACTCGGAATTCCAAACGGAATTCAATTACTCAAAAACCTACTCCAAAACAAATTTAAAGAATTTTAAACCTTCAAATAATAGAGTTTTACTATTAAGCGCCAAAACGCTCACGGGTTATCCAAAACCCGATTCGGATATACGCCCAAGTCCAAAATCACCACACGAACCTATTGGAACCGTCAAATCCCGATTTCGGGGTCGTTTTCTCAAAATATTGACCGAAGTCAAACTTGGCCATTTAAAGCCAACTTAAGGAACCAAGTGTTCCGATTTTAACCCAAACACTTTCAAATCTCGAACCAACCATCCGCGTGAGTCATAAATTAATAAAAGCATGTTCGGGGGGTTTTATTTTAGGGAACGGGTTTCTAAAAGTTAAAATGACCGGTTGGGTCATTACATTCTCCACCTCTTAAACAAACGTTCATCCTCGAACGGGTTTACAATAATATCTGGAGTGCTAAATAAGTGTGGATACTTTCTCCGCATATCTTCCTCGGCCTCCCAAGTCGCTTCCTCGACTGGGTGGCCCCTCCACTGGACCTTTACTACAGAAATCCTCTTGGACCACAACTGGCGAACTTGTTTATCAATAATGGGAAAGTGCTCTTCTTCATAACCCAACTTATCTAGCTGAACTGTGCTGAAGTCCAACACATGTGACAGGTCAGGATGATACTTTCGGAGCATAGATACATGGAAAACCGGATGAACTCCCGATAGACTGGGAGGCAATGCAAGCTCATAAGCAACCTCCCCAACTCGTCTCAACACCTCAAATGGGCCTATAAACCTTGGGCTTAACTTGCCCTTCTTCCCGAATCTCATAATTCCCTTCATCGGCGAAACCTTTAAGAGAACTTTTTCACCTACCATAAATGATAAATCACGCGCTTTCTGATCTGTGTAGCTCTTCTGTCTGGATTTTACTGTACGAAGTCGCTCCTGAATCAACTTTACCTTTTCCAAGGCATCCTTCACCAAATCAGTACCATATAACTTAGCCTCACCGGGCTCAAACCATCCAATAGGCGAACGACATCGATGACCATATAAAGCCTCAAATGGAGACATCTCGATGCTGGATTGGTAACTGTTATTATTAGCAAATTCAGCCAAAGGCAGGAAACGATCACACTAACCTCCAAAGTTAATCACGCATGCCCTAAGCATATCCTCCAAAATCTAAACTGTCCGCTCTGACTGCCCGTCGGTCTGCGGATGAAAGGTTGTGCTGAGCTCTACATGGGTCCCTAATTCACTCTGTACTACTCTCCAGAAATGTGAAGTAAACTGAGGGCCTCTATCTGATATGATAGAAATTGGCACATTGTGCAACCGAACTATCTCCTGAATATAAATCTGGGCCAACCTCTCTGAAGTATACGTAGTCACAACAGGAATAAAATGTGCCGACTTGGTCAACCTGTCAACAATCACTCAAACTGCATCAAACTTCCTCAAGGTCCGCGGCAACCCAACTACAAAGTCCATAGTAATTCGTTCCCATTTCCACTCTAGTATAGTTATTTGCTGAAGTAGGCCACCTGGCCTCTGGTGCTCATATTTAACTTGCTGGCAATTTAGACACCTAGCTACATATTCAACTATGTCCTTTTTCATTGGTCACCACCAATAATGCTTCCTCAAGTCACGATACATCTTCGTAGCACCTGGATGAATAGAATACCGAGAAATGTTTGCCTCCTCCAGGATCTGTTTCCTTAGTTCATCCATATTAGGAACACACACACGATCCTGGAGTCGCAGAACACCATCCACACCAATAGTAACTTCCTTGGAACCACCTCATAATACCATTTCTCGAAGAACTATTAAGTGTGGATCATCATACTGGCGAGCCTTGATCTGCTCAAATAGTGAAGACTGAGCTACGACACATGCAAGAACTCGGTTGGGCTCTGAAATATATAGCCTCACAAGTCTGCTGGCCAAGGACGGGATATCCAAAGCTAATGGCCTCTCTTCTGCTGAAATGAAAGCCAAACTACCCATACTCTCTGCCTTTCTACTCAAGGCATCTGCAACCACATTTGCTTTACCCGGATGATATATGATAGTAATATCATAATCTTTCAGTAATTCCAGCCATCTGCGCTGCCTCAAATTTAGGTCCCTCTGCTTGAACAAATGCTGCAAATTGCGATGATCGGTATAAACTTCACAGGACACCCCATAAAGATAATGCCTCCAAATCTTAAGAGCGTGAACAATCACAGCTAACTCCAAATCATGTACTGGATAATTCTTCTCATGGGGCTTCAGCTGACGTGAAGCATATGCAATAACTCGCTTTTCCTGCATTAATGAAGCATCACAATACACTTTATACATCCCCGAACCGAAAGGTAACACTAACATTGGTGTTGTAGTCAATGTTGTCTTGAGCTTCTGAAAGCTTGCCTCATAATCATCGGACCATCAAAACTGAGCACCCTTCTGGGTTAATTTGGTCAAAGGTGCTGCAATAGATGAAAAACCTTCTACGAACCGGCGATAATAACCTGGTAAACCCAGAAAACTCCTGATCTTAGTCGCCAAAGTGGGACGATGCCAATTCTGAACTGCCTCAATCTTTTTGGGATCAACTTTAATACCTTCACCTGATACTATATGTCCCAAAAATGCTACAGACTCTAACCAGAACTAACATCTGGAGAACTTAGCATATAGCTTTTGTTCACGCAATGTCTGAAGCACTACTCTAATATGCTTCTCATGCTCCTCCTTATTGCGCGAGTAGATCAAAATGTCATCAATGAAGACAATGACAAACGAATCAATATATGGTCTGAATACCTTGTTCATCAGATCCATAAACGTTGTTGGGGAGTTAGTCAAACCGAAGACATTACCAGAAACTCATAATGACCATATCTAGTCCGAAAAGCAGTTTTCGGAACATACGAATCCCGAATCTTCAACTGATGGTACCCCGACCTCAAGGCGATCTTATATAACACCCTAGCACCCTGCAACTGGTCAAATAGATTATCAATACGCGGCAACGGGTACTTGTTCTTAATAGTGACTTAGTTCAATTGACGATAATCAATGCACATCCACATTGTCCCATCCTTTTTCTTCACAAATAATACCGGTGCACCCCGAGGCGATACACTCGGTCTGACGAACCCTTTGGCTAGTAACTCCTCAAATTATTCTTTCAATTCTTTTAATTCTTTCGGAGCCATGCGATACGGTTGGATAGATATATGCTGAGTATCTAGAGCCAAGTCAATACAGAAATTAATATCACGATCAGGTGGCATACTTAGAAGATCTGAAGGAAATACATTGGAGAACTCCCGAACTACAGGCACTGAATCAATAGCCGGAGTCTCAGCAGTGGTATCCCGAACATAAGCTAGATAAGCTAAACAACCCTTCTCAACCATGTGTTGAGCCTTTATAAAAGAAATAACCCGATTAAGTGAACTAACCGACGAACCCTTCCACTCCAGCCTAGGCAAATATGGAATAGCCAAGGTAACAGTTTTGGCATGACAATCTAGAATAGCATGATATGGAGATAACTAGTCCATGCCCAGAATAATTTCAAAATCGGTCATCTCGAGCAATAAGAGATTTGCTCTAGTTTCATAACCAGATAATATAATAATACAAGACCGGTAGATCTGGTTCACAATAACAGAATCGCCTACAGGAGTGGACACATAAATATGAGTACTCAAGGACTCACGAGAAACACCCAGGAATGGAGCAAATAGAGATGACACATATGAATACGAGGATACTGGATCAAATAATACTGAGGCATCCTTGCCACAAACAAAAATAATACCTGTAATCACAGCATCTGAGGCCTCTGCATCTGGTCTAGCCGAAAAAGCATAGAACCGAGCTGGAGTGCCAACTGGATGGCCTCCGCCTGGCTGACCTCCACCTCTAGGATGGCCCCTACCCACCTGTCCTCTACCTCTTGGTGGTCGAACTACTAGTGGAGCAACTGGTCCAGTAAGCATAGGCTGCTGACCCTGCTGTACTGGTCTACCCTGAAGCTTGGGGCAAAATCTCCGCATGTGACTGGGATCCCCGCACTCGTAATAACTCTTCGGTGCGATGGGCTGATGACTAAGTGTCTGGCCCTGGGGAACTGAATACCCACTGGGAGGACCCTGAATAGCTGGTGGGTGATAAGAACTCTCTGGTATAGCACTGAAATAAGGTCGTACTAGAGCACCTCGAGGAGGCAGTGATGCTAGATATGGGGGCCTGCTGGACTGCCCCCTCACGAATCGACCTCTGCCCCCAGACGAAGCACCTATAAACTCTCCAGAGTACCTGAACCGCTTATCTCTCATAACCTGCTCTCGGCTCCGCTGACGCAGACCCTTAATCCTCTGGGCTATCTCTACAACTAGCTCATAAGAAGTACCCATCTCAACCTCTCGAGCCATAGTGGCCTGAATACCAGTATGTAAACCAGCGACAAACCTCCGCACTCTCTCCACCTCAGTAGGGAGTATCATAAGTGCATGGCGAGATAATTCAGAGAACCTCGCCTCATAATCGGTCACTAACATCTGACCCTGTTGGAGCTGCTCAAACCAAAACCGCAAGTCTTCTCTCTGGGAGAGTGGAATATACCTGACCAGGAAGATACGGGTGAACCTGTCCCAAGTCATGGGAGGAGAATCTGCTGGTCTGCCAAGAACATAAGACTGCCACAATCTACGGGCCCTGCCCTCTAGCTGAAAAGTAGCGAAGTCAACCCCATGAGATTCCAATATCCTCATGTTGTGCAGTCTGTCACTGTAACGATCAATGAAGTATTGTGGATCCTCATGTCGCTCACCCCCAAAGACAGGAGGATGTAGTCTAGTCCATCGGTCCAATAGTTTCTGTGGGTCAGCGGCTGTAGCTGGCCTGGGCTTAAGTGTAGCTGTTTCCAATGGCTGGTCTCTACCTACGGGTAGTGCACCCTAGGTCTGATATACAACAGCTGCATGTCCATGAGCCTGCGCGGTAGGGGTCTATGCTCCCCCGCCCGCCTAGGATTTTGCTGGGTCTACCGCAAATAAACCGGCCTGAGTCATATTGTCCATAAACCACAGCATACGACCCATGACATCCTGAAATCCTAGTGTAGATGTGAAATCCACCGGAGCTGGCTCTACCACAGGTACCTCACCCTGTTCCTCAATAATGGGATTCTCTGCTGGACCCACTAGCGGCATAACTGGAACAGTCCTGGGATGTCCTTTCCCTCTACCACAGGTTGGAGCCCTCTCTCGGCCTCTGCCTTGGCTTCTAGCAACTGGGGGAGTAGCTCTTCCCTGGTCTGAAACCTCATTCGAGTGCGTTCTCACCATCTGTGAGAGAATAAGAGAAGGATATTTAGTACTACATTAATTGCACGATGGAATATGGAGAAAGGTAGTTTCCTAACACCCTATAGCCTCTCGAAGATAAGTACAGACATCTCTGTACCGATCCGCAAGACTCTATTAGGTATGCACATAACTTGTGAGACATATGTGAATCTAGTGCTCTGATACCATGTTGACACGATCCAATTTCACCTATAGGTCGTGATGGTGCCCAATACTATAGCTAGGCAAGCCAACTAATAAATTAAACATATATCGATAAAATTTAAATCCAAGAAAAATATAAACACCAAATTCTATCAATGTGTGTGTCAAGACCTGGTGTCACAAGTGTATGAGCATCTAGTAGATTATACAAAATCTCTAATACTGTCTGAAATAAAAATAGACAGAATAAAAAAAAATACAAGGAGAGACACTAGTAGCTGCAGAACAGCTCAGAAAGGTAGCTCACCACTATGCCCCTGGATAACGTGGGTGTAAGACGATAGGTCCCCCACTAGTATTGCCTCAGGTCCTGTACAAAAAGTGCAGCAAGTCTAGTATGAGTACATAAACAACGTGTACCCAGTGAGTATCAAGCCTAATCTCGAAGTGGTAGAGAGGAGATGGCCGACTTTGACACTCACTGTGGGTCAATAATAATAATTAAAATACAACTAGAATATCTAAATCAGCATGATTCACAGAATTTATAATAATTTATTTAACCAGCAGAAACAATCAAATTCCTTCAAATGTAACAATTCTCAATATATTAATTAAATTCCTTCAATTAAAATAATTTCCAATTTATCAATTAATCTCATTTACAGGAATAACAATTAATTCCTTAACAAGCAGGAATAATAATTCATTAAATTTCAAGGATTCTCCAATTTATCAATTAGCTTCTGAAGCTGAAATAAACTATTAAAGTATCGTGTAATTATAATTATTAACCATGATTTCTGCCGAGGATGTACGGCCCGATCTAGAGTGTCGTATACACTAACGAGGGACGTGCGGCACGATCCATAGATGCATCTATCCTGCCGAGGCGTTCGGCCCGCTCCACAAGAAAGGAGGACATTTTCTTATGTACCTCCGGAAGGAGAGTATATTTATTATAAGATAAATTCGGGAGGAAGAAAAATTTCTCTTAACAATTAATTAATTTAAAAAGAAAATCAAGCATATAAGATTTTCATCATTTAATATTTTTATCTAACAATTCACAATATATTCATATATATCAATTAATATTAATTAAACAAAGAATACAATTTACACAAGTAATTCATGCTTTGAGTCCTAAACTACCCCGACTTTAGCATTTATACTGGCTACGCACAGACTCTCGTCACCTTGTGCGTACGTAGCCCCCACAATTAGCAACAATTATTTAATTTAATCACCTCTAAGGTAATTTCCCCCTCACAAGATTAGAAAAGAGACTTACCTTGTCTCAAAGTCCACCTTCCAATTATCGCGTCGCGTAAAATTCTCGATTCAACGCCGAAAAATCCGACGCTATCCAAATATTATACAAAATAATAAATATATATTCAATAATTCGAAATTCATCTATTAAATATATTACCCTATCCAAAATGGTAAATTTTTTAAAATTCACCCCCGGGCCCACGTGCTCGAATTCTGAAACATTTTGGTTGAAAACGTTACCCATAATCTCAAGAAATTAAATATATAATTTCTATCCATTTCCATAACTATTTTTGTGGTTAAAATCTCATTTTTATAAAAATCTAGGTATTTCACCTAAACCTTTGATTTCTAAGATTTACTAGTTGTAATCTACCCATAGTCTATGTATTTAACTCAAGGGGTGTAGAATTAACTTACCTTCAAATTGCTAGTTGAAACTCCCCTCTCAAAAGCTCTAAAATCGCCCAAATGTGGAGAGAAAACGGGGAAAAATGGTGGTTTCTCGTTCTTTTAAGCTTTCTACCAAACAAGCATTTCGCACCTGCGGAGGTTGGAACTCACCTGCGGCTCTGCACCTGCGGAAAATCCTCGCAGGTGCGAGTTCCACTCTCCTGACCAATCCTCGTATCTGCGCGTCTAGCCTCGCACCTGCGCGTTCGCAGGTACGCCCAATATTCCGCAACTGCGATGACAGCCCTCCCATTCTTTTTCCGCTTCTGCGAAGAAATCTCGCATATGCGAGTGTCGCTCCTGCGAGCTTCTGTCGCATCTGTGAATGTCTCACCTGCGACTGGCCAAGCGTAGGTGCGATTCTGACAGTAGCTGGGAGCTTCAGTTTTGGCTCTCAACTTCCAACTTGGTCCGAGCCTCAAATGATTGACACTCAGGGCCCCCGGGACCTCCGCCCGAACATACCAACAAGTTTGAAATCATAAAACGGACTCGCTGACTATGGTTCCTTAGGTCGTATTCTATGGCCCGGAAAATTTTAGGCGATCCGGGTTCTGGGGGCCCAAGCTCACTTGGAAGGTGTGGGTTATAGCACACGAAAATATACGAATCAGACGGAATTCTAGATTTTTGGCCGTATAATGCAAACAACGAGGAAAGGTCATCGCAGGGCGGCGACTAGGCGATCTGAGTCCGGGGGCCGGGCCCACTCGGAAGGCGTAGGCTATAGCACACGAAAATATGGGAATCAGGCGGAATGCTAGTTATTTGGCCGCAAAATGCATAAAATGAGGAACGATCATGGCGGGGTGGTGAAAATGGTTCCTTATGTAGTTTTTGATGGCCTGGAAAAGTTTTAGGCTATCCGGGTCTAGGGGGTTGGGCCCACTCGGAAGGCGTGGGCTATAACATACGAAAATATGGGAATAGGACGGAATTCTAGCTTTTTGGCTGTAAAATGAAAACAAACGTGGAACGGTCATGGAGAGTGGTGACTATGGTTCCTTAGGTCATATTTGATGGCTCGAAAATGTTGTAGGCGATCTGGGTCCGGGGGCCCCAAGCCCACTCGTAAGGCGTGGAAGAAAATATGGTAATCAGGGGGAATTCTAGTTTTTTGACCATTTAACGCATAATAACGAGGAAAGGTCATGGAGGGGAAGTGACTATGGTTCCTTAGGTCGTATTTGATGGCCCGAAAAACATTTAGGCAATCCGAGTACGGGGGGACCGGGGTCCACTCGGATGGCATGGGCTATAGAACACGAAAATATGGGAATCATGCGAAATTCTAGTTTCTTGGCCATAAAATGCAAAAAATGAGGAGCGTTCATGGCGGGGCGGTGAATTTGGTTCCTTAGGTCGTATTTGATGGCTCGGAAAATTTTTAGGCAATCCGGGTCCGGGGACCCCGGCCCACACGCAAGGCGTGGGCTATAGCACACGAAAATATGGGAATCAGACGGAATTCTAGTTTTTTAGCTGTAAAACACAAAACATCGAGGAACGGTCATGGCAGGGCAGTAACTATGGTTTCTTAGGATGTATTTCATGGCCCGATAAATTTTTAGGCGATCGGGGTCCGGGGACCCGGGCCCACTCGGAAGGCGTGTCTATTGCACACGAAAATATGGGAATCGGGCAGAATTCTAGTTTTTTGGCCGTAAAACCCAAATATACGGGGAACGGTCATGGATGGGCGGTGACTATGGTTTCTTAGGTCATATTTGATGGCCGGAAAATTTTAGGCGATCCGGGTCTAGAAGTGGCGGCCCACTCGTAAGGCGGTACATGTAAATATGGTAATCGAGTGGAATTCTAGTTTTTTGGCTGTAAAACGAAAACAAATGTGGAACGGTCATGGAGGGTGGTGACTATGGTTCCTTAGGTAATATTTGATGGTCCGAAAAGTTTTAGGCGATCTCGGTCCGGGGGGCCCGGGCCCACTCGGAAGGCGTGGACGAAAATATGGGAATCGGGCGGAATTCTAGTTTTTTGGCCATATAACGCAAGACAATGAGGAAAGATCATGGCGGGGAAGTGACTATGGTTCCTTAGGTCGTATTTGATGGCCCGAAAAACATTTAGGCAATTCGGGTACGGGGGACCGGGTCCACTCGGAAGGCATGGGCTAGCACACAAAAATATGGGAATCGTGCAAAATTGTAGTTTCTTTGTCGTAAAATGCAAAAAACGAGCAGCGGTCATGGCAGGGTGGTGACTTTGGTTCCTTAGGTCGTATTTGATAGCCCGAAAAAATTTTAGGCGATCCGGGTCCGGGGGGGCGAGGACCACTCGGAAAGCGTGGGCTATAGCACACAAAAAATAGGAATCGAGGGAATTCAAGTTTTGTGGCCGTAAAACGCAAAAAAATGAGGAACGGTCATTACGGGACTGTGGTTATGGTTCCTTAGGTCGTATTTGATGGCCCGAAAAATTTTTAGGCGATCCGGGTCCGGTGACTCGGGCACACTCGCAAGACGTGGGTTATAACACACGAAAATATGGGAATCAGGCGGAATTCTAGTTTTTTAGCTGTAAAACACAAAACATCGAGGAACGGTCATGGAGGGGCAGTAACTGTGGTTTCTTAGGCCGTATTTCATGGCCCAAAAAATTTTTAGGCGATCGGGGTCCGGGGACCCAGGCCCACTCGGAAGGTGTGGGCTATAGCACACGAAAATATGGGAATCAGGCGGAATTCTAGTTTTTTGGCCGTAAAATGCAAATATACGAGGAACGGTCATGGAGGGGTGGTGACTATGGTTCCTTAGGTCGTATTTGATGGCCGGAAAATTTTTAGGCGATCCGGGTATGGAAGGGGGCGGCCCACTCGGAAGGCGGCACACATAAATATGGTAATCGGGCGGAATTCTAGTTTTTTTGCCGTAAAAAGAAAAAAACGAGGAACGGTCATGGCAGGGCGGTGAGTATGGTTCCTTAGGATATAATTGATGGCCCGGAAAAATTTTAGGCTATCCGGGTCTTGGAGGCCCGGGCCCACTCGAAAGGCGTGGGCTATAACAAACGAAAATATGGGAATCTGGCAGAATTCTTATTTTTCGGCCGTAAAATGCAAAAATTGTGGAAAGGTCATGTCGATGGCCCGTAAACTTTTAGGCGATCCTGGTCCAGGGGGCCCAAGTCCACTCGGAAGGCGTGGGCTATAGCATACGGAAATATGGGAATCGGGCGGAATTCTAGTTTTTTGGCCGTACAATGCAAACAACGAGGAAAGGTCATGGCGAGGTGGTGACTATGGTTCCTTAGGTCATATTCTATGGCCTAGAAAATTTTAGGCGATCCGGGTACGGGGGCTCAAGCCCACTTAGAAGGTGTGGGATATAACACACGAAAATATGGGAATCAGGCGGAATTCTAGATTTTTGGCCGTATAACGCAAACAACGAGGAAAGGTCACGACGGGGAAGCGATTATGGTTCCTTAGGTCGTATTCTATGGCCCGAAAATATTTTAGGCGATCCGAGTCCAGGGGCCTGGCATACTCGGAAGGCGTGGGCTATAGCACACGAAAATATGGGAATCATATTGAATGCTAGTTATTTGGCCGCAAAATGCATAAAACGAGGAACGATCATGTCGGGGTGGTGACAATGGTTCCTTATGTAGTATTTGATGGCCTGGAAAAGTTTTAGGCGATCCAGATCTAGGGGGCTAGGCCCACTTGGAAGACGTGGGCTATTGCACATGAAAATATGGGAATCAGACGGAATTCTAGCTTTTTGGCTGTAAAATGAAAACAATCGTGGAACGGTCATGGAGTGTGGTGACAATGGTTCCTTTGGTCATATTTGATGGCGCAAAAAAGTTTTAGGCGATCAGGGTCCGGGGGCCCGGGCCCACTCCGAAGGCATGGACGAAAATATGAGAATCAGGCGGAATTCTAGTTTTTTGGTCATATAACGCAAAACAACGAGGAAAGGTTATGGCGGGGAAGTGACTATAGTTACTTAGGTTGTATTGGATGGCCCGAAAAATATTTAGGAAATCCGGGTCCACTCGGAAGGCATGTGCTATATAGCACACGAAAATATAGGAATCATGCGAAATTCTAGTTTCTTGGCCGTAAAACGCAAAACAAGAGGAGCGGTCATGGTGGAGGGGTGAATTTGGTTCCTTACGTCGTATTTGATGGCCCAGAAAATTTTTAGGCGATCCGGGTCCGGGGTGCTGGAGACCACTCGGAAGGCGTGGTCTATAGCACACGAACAATGGGAATCTGGGGAATCCTAGTTTTGTGGCCGTTAAATGCAAACAAATGAGGAACAGTCATTTCGGGGCGGTGACTACGGTTCCTTAGGTCGTATTTGATAGCCAAAAAAACATTTAGGCAATCCAGACCACTCGGAAGGCATGGGCTATAGCACACGAAAATATGGAAATCGTGCGAAATTCTAGTTTCTTGGCCGTAAAATGCAAAACAAGAGGAGCGGTCATGGCGGGGCGGTGACTTTGGTTTCTTAGGTCATATTTGATGGCCCGTAAAAAGTTTAAGCGAACCGGGTCCGGGGGGCCGGTGTCCACTCGGAAAGCGTGGGCTATAGCACACAAAAAATAGGAATCGGGGGAATTCTAGTTTTGTGGCCATAAAATGCAAAAAAATGAGGAACGGTCATTACGGGGCGGTGACTATGGTTCATTAGGTCGTATTTGATGGCCCGGAAAATTTTTAGGCGATCCGGGTCCGGGGACCCGGTCCCACTCGCAAGGCGTGGGCTATAGCACACGAAAATATGGGAATCGGGCGGAATTCTAGTTTTTTAGCCGTAAAATGATAAACATCTAGGAACGGTCATAGCGGGCCGGTAACTATGGTTTCTTAGGACATATTTCATGGCCTGGAAAATTTTTAGGCGATCGGGATCCGGGGACCCGGGGCCACTCGGAAGGCGTGGGCTATAACACATGAATATATGGGAATCAGGCAGAATTCTAGTATTTTGGCCGTAAAATGCAAAAAATGAGGAAAGGTCATGGCGGGGTGGTGACTATGATTTCTTAGGTCATATTCGATGGCCCGTAAAGCTTTAGGCGATCCGGGTCCAGGGGCCGAAGCCCACTCGGAAGGCGTGGGCTATAGCACACGAAAATATGGGAATCGCGCAAAAATCTAGTGTTTTGGCCATACAACGCAAATAACGTGGAAAGGTCATGGTAGGGAAGCGACTATGGTTCCTTATGTCGTATTTGATGGCCCGAAAATTATTTAGGCGATCCGAGTCTGGGGGCCCTCGCCCTCTCGGAAGGCATGGGCTATAGCACACGAAAATATGGGAATCTGGCGGAATGCTAGGTTTTGGGCCGTAAAATGCATAAAACGAGGAACGATCATGGAGGGGTGGTGACAATGGTTCCTTAGGTCGTACTTGATGGCCTGGAAAAGTTTTAGGCGATCCGGGTCTGAGGGGTCGAGTCCACTTGGAAGGTGTGGGTTATAGCACACGAAAATATGGGAATCAGGCGAAATTCTATTTTTTTAGCTGTAAAACACAAAACTTCGAGGAACGGTCATGCGGGGAGGTAACTATGGTTCCTTAGGTCGTATTCGATGGCCCGTAAAATTTTATGCGATCCGGGTCCAGGGGGCCCAAGTCCACTCGGAAGGCGTGGGCTATAGCATACGGAAACATGGTAATCGGGCAGAATTCTAGTTTTTTGGCCGTAAAAAGGAAAAAAGCAAGGAACGGTCATGGTAGGGCGGTGAGTATGGTTATTTAGGTTGTAATTGATGGACTGGAAAAGTTTTAGGCGATCCGGGTCCGAGGGCTCGGGCCCACTCGAAAGGCGTGGACTATAACACACGAAAATATGGGAATCTGGCGGAATTCTTATTTTCCGGCCGTAAAATGCAAAAAACGAGGAAAGGTCAGGGCAGTGTGGTGACTATGGTTCCTTAGGTCGTATTCGATGGCCTGTAAAATTTTAGGCGATCAGGGTCCAGGGGGCCCAAGCCCACTCGGAAGGCGTGGGCTATAGCACACGGAATTATAGGAATCGGGCGGAATTCTAGTTTTTTGGCTGTACAACGCAAACAACAAGGAAAGGTGATGGCGGGGTGGTGACTATGGTTCCTTAGGTCTTATTCTATGGCCTAGAAAATTTTAGGCGATCCGGGTACGTGGGCCCAAGCCCACTCGGAAGGTGTGGGATATAGCACACGAAAATATAGGAATCAGGCGGAATTCTTGATATTTGGCCGTATAACGCAAACAACGAGGAAAGGTCATGGCGGGGCATTGAATATGGTTCCTTAGGTCGTATTTTATGGACCAAAAATATTTTAGGCGATCCGAGTCCGGGGAACTTGGCACACTCGGAAGGCGTGGGCTATAGCACACCAAAATATGGGAATCATGCGGAATGCTAGTTATTTGGCCGCAAAATGCATAAAATAAGGAACGATCATGGCGGGGTGGTGACAATGGTTCCTTATGTACTATTTGAAGGCCTGGAAAAGTTTTAGGCGATCCGGATCTAGGGGGCTGGGCCCACTTGGAAGGCATGGGCTATATCACACGAAAATATGGAAATCGGACAGAATTCTAGCTTTTTGGCTGTAAAAAGAAAACAAACGTGGAACGGTCATGAAGTGTGGTTAAAATGGTTCCTTATGTCATATTTGATGGCCCAAAAAAGTTTTAGGCGATCTGGGTCAAGTGGGCCCGGGCCCACTTGGAAGGCGTGGATAAAAATATGGGAATCGGGCGGAATTCTAGTTTTTTTGTCATATAACGCAAAACAACGATGAAAGGTTATGGCGGGGAAGTGACTATGGTTCTTTAGGTCGTATTGGATGGCCCAAAAAATATTTAGGTAATCCGGGTCCGGGGGGACTGGGTCCACTCGGAAGGCATGTGCTATAGCATACGAAAATATGAGAATCATGCGAAATTCTAGTTTCTTGGCCGTAAAACGCAAAAAACGAGGAGCGGTCATGGAGGGGTGGTGACTTTGGTTCCTTAAGTCGTATTTGATGGCCCGAAAAATTTTTAGGTGATCCGGGTCCGGGGGCTGGAGACCACTCGGAAGGCGTGGTCTATAGCACACGAACAATAGGAATCGGGGGAATTCTAGTTTTGTAGCCGTAAAACGGAAACAAAAAGGAACGGTTATTACGGGGCGGTGACTATGGTTCCTTAGGTCGTATTTGATGGCCCAAAAAACATTTAGGCAATCCGGGTCCGGGGGGACCGGGTCCACTCGGAAGGCACCGGCTATAGCACACGAAAATATGGAAATCGTGCGAAATTCTAGTTTCTTGGCCGTAAAATGCAAATAAAGAGGAGCGGCTATGGAGGGGCGGTGACTTTGGTTCCTTAGGTCATATTTGATGGCCCGAAAAAATTTTAGGCGATCCAGGTCCAGGGGCCGGGGACCACGCGGAAGGCGTGGGCTATAGTACATGAAAAATAAGAATCGGGGGAAATCTAGTTTTGTGGCTGTAAAAGGCAAAAAAAATGAGGAACGGTCATTATGGGGCGGTACCTATGGTTCACAAGGTCGTATTTGATGGCCCGAAAAATTTATAGGCGATCGGGATCCTCGGACTCGGGCCCACTCGGAATGTGTGGGCTATAGGACACGAAAATATGGGAATCAGGCGGAATTCTAGCTTTTTCGCCGTCAAATGCAAAAAATGAGGAAAGGTCATGGCGGGGTGGAGAATATGGTTCCTTAGGTCGTATTTGATGGCCCGTAAAGTTTTAGGCGATCCGGGTCCGGGGGCCCGAGCCCACTCGGAAGGCACACAAAATAAATGGGTGGAATTCTAGTTGTTTGGCCATACAACGCAAACAACGACGAAAGGTCATGGCGGGGCAGCGACTATGGTTCCTTATGTCGTATTTGATGGCTCGAAAAAAATTTAGGCGATCCGAGTCCGGGGGCCCTGGCCCATTCGGAAGGCGTGGGCTATAGCACACGAAAATATGGGAATCAGGCGGAATGCTAGTTTTTAAGCCGTAAAATGCATAAAATGAGAAACGATCATGGCGGGATGGTGACAATGGTTCCATAGATCGTATTTGATGGCCTGGAAAAGTTTTAGGCGATCCGGGTCTAAGGGGTCGGGCCCACTTGGAAGGTGTGGGTTATATCATACGAAAATATGTTAATCGGGCGAAATTCTAGTGTTTTAGCTGTAAAACACAAAACATCGAGGAACGGTCATGCGGAACGGAAACAATGATTTCTTAGGACGTATTTCATGGCCCGGAAAATTTTTAGACGATCGGGTTCCGGGGACCCAGGCACACTCGAAAGGTGTGGGCTATAGCACAGGAAAATATGGGAATCGGGCGGAATTCTAGTTTTTTGGCCGTAAAACGCAAATATACGAGGAACGGTCATGGAGGGGTGGTGACTATGGCTCCTTAGGTCATATTGGATGGCCGGAAAAATTTTAGGTGATTCGGGTATGGAAGGGGGTAGCCCACTCGGAAGGCGGCACACATAAATATGGTAATCGGGCGAAATTCTTATTTTTTGGCCGTAAAAAGGAACAAACGAGGAACGGTCATGGCAGGGCGGCGAGTATGGTTCCTTAAGTTGTAATTGATGACCCGAAAATTTTTTAGGCTATTTGGGTCCTAGAGGCCCGGGCCCACTCGAAAGGCGTCGGCTATAACACACGAAAATATGGGAATATGGCGGAATTCTTATTTTTCGGCCGTAAAATTCAAAAATCGAGGAAAGGTCATGGCGGTGTAGTGACTATGGTTCCTTAGGTCGTATTCGATGGCCCGTAAAATTTTATGCGATCCGAGTCCAGGGGGCCCAAGTCCACTCGGAAGGCGTGGGCTATAGCATACGGAAACATGGTAATCGGGCAGAATTCTAGTTTTTTGGCTGTAAAACGAAAACAAACTTGGAACGGTTATGGAGGGTGGTGACTATGGTTCCTTAGGTCATATTTGATGGTCCGAAAAAGTTTTAGGCGATCTCGATCCGGGGGGCCGGGGCCCACTCGGAAGGCGTAGACGAAAATATGGGAATCAAGCGGAATTCTAGTTGTTTGGCCATATAAAGCAAAACAATGAGGAAAGGTCATGGCGGGGAAGTGACTATGGTTCCTTAGGTCGTATTTGATGGCCCGAAAAACATTTAGGCAATTCGGGTACAGGGGACCGGGTCCACTCGGAAGGCATGAGCTATAGCACACAAAAAATAGGAAATGATGGAATTCTAGTTTTTTGGCCGAAAAATGCAAAACAACGAGGAACAGTCATTACGGGGCTGTGGCTATGGTTCCTTAGGTCGTATTTGATGGCCCGGAAAATTTTTAGATGATCCGGGTCGGGGGACTTGGGCACACTCGCAATGCGTGGGTTATAGCCAACGAAAATATGGGAATCAGACGAAATTCTAGTTTTTTAGCTGTAAAAAACAAAACATCAAGGAACGGTCATGGCGGTGCAGTAACTATGATTTCTTAGGACGTATTTCATGGCCCGGAAAATTTTTAGACGATCGGGTTCCGGGGACCCAGGCACACTCGGAAGGTGTGGGCTATAGCACAGGAAAATATGGGAATCGGGCGGAATTCTAGTTTTTTGGCCGTAAAACGCAAATATACGAGGAACGGTCATGGAGGGGTGGTGACTATGGCTCCTTAGGTCATATTGGATGGCCGGAAAAATTTTTAGGTGATTCGGGTATGGAAGGGGGCAGCCCACTCGGAAGGCGGCACACATAAATATGGTAATCGGGCGGAATTCTTATTTTTTGGCCGTAAAAAGGAACAAACGATTCATGGCAGGGCGGTGAGTATGGTTCCTTAAGTTGTAATTGATGGCCCGAAAGTGTTTTAGGCTATTTGAGTCCTAGAGGCCCGGGCCCACTCGAAAGGCGTCGGCTATAACACACGAAAATATGGGAATATGGCGGAATTCTTATTTTTCGGTCGTAAAATTCAAAAATCGAGGAAAGGTCATGGCGGTGTAGTGACTATGGTTCCTTAGGTCGTATTCGATGGCCCGTAAAATTTTATGCGATCCGGGTCCAGGGGGCCCAAGTCCACTCGGAAGGCGTGGGCTATAGCATACGGAAACATGGTAATCGGGCAGAATTCTAGTTTTTTGGCCGTAAAAAGGAAAAAATGAGGAACGATCATGGTAGGGAGGTGAGTATGGTTGCTTAGGTTGTAATTGATGGCCTGGAAAAGTTTTAGGCGATCCGGGTCCGAGGGCTCGGGCCCACTCGAAAGGCGTGGACTATAACACACGAAAATATGGGAATCTGGCGGAATTCTTATTTTCCGGCCGTAAAATGCAAAAACCGAGGAAAGGTCAGGGCAGTGTGGTGACTATGGTTCCTTAGGTCGTATTCGATGGCCTGTAAAATTTTAGGCGATCAGGGTCCAGGGGGCCCAAGCCCACTCGGAAGGCGTGGGCTATAGCACACGGAAATATAGGAATCGGGCGGAATTCTAGTTTTTTGGCCGTACAATGCAAACAACGAGGAAAGGTGATGGCGGGGTGGTGACTATGGTTCCTTAGGTCTTATTCTATGGCCTAGAAAATTTTAGGCGATCCGGGTACGTGGGCCCAAGCCCACTCGGAAGGTGTGGGATATAGCACACGAAAATATAGGAATCAGGCGGAATTCTAGATATTTGGCCGTATAACGCAAACAACGAGGAAAGGTCATGGCGGGGCATTGAATATGGTTCCTTAGGTCGTATTTTATGGACCAAAAATATTTTAGGCGATCCGAGTCCAGGGAACCTGGCACACTCGGAAGGCGTGGGCTATAGCACACCAAAATATGGGAATCATGCGGAATGCTAGTTATTTGGCCGCAAAATGCATAAAATGAGGAACGATCATGGCGGGGTGGTGACAATGGTTCCTTATGTACTATTTGAAGGCCTGAAAAAGTTTTAGGCGATCCGGATCTAGGGGCTGGGCCCACTTGGAAGGCGTGGGCTATATCACACGAAAATATGGAAATCAGACAGAATTCTAGCTTTTTGGCTGTAAAAAGAAAACAAACGTGGAACGGTCATTAAGTGTGGTTAAAATGGTTCCTTATGTCATATTTGATGGCCCAAAAAAGTTTTAGGCGATCTGGGTCAGGTGGGCCTGGGCCCACTTGGAAGGCGTGGATAAAAATATGGGAATCGGGCGGAATTCTAGTTTTTTTGTCATATAACGCAAAACAACGATGAAAGGTTATGGCGGGGAAGTGACTATGGTTCTTTAGGTCGTATTGGATGGCCCAAAAAATATTTAGGCAATCCGGGTCCGGGGGGACCGGGTCCACTCGGAAGGCAAGTGCTATAGCATACGAAAATATGAGAATCATGCGAAATTCTAGTTTCTTGGCCGTAAAACGCAAAAAACGAGGAGCGGTCATGGAGGGGTGGTGACTTTGGTTCCTTAGGTCGTATTTGATGGCCCGGAAAAATTTTAGGTGATCCGGGTCCGGGGGGCTGGAGACCACTCGGAAGGCGTGGTCTATAGCACACGAACAATAAGAATCGGGGGAATTCTAGTTTTGTAGCCGTAAAACGGAAACAAAAAGGAACGGTTATTACGGGGCGGTGACTATGGTTCCTTAGGTCGTATTTGATGGCCCAAAAAACATTTAGGCAATCCGGGTCCGGGGGGACCGGGTCCACTCGGAAGGCACCGGCTATAGCACACGAAAATATGGAAATCGTGCGAAATTCTAGTTTCTTGGCCGTAAAATGAAAATAAAGAGGAGCGGCTATGGAGGGGCGGTGACTTTGGTTCCTTAGGTCATATTTGATGGCCCGGAAAAATTTTAGGCGATCCAGGTCCAGGGGCTGGGGACCACGCGGAAGGCGTGGGCTATAGTACATGAAAAATAAGAATCGGGGGAAATCTAGTTTTGTGGCCGTAAAAGGAAAAAAAATGAGGAACGGTCGTTATGGGGCGGTACATATGGTTCACAAGGTCGTATTTGATGGCCCGAAAAATTTATAGGCGATCGGGATCCTCGGACTCGGGCCCACTCGGAATGTGTGGGCTATAGGACGCGAAAATATGGGAATCAGGCGGAATTCTAGCTTTTTCGCCGTAAAATGCAAAAAATTAGGAAAGGTCATGGCGGGGTGGAGAATATGGTTCCTTAGGTCGTATTCGATGGCCCGTAAAGTTTTAGGCGATCCGGGTCCGGGGGCCCGAGCCCACTCGGAAGGCACACAAAATAAATGGGTGGAATTCTAGTTGTTTGGCCATACAACGCAAACAACGACGAAAGGTCATGGCGGGGCAGCGACTATGGTTCCTTATGTCGTATTTGATGGCTCGAAAAAAATTTAGGCGATCCGTGTCCGGGGGCCCTGGCCCATTCGGAAGGCGTGGGCTATAGCACACGAAAATATGGGAATCAGGCGGAATGCTAGTTTTTAAGCCGTAAAATACATAAAATGAGAAACGATCATGGCGGGATGGTGACAATGGTTCCATAGATCGTATTTGATGGCCTGAAAAAGTTTTAGGCGATCCGGGTCTAAGGGGTCGGGCCCACTTGGAAGGTGTGGGTTATATCACACGAAAATATGGGAATCGGGCGAAATTTTAGTATTTTAGCTGTAAAACACAAAACATCGAGGAACGGTCATGCGGAACGGAAACAATGATTTCTTAGGACGTATTTCATGGCCCGGAAAATTTTTAGACGATCGGGTTCCGGGGACCCAGGCACACTCGGAAGGTGTGGGCTATAGCACAGGAAAATATGGGAATCGGGCGGAATTCTAGTTTTTTGGCCGTAAAACGCAAATATACGAGGAACGGTCATGGAGGGGTGGTGACTATGTCTCCTTAGGTAATATTGGATGGCCGGAAAATTTTTAGGTGATTCGGGTATGGAAGGGGGCAGCCCACTCGGAAGGCGGCACACATAAATATGGTAATCGGGCAGAATTCTTGTTTTTTGACCGTAAAAAGGAACAAACGAGGAACGGTCATGGCAGGGGGTGAGTATGGTTCCTTAAGTTGTAATTGATGGCCCGAAAATTTTTTAGGCTATTTGGGTCCTAGAGGCCCGGGCCCACTCGAAAGGCGTCGGCTATAACACACGAAAATATGGGAATATGGCGGAATTCTTATTTTTCGGCCGTAAAATTCAAAAATCGAGGAAAGGTCATGGCGGTGTAGTGACTATGGTTCCTTAGGTCGTATTCGATGGCCCGTAAAATTTTATGCGATCCGGGTTCAGGGGGCCCAAGTCCACTAGGAAGGCGTGGGCTATAGCATACGGAAACATGGTAATCGGGCAGAATTCTAGTGTTTTGGCTGTAAAACGAAAACAAACTTGGAACGGTTATGGAGGGTGGTGACTATGGTTCCTTAGGTCATATTTGATGGTCGGAAAAAGTTTTAGGCGATCTCGATCTGGGGGGCCGGGGCCCACTCGGAAGGCGTAGACGAAAATATGGGAATCAAGCGGAATTCTAGTTGTTTGGCCATATAAAGCAAAACAATGAGGAAAGGTCATGGCGGGGAAGTGACTATGGTTCCTTAGGTCGTATTTGATGGCCCGAAAAACATTTAGGCAATTCGGGTACGGGGGACCGGGTCCACTCGGAAGGCATGAGCTATAGCACACAAAAAATAGGAAATGATGGAATTCTAGTTTTGTGGCCGTAAAATGCAAAACAACGAGGAACGGTCATTACGGGGCTGTGGCTATGGTTCCTTAGGTCGTATTTGATGGCCCGGAAAATTTTTAGATGATCCGGGTCCGGGGACTTGGGCACACTCGCAATGCGTGGGTTATAGCCCACGAAAATATGGGAATCAGACGAAATTCTAGTTTTTTAGCTGTAAAAAACAAAACATAGAGGAATGGTCATGGCGGGGCGGTAACTATGGTTTCTTAGGACGTATTTCATGCCCCGAAAAATTTTTAGACGATCGGGTTCCGGGGACCCAGGCACACTCGGAAGGTGTGGGCTATAGCACAGGAAAATATGGGAATCAGGCGGAATTCTAGTGTTTTGGCCGTAAAACGCAAATACATGAGGAACGGTCATGGAGGGGTGGTGACTAAGGCTCCTTAGGTCATACTGGATGGCCGAAAAACTTTTAGGTGATTCGGGTATGGAAGGGGGCAGCCCACTCGGAAGGCGGCACACATAAATATGGTAATCGGGCGGAATTCTTGTTTTTTGGCCGTAAAAAGGAACAAACGAGGAACGGTCATGGCAGGGCGGTAAGTATGGTTCCTTAAGTTGTAATTGATGGCCCGAAAATTTTTTAGGCTATTTGGGTCCTAGAGGCCCGGGCCCACTCGAAAGGCGTCGGCTATAACACACGAAAATATGGGAATATGGCGGAATTCTTATTTTTCGGCCGTAAAATTCAAAAATCGAGGAAAGGTCATGGCGGTGTAGTGACTATGGTTCCTTAGGTCGTATTCGATGGCCCGTAAAATTTTATGCGATCCGGGTTCAGGGGGCCCAAGTCCACTCGGAAGGCGTGGGCTATAGCATACGGAAACATGGTAATCGGGCAGAATTCTAGTTTTTTGGCCGTAAAAAGGAAAAAACGAGGAACGATCATGGTAGGGCGGTGAGTATGGTTCCTTAGGTTGTAATTGATGGCCTGGAAAAGTTTTAGGCGATCCGGGTCCGAGGGCTCGGGCCCACTCGAAAGGCGTGGACTATAACACACGAAAATATGGGAATCTGGCGGAATTCTTATTTTCCGGCCGTAAAATGCAAAAACCGAGGAAAGGTCAGGGCAGTGTGGTGACTATGGTTCCTTAGGTCGTATTCGATGGCCTGTAAAATTTTAGGCGATCAGGGTCCAGGGGGCCCAAGCCCACTCGGAAGGCGTGGGCTATAGCACACGGAAATATAGGAATCGGGCGGAATTCTAGTTTTTTGGCCGTACAACGCAAACAATGAGGAAAGGTGATGGCGGGGTGGTGACTATGGTTCCTTAGGTCTTATTCTATGGCCTAGAAAATTTTAGGCGATCCGGGTACGTGGGCCCAAGCCCACTCAGAAGGTGTGGGATATAGCACACGAAAATATAGGAATCTGGCGGAATTCTAGATATTTGGCCGTATAACGCAAACAACGAGGAAAGGCATGGCGGGGCATTAAATATGGTTCCTTAGGTCGTATTTTATGGACCGAAAATTTTTTAGGCGATCCGAGTCCGGGGAACTTGGCACACTCGGAAGGCGTGGGCTATAGCACACCAAAATATGGGAATCATGCGGAATGCTAGTTATTTGGCCGCAAAATGCATAAAATGAGGAACGATCATGGCGGGGTGGTGACAATGGTTCCTTATGTAGATTTGATGGCCTGGAAAAGTTTTAGGCGATCCGGATCTAGGGGGCTGGGCCCACTTGGAAGGCGTGGGCTATATCACATGAAAATATGGAAATCGGACGGAATTCTAGCTTTTTGGCTGTAAAAAGAAAACAAACGTGGAACGGTCATGAAGTGTGGTTAAAATGGTTCCTTATATCATATTTGATGGCCCAAAAAAGTTTTAGGCGATCTGGGTCAGGTGGGCCCGGGCCCACTTGGAAGGCGTGGATAAAAATATGGGAATCGGGCGGAATTATAGTTTTTTTGTCATATAACGCAAAACAACGAGGAAAGGTTATGGCGGGGAAGTGACTATGGTTCTTTAGGTCGTATTGGATGGCCCAAAAAATATTTAGGCAATCCGGGGGGACCGGGTCCACTCGGAAGGCATGTGCTATAGCATACGAAAATATAAGAATCATGCGAAATTCTAGTTTCTTGGCCGTAAAATGCAAAAAATGAGGAGCGGTCATGGAGGGGTGGTGACTTTGGTTCCTTAGGTCGTATTTGATGGCCCGGAAAAATTTTAGGTGATCCGGGTCCGGGGGGCTGGAGACCACTCGGAAGGCGTGGTCTATAGCACACGAACAATAGAAATCGGGGGAATTCTAGTTTTGTAGCCGTAAAACGGAAACAAATAAGGAACGGTTATTACGGGGCGGTGACTATGGTTCCTTAGGTCGTATTTGATGGCCCAAAAAATATTTAGGCAATCCGGGTCCGGGGGGACCGGGTCCACTCGGAAGGCACCGGCTATAGCACACGAAAATATGAAAATCGTGCGAAATTCTAGTTTCTTGGCCGTAAAATGCAAATAAAGAGGAGCGGCCATGGAGGGGCAGTGACTTTGGTTCCTTAGGTCATATTTGATGGCCCGGAAAATTTTTAGGCGATCCAGGTCCAGGGGCCGGGGACCACGCGGAAGGCGTGGGCTATAGTACATGAAAAATAAGAATCGTGGGAAATCTAGTTTTGTGGCCGTAAAAGGCAAAAAAATGAGGAACGGTCATTATGGGGCGGTACCTATGGTTCACAAGGTCGTATTTGATGGCCCAAAAAATTTATAGGCGATCGGGATCCTCGGACCCGGGCCCACTCGGAATGCGTGGGCTATAACACACGAAAATATGGGAATCAGGCGGAATTCTAGCTTTTTCGCCGTAAAATGCAAAAAATGAGGAAAGGTCATGGCGGGGTGGAGAATATGGTTCCTTAGGTCGTATTCGATGGCCCGTAAAGTTTTAGGCGATCCGGGCCCGGGGGCCCGAGCCCACTCGGAAGGCACACAAAAAAAATGGGTGGAATTCTAGTTGTTTGGCCATACAACGCAAACAACGACGAAAGGTCATGGCGGGGCAGTGACTATGGTTCCTTATGTCGTATTTGATGGCTCGAAAAAAATTTAGGCGATCCGAGTCCGGGGGCCCTGGCCCATTCGGAAGGCATGGGCTATAGCACACGAAAATATGGGAATCAGGCGGAATGCTAGTTTTTAAGCCGTAAAATGCATAAAATGAGAAACGATCATGGCGGGATGGTGACAATGGTTCCATAGATCGTATTTGATGGCTTGGAATAGTTTTAGGCGATCCCGGTCTAAGGGGTCGGGCCCACTTGGAAGGTGTGGGTTATATCACACGAAAATATGGGAATCGGGCGAAATTCTAGTGTTTTAGCTATAAAACACAAAACATCGAGGAACGGTCATGCGGAACGGAAACAATGATTTCTTAGGACGTATGTCATGGCCCGGAAAATTTTTAGGTGATCCGGATCTAGGGGGATGGGCCCACTTGGAAGGCGTGGGCTATAACACACGAAAATATGGGAATCGGACGGAATTCTAGCTTTTTGGCTGTAAAACGAAAACAAACGTGGAACGGTCATGGAATGTGGTGACTATGGTTCCTTAGGTCATATTTGATGTCCCGAAAAAGTTTTAGGCGATCTGGGACCGGGAAGCCCGGGCCTACTCGGAAGGCGTGGACGAAAATATAGGAATCGGGCGGAATTCTAAATATTTTGCCTTATAACGCAAAACAACGAGGAAAGGTCATGGTGGGGAAGTGACTATGGTTCCTTAGGTCGTATTGGATTACCCGAAAAAGATTTAGGCAATCCGGGTCTGGGGGGACCGGGTCTACTCGGAAGGCATGTGCTATAGCACGCGAAAATATGGGAATCGTGCGAAATTCTAGTTTCTTGGCTGTAAAACGCAAAAAAAGAGGAGTGGTCATGGCGAGGTGGTGACTTTGGTTCCTTAGGTCGTATTTGATGGCCCGAAAAATTTTTAGGCGATCCGGATCAAGGGATTTGGGGATCACTCGGAAGGCGTGGGCTATAGCAAACGAAAAATGGAAATCAGGGGAATTCTAGTTTTGTGGCTGTAAAATGCAAAAAATAAGAAACGGTCATTACGGGGTGGTGACTATGTTTCCTTAGGTCGTATGTGATGGCCCGAAAAATATTTAGGCAATCCAGGTCCGGGGGGACCGGGTCCACTCGGAAGGCATGGGCTATAGCACACGAAAATATGGAAATCGTGCGAAATTCTAGTTACTTGGCCGTAAAGTGCTAAAAAAGAGGAGTGGTCATGGTGGGGCGGTGACTTTGGTTCCTTAGGTCGTATTTGATGGCCCGGAAAAAGTTTAGGCAATCCGGGTCTGGGGGCCGGGGACCACTCGGAAGGCGTGGGCTATAGCAAACGAAAAATAGGAAACAAGGGAATTCTAGATTTGTGGCCTTAAAACGCAAAACAAATGAGGAGCGGTCATTACGGGGCAGTAACTATGGTTCCTAAGGTCATATTTGATGGCCCGGAAAATTTTTAGGCGATCCGGGTCCGGGGACCCGGTCCCACTCGCAAGGCATGGGCTATGGCACGCGAAAATATGGGAATCGGGCGGAATTCTAGTTATTTAACCGTAAAACACAAAACATCGAGGAACGGTCATGGCGGGCCGATAACTATGGTTTCTTATGACGTATTTCATGGCCCAAAATATTTTTAGGCGATCGGGATCCGGGGACCCGGGCCTACTCGAAAGGCGTGGGCTATAGCACACAAAAAAATGAGAATCAGGCGGAATTCTAGTTTTTTGGTCGTAAAACGCAAAAAATGAGAAAAGGCCATGGCGGGGTGGTGATTATGGTTCCTTAGGTCGTATACGATGGCCCGTAAAGTTTTAGGCTATCCGGGTCCGGGGGGTCCATGCCCACTCGGAAGGCGTGGGCTATAGCACACGAAAATATGGGAATCAGGCGGAATTCTAGTTTTTTGGCAATACAACGCAAACAACGAGGAAAGCTCATGGTGGGTCAGTGACTATGGTTCCTTATATCATATTTGATGGCCCAAAAAAATTTTAGGCGATCCGAGTCTGGGGGCCCTGGCCCACTCGGAAGGCATGGGCACACAAAAATATGGGAATCGGGCGGAATGCTATTTTTTGGGCCGTAAAATGCATAAAACGAGGAACGAACTTGGCTAGGTGGTGACAATGGTTCCTTAGGTAGTATTTGATGACCTGGAAATGCTTTAGGTGATCCGGGTCTAAGGGGTTTGGCCCACTTGGAAGATGTGGGCTATAGCACACGAAAATATGGAAATAAGGCGGAATTCTACCTTATTGGCTGTAAAACGCTAAAAAAATGTGAAACGGTCATGGTGGGGCGGTGACTATGGTTCCTTAGGTCAGGGGGGCCTGGGCCCACTCGGAAGGCGTGGACGAAAATATGGGAATCGGGCGAAATTCTAGTTGTTTGGCCATATTACGCAAAACAACGAGGAAAGGTCATGGCGCGGCAGTGACTATGGTTCCATTGTTCGTATTTGATGGATTGGAAAACTTTTAGGCAATCCGGGTCCACTCGGAAGGCGTGGGATAGCACACGGAAATATGGGAATTATGCGAAATTCTAGTTTCTTGACCGTAAAATGCAAAAAACCAGGAGTGATCATGGTGTGGCAGTGACTATTATTCCTTATGTCATATTTGATGGCCCGAAAATTTTTTAGGCGATCCGAGTCCGGGGCCCTGGCCCACTCGGAAGGCGTGGGCTATAACACACAAAAATATGGGAATCAGGCGGAATGCTAGTTTTTGGTCCGTAAAATGCATAAAATGAGGAACGATCATGGAGGAGTGGTGACAATGGTTATTTAGGTCGTATTGGATGGCCTGGAAAAGTTTTAGGCGATCCGAGTCTGTGGGGTCGGGCCCACTTGGAAGGTATGGGCTATAGCACACGAAAATATGGGAATCATGCAGAATTCTAGCTTTTTGGCTGTAAAATGCAAAATGTGGAACGGTCATGGCGGGGCGGTGACTATGGTTCCTTAGGTCATATTTGATGGCCCAGAAAAGTTTTAAGCGATCTGGGTCCGGGCGGCCCGGGCCCACTCGGAAGGCGTGGACGAAAATATGTGAATCGGGCGGAATTCTAGTTGTTTGGCCATATAACGCAAAACAATGAGGAACGTTCATGGTGGGGCAGTGACTATGGTTCCTTTTTTCGTATTTGATGGCTCGAAAAACTTTTAGGCAATCCGGGGCCACTCGGAAGGCATGGGCTATAGCACATGAAAATATGGGAATCGTGCGAAATTCTAGTTTCTTGGCCGTAAAACGCAAAAAACCCAGGAGAGGTCATGGTGGGTTGGTGAATATTGTTCCTTAGGTTGTATTTGATGGCCTGGAAAACTTTTAGGTGATCCGTATCCGTGGGGCCCGGGACCACTCGGAAGGCGTGGGCTATAGCACACGAAAAATATGAATCAGGCGGAATTCTAGTTTTGTGGCCGTAAAACTCAAAAAAGAGGAGGAACGGTCATTACAAGGTAGTGAATATGGTTCCTTAGGTCATATTTGATGGCCATGAAAATTTTTAGGTGATCCGGGTCTAGGGGCCCTGGCCTACTCAGAAGGCGTGGGCTATATCACACGAAAATATGGAAATTAGGCGGAATTCTAGTTTTTTGGCCATAAAACGTAAAACATCGGGGAACGGTCATGGCGTGGTGGTAACTATGGTTTCTTAGGTTATATTTCATGGCTCGAAAAAGTTTTAGGCGATCGGGGTCCGGGGGGTCTGGGCCCACTCGAAAGGCGTGGGCTATAGCACACGCAAATATGGGAATCAGGCGGAATTCTCGTTTTTTGGCCGTAAAATGCAAATATACGAGGAACAGTCATAGCGGGGCGGGGGGGGGGGAGGGGGGTGACTATGGTTCCTTAGGTTTTATTTGATGGCCCGAAAAAATTTTAGGCGATCCGAGTCCGGGGGCCCGGGCCCACTCGAAAGGCGTTGGCTATATTAGCACACTAAAATATGGAAATCAGGCGGAATTCTAGTTTTTCTACCGTAAAATGCAAACAAACGAGGAAAGATTATGGCAGGGTGGTGACTATGGTTCCTAAGGTCGTATTCCTTGTCCCGGAAAATTTTAGGCGATCCGGGTCCGGGGGGCCCAATCCCACTCGGAAGGCGTGGGCTATAGCACACGGAAATCTAGAAATCGGGCAGAATTCTACATTTTTGGTCGTATAACGCAAATAACGAGGAAAGGTCAGGGCGGGGCTGTAACTATGGTTCCTTAGGTCATATTTGATAGCCCGAAAAAAATTTAGACGATCCGAGTCCGGGGGGCTTGGCCCACTCGGTAGGCGTGGGCTATACCTCACGAAAATATGGGAATCATGCGGAATGCTAGTTTTTTGGCCGTCAAATGCATAAAACGAGGAAAGATCATGGTAGGGTGGTGACAATGGTTCCTTAGGTTGTATTTGATGGCCTGGAAAAGTTTTAAGCGATCCGGCTCTGGGGGGTCGGGCCCACTTGGAAGGCGTGAGCTATAGCACACAAAAATATGGGAATCAGGGAGAATTTTAGGTTTTTGGCTGTAAAATGCTAAATAATGTGGAACGGTCATGGCAGGGTGGTAACTATGGTTCCTTAGGTCATATTTGATGGCCCGGAAAAGTTTTAGGCGATCAAGGTCAGGGGGCCCGGGCCCACTCGAAAGGCGTGGACGAAAATATTGGAATCAGGTGCAATTCTAGTTTTTGGCCATATAACACAAAACAACAAGGAAAGGTCATGGCGGGGCAGTGACTATGGTTCCTTCGGTCGTATTTGAAGGCCCATAAAAATTTTAGGCGATCCGGGGGGACCGGGTCCACTCGGAAGGCGAGGGCTATAGCACACGAAAATATGGGAATCAGGCGGAATTCTAGGTTTTTGGCCGTAAAATGCAAAAAACGAGGAAAGGTCATGGCGGGGTGGTGACTATGGTTCCTTAGGTCGTATTTGATGGCCCGTAAAATTTTAGGCGATCCGGGTCCGGAGGCCCAAGCGCACTCGGAAGGCGTTGGCTATAGCACGCGAAAAAATGGAAATCGGGCAAAATTCTAGTTTTTTGGCAGTACAACGCAAACAACGAGGAAAGGTCATGGAAGGGGAGTCACTATTGTTCCTTATGTCGTATTTGATGTACCGAAAAAAATTTAGGCGATCCTAGTCTGGTGGCCCTGGCCCACTCGGAAGGTGTGGGCTATAGCACACGAAAATATGGGAATGAGACGGAATTCTAGTTTTTTGGCCGTAAAATGTAAAAAATGAGGAAATGTCATGGCGGGGTGGTGACTATGGTTCCTTAGGCCGTATTTGATGGCCTGGAAAAGTTTTAGGCGATCCGAGTCTGAGGGGTCGGACCCACTTGGAAGGCGTCGGCTATAGCACACGAAAATATGAGAACCAGGCGGAATTCTAGCTTTTTGGCTGTAAAATACAAAACAAAATGTGGCACGGTCCTGGCGTGGCGGTGACTATGGTTCCTTAGGTCATATTTGATGGTACGAAAAATTTTTAGGCGATCTGGGTCCGGGGGGCTTGGTCCCACTCGGAAGGCGTGGTCTATAGCATACAAAAATATGGGAATCAGGCGGAATGCTTGTTTTTGGTCCTTAAAATGTTTAAAATGAGGAACGATCATGGAAGGGTGGTAACAATGGTTCTTTAGGTCGTATTTGATAGCTTGGTAAAGTTTTAGGCGATCCGAGTATGTGGGGTCGGGCCCACTTTGAAGGCGTGGGCTATAGCACACGAAAATATGGGAATCATGCAGAATTCTAGCTTTTTGGCTGTAAAATGCAAAATATGGAACGGTCATGGCGGGGTGGTGACTATGGTTCCTTAGGTCATGCCTGGTCCCACTCGGAAGGCATGGACGAAAATATGGGAATCAGGCGAAATTCTAGTTGTTTGACCATATAACGCAAAACAGAGAGGAAATTTCATGGAGGGGCAGTGACTATGGTTCCTTTGTTCGTATTTGATGGCCCGGAAAACTTTTAGGCAATCCGGGTCCACTCGGAAGGCGTGGGCTATAGCAGATGAAAATATGGGAATCGTGCGAAATTCTAGTTTCTTGGCCGTAAAACACAAAAAAAACCAGGAGCGGTCATGGAGGGTCAGTGAATATGGTTCCTTAGGTTGTATTTGATGGCCTGAAAAAATATTAGGTGATCCGGGTCCGGGGGGCCCGGGACCACTCGGAAGGCGTGGGCTATAGCACACAAAAAATATGAATCAGGCGAAATTCTAGTTTTGTGGCCGTAAAACTCAAAAAAGAGGAGGAATAGTCATTACAAAGTAGTGACTATGATTCCTTAAGTCGTATTTGATGGCCATGAAAATTTTTAGGTGATCCGGGTCTAGGGGCCCGGGCCTACTCAGAAGGCGTGGGCTATATCACACGGAAATATGGGAATCAGACGGAATTCTAGTTTTATGGCCATAAAATGCAAAACATCGAGGAACGGTCATGACGGGGCGGTAACTATGGTTTCTTAGGTCATATTTCATGGCCCGAAAATATTTTAGGCGATAGGGGTCCGGGGGGTCTGGGCCCACTCGGAAGGCGTGGGCTATAGCACACGCAAATATGGGAATCAGGCGAAATTCTCATTTTTTGGCCGTAAAATGCAAATATACGAGGAACAGTCATAGCGGGGCGGTGACTATGGTTCCTTAGGTTATATTGGATGGCCCGAAAAATTTTTAGGCGGTCCGAGTCCAGGGGCCCGGGCCCACTCGAAAGGCGTTGGCTATATTAGCACATGAAAGTATGGGAATCAGGCAGAATTCTAGTTTTTTGGCCGTAAAACGCAAACAAACGAGGAAAGGACATGGAGGGGTGGTGACTATGGTTCCTTAGGTCGTATTTGATGGCCCGTAAAATTTTAGGCGATCCAGGTCCGGGGGCCCAAGCCCACTCGGAAGGTGTTGGCTATAGCACATGAAAATATGGGAATCGGGTGAAATTCTAGTTTTTTGGACGTACAAAGCAAACAATGAGGAAAGGTCATGGCGGGGCTGTGACTATGGTTCCTTAGGTCGTATTTGATGGGCCGAAATTTTGTTTGCCGATCCGAGTCCGAGAGGCCTGGCCCACTCGGAAGGCGTGGCCTATAGCACATGAAAATATGGGAATCAGGCGGAATGCTAGTTTTTTGGCCGTAAAATGCATAAAACGAGGAACGATCAGGCAGGGTGGTGAAAATGGTTCCTTAGGTTTTCTTTGATGGCCTGGAAAAGTTTTAGGTGATCCGGCTCTGGGGGGTCGGACCCACTTGGAAGGCGTGGGCTATAGCACACGAAAATTTGGGAATCAGGCAGAGTTTTAGGTTTTTGGCTGTAAAATGCTAAATAATGTGGAACGGTCATGGTAGGGTGGTGACTATGGTTCCTTAGGTCATATTTGATGGCCCGAAAAAGTTTTAGACGATCAAGGTCCGGGGGGCCCGGGCCCACTAGAAAGGCATGGACGAAAATATGGGAATCGGGCGCAATTCTAGTTTTTGGCCATATAACACAAAATAACAAGGAAAGGTCATGGCGGGGCAGTGACTATGGTTCCTTAGGTAGTATTTAATGGCCCGAAAAACTTTTAGGCAATCCGGGTCCGGGGGGAACGGGTCCACTCGAAAGGCGAGGGCTATAACACACGCAAATATGGGAATCATGCGAAATTCTAGTTTTTTGTCAGTAAAATGCAAAAAAACGAGGAACGATCATGGCGGGGCAGTGACTATGGTTCCTTAGGTCGTAATTGATGGCCCATAAAAATTTTAGGCGATCCGGGGGGTCCGAGACCCCTCCGAAGGCGTGGGCTATAACACACAAAAATATGGGAATCAGGCGGAATTCTAGTTTTTTGGCCGAAAAATACAAATAACGAGGAAAGGTCATGGCGGGGTGGTGACTATGGTTCCCTAGGTCGCATTTGATGGCCCGTAAAATTTTTGGCGATCCGGGTCCAGAGGCCCAAGCGCACTCGGAAGGCGTTGGCTATAGCACACGAAAATATGGAAATCTGGCAAAATTCTAGTTTTTTGGCCGTACAACGCAAACAACGAGGAAAGGTCATGGAAGGGGAGTCACTATTGTTCCTTATGTCGTATTTGATGGACCAAAATTTTTTTAGGCGATCCTAGTCTGGTGGCCCTGGCCCACTCGGAAGGTGTGGGCTATAGCACACGAAAATATGGGAATCAGACGGAATTCTAGTTTTTTGGCCGTAAAATGTAAAAAATGAGGAAATGTCATGGCGGGGTGGTGACAATGGTTCCTTAGGTCGTATTTGATGGCATGGAAAAGTTTTAGGCGATCCGAGTCTGAGGGGTCGGGCCCATTTGGAAGGCGTCGGCTATAGCACACGAAAATATGAGAATCAGGCGGAATTCTAGCTTTTTGGCTGTACAATGCAAAAAAAAAGTGGAACGGTTATGGTGGGGCGATGACTATGGTTCCTTAGGTCATATATGATGGGAAAATATGGGAATCAGGCGGAATTCTAGTTGTTTGGCCATATAACACAAAACAACGAGGAAAGGTCATGGAGGGGCAGTGACTATGGTTCCTTAGGTCGTATTTGATGGTCCGGAAAATTTTTAGGCAATCCGGGTCCGGGGGGACCGAGTCCACTCGGAAGGCGAGGGCTATAGAACACGAAAATATGGGAATCAAGGGAAATTCTAATTTTTTGTCCGTAAAATGCAAAAAACGAGGAACGATCATGGAGGGGCGGTGACTATGGTTCCATAGGTCGTATTTGATGGCCCAGAAAAATTTTAGGCGATCCGGGTCCGGGGGGCCGGGGAACACTCGGAAGGCATGGGCTATGAACACGAAAATATGGGAATGAGGCGGAATTTTAGTTTTTTGACCGTAAAATGCAAAAAACAAGGATCGATCAAGGCGGGGCGGTGACTATGGTTCCTTAGGTCGTATTTGAAGGCCCATAAAAATTTTAGGCGATCCGGGGGGCCAGGGACCACTCGGAAAGCGTTGGCTATAATAGCACACGAAAATATGGGAATCACGCGGAATTCTATTGTTTTCGCCGTAAAATACATAAAATGAGGAACGATCATGGCGGGGTGGTGACAATGGTTCCTTAGTTCGTATTGGATGGCCTGGAAAAGTTTTAGGCGATCCGAGTCGGAGGGGTCGGGCCCACTTGGAAGGCGTGGGCTATAGCATACGAAAATATGGGAATTAGGCGGAATTCTAGCTTTTTGGCTATAAAATGCAAAAAGACATGGAACGGTCATGGCGGGGCGGTGACTATGGATCCTTAGGTCATATTTGATGGCCCGGAAAAGTTTTAGGCGATCTGGGTCCGGGGGCCGGGCCCACTCGAAAGGCGTGGACGAAAATATGGGAATCAGGCGGAATTCTAGTTTTTTCACCATATAACACAAAACAACGATGAAAGGTCATGGAGGGGCAGTGACTATTGTTCCTTAGGTCGTATTTGATGGCCCGGAAAACCTTTAGGCAATCCGGGTCCACTCGGAAGGCGAGGTCTATAGCACACGAAAATATGGGTATCATGCGAAATTCTAGTTTTTTGTCCGTAAAATGCAAAAAAACGAGCAACGATCATGGCGGGGTGGTGACTATGGTTCCTTAGGTCGTATTTGATGGCCCAGAAAAATGTTAGGCGATCCGGGTCCGGGGGGCCAGGGACCACTCGGAAGGCGTGGGCTATAGCACACAAAAATATGGGAATCAGGCAGAATTCTAGTTTTTTTTGCCGTAAAAAGCAAAAAACAAGGAAAGGTCATGGAGGGGTGGTGACTATGGTTCCTTAGGTCGTATTTGATGGCCCGTAAAATTTTAGGTGATCCAGGTCCGAGGGCCCAAGCCCACTCGGAAGGCGTTGGCTATAGCACACGAAAATATGGGAATCGGGTGAAATTCTAGTTTTTTGGACGTACAAAGCAAACAACGGGGAAAGGTCATGGAAGGGAAGTGACTATTGTTCCTTATGTCGTATTTGATGGCCCAAATTGTTTTTAGGCGATCCGAGTCCGATGGCCCTGGCCCACTCGGAAGGCGTGGCCTATAGCACATGAAAATATGGGAATCAGGCGGAATGTTAGTTTTTGGGCCGTAAAATGCATAAAACGAGGAACGATCATGGCGGGGTGGTGACAATGGTTCCTTAGGTCGTATCTGATGGCCTGGAAAAGTTTTTGGTGATCCAAGTCTGAGGGGTCGGGCCCACTTGGAAGGCGTGGGCTATAGCACACGAAAATATGGGAATTAGGTGGAATTCTACCTCTTTGGCTGTAAAACGCACAAAAATGTGGAATGGTCAGGGTGGGGCAGTGACTATGGTTACTTAGGTCATATTTGATGGCCCGAAAAAGTTTTAGGCGATCTGGATCCGGGGAGCCTGGGCCCACTCGGAAAGCGTGGACGAATATATGGGAATTATGCGGAATTTCGGTTGTTTGGCCATGTAGTGCAAAACAACGACGAACGGTCATGGAGGGGCAGTGACTATGGTTCCTTTGGTCGTATTTGATGGCCCGGAAAATTTTTAGCCAATCCGAGTCCACTCGGAAGGCATGGGCTATAGCACACGAAAATATGGGAATCGTGCAAAATTCTAGTTTCTTGGCCGGAAAACGCAAAAAAACTAGGAGCGGTCATGGCGTGGCGGTGACTATGGTTCCTTAGGTTGTATTTGATGGCCTGGAAAATTTTTAGGCGATCCAGATCCGGGGGGCCCGGGACCACTTAGTATTCGTGGGCTATAGCACACGAAAAATATGAATTGGGCAGAATTCTAGTTTTGTGGACGTAAAATGCAAAAAAACGAAGAACGGTCATGGCGTGGTTGTGACAATGGTTCCTTAGGTCGTATTTGATGGCCTGGAAATGTTTTAGGCGATCTGGGTCTGGTCGGGCCCACTCGGAAGGCGTGGGCTATACCACACGAAACAATGGGAATCGAGCGAAATTCTAGTTTATTGGCCGTAAAATGCAAAAAATGAGGAACAGTCATTACGGGGCGGTGACTATGGTTCCTTAAGTCGTATTTGATGGCCCGAAAAAAATTTAGGCGATCCGGGTCCGGGGGTCCTAGGCCAACTCGTAAGGCGTGGGCTATAGCACACGAAAATATGGGAATTAGGCGGAATTCTAGTTTTTTGGCTGTAAAACGCACAACAACGAGGAACGGTTATGGCGGGGCGGTAACTATGGTTTATTAGGACGTATTTCATGGCACGGAAAATTTTTATGCAATCGGGATCTGGACGGTTCGGGCCCACTCGGAAGGCGTGGGATATAGCACACGAAAATATGGGAATCGGGTGAAATTCTAGTTTTTTGGCCATATAACGCAAAACAATGAGGAAAGGCCATGGCGGGTTAGTGACTTTGGTTCCTTAGGTCGTATTTGATTGCCCGAAAAACTTTTAGGCAATCCGGGTCTGGGGGGACCGGGTCCACTCGTAAGGTGTGTGCTATTAGCACACGAAAATATAGGAATCGTGCAAAATTCTAATTTCCTGGCCGTAAAGTGCAAAAACAAGAGGAGCGGTCATGGAAGGGCGTTGACTTTGGTTCCGTAGGTCGTATTTTATTGCCCGGAAAAATTTTAGGCGATCCGGGTCCAGGGGGCCGGGGACCACTCGGAAGGCGTGGGCTATAGCACACGAAAAATGGGAATCGGGCGGAATTCTAGTTTTCTTGCTGTAAAACGCAAAAATATGAGGATCGGTCATTACGAGGCAGTGACTATGGTTCCTTAGATCATATTGGATGGCCCAGAAAAATTTTAGGCGGACCGGGTCCGAGGACCCGGGCCCACTCGCAAGGCGTAGCACAAGAAAATATGGGAATCTGGCGGAATTCTAGTTTTTTTACTGTAAAACGCAAAATAACATGGAACGGTTATGGAAGGGTGGCGACTATGGTTCCTTAGGTCATATTTGATGGTCCGAAAATGTTTTAGGCTATCTGGGTCTGGAGGGCCCGGGCCCACTCGCAAGGCGTGGAGGAAAATATGGGAATCGGGCGGAATTCTAGTTTTTTAACAATATAACGCAAAACAACAAGGAAAGGTCATGTTGGGGCAGTGACTATGGTCCCTTTGGTCGTATTTGATGGCCCGGAAAACTTTTAGGCAATCCGGGTCCACTCGGAAAGCGTGGGCTATAGCACACGAAAATATAGGAATCGTGCGAAATTCAAGTTTCTTGGGCGTAAAATGCAAAAAAACCAGGAGCAGTCATGGAGGGGCGGTGACTATGGCTTTTGACTACGTATTAGCGCCTTTTAACTTTTGTTTTATTCTAAAAGCATTGAATTTTGTGCCCTAAACTAATAAAATTATGCAAAATTGCAAGAATGCTGGAAGTTGGGCTCCCGGGATGAAATTCGACTAAAAAGGGAGCAGTCTAAGCACAAGGAAATAAAAGGAACAAAAGCACAAATTGTACGGTCCGTAGAATATATTGCGGACCGCAGAATTATATCTACGACCGCAAGCAAAGAAGGAAAAATTTGTAGACAATTGTGCAAATTACGGACCGCAAATGAAATGTGCGGCCGCAAAAGTTGGGCTAGGAGACAAGATTAGAGAGTATGCAAATTACCAAGTCTAGAACCTAAGTGAATTGCAGACCACACAACATTTGTGCGGCCGCAACCCTAATATTGCGGACCGTAGAAGATTGTTTTACAGCCGCAGTTCTAAATTTGTGGACCGCAGAAAAGTTGCTTTGCGGCCGCAGTTCAGAATTGTGCGTCCGGAGAACTCCAGCTCCTGTCAGATGTAGAAATCTGCAGACCGCACATGAAATTGAGTGGCCGTAGAACCTCCCGAGGGGTATTTTTGTCTGAGATTTTTAGCCTTGTATAAATAGACGAGTTTCATAAAATTAGGTCAAGTTTGAACCTCTGCAATTACTGTAGCCGTTTTTCTTTGCCATTTTTGAAAGTTTACTTTCCTTTGGTGTGTTTTACAATAGATTTAATCATTTTAAGTTGTCATTATGAGTTTAATTAGTCTTTCTTCTCTATTTTCTTCAAACCCAAGTCTGAGTAGCTAGATTTTTACTAAGGTTATGACCCAACCCTAGTGTGTAAACCTTATGGGTATCTAAATTAGTGTTTGTTTATGATTGAGTGTTTATTATTTAGCTTAATTCATGCTTTAATTTGTAGAATTAATGGTTGCAAACATTAGTTCATACCTATTTGACTTAGTGCAAATAAACCAGGGGAGATCCAGCCCAAGATGCAAATAAACCAGGGAAGGTCCATCCCAATGCAAATAAACCAGGGCAGATCTAGCCCAATACAAATGAACTAGGGCAGATCCAGCCCAATGCAAATGATTGCTAGCAATTGCGTCCACTGTGGGTGTGTAGACTCCGAAGGGGCCGATCCATCCCAAGCGCTATAATAAGCCAAATCCAAGCATAAATCATTCTGTGACGTGCAGCCCGATCCCATAGATATCACTCACAATCAGGCCCTCGGCCTCACTCAGTCATCAACCTCTCCAGTCTCTCGGGCTCACAACACTTATGCTAAGCAGCTCAAATCAATAGTATGAGATGTGACTATATACAATAACATAGACTGAGATATGATATGTAGTGATGAATGCGACCGAGTACATAACTGCAATTAAGCAAATAACTCACATCAAAGAACGACCATTGTGGGTCCCAATAGTACCTGCATATAGCCTAAACATGTTTTCTAGCATGAATCATATCTCAAGTGCTCTAACACATAGAGTACAGTACAAGTATCCAGATAAGATAGCTACACAGTTCCATGGAATCGACTAAGTCACAATTTTTACGGTGCACGCCCCCACGTCTGTCACCTAGAATGCGCGTCCCATAACAGGTAATTTGAGGTTTCATAACCTCAACACCAAGTTTAGAAGTGTTACTTACCTCGAACAAGCCAAATTCAATTTCGAGCAAGCCAAGCGATGCTCCAAAATACCATCCTGCGCATACCGATCTTCGAACGACTCGATTCTAGACAAAAGCAACCCAAATACATCAATTAATGCCAAAGGAAACAAACCCAATCGATAAAGGTCGAATCTCTTATCAAAAGCCCAAAATCAACCCAAATGTCTAACCTGGGCCCGCGCCTCGGAACTCGACGACACTTATAAAATCCGAAAACCCATTCAATTACGAGTCCAACCATACTAGTTTCACTCAAATCCGACTTTGAATCAATGTTCAAAACACAAAAACTTACTCTTTGAAACGTTAGGCTAAACCCCTCAATTTTCTCTTTTGGAACCCTCAATCAAATGCCGAAAACGAAGATAGATTCGTGATATAAAATAAAAAATGAGTAGAGAACACTTACTCCAATCCACATGGTGAAAATCGCCTAAACATCGCTTCAATCCAAGCTCCATAGCTCCAAATATGCTAAAATGATCAAACCCTTGAACTTAATGCTTCTGCCCAGCCATTTTCGCTTTTGCGAACAAATGAGCTGCTTCTGCGGCATCGCTTCTTAGACATGAACTCAACTTCTGTGGACTCTACTATCCAGCTGACCTCTTGCACACGCGGACACTGTTCCGCTTCCTTGCAAACGCATGTGCAAATAAAAAATTTGCATCTACGAAAACTCCCAAACAAGCCGTTATCCGCTTATGCGATTGAATTCCCGCATCTGCGGACACGCAAAGGTGCCAAACCTTCCGCTTCTGCGGTTTTCCCTCATACAACCTTCCTTCACTTCTGCACCCATGATACCACATCTGCTACCATCGAACCTGCACCCATTACCCCGTAGGTGCGACCACATCAAGTCTAGCAAAACCAGCCATCTCACATGAGTGGGAAAATGATCTGAAATACTTCCGAAATTTACCGAGCCCCTCGGGGCCCCGTCCAAATATACCAAAAAGTCCCATAACATAACACAGACCTACTCTAGGACTCAAATCACACATAACAACATCGAAACGATGAATCGAACCTCAAGTCAAAATTAATGAACTTTTGAGCTTTTAACTTTCAAAAGTCGCGCCGAAACATGTCAAATCAACCCGGAATGAACTCAAATTTTGCACACAACTCTCAAATGACATAACAAAACTATTCAAATTCCCGGAATCATAATCTGAGACTGATACCATTAAAGTCATCTCCCGGTCAAACCTGTGAACTTTCCAAACGTTCAAATTTCCAACTTTCGCCAAGTAGTGCCGAATCTTTCTAGAAATATCCAAATGCAAATCCGGGCATACGACCGAGTCCAAAATTACCATCCAGGCCTAATGGAATCATCAGAACTCCGTTTCGGGGTAAAATTCACAAAAGTCAACCTTGATCAACCCATCGAACTTAAAGCTTCAACGATGAAATTCATTTTTCCAATCAAGCCCCGGAACACCTGAAAACCAAAACTGACGATACACACCAGTTATAATACATCATACAGAACTACTCATGCCTCCAAACTACTAAGCGAAGTGTAAATGCTCGAATCGATCGATCGGGTCGTTACAGGTTCGAATTGAAAATTCGAAGTAGAAGATGAAACATGAAAAAAAATGAGATGTGTATCACATATGTATCATATTTGTATCAAATGCATATCACATGTATATTTATGTATACCTATGTATGTGATACATTGTTATACATGTGTCACAGAAGATTTTTTGAACTCGCTTATAACTACGAATTTTGATAACAAATTAGTCCAAATCACCTTGAATCTTCCTCAAATTTTGTATATTGACTCATCTATATGTTTTCCATGAATTTCAACCATACCCATTGAAAAATATCTTCTTTTGCTTAAATTTTTAGATTCTTATATATGTATATACATATGTACAAGGGAGCCTTGATGTAACTGATAAAGTTGCTGACATGTGACCAGGAGATCATGGGTTCGAGTTGTGAAAACAGTCTCTTGCAGAAATGTAGGGTAAGGCTGCGTACAATAGACCCTTATGGTCGGGCCCTTCCCCGGACCCCGCGCATAGCGGGAGCTTAGTGCACCGGGCTTCCATATATATATATATATATATATATATATATATATATATATATGGAAGGAGATCTTTGCATGTGATTCTTGGAGAGAAAAAACCTTATTTATTTGAATATTTAATTTTTTTATGTGCTTGGCTAGTTTTGATAAGTCTATGATTAATGGATAGAGGTTGGTAAGTTGGAACTTATTTGGGAAATTTTTGTAAGATTCCCTAAAATTTATGCTCTATGAGTGCTTAGTGACATGAGGTAGAAGAATTCGCCAATGTGTTTATGAATTTTAATTTTTGGGTTTGTTTAAAATTAAAGAAGAAAATTTAAATACTTTTTACTTGGAATATCGCTTCCTTTTTGAAGTTAAATTTTAGTATATTCAATAGAAATTTTAACATTAATGGCATTGATCTTGTAGAAATTAAAATTGTCCGTTACTGACGTAAACTGCTAGCTTCGCTAACTCAAGAATGAAAGTGTGGTGGCTGAGTTGATGAAGGGGATGACAAAGAATTTAGCTTGCTGTAGATATGAAGTGGTGAAAAAGGTAGATCAGTGAGAATTTTAGATGTCAGAAATTAATTGGTGAAATAATGAAGAAGATGGGTAAAAAGTGAAAATAAAGACAAAAAAGTTGGGCAAAAATGATGTGGTAGAAGAAAAAGAAAAGAAAAATACTAACAACAACAATAACAATAACAAACCCACTAAATTCTCACAAGTAGAGTCTAGAGAGAGTAAGATGTACGCAACCTTAACCCTACCTAGAAAGACAGAGAAGCTGTTTCGATAGACCATCGGCTAAAGAAAGATAAAAAGAAGTAATGACAACAAGTAGTAATAACAAAAAGATAAAAAGAAGACCAAAACCAAGGTAGTAACTAAATGGTAAGTAGTAGTAGCAATCTAAAATAAAAAAATAAACTAAAACTAATGTCATTGAATTAAGGAAGACAAAGGGAAACGCTCGACTACCTACTTATCTTTTACCTTAATCCTCGATCTCCACACATCCTATCAAAATATCTTACGTGTCACTAAGATGACGTTTACATGGCGCGAGTGTATATTATCCCCAACCATGAAAGTGGTGTTATATGTTTCAAGGTGATATTAGTTCCACTAAAAAAAGAATAAGGGGAACATGATCGCTCGTAAAGTTCTTATGTGCACGCGAGTTTACCAGACATGTTCAAGGTGCAACTTATGTAATTTGCCTAATTTAACATTCTCTCCATTTAAAAAAGATTGACATTAGTTTCTTATTAGTCTATTTTAAAAAGATTGACACATTTCAATATTTCCTTAGTGAGAGCTTTTATAGCCATACAAAATGCTGAGACTTGTTTAAGATCACAAGTGTAAAATATTTTGTAGTCACACAAATATTATGCCATATTTAAGACTACAAGTTTTAAAAGCCTTAATTTCTCTATTAAATTTTATGCCAAGTCAAACTAAAATTAAACAAATTAAAATGGAGGGAGTATTCATTTAATTCAAACGTGCAATTTTATCCCTTCACAAATTTACTGTAATTATTAATTATTCCACCACTTAATTACCCATGCGCTGTAAGCTTGTATTGTTACTTCATATTTGACAGTAATTATATAACTCTAAAAATAGTATAAATATAACGTATTTCCTATATAAGGTGATCAACTGGACACATGGCTACCACTTCTTTGGATTATGGATAATTTTTTGTAATGTTTTTTTGACAGGTTTTGATAATCTTATTAGGAATTTGTAGGTCTTAGGGAATCATTGTTGGCATTGTGATGGTTTGCTAATTTTCAGCCAAATAGAGCTTTTACATATTTTTGTTAATTCATGAATTATCAATTTTAATATTTTTCGAAATAGACTATATGGATAAAGAGATTAAGCGCACAAAAGGAAAAGTTTTGTAAAGGTGAACTATTAACAATTTGGAGTTACATATTATAAGTTGGAAATTAGGTACTTCACAAGTTACACGGGAGTTAAAACGAAAGAGCTCCTAAAGCTTCCCTTAAAGCATGAAGCAAAGATTTTTTTCAAAACCTCACTTGGTTTTGTCGACGAAGAGTACTGTGAAAGAGCTAGAAAAATACAACTGAGCACTTATTTGCCACTCTTTCTGTTTACCTATATAACGGTACAGTTAAATTTATACGTGGTTTCTAGACAAGTGAATTAATTTGATCCTGAAATAATGCAATAATTGACGATATGTACAATACTTAGCCTTAAAATGTAGATGAAACAGTAGAGATGAGAGTTTCGGGAACAAGAATTCTGGGAACAAACGAGAAAGTAAGATTATATTAAACTTTGTATAGAATATAGTATAAGTTTAGCCAGAAAATTCGTGTCCTTTACAATGATAACTGGGCTCGCTATTAATAGTTGTGTCTAGGGAAGGAGGTCCTAGGATCGTGCCCTCCTTTAATGTCAATTATGAGGGTCATTGATGAAGATGTAACGGTGAACATAAATGCCAAATTCTCTGTAACGAGCCATCGCTCTTAATGCTGTAGAATATTCCTTATTAAATGATACCGGACGCAAATCATTTAATACATCTTTATGAACGTTATCCCTTCCGGTGACAAGCGGAATGGCTGCGTTCGGTTTTCAGCCATCCCCGTCCTGGGTTCCACATGTCTTTCCTTTGAATGAACGCGTGCCGTATCATATTTCACCCTATACAGATAGTCCTCCTACTTTCCGGTGACATAACTTTGTGTTACCGAAAGGTTGATAGAAATACTCTTTTGTTGGGAATTACTATAACTCCCTCTGAAGGCTTCTGACGGTTGATTAGATGCACGTCTCTACGCATTTAATGCCTCGAACACGAGTCATCCCACGATTCAGCACAACTTTTGCCGATTATCGAGGTAATCATGGCCATGAATTTAGCCGCCAAAATTTTACTTATACGCATCATTCTTTTCCTTTGCACTTCATAATTTCTCGAGCTTCTAATTTGCATCTTTGTTCACCATCATTTCTCTAATTCTCTTCAAACATAATCTTTTTCCTTCTTCTTATTCAATGGCTTCTTCTTCAAAATGTACCGGTTCTTCAAAAAGCAAGAACAAAGTCGAGGACTTTGCTCCTCCAACAGTGGGCTCCATCATCCCTAAAAGTCTTATTACCATAAAAGACTTTGAAGAAAAATTCCCTACTGCTAATTTTCATACATGGCCCGTTAGTAGGTATCCTTCTTCCATACGTCCTTCGAGCATTCCTATTGTGAAGGAAGACTGTCGTTGCCATGACTTAGAAATTATCTCTCCCAAAATGTCGGAGTGAGTCAACCTTCCCAAGGAGGGTTTTACATATGTTTACACGTATCCCTTTACTTTGGGTGCGTTGTCTTTAAGCGAAGAGCTTGATTCCGTGATTGCGGAGTTTTGCCTCTGCTACCAAGTGTGTTTGGCACAAGTAAGTCCTTCCGTGTGGAGGACGGTTGCTTGCCTTCGGCATTTGTGCCAGAAAACTGGAGAGGAGCTAACCTTAGCTCATATGATGAATCTTTATTCTCCCAAAATCTTTCACGGGAAGCGTGGCCACCATGCTTTGATGTTCAGCATGGATGATGACAACGACCGTGGGTGGATGGAATGGTTCGTTGCATTCGCCACCATCGACATCATTCCAACAACGACCTCATCTTTTCCGGCCGCTTGGAACCACACTCGTAAGCTCTTTGTTCAGAATTTCTTTTTATTAAATATATTTCTATAGCCGTATTGATCCTCCATCCTTCATTTGTTTCAGCAACTCGATGGATCCTACCAGTGATCGAAGGTTTGGACCGGTGGGTGCAAAAGATCTCAGACGTTATGACGCCTGAGACTTACTTGTGGAAAGAACGGGTCCCAAAATACGTGTGGAACGACAAGAATTATGATAACTCAAACTCACATTCTTTCAATTTTTCATGTAAAGAACTTGATTGATCTCTTCTATCCTGTCTATGAAATTAGGTCTACCCACGGGCTCTATTGTCGTTCCCGAGGAGGATGTCTTGGCTGATCTTACTGATGCAGCGAGGCTGCTTCAGGAGGCGCTTACTCGAACATGTGGCTTCGGGCTTGCTTGGAGAATAAATAATTCTTTACGGAGTCCCCGACTGGAAGACAAACAACCAAAGAGAAGACGCTCATCTGCAGCTGGGGAAAAGAATAAGAGAGCGAGGACTGATACCCTTGAGTCATCTCCGCTAGAGATGGTGATTGGCCCACATTATGGGCCGGTCATAGACACTGTGACGATTGACGATGATGAAAGTGATAGTGATAAGGGAGCTTTGTTACATAGAAGACAATGATCCTCATCATCTCAACAGGATGCTCGACCTCTTGAGAGAGTTACACCAACCGAGGACAGTGCCTCGACACTTTGGGGAGAGTTTGATTTGGTAGATAATGTCAACTTCCATTTTCGGGCCCCAATTGTTGTTCCCGGTACTGCGGGAATGAGTATCGGGTCCTTGCCGTCTTTGGTTGGCGAGCATCCAACAACTAACACTGCATTTGATGCAACTTCTTCTCACTCTTCAACTCCATCAGCTTTATCTCTATCTTTACCAATACCAGCAACTGCTACATCACTTCCATCTTCATCCACTCTTCCACCAGCAATTGCTACATCACCTCCACCGGCCGCACCTGATCATGAAGAGGGTGTTACTCTTCCATAGTCCCTAGTTCATGGGAATTTGGGAAAAAATTATGTTGCCCTTTATGAAGATCGACAAAGGAGAAGGAACGTTACTCTTTCGGTCTCTACCAAATGCAACTTGCTATCCCGGCCGGTGAAGCATTCTAATTATCTAAAGCCTTTGGCTTAAGATAAAGACAGGGAAATGATTCAGGCACTCTCGGGAGAGTGTTTGTTGAATAACGCCATGCACAACGCCTCAGCGGTACGTTCCTTTCTTTCTTTATTACTTCTTCAATTTTTGGGTGTAAGCATATCCTGACTTTTACCCTTCTTAATTTGTAGGCCAACTTTCTTGCTTCCGAGGGCCTTCAGAGGTTGATTCGTGAAAAGGAAGAGATTACCTTCGCACGGGATCAGCTTTTGGCAGAGCAGGAGGAACATGTCGCTCGCCTTTCAGAACTGGATGCCAAAGCTGCTGAGGCTGTTGTATTGGAACTTCGTTTGTGGCAAATTGAGCAAGAAGTGGTAACCCTTAGCCAAGAAATTAGTCCACTGGGGGCTAGATTTGACAAAGCCAGGGCCAAATAGGTTGAAGTCCATAGCGCCGTTCTTATTGCAATCGATCATGAGACTGCCTCCGCTAAAAGAGTGATTAACTTAGAGGCAACCTTGAACTCAAAAATAAAAGATCTTGCTGTTGTGGGGGCAAAACACGCCCAGTTAGAAGATAAGTACAAGAAAACTATCAAGCATAATAGGCTCTTTGGTTCAACTGTCCGCGACCTTGATTTCAGCCTCAAATCTGCTAGGTCTGCCCGGGAAAACCTTTCTGCCGAGGCAACCCAACTCAAAGAAGAACTCATGCACCGAGGGGTTCCCTCGTTATTGAAAAAACTTATGTCATGTACATCATGAGGAGAAAAAGAGGCCAAAGCCGGTGTCATTGATTTTGATTCCGAAATTGCTAAGGCGCGCGAGCTTGAGTTAGTTTCTAAAAGTGGACTCCCATCGAGGTTTGATGTACATGGCCCTTCTGGTTCTGAGTTTTCGAGAACTGAAGAAGAATCGGAAGATGATGATGCCAAAGACCAAACTGATGAAAATATTGAGACGTTGGTGGGTCCGTATACTTCTTTAGGGGTCGCGGACACTTTACTTCCTCCTAGTTCCGGAGACACTACAGTTTAGCTTTTCTTTTCTTTTTTAGTTCTTGTATCTATGCCATTTTGTCATCTTTTTGTAAATAAGAACATCTTTTGCTCAAGTATTTATCTGAGACTTCTCATCGTTAGAATATGCAAGCCTTAAATCTTTGAATATTCTTTAAGAATTTTGCGCAGACTTTTTTGCGTCTTACTATATGTAACTTTTGAGTGTATTCTCCCCGAAAGCATTTTTGGCTCCAGGCATCAGCCCTTTTCTATGAGGGATTTGATAAGTATTTGCGCAAGTTTACTTTTTGTGTCCTTTACATATGCAGCTTCGGGTGTATTTTTCTTCGATGGCATTTTTGATTCTGGGCATAGATTCTTTCGGAACCAACCCTTTAACGTGAGGGATTTTATAAGAGAGGGCCCTCTTATATTTACGGTTTTCTTGAAGAGGACGTCTCTTGTTCATTCCGACACTAAAATTTGAAGTACTTGTTTAGCTTTGAAATGACAAAGTTAATTCATCGTTCAGACAAGAAATAAGATAAAAACAAAATGATTTCATTTTATTCCTTCTATTTTCAAAAAATACATAAGCATTTGCTATGCTGAAAACAAATTGCCATTACTTGTGGTTATCTTGTACATCTTGTTTCTACGGGGCTGGCCCGGTCTCGATGATGCATTTTGCTTTCAGATTTTTGTTTCACGGTTGACGTGGCAGTCAATGTTGTCGTATCCTCATATCATTCCCCCAGTGTTCGAATGCAAAGAATACGAATTGGAACACTGGAAATCTTGTGCCTTCAAAGATTCCACCAATGAAATGCTAGATAAACCTTAACTCGGCAACATGCCTTACTTCCCCTAAGTAATCCATGCTATCGAGCAAAAGACTATCTAACAATCTTCTAGTAGTTTGTGCTCGTGAATGGTCGGGTAACCCTAGTTCGGTAGAAAACTTAACTTCCCAGTGGGAATTTGCTATCGAGCCAAAGATTATGTAACCGTCCCTGAGTGGAAGCTTGTTTGTTTGCTTTGCTATCAAAGGCCTTATTGATGATGTCTTCATAATATACTTTCTATTGCTGCCTCATTAAAATCCTTTCCAGAAAAACCTAGTTGGGACAAAAACTGAACGAAGGAAAAAAGAGTGCAGCACATACTTTTCACTTGAATAATGTTCATCAGCAATAATATCTTTTGAGGTGTGCCACGTTCCAGTTTCTAGGCAACTTGTCTCCATTCTGGTTCTCCAACTCGTATGAACCTTTCCCAGTGATAGCTGAAATCCGATAGGGACCTTCCCATATTGGACCAAGCTTCCCTACGTTGAGCTCCCGAGTATTTTGGCTATTCGATTATAATATCACTTCATTCTCTACTTTTAAGCTGCCATTCTTACATGCGCTAAGTCCTTGCATTCCTCGAGTAGTTCCAAGTTGATTAACAGTGCTTCGTTGTTCGATTCTTCATCTGGCCGAAAATATCTCAAAGTGGGTTCACCCACTTCCATCGGGATTAGGGCTTCATCACCGTACATAAGGTAAAAAGGAGTTTCTCCTAGGCTTAATTTGGCCATTGTTCGGTTGGCCCATAAAACTCCGGGAAATTCTTCAGTCCATTTGCCTTTTGTTGCTTCCAACCTTTTCTTGAGGTTTTGAATGATCACTTTATTTATTGACTCTGCTTTACCATTTGTGTTCGAATGATAAGGAGAAGATGTGATAATTTTTATCTTCAAATCTTCAAAGAACTTTGTAACCTTTGCACCTATAAACTGCGGCCCATTGTCGCATGCTATCTCTTTTGGTATCTCCAACCTGCAAATTATATTTTCCCAAAGGAAATCGACCACTTCACGTTCTCTGATCTTCTGATAAGGACTTGCTTCCACCCATTTAGAAAAATAGTCAGTAAGAAATAAAAGAAACATTACCTTTTCGGGAGCCAGTGGCAGCAGTGCGACGATGTCCATCCGCTATTTCATGAACGACCATGGGGACAGAACCGAATGTAAGGGTTCTGCCGGTTGGTGTACTAATGGTGCGTAGTGTTGGCACTTATCATATTTTCGTACAAAGTCTTTGGCATCTCTTTCCATGCGAAGCCAGTAATATCCTGCCCGTACCAACTTCAGCACCAAAGAATCTGCGCCCGAGTGATTGCCGCATATCCCTTCGTAGACTTCTTTCATGACATAATTAGCTTCTGACGCTACTAAGCACCGGGCCAGCGGGCCTTGGAAGGATTTTCTATACAATTGGTCTCTCTTGAAGCAATAATATGCATCTTTGGCGCGTAACGCCCATGATGCTTTGGGGTCTTCGGGAAACTTCCCGTACTCGAGATAGTCGATTATTTCATTTCTCCAGTCCCAGACCAGACTAGTCGAATTTAACTCATAGTAACCATCCATATCCAGGACTTAGTTCATCAGTTGCACTACCATCTCGGGCTCCGATCCCTTTATTTCTGTCGATGATCCTAAATTTGCTAATGCATCCACTTCTACGTTATCCTCACTCGGGATATGAGTAATTGAACACTCCCGAAATCGTGCCAAATGAGCATGGATCTTTACCACGTATTGTTTCATATGTTCTTCTTTGGTATCAAAGATCCCGTAGACCTGATTTACCACTAGATGTGAGTCACATTTGATTGTGATAACCTCGGAATCAAGTCCCCGGACCAATTCAAGCCCTGCAATCAAAGCTTCATACTCTGCTTCATTGTTAGTTAAATAGATCTTTCTAGTGGCTTGCCTTAACATTTCCCCCGAAGGCATGATTAAAACTATTCCGAGTCCAGACCCTTTTATGTTGGAAGCTCCGTCCGTAAATAAAGTCCAAACCATCAATGTCTATTGTGACACCATTACTGCCTCCTTGGTTTCCAGAGGCAGTAGTTTCGGACTGAAATCATCCACAAAGTCAGCCAAGACTTGTGACTTAATTGCAGTTCTTGGTTTATATTTTATGTGGAACTCACTCATTTTGACGGCCCATTTGGCCAATATGCCCGAGAGATTGAGTTTAGATGTTTCGCAAAGGGAAAGTAGTCACCACAGCTATCAGCTATCTGAGCGGCGACTACGAGAGTTAAGGTTAGTTTTTCCAAATGTGGGTAGCTAGTTTCTACTCTCGTTAAAATTTAGCTAACGTAATAAATTTGAAATTGCGTACCTTTGTTGACTAAAACTGTACTTACCGCAACTTCTGAAACTGCGAAGTAGGCTAGCAATGTTTCACCTTCTTTTGGTTTTGAGAGTAATGGAGGTCTTGATAAGTACTTCTTCAGGTCCCTCAGAGCCTGCTGGCACTCCGGTGTCCATTCAAAATTATTTTTATTTTTGAGCAGTGTGAAGAAGCGATGACAGTATTTCGACGACCGAGAAATGAACCTGCTCAAAGTTGTTAATCTTATTCTGAGCCTTTGGACTTCCTTTACGTTTGACAGTTGATCCGGGATATCCTCTATGGCTTTGATTTTGTCGTGGTTTACCTCAATTCCCCTTTGTGAGACCAGAAATCCCAGAAACTTACCAGAACTGACCCCGAACGTGCACTTCTCGGGATTAAGTTTCATGTTATGCTTCCTCAGGATGTCGAATGTTTCTTACAAATGCTTAAGGTGGTCACCTGCATTCAAAGACTTAACGAGCATATCTTCTATATAAACTTCCATAGTCTTTCCTATTTTATTTTCAAAGATCTTATTTACGAGCCGTTGATAAGTGGCTTTGGCGTTTTTCAACCCGAAGGGCATCACATTGTAACAATATGTACCAAAATTCATTATAAACATAGTCTTTTCCTGATCTTCCGGGTTCATATTGATTTGGTTGTACCCAGAATAAGCATCGAGGAAAATCATTAACTCGTGCCTGGCCGTGGCATCAATCATTTGATCGATATTTGGCAGTGGGAACGAGTCTTTAGGGCATGCCTAATTATGGTCTTTATAGTCTATACACATGCAGAATTTATTGTTCTTCTTAAGAATTACTACTACATTGGCTAGCCAGTTTGAATATCTTACCTCTAGGATCGAACCGTTATTAAGCAAGCAGGTTACCTCTTCTTTGACGAACTTGTTCCTAGCCTCAGCAATAAGGCATTTCTTCTGTCTTATCGAAGTACGTTGGGATCCAAACTCAGCTTGTGCACGGCTACTTCCGTCGTGATACTTGTAGTTTCCTCGTGCGACCATGCAAAACAATCGACATTAAATTTATGGAATTCAATAAAACCAGACCTGAGCTCCAGGTGCAGTCCTGTCCCCAAATGGAATTTCCTTTCTAAGAATTCTTCGAACAATGCAACTTGCTCAAGTTCCTCTGCCATGGAATTCGTTGTGTCTGTCTCTTCTGGAACTTGGAAATATCTCGGCACCTGATAATGTTCTGATGGCTCTGCCCCCGGGCTAACTTCTTCTAGCTCGGGAGTAGGTGTCAGTTCCTATAATTTCTATGGTGTGTGCTCCTTCCCTTTGCTACTGGAAACCGAAATTGCATTCATCTCCCTTGCTTCTGGTTGATCACCTCTTATCTGCTTTATTCCTTCGGGCGTTGGAAACTTCAGCAATTGGTGATATATTGAGGGTACAACTTTCATCTCGTGTAACCATGTCCTTCTTAGGATGATATTGTATCCCATGTCACCATCTACTACTTCGAAGAGAGTTGTTTTCATTACTCCTTCAGTGTTCGTGAGTAGTAAAATCTCTCACTGGGTCGTCACGCACGCAAGGTTAAATCTAGCAATGAGCTTTGTTGCCGGAATAATGCTTCTGGTGAATTTAGCTTGCTCCAATGCTCTCCATTGTATGATATTAGCCAAACTTCCTAGATCCACTAGAACACGTTTAATCTTTAAATCCAACACATTTAAAGAAATTACCAGTGCATCGTTGTGTGGTAATAGCAATCCGTCTGTGTCCTCCTCCGTGAAAGTGATATCATCTTCACAGAGTCTTTTATTATGAGTTATTGATACTTTTGTCTTCTTCGCTACAGAAAAGGTGACCCCATTAATCTCATTCCCTCCGATGATCATATTGATCATTTGGCGTGAGGGTTCTTCTCCTGCTTCCGAAGGTTTTGCGTTGTCTCTCTTATGACCATAATTGTTCTTAGCTCAGTATCTCAAGAATTCTCTAAGGTGACCATTATTCAATAGTGTTGCCACCTCTTCCCGGAGGTGTCAGCAGTCTCCTGTTCGGTGGTCGTTCGTCCCATGGTATTCACATGATACGTGGTATCCCTCTGGCTGGAATCAGATCACATAGGTCTCGGGAATCATGCCTCTTTAATGTTTCTCATAGATGACACCAACTCCACTATGTTTCTCATGGTCGACTCTCTGAGTTGTGTGGTTTGGGTGAACACTGGAGGAATTGGATCTCGTTTGTTGGCATTATTTGAAGCCCCCGATAGCACCTGCTTCAACTCCGTCATAACCTTACCCTGTCATGTGAGATGGCCTAGAATGATCGCTTGTTGCTCTTGTAGGACCCTCACCACATCCACGACATGCTCCTCATCAGAATCATCGGCATTTGTCTCCCGAACCTGTCTAGGGTACTGCTTATCACGCACCGGCATAGCGTCATTTCCCTTATTGCGGGTGTCACTGATTGAATCCTCGAAATGAGGTTGATCCCCTCGAATTTTAGGATTTTGCGTGTTGTTAACAATGTTATCTGCCATTTTTTGTGATTTTTTCTAAGACAAAATAGTCAAATCACGTTAGTAAAAAAGGCAAGGATCAATTTAATTGCACGACTGTCTAGGCCACACGGTGGGCGCCAAACAGTTTACCCGTAAAACTATACAATTGAATATATATGTGGTTTCTATACAAGTGAACTAACTTGATCCTAAAATAATGCAATAATTGAAAAAATGTACAATACTTAACCTTAAAATGTTAATGAAACAACAGAGATGATAGTTCGGGGAATAAGGTTTCGAGCACAGAAATGATGAGATCAAAAAGCAGGAAAGTAAGATTGTATTAAGCTTTTGTATAGAATGTAGTGTAAGTTTAGCTAGAAAATTCGTATCCTTTACAATGATAACTGGGCTCACTATTTATAGTTGTATCTAGGGAAGGAGGTCCTAGGATCGTGCCCGTCTTTAATGTCAATTATGAGGGTCATTGATGAAGCTCTAACGGTGAACATAAATGCCAAATTCTCTGTAACGGGCCGTCGCTCTTAATACTTCTAAATATTCCTTATTAAATGCTATCGGGCGCAGAGCATTTAATACACCTTTATGAACATTATCCCTTCTGGTGACAAGCGGAATGGATGCATTCCGTCTTCGGCCATCCCCATCTTTGGTTCCACGTGTCTTTCCTTTAAATGACCACGTGTCATATCATATTTCACCCTATACACTTTCCTGCAAGCAATTAAGTAGTCACGCTCCCTGTCACACATGCAATCTTTTCCTTCAGCGTTTATCAGAGCTAAATCACTTATGCTTATCCCTAGCACGTGCATGCATTTTGCTTGTTTTTAACTGCAATCCGCGTACAACATCTATGAACCTGATTCATGCATGTATTGTTTTGTTAAATTTTCAAAACTTATAATGCTCAAGTCAATATATTTAAATTCCTGCTAAGGCAATGTTTGAATTCTTTTTAGTTCGAAGAATCTCTTCAAAGATTGTTTTTTCGTATATATGTATGTTATGTAAGGTCTATAACTCTTACATTCAATTGATCGGTTTAAAAGCTTAATAATATTATCTATTTGTTGGAATTAGGTTTTTTGAAACTTTATTTCAAGGTTACAGTTGTTCCAACATCGAGTACATATTATCTATTTTATTTTAAGTTTTTGATCAATTTCTTCCTTATGGTTTCACCTAAATGTTAATAACATGGTTTATGATCTTTTCGATTTGCAAATACTTAGAAGACTTTGTTAGTCTAGTTCGTTAAAAAATAAAAATCGATTGAAAAACTAAGAGCAATTATTTTAATTGTTTTCATCGTTTATCTTCTTTTTATCACTTCTATCACGACCCCAAACTCCCTCTGTAGGATGTCGTGATGGCACCTAGTCTTTAAGACTACGTAAGCCAATTACTATAACAATTAAACCAATTATTAACAATGCTAATTTGAAACAAAGTTTAATATGAATACCGATACAAGAGAGAAATAACCTTGCGCGACAATAATCATAACAACCTCCTAAGACTGGTAATACATAGTCACGATTTCTAGTTAAGTACATGAAAAGATCTCAAAATCGAAATACAATACTGTTCAAGTGACAATCTGACAGTACAATATAAGGAAAGGACTCCAAGGGACTGCGACGACCAAGCAGCTCTACCTTGAATCCTTGCGATCAACAAACTAACTCTGCCCGGGCCCGATATATCTAATACCTGGCCCTGCATAAATATGTGCAGAAATATAGTATGACTACACTACGGTAGGTACCCAGTAAGTATCAAGACTAACCTCGGTGGAGTAGTGACGAGGTACAAGTCAAGACATTCACTAGACAAAATAACCTGTGCAGTATAGAAGTATAAAGCTAATAATGGAAAGCAGGAATCAGTAAATGGAAACAAGAATCAACATGTGAGGAACACCATGAAAGTACCATTGAAACCAAAAAAGGAACACAATGACAACCAATAAATCAAGTCGTTCTAACACAAAGTTCACAACAAAATCACTTTGTAATACTTCTTCTCTTAGTCATAAGTCACGGGTCTCAACCCACCATCATATACTCACAGCACCTCATTCCCACATATCGAATCACAACCGCGCGGACAACTCACGTGCAATATCTCAAATCGCCCGACATAATCACAAGCTTACAATCACAATCCGCCCGGCGTGGTCACAGGCTTATAATCACAATCGGCCCGGCATGGTCACAGTATCACAGTCACAATTAGCCTGGCATGGCCATTGGCTCACAATCACAATCCACCCAGCATGGTCACATGATCACAATTACAATCCGCCCGGTATGGTCAAAGGCTCAATAGCAACATGAAAACGGATAATACAAGTACACATGGGCGTGATCAATAAAGGTCAAGTTTCATACTCATGAGCTAGTATAAGTGGCATGCCACGGTGTTTGCTTATACGAGTGTACTACTGCAGCCCAATTCAACAAGTAATATCAAAGACATCGAGTAGCTCATCGAAGCAACAAAATAAGTCACGCAAGGTGTATGACATACACAATGAAAAGCACACCATCACACGAAAATCACCAATACAATGTCCCCAAGCCATGCCACATCACCCTTGACATTACCACCCTTATCTCTATGATAGCCACCCGTATCACTCCGTATAATAGACACACTTATCGCTCCTCCCGGACAATAACACAATAGTCACCTGTTTCACTCCGTACATTCAACAACAGTGAGATGCCACCCTTATACTCTGCATAACCACAACCAAACCACACAATAATTCACATGTTCTATCATCACAACAACACAACATATCAACTTGTATAACAAGTGCCATATGCCACAACCTTTCCAAAGATCCAACGATATCAATATTTTCACAACAAATAGCCCATGTCTCAACACAACGTATATAGAATCTCAATAACAACAAAATGAACGGAAAAGTAACTCGACAAGGAACAACACTCCCTTTAAACACAACTTCAATTAAAATAGATTAATGACTTCGGATAACCTCAATTTCAATTAATTATTTTAAGGATAAACTCAATAGTGAAAGTATTTCTATGAAATGAAAACTTTGGATTCTAGTGTGAATAGGCTAACAATGAAAGAGATGGCACGAACTAGTACTACGTCTAAATGCATGCGAGTAACCCGGCAACAAAAGGATATCATGTAACAACTATTTCAACTAAGAGTAGCTCCACAATAAAGGAAATCACATAATGATAAAAGTGATAATAACTTCAAATATAACATATAAGAGCAAACTCGACAAGTAAGGAATGTGACATGTAACGACAACTTCAAATAAAATATGTGATAGTATACATGACAAATAAAAGATATAACATGTGCTAACAATTCTAAATAAGTACATAAGAGAAGCCTAAGAGTCTAAACCTGTAAATTTTCAACATATAATCCAGAGTACGTACTCGTCATCTCGCGTACATGGCTTTCACATAACACAATTAGCACAAACGACTCAAATCCTAAGGGGTAGTTTCCCCCACACAAAGTTAGGCAAGATACTTACCTCAAAAGCCCTCAATCAATACTCTAAAATAGCCTTTCCTTTACCATTCACCTCGTTCGGCTCAAATCTATCCAAAATAGACTTAATAACATCAAATAATGCAAGAGATATCAATTCCAATAAATAAAGCTATGATCTTTACACAATTTCTAAAAGGTCAACTCCCGGGTCCAAGGGTAGATTCCGACTACCCATAACCCCACGAGCCTATATATGTATTTTTTTTAAAAAATCCGAGTCTAATTCGACTCTCAAATCCCAAATTTTTATTTTTCAAAACATAGACAAAGTTTCTTAAAATTCCCCTTTGATTCTCATAACTTTGATATTAAATCTCATTTATAATCATGTAAAATAGTTGAAAATTGATCAAAATCACTTACCCAATGATTGTAGATGAAAATCTCCCTTCCTAATCGCCTCATACCAAGTCTAGGGTTCAAAATATGAAAGAATGAGCTAAAATCCCAAAATCCCAACTCTTAACCCACTTGCAGAAGTCGCATTTGCGTCCAAAAGTTCATAATTGAAGAGTTTGTAATTGCGACCACATGTTCGCATTTGCGACCAAGGTTCGAAATTGTGACCAAAAGTTCGCAACTGTAGTATTCACAATTGCAACAAAATGTTCACAATTGCGAAGTACCAACACTAGCAATCCCAAACTTCACCGAAATGATCCTAAACCACCCCGAAACTCATCTGGAACCTCCCGGACACAAACCATATATGAATTTCAATCGTAAAACATGCTACGGACCTGCTCGCACACTCAAAACACTGTAAAGAGATCGCCTTAACCCGATATTGACCATGGTCAAACTCCAAATTTCTTAACTTAACTAGTCTCTCAATCAATGATCCAAAATACACCAAGCCCCTCTACACCCCGTCAAATCATACCAACAAGTCCCAAAACATACCAAGAACCTACTCGAGGCCTCAAATCCCGTAACATAATATCAAAACCATGAATCACACCTCAATTCAAGCTTAATGAACTATGAATTTTCAACTTCCACTACTAGCGCTGAATCATATCAAATCAATCCGAAATGACGTCAAATTTTGTATGCAAGTCCCAAATTACACAAAGGAGCTATTCCAACTCCTTGCATCACAATCCAAACCTGATATCAACAAATTCAACTCCCGGTGAAACCTCTCAACCTTCCAAATCTTCAACTTTCCAACTTTTGCTAAAATGCATCGAATTAACCTATGGATGTCCAAATTCAAATATGGACATGCGCCTAAGTCCAAATTCACCCTACAAAACTATCAGAATCATCAAAATACCATTCCAGAGTCGTCTACACAAAAGTCAAACTCCGGTTAACTCTTATCGCTTAAGCTTCTACAGCAAGAATCATCCTTCCAAATCAATCCTAAATCATTCGAAAACTAAACCCGGCCACACACTTAAGTCATAATACATAATATGAAGTTGTTTGAGACCTTAACCCACCGAACGAGACGCAAATCCTCAAAACGATCGGTCGGGTCATTAGATTCTCCCTCTCTTAAACAAACATTTGTCCTTGAACGTGCCAACAACCATTCTAAATTCATCAGATCACTGAATGTACTCACAATAAATATGCTCACGGGTTATCCCACCTCACCCCAATCCACATAAGCCCGACAATACCATCTGAACTGAAAATTATTCCTTTCACCCAAACTGATAAACCTTAGACCAAATTTTTCATCATCCGATCATTTCCCAAGGATCCGATTCCTGCATCAACACATGGTATCAGCCTCCTCCAACTGCAACAACCTATGACTACACCCATAAGGTACAACTACATGACGTAACACATTACACATATGCCCATAACAATAACTCTAGCCACTTGTGATGACCTAAAATGTCATCTTTAAATTTAACAAGTAATTCTGTGTTCTAAGACCTCGAAAAGCACCATTTATCATTCTTCAACTTGCGTGCGCAGTCCGTACAATTTTCCGGAAAGTTGTCATGTGAAAAAATGAATTAAAATGTGAAATCGAGCTTTAAAATTCAAGTGAGTTAACTTTGGTCAACAGTTTAGCAAACGGACCCGGATTAGTATTTTGACAGTTTTGGTAGCTCCGTATCGTGATTTGGGACTTGGACGCATGCCGAAATTTAATTTGTAGGTCCCTAGCTTAATTTATGACCATTTAACGGAACTAGCAATTTAAAGGCTAAATATTCCAAGTTTGACCACGGGGTTGACTTTTTGATATCGGAGCCGGAATCCGATTCTGGAAATTTGAATAGCTCTGCTATGTCATTTATGATTTGTGTTCCAAATTTGAAGTCATTTCGGATTCATTTAATATGTTTTGGCACGAGATTTGTAAATTGAAAGTTTAAAACTCAAAGTTCGAATCGGGGTACGAATTGTAAATTCAGTGTTGCTTGACGTGATTTTAGACCCCGAGTCTGTCCGTATTATGTTACGGGACTTGTTGGTATATTCAAACTGGGTCCCGAGCACCCCAGTGTGATTCGAATCGAAATCGGAACAAGAATTGGACTTAAGCAAAATCTGAAATTTTGGGTTCTAGTGTGATCGCACGTGCGGAATTTCGACCGCAGGTGCGAGCTCGCAGATGCGGTCTTCGCAGGTGCGTCCCTTTTGCGCAAATGCGGATGCGCAGGTGCGACAAGGGTGTCCGCAGATGCGGAACCTCACCTGGCAGCCTGGCATCGCAAATGCAAGCTTTGTCTCGCAAATGCGGAACGTTTGTCCGCATATGCAAAAATGACTAGGCAGAACCCATAAATTTGGAAGTCGCCATTTTTACTCATTTTTGAGTTTTAAGTCTCGGATTTGGGCGATTTCAAGGGGGATTTTCACGACTTTGAATTGGGTAAGTGTTCTTTAACCTAAAGTGATTATATTTCACAAATCCATGTCTATAATCATCATTTATCTCGGATTTAGATGGAAGAAATTGGAATTTTTGTAAAAGTTTCCAAAAACAAAAAATTAAGATTTGAGGGTCCATTTGATATCGGAATTGGACAAATTTGGTATGGTTGAACTCGTATCGGAACGAGTGTTCGGATTTCATGAGTTTTTCCGGGATTTGAGACGTGGGTCCCACTGCCGAATATTTTAATGAATTTTGGATTTTTATCCGGAAAATTTGTAAATTCATATGGAATTAATTCCTATGATTCGTATTGAATATATCGAATTGTTTGTGAATAGATTTGAAGCTTTCAGAGGTAAATTTAAAAGGAAAAGTTGTGGTTGAATAATTGATTGGAATTTGCAAAGCGAGGTAAGTGTCGTGGTTAACCTCGACTTGAGGGAATAGAACCCTTAAATTATTTGTTATGTGAATTGCATGTGAATGACGTATAGGCGAGGTGACGAGTGTCTATACGTCGTCAAATTAATTGCTTGCCTGCTTACTTGAAAAATCATAAATTATTTTTATTCAAAATTTATTATTATAATAATTGTTTCTCTCTTATTCTTTGTTAAATATTAATTCTTGAATTCCTGCATTAATTGTTACATGCTATTTGAATTATATGCCTTAATTGTTATTTGACATTTAGCATATTAAATATTAACTGCCTATTTGCTCCATGATTTCCATAATAATTTGCTATTTGTCATTGTTTGCTTCATAATTATTGTATGCTTGTTGTCTTATAATTTTATATTAATTATTACATTTATTGGGAAAATTTCTTCTATAAGAATTGGTAAATGAATATGTTGGAGGAGCGGGTTGCACACCGCAACATGATTGATTATAATGAATATATTGGAGAATCGGGTTGCACGCCGCAACAGACTTATTAAAAAGTCAATATTGGAGGATCGGGTTACACGCCACAACAGACATATTAAAAGTCAATATTGTGGATCGGGTTGCACGCCACAATAGACTTATTAAAAGTCAATGTTGTGGATCGGGTTGCACACCGCAACAAACTTATTAAAAAGTCAATATTGGAGGATCGGGTTGCACGCCGCAACAGACTTATTAAAAGTCCAAATTGGAGGATCGGGTTGCACGCCGCAACAGACTAGATTAAAAATAATATATTGGAGGAGTGGGTTGTACGCCGCAATAGAACCGAATGTGAATATATTGTGAGAGTGGGTTGCACGCTGCAACATAACTGAATGTGAATATATTATGAGAGCGGATTGCACGCTACAACAGAATTGATGGAAATGATAATTGATTATGACTGCTGTGTTGGCGTCAATTATAATAAATAAGTTACCTGATTTAATTCTATTATTTGTAGTTGTTATTAATACTGCGTACAGGTTAATGTAAGTGAACCACCTTAGCCTCGTAACTACTTCATCGAGGCTAGGCTCAGCACTTACCAGTACATGGGGTCGGTTGTACTGATACTACACTCTGCACTTCTTGTGCAGATTTTGGAGTTGATCCCAGCGGCGTACCATACACTTGCTCGGATTTAAGCTACCAGAGGAGACTTGAGGTATAACTCCATGGAGTCCGCAGTTCTGAAGTCCCTATCTATTTTAGTTTGGCTGTGTGTTTATTTCCAGACATCTTTACTTTATTTAGGCCTTTATTTGGATTTATTCTAGAAGCTCGTGCACTTGTGACACCAATTCTGGGATGGTATTTAGACACCGTTGTTTGATGGATTATTTCATTATATTTCAAACTTTTCTTCCACATTTGTTTCCTTGTTATTAAAAAATTTAAAATATTTTTAAAAATGGATAATATTATTCTAACGTTGGCTTGCCTAACAAGTGAAATGTTAGGCGCCATCACAATCCGAAGGTGGGAATTTTGGGTCTTGATAGTTGGTATCAGAGCACTAGGTTATATAGGTCTCACGAGTCACGAGCAAGCTTAGTAGAGTCTGAAGGATCGGTACGGAGACGTCTGTACTTATCTCTTAGAGGCTATGAAGTTTAGGAACAATATCACTTCTTTCTTATTCTGTCGTGCGATTTTATTCTATCATCGATGACTGAACCATTCTACTCTTATTCTCTCGTAGATGGTGAGAACATGTAATACCTCTACTGATGGACAGGGACCAGAACCCCTCGGTGGCAACTATGGCCAGGGGTAGAGGTCGAGGCCGAGGTCGTGCTAGAGGCCGAGGTAAAGCTTAGTCCATAGCTCGAGCAGCTGCACCTATTGTAAAACCTCAGGTAGTCCTTCAGGAGGAGGTCCCAGTTTAGAATGTACCAGTTGGACCAGTTCAGGTCCCGGAAGAATTTATAGCCACTCCAGTACTTCAGGACGCTCTAGTCTGTTTGGTAAGTCTTATGGAGGGGTGGCCCAGAATAGTACATTTCCAGTAGCACCAGCCGTCTCATAGGCTGGGGGAGGAGCACGAACTCCCACTACTCCCACTTCGGAGAAGATGGCTCCCCAGAATAAGGCTCCAGCAGCCCCGCCAGCTGGGGTAGTTCAACCAGTTATTGCGGCACAGACCGGTGATAGGCCCGCCATATCTTTTGAGGCCTTATTGAGACTGGATAAGTATACTAAGATCTTTCCGGTTCATTTCAGTGGTACACTTTCTGAGGACCCATAGGATTATCTTGAACGCTGCTACGAGGTGCTGCGGAACATGGGTATAGTTGAGACCAATGGGGTTGATTTTGCTATATTTCATATGACAGGTTCCGCCAAGAGGTGGTGGAGAGATAACACATTAACCCGACCAGTCGGATCACCTGCACTTACCTGGGAGCAATTCTCTCAGCTATTTCTAATGAAGTTCCTCCCTATCACACTGAGAGAGGAATTTCGCAAACAATTTGAGCTACAACAGGGTAGTATGACTGTTACTCAATATGAGTCCCGTTTTGTGGATTTGGCCCGTCATGCTCTCCTTTTACTACCTACGGAGGGAGAGAGAGTGAGGAGGTTTATTGAGTGACTCACTCACCCTATCAGACTTCAGATGGCCAAGGAGACCGGAAGTGAGATTTCTTTTCAGGCGGCTGCTAATGTCGCAAGGAGGATCGAGATGGTTCTTGCACAGGAAAGAGGGCAGAGGTCTGATAAGAGGCCTCGTCAATTCGGTGGTTTCAGTGGTGCCTCGTCTGGAGGCAGGGGTAATTTTGGTAGGGGTCATCCTCCCAGATAATTTCATTCAACACTTCATGCATCTCCCAATGCTTCAGTGAGTCACGGTCCTATTATGCCTTACTCCGGGTAGCCAGTATTCAGTGCACATTCAGCTCCTATTAGTGCACCACCACTCCAGAGTTACTATAGTGGTTATCCAGCCCATTTGGGTCAGCTTCAGTAGCCATGGCATCAGGATGAGTGTTATGAGTGTGGGAACATTGGTCACATCAGGAGGTATTTCCCTAGATTGGCGAGTAACAAATCTCGGCAGGATTCTCGTGCCATCATACCGGCACCAGTTGCTTCACCGCCTGCTCAGCCAGCTAGAGGCAGGGATAAGACAGCTAGAGGCAGGGGTCAGACATCTAGAGGCAGGGGTCAGACAGCTAGAGGTGGAGGTCAGGCCATTAGAGGTGGAGGCCAGCCAGTTAGAGGCCGTCCCAGAGATGCAATTCAGAGTGGGGGGGTCCAGCCCCGATTTTATACTTTTCTAGCTAGTCCTGAGGCCGAGTCATCTGATGTTGTGATCACAGGTATTATTCCAGTTTTCCATAGAGATGTTTTAGTTCTATTTGATCCATGATATACTTATTCCTATGTGTCCTCCTAGTTTGCTTAATATTTGGTTGTGCCTTGTGATTCTCTGAGTGCTTCTGTGTGTGTATCTACACCGGTGGGAGACTCTGTTATAGTAGATCATGTATATCGTTCGTGTGTGGTTACTATTAGTAATTTTGAGACTAGTGTGGATTTTCTACTTCTTGATATGGTAGATTTTGATGTCATCTTGGGTATGGATTAGTTGTCTCCTTATCATGCTATATTGGATTGTCATGCCAAGACAGTGACTCTAGCTATGTCAGGGTTACCTCGGTTAGAGTGTAAAGGAACTCCTGGATATTCTGCCAGCAGGGTTATTTCTTATATGAAAGCTTGGTGTATGGTAGAGAAAGGGTGTCTAGCCTATTTGGCTTATATTCATGATCCCAGTGCGAATGTCCCTTCTATGGACTTAGTGCCAGTGTTCGTGAATTTTTAGAAATATTTCCTGCAGATCTGCCGGGGAAGCCACCCGACAGAGATATTGACTTCTGTATTGATTTGGCTCCGGGCACTCAGCCCATTTCTATTCCACCATACCGTATGGCCCCGCCAGAGTTGAAAGAATTGAAAGAGTAATTACAAGACTTGCTTGATCAGGGATTTATTAGACCCAGTGTCTCGCCCTGGGGTGCACCAGTATTATTTGTAAAGAAGAAAGATGGCTCTATGCGTATGTGTATAGATGATCGGCAGTTGAACAAGGCCACTATAAAAAAACAAATACCCTATGCCAAGAATTGATGACTTATTTGATCAGCTTTAGGGTGCCAAGGTATTTTCGAAGAATGATTTGAGATCTAGTTACCATCAGTTGAAGATTAGGGCATCTGATGTCCCTAAGACAGCTTTTCGGACTCGGTATGGGCATTACAAGTTCCTAGTGATGTCATTTGGGTTGACAAATGCTCCAGCAGTATTTATGGATTTGATGAATCAGGTGTTCAAGCCTTATTTGGATTCTTTTGTGGTTGTATTCATTAATGATATCTTGATTTACTCCAGCAGTCGAGAGGAGCATGAGCAACATCTTCGAAGTGTGCTTCACACTTTGAAGAATAATTAGTTGTATGCCAAGTTTTCAAAATATGAGTTTTGGTTAGACTGAGTTGCCTTTTGGGGGCATGTTGTATCGGTAGAAGGCATAAAGGTGGATCTTAAGAAGATTGAGGCTGTTCAGAATTGGCCTAGACCTACTTCAGTTACAGAGATCCGGAGTTTCCTGGGTTTAGCAAGTTATTATCGTCGGTTCGTGGAAGGGTTTTCATCTATAGCAAGCCCATTGACCAGATTGACACATAAAGGTGTCCCATTCAGATGGTCAGACAAGTGTGAGTTGAGCTTTCAGAAGCTCAAGACCGCTTTGACCACGGTGCCAGTGTTGGTATTACCCACAGGTTCAGGATCGTATACGGTATATTGTGACACATCTCACATTGGGCTTGGTGCAGTATTAATGCAAGATGGCAAGGTAATTGCATATGTGTCGCGGCATATGAAAGTTCACCAGAAGAATTATCATGTTCATTACTTAGAATTGGCAGCCATTGTTCATGCGGTGAAGATTTGGAGGCATTACCTCTACGGTGTCTCGTGTGAGGTATTTACTGATCATCGTAGCCTCCAGTATCTATTCAAACAAAAGGATCTTAATTTGAGGCAAAGAATATGGATGGAGTTGTTGAAAGACTATGATATCACCATTTTGTATCACCCCGGAAAGGCCAATGTGGTGGTCGATGCTTTGAGTAGAAAGGTTGTGAGTATCGGAAGTCTTGCGTATATTCCGGTTGGTGAGAGACCATTAGCTACAGATGTTCAGACTTTGGCTAATCAGTTCGTGAGGTTAGATGTTTCAGAACCCAGTTGGGTTCTAGCTTGCACAGTCGCTCGGTCTTCTTTATATGAGCGCATCAGAGAGAGGCAGTATGATGATCCTCACTTACTTGTCCTTAAGGACACGGTGTGGCACGGTGATGCCAAATAGGTTTTTGTGGGGGAAGATGGGGTTCTGCGAATGCAGGGTTGTATTTGTGTGTCTAATGTGGATGGGCTTCGCGAATTAATTCTTGAAGAGGCACACAGTTCCAGGTATTCTATTCATCCAGGTTCCGCCAAAATGTATCAAGATTTGCCACAACATTATTGGTGGAGGATAATGAACAATGATATAGTTGCACATATAGCTCGGTGTCTGAATTGTCAGCAAGGTAAGTACGAGCATCAGAGACCTGGTGGTTTGCTTCAGAAGTTAGAAATTCCTGAGTGGAAGTGGGAGCGTATCACTATGGATTTTGTTGTTGGGCTCCCATGGACTTAGAGAAAATTTGACGCAGTTTGGGTCACTATGGAAAAGTTGACCAAGTTAGCACATTTTATTCCAGTGGCAGTTACCTATTCTTCAGAGAGGTTAGCTAAAATTTATATTCGTGAGATTGTCTGCCTTCACGGTGTGCCCGTGTCTATTATTTCAGATTGGGGTACGCAATTTACCTCACATTTTTGGAGGGTTGTACAGCGTGAGTTAGCCATGCGGGTGGAGTTGAGTACAACATTTCATCCAGAGACAGACGGATAGTCAGAGCGCACTATTCAGATATTTGAAGATATGCTTCGCACTTGTGTTATAGACTTTGGAGGTTCTTAGGATCATTTTTTACCACTTGAGGAGTTTTCTTATAATAATAGCTACCAGTCGAGCATTCAGATGGCTCCATATGAGGCATTATATGGAAGGCGATGCCGAACACCAGTTGGTTGGTTTGAACCGGGAGAGGCTCGATTGTTGGGTACCAATTTGGTACAGGATGCCTTGGATAAGGTCAAGATTATTCAGGATCAACTTCGCAAAACTCAGTCTAGGCAAAAGAGTTATGCCGATAGTAAAGTTCGTGATACTGCATACATGGTTGGAGAAAGACTATTGCTCTGGGTTTCACCTATGAAAGGTGTAATGAGGTTCGGAAAGAAGGGCAAGTTGAGCCCTAGGTATATCGGACCCTTTGAAATTCTTGAAAGGGTGGGTGAAGTAGCCTACAGGATTGCATTACCATCTAGTTTATCAGCGGTTCATCCGGTGTTCCATGTGTCTATGCTTCGGAAATATCATGGTGATCCGTCCCATGTGTTAGATTTCAGTTCAGTCCAATTGGACAAAGATTTGACTTACGGGGAGGAGTCGGTGGCTATTCTAGCCCGGCAGGTCCGACAGTTGAGGTCTAAGAGTTATCCTTCAGTTCGGGTGCAATGGAGAGGCCAGCCGGTAGAGGCATCTACGTGGGAGTCCGAGTCGGACATGCGGAGTAAATATCCACACCTTTTCTCCAGCTCAGGTACCTTTTTTCTAACTCCGTTCGAGCACGAACGTTTGTTTTAGAGGTGGAGAATGTGATGACCTAAAATGTCATCTTTAAATTTAATAAGTAATTATGTGTTCTAAGACCTCTAAAAGCACCATTTATCATTCCTCGACTTGCGTGCACAGTCCATACAATTTTCCGAAAAGTTGTAATGTGAAAAAATGAATTAAAATGTGAAATAGAGCTTTAAAATTTAAGTGAATTGACATTGGTCAATGTTTTTAGCAAACAGACCCGAATCAGTGGTTTGACATTTCCGGTAGCTCCGTATCGTGATTTGGGACTTGGACGTATGCCCAGAATTTAATTTGGAGGTCTCTAGCGCAAGTTATGACCATTTAATAGAACTAGCAATTTAAAGGCTAAATATTCCAAGTTTGACCACGGGGTAGACTTTTTGATATTAGAGCCGAAATCAGATTCTGGAAATTTGAACAGCTCCGCTATGTCATTTATGACTTGTGTGCCAAATTTGAAGTCATTCCGGATTCATTTAATATGTTTTGGCACGAGATTTGTAAATTGAAAGTTTAAAACTCAAAGTTCGAATCGGGGTGTGAATTGTAAATTTAGTGTTGTTTGACGTGATTTTAGACCCCGAGTCAGTCCGTATTATGTTACGGGACTTGTTGGTATATTCGGACTGGGTCCCGAGCACCCCGATTGTGATTTGAATTGAAATCGGAACAAGAATTGGACTTAAGAAAAATCTGAAATTTTGGGTTTTGGTGTAATCGCACTTGTGAAATTTTGACCACAGGTGCGAGCTCGCAGAAGCGAGACTTCCATCGCAGGTGCGGCCCTTTTGCGCAGATGCAGATGCGCAGGTGCGACAGGGGTATCCACAGATGCGGAACCTCACCTGGCAGCCTGGCATCGCAAATGCAAGCTTTGTCTCGCAAATACGAGTCCGAAAATGCAGAATATTTGTCCGCAGATGCGAAAATGACTGGGCAGAACCCATAAATTTGGAAGTGCGCCATTTTTACTCATTTTATAGTTTTAAGTCTCGGATTTGGGCGATTTCAAGGTGGATTTTCATGACTTTGAATTGGGTAAGTGTTCTTTAACCTAAAGTGATTATATTTCACAAATCCATGTCTATATTCATCATTTATCTCGGATTTATATGGAAGAAATTGGAATTTTTGTAAAACTTTCCAAAAACGAAAAAATTAAGATTTGAGGGTCCATTTGATATCGGAATTGGACAAATTTGGTATGGTTGAACTCGTATCGGAACGGGTGTCCGGATTTCATATTTTTTCGAGATTTGAGACATGGGTCCCACAGCCAAATATTTTAATGAATTTTGGATTTTTATCCGGAAAATTTGTAAATTCATATGGAATTAATTCCTATGATTTGTATTGAATATATCGAATTGTTTGTGAATAGATTTGAAGCTTTCGGAGGCAAATTTAAAAGGAAAAGTTGTGGTTGAATAATTGATTGGAATTTGCAAAGCGAGGTAAGTGTCGTGGTTAACCTTAACTTTAGGGAATAGAACCCTTAAATTATTTGTTATGTGAATTGCATGTGAACGACGTATAGGCGAGGTGACGAGTGTCTATACGTCGTCAAATTAATTATTTGCATGCTTACTTGAAAAATTATAAATGTTTTTTAATCATAAATTAATTATTATAATAATTATTTCTCTCTTATTCTTTGTCAAATATTAATTCTTGAATTCCTGCATTAATTGTTACATGCTATTTGAATTATGTGCCTTAATTGTTATTTGACATTTAGCATATTAAATATTAAAATGCCTATTTGCTCCCTGATTTTCATAATAATTTGTTATTTGTCATTGTTTGGTTCATAATTAAATCACAATTATTGTACGCTTATTGTCTTATAATTTTATATTAATTGTTACATTTATTGAAAAAATTTCTTCTATAAGAATTGGTAAATGAATATGTTGGAGGAGCAGGTTGAACGCCGCAACAGGATTGATTATAATGAATACATTGGAGGATCAGGTTTCACGCCGCTACAGAATTATTAAAAAGTTAATATTGGAGGACCGGGTTGTACGTCGCAACAGACTTATTAAAAGTCAATATTGTGGATCGGGTTGCACGCCGCAACAGACTTATTAAAAGTCAATGTTGTGGATCGTGTTGCACGCCGCAACAGACTTATTAAAAAGTCAATATTGGAACATCGGGTTGCACACCGCAACAAACTTATTAAAAGTCCATATTGGAGGATCTGGTTGCACGCCGCAACACACCTGATTAAAATGAATATATTGGAGGAGTGGGTTGCACGTCGCAACAAACCTGATTAAAATGAATATATTGGAGGAGCAGGTTGAAGGCCGCAACAGAACCGAATGTGAATACATTGTGAGAGCGGGTTGCACGCTACAACAGAACTGAATGTAAATATATTGTGAGAGCGGATTGTACGCTGCAAAAGAATTGATGGAAATGATAATTCATTATGACTACTGCGTTGGCTTCAATTATAATAAATGAGTTTCCTGATGTAATTATATTATTTATGGTTGTTATTAATACTGCGTACAGGTTAATGTAAGTGAACCACCTTAGCCTCGTCACTACTTCGTCGAGGTTAGGCTCAGCACTTACCAGTACATGGGGTCGGTTGTACTGATACTACACTCTGCACTTCTTGTGTAGATTTTGGAGTTGATCCTAGCGGCGTACCGTATATTTGCTCAGATTTCAGCTACCAGAGGAGACTTGAGGTATAACTGCATGGCGTCCGCAGTTCTGAAGTCCCCGTCTATTTTAATTTGGCTGTGTGTTTATTTCCAGACAACTTTACTTTATTCAAACCTTTATTTGTATTTATTCTAGAAGCTCGTGCACTTGTGAGACCAATTCTGGGATGGTATTTAGACACCGTTGTTTGATGGATTATTTCACTATATTTCAAACTTTGCTTCCGCATTTGTTCCTTGTTATTAATAAATTTAAAATATTTTTAAAAATGGATAATATTATTTTAACGTTGGCTTGCCTAGCAAGTGAAATGTTAGGTGCCATCACGGTCCGAAGGTGGGAATTTCGGGTCGTGACACCACTACAGTTGCCCATAATCAAATCCAGCACCGACAATTAACCTCATATCAACTAAAACTTTGTTCCAAACCTTCACAACACTGACAACGATACAAGAAACATGAAGATCCCATGACCATTCACTCAAATAAACAAGTCACATCTAATGCCACTTGGGCACACACCTCGGAAGCTAAAACCGAATAAGCACAACACGAATATGACCAAATAGGCAAAGAGAAACACATGAGAGAATTATCAAACAAGCCCAACATGCACAACTCCCTATAAGTACCATACTACGAATTAATTCCACAAGGGAAAATCAAAATATATGAACTAATCATCAGGGTCTCATCCTAATACAACTCCACCACGGCATGCAGGCCGGTTCAACCTTATAAAATCGCATGAAAACGCGATGATCCCATCCTCAGCTCTGAATCACAAGTAGAATACACATCATACCAACTAAAACCCTCCACCAATTCGATTCCGTAAAATAAAATCACAACACGTAACGAACCCTCATACTAGTAGAGCATCTAAATTACAAATCGTAACCAAACCATCCAGGGGTCACAACACAGAAAGTCACTTCAAGTCTCATATCTCTCAATAGTGAACAAAACAAAGCGATAGACACGAGATACCACTATAGACTCTCCTAACAGGGGTAAACACATAATCAGAGTACAAAATCACAAAACTCACCCATATGTGAAGCAAGATAAGAAGACTCATCCCGATAAGCAGAACCAAATCAAAAAAAGAATGATGCTCCTTTACAACAATCGAAACCATACTTGTAACGACTCTATCTGGTGTAGCGGCCTCAGCCCTACCATAGAAAGCATATCAAATGGGTCGGTCCTCCCCTTCTAGGGCGCCCTCTACCCGCCTGTTCTCCACCCCTAACTAGCTGTGCAGGTGGAGTAGCAACTGGAATAGAGCCTGTAGCCTGAGTGCTTTGATAAAATCCGCTCCTGCTGAGTCTGGGACAATCTTTGATGATGTGCCTAGTATCACCATACTCATAACAACCCCTCTGCGGGCGTGGCTGCTTGTATTGAGTCCGAACCGAATAACTAGAATAACCGTTATAGGAACCCCATGCCGGTGGTGTACTAAAAGATGACTGCCCCACATGAGTACCCTAACTAGCTGGAGCACCACGAGTAGTTTGAAGTGCGGATTAGACTGCCCGACTGCCCGAGCCTCCTCCACGATGGGTCATAGCGGAAGAGTAGAATCCACTGAACCCTCCAGAACCTCGAGACCTCTTGGTCTCCTTATCCTCCCTCTCCTCACCCCGAATACGCTCTAACATCCTGACAATCTCCACCACCTGCTGAAATGGAATATCAGTCTGCAACTCCCGAGCAATACAGAATCTAAGATCATAACTGAGCCCCTCAATGAATATGTGGACTCTCTCTCTGATTGTAGGAACCAAGGTAGCTGCATGACGGGATAACTCACTGAACCTGCTGGCATACTCTAACACAATCATGGTGCCCTGACCCAGCTGCTCAAACTCTATACGCCACACATCCTGGAAGGTCTGGTGAACAAAATCCCTCAAAAACATCTCTAAAAACTAAGCCCAAGTGAGTGGTGCTACATCGGATGAAATGTAGTAAAAGCAACTCCGCTCACCTCTACAATACCCATGGTGCGGAGAATGCAGTGATATATCACTACTAGAAATTTGGCAAAAACCGACCAAGGTCGACCGACCAACTTTGGTCCGTCAAAAACCGACCAACTTTGGTCCGTCAAAAACTGACCAACTTTGGTCCGTCAAAAAACCCACCAAAATTGGTCGATTTTTCAATTTTTTTTTTTTACGAAGTCGGTCTTCTTTGGCGCAACAATGCGGGAAACCATTTTTGAGTCCCGCGAAATTTATGTTTCAAGAAACCGACCAACTTTGGTCGGTTTTTCAATTAAAATAAATAAAAATTAATATTAAAAAAACCGACCAAAATTGGTCGGTTAATTCGGTGGGTCATTTAAAAAAACCGACCAACTTTGGTTGGTAATTTCACTTTTTAATAAAACCGACCAACTTTGGTCGGTTATTTTCGTGCGAAAATACAATTAAAGAGTATAAATCAAATAAAAGACAGTCTTAAAACAAAATGTACCAATGGTCTAGTGGTAAAATAGTATCCTGCCACAGTATAGACCCTGGTTCGATTCCCAGATGGTGAATCTTTTTATTACATAATTAAAATACTGACGAACTTTGGTCAGAAAAAACCGACCAGCTTTGGTCGGAAAAAACTGACCAGCTCTGGTCGTTTTTTTTTTGCAATATTTTTTTTTTGAATTTAATTGACCGACCAAAGTTGGTCGGTAATTTCCGACCAACTTTGGTCGATATTCCTTTCCGACCACAAAAATACCGTCCACATGTAAATGGTCGCGTTTTGGTCGATTTTTGGCCATTACCGACCAACGTTTGTTGGTTTTTTTGGTCGGTTTATACCGGATTTCTAGTAGTGATACTTCTAGAAATCCTTGTGCATACTCGGTATTTGTGCCACTAAAAGTAGGTAGACTATACCTCTTGAACCTCTCAAGCCTCTTCTGCTCATCTTCTGATGCCCCTGGCCAGACCTCAGGCTGAAAATGAATAACAGGTTGTACCGGCATCACAGCTGGAACCTGACCAATGTGAGCCAGCTACTTTGGAGTACGGGCCATGGGAGTCTGAGCTCCTCCCCCAATCTGTGAAGTAGCTGGTGTAACGGAGATCAATCCCGCTTGAGCCAATGTACCAAACATGCTCAGGAACTGCGCTAAAATCTCCTGAAATTTGAGGGTAACAATAGGCGCCTTCGGTGCCTACCCCTCAACTGGATCTCTTGGCGGCTCCTCAACTGCTGCTCTGGTAGGTGCTCTAGCTCCGACACATGCCACTTCTCGGCATCTACCTCGGCCCCGACCTCTTGCGACTCTAGTAGGCGGCGCAGGTGTTTACTCAGCTGATCCAGTAGCGCGTGTCCTTACCATCTTTGAGAAAATAGAGATACAAAGGCTCAAACTTCAAAATCAAAATATCCACACAACAGGAATGAAAGTACCAGCACCAACAATCCCAAACTTCACCGAAATGGTCTAAAACCACCCCGAACCTTATCCGGAACCTCCCGGACACAAACCATATATGAATTTCAATCATAAAACATGCTACAAACCTGCTCCCACACTCAAAACACTGTAAAGAGATCGTCTTAACCCGATATTGATCATGGTCAAACTCCAAATTTCTTAACTTATCTAGTCTCTCAACCAATGATCCAAAATACTCCCAAGCCCCTCAGGACCCTATCAAATCATACCAATAAGTCCCAAAACATAACAAGAACCTACTCGAGGTCTCAAATCCCAAGGATTAAATAGTAATGGGATTATTTAGTGGATCTAATTTTTATTAAGAGATATTTGGTGCATTGGACTAAAAATGAGATATACGGAGTATAATATAAAATATGTGTTTGGTGTTTACTAGATAGGTTGAGATAAACTTTTATTTTAAATTTAACCTTGACTTTTATAAAGGACTGTGGGGGAAGAGCCTTGAAAAATGGCATCTTTGTTGTTGTATTATTTTATCCTGGGATTAAATAATTCAGAGATTATTATTCCACCCTCAATGTAGGATAGGATAATACAATAATATGGAATAAATTCATTTCGAAATTACTAGGTGATGATACGATGATGGTAGGAACTTGCCCAAGTTACAAGTACATGAGAGACTCATACTTTTGTACTAAACTTGTAAGAGTCTGGTATGGAACTTCTCTTCCCATCAAGTAATGCAGACTTCCAACAATGGGAATGATAGAATATGTGTACAGATCTAGCGAGGAAGACAATTGCATGCGATCGAGAAGGAAGTTAGAGTAGAGAGAACAAAACAAGAGAGGAAGAATAAGCTTTTATTATGTGTTTAACTGCTTTGTTAATACAAAGTGAGTTAGTTATATACAGCTCATCTCACACGAGTCACGTGTGTAGAGTAGGCAAAATGACTAAAATACCCCTAACTAACTAACATAACTACCACAAATAATACGACCCTACTATAATACTCCCCCTCAAGATGAAGGGTGGAAGACATCTAACACTCCAAGCTTGGAACCTAGTGAGTTATGTTGAGTAATAGACAGACCCTTTATGAGTAGGTCTATAAGTTGAAGAGCAGAGCAAGGTGTGGTGCCATGATCCCATACTTGTTTTTCTGTCGCACAAAGTGACAATCTCTTTCTGTGTTTGGTGGGTTCATGAAATATGTGATTCTCAACTATTTGAATAGTTGCCTTTTTGTCACAGAACAACTGAATAGATTTAGAGATTGGTATCCCTAGTTCTTCAAGAAGGCCTGATAGCCATGTTACTTCTGCTGCCACAACTGACATACTCCTATATTATGCTTTTATTGAGCTCCTACTGACTGTTTGTTGTTCTTAGATTTCCATGAAATCAGAGAACTTCCCAATTTGACAATATATCCTGTCACAAAACTCCTAGTATTAAGACAAGATGTCCAATCTGCATCACAATATGCAGTCAAGTTGTCAATTGGTTTTGCCTGCAAAAGAACTCCTAGACCTGGTACTCCTTTGATGTACTTAACCACCCCTAAGGCTGTATCCATATGAGATTGCTTTGGACTTTGCATGAACTAATTTAATGTTTGCACTGCAAAGCTAATATCAGGTCGTGTGATTGTTAAATATAGGAGTTTCCCAATCAACTTCTGATATGCAGTGATGTCTGCTAATTCTAGATATCCTAGTCTCCCTACATGAGCATCATATTCTACTATGGTAAGCTTTTGATTTAACTCTAGAGGTGTTAAAACAAGCTTAGAACCACTCAGACCTACTTCTGAAATCAACTCAAGTGCATAATTTCTTTGATTTAGCAGGATCCCCTTTTGTGATCTGAGGACCTCAATACCAAGAAAGTATCTTAATTCTCCCAAATTCTTCACTTTGATCTGACTTTGTAATGTCTTCTTAGTATCGTTGACTAGCTGAGGATTGCTTCCAATGATCAATAGATCATCTACATAAACTAGTATGATGACCATATCTGAGCATTGTCTTTTGGTGAAGAGAGAGTGATCAAATGTACTCTGTGTGTAGCCATGTGTGATCAAGGTATCAGTGAGCTTTATGTTCCATTGTCTTGATGCTTGTTTCAATCCATAAAGGGCCTTTAGTAGCCTGCAAACCTTCCTCTCCCACCGTTTACAAAAACCTTGTGGTAAGGCCATGTAGACTTCTTCATATAAGTCACCTTGTAAGAAGGCATTGTTGATATCCATTTGATGCAGATTCCATCCTTTTGCTGTAACAATACTGATACTGGTACTAACAGTTACCATTTTTACCACTGAAGAGAAAGTTTCATGATAGTCTAAGCCCTCCTTTTGGTTGTTACCTTTAGCCACTAATCTGTCCTTAAACCTTTCTACTTCTCCATTTGCTTTATGATTTATCTTATAGACCCATTTTGATCCAATAGCATGTTTCCCTGGTGGTAGATCAACCAACTTCCATGTATTGTTTTCTTCCAATGCATTTATCTCTTGCTGCATTGCCTCAACCCATCTTCTATCTTGAGCAGCTTCCTTAAATGAACTAGGTTCAATGTATGCTAAGAAGGCTTTCAAATAAGACTGATATCCTATAGTGAGATTTGCATATGACAGTCCTTGTGAGATTGGATATAGAATATTGCCTGTGAACTTCCCTTTTGTCACATAATCTTTTATCCATATATGTGGTCTAGAATGTCTTGTTAATTTCCTGGTATCAATCACAACATCTCCTTCAGGTGAAATGTCTGTCATTTCTTCAACTGCATCTGAAACTAAAGAATCTGGATTGATGTTGTTTTTATCTACGTCTTTATGGTTCTGTGATGATAAATGATCAACACTGTCTGCAGGTAATTCTTCAAGTGGCTGATTCTATGGTTCTGCTTGTGTGGTAATTGGAGATGCACTTTCAACTGGTGCACAGATATTATGAGAATTGGGTTGAGAGGTGTGAGAATTATAAGGTATCTCAATAGGCATCAGCTCGTGACGGTCTTGTGGAAATATGTCATCGAAGTCTGAGATCACTCCTTTGAAAGGGAATACCTGCTCTCTGAATATGACATCCCTGCTCACTAGGAATGTCCTGCTCCCCAAATCATATAACTTGTAGTCCTTTGGAGTCTCTGAATATCCTGTCAGTACAGTTCTTCTAGCTCTTGGAGTAAACTTGTCTCCTTTTGGTAGAGTGCTTGCAAAACCCAAGCAACCAAACACCTTCAGATGCTCAATTTTAGCTGGTTTCTTATAAAGTACCTCATAGAGTGATTTCCCTGATAGAACATAAGTTGGCCACTTGTTTATCTAGTAAACTATTGTTTTTACACAGTCTCACCAAAATCTGTTTGGCAAGGAGTTTTGAAACTTCAAGGCTCTAGCCACCTCCAGTGTATGCCTGTGTTTTCCTTCCACCACCCCATTTTGTTGGGGGTGTGTATGGACAACTACTTTGATGTACAATTACTAATGAAGTCAACAACTCATTACATTTTGAATTGAAGAACTCAGTTCTATTATCTAATCTCAATTTTTTCACATTCAAACCAAATTAATTATGCACCATGGTAAAGAAATCCTTCAATACAACAACTACTTCACATTTGGACTGTAACAAACATAATCAAGTATATATGGTAAAATCATCCACCAGAATTACAAAGTAGTGTTTTTCCCATATGTTTGTATCCTGTGAGGACCCCAAACATCTACATGGACAAGTTGAAAAATCTGATCTGTTTTACTAGTACTAAGCTGGAAAGGTAGTCTATTTTGCTTTGTCAAAGAACATATTTCACAGCTATATTGTAACTTGGTATCCATCTTATTCTTTTATAGAGGAATATGTTATATTGCAACAGTTGAGGGATGACCTAATCTCATGTACCATAGTGCTGAATCTTCCTGCATTTGCACAACACTTCCTGCTATAGCTGGGAATTCCTTATTGAGCTCATACTTCAGCAAATATAAACCATTATATTTTTTACCAATCCCAATACCTTCCCACTGTAAAGACCCTGAAATACACAGAAATCATGGAAGAATGCAACACAACAAGACAACTCCTTAATCAGTGTAGAGACTGACATTAAATTGAATTTAAAGTCAGGAACATGCAGTACATCCCTTAGTGTCAAATCCTCTAATATCTTCACTTTCCTGTATGTGCTACATGACATTTACCTCTTATAGGCACTTGCACACCATTGTTATTTTAATTTTCTATCTTTTTTATATTATCTAATACTTTTTTATAGGGTGTAACATGATGTGAGGCACCTGTATCTATTATCCAATAATAGTTAAATTCCTTGGATAACAATGAACTTATACCTGCCATCAGAGTATGACAGTCACTTGGATCAGGATCTAGTTTGTTCAAAAGTCCCAACAGTTGTTTGTATTGATCCTCTGTGAAGTATTTACCCTGTGTTTGAGTAGTAGTATTAAAACTCCCTCCTTCTATAGCTTACACACAAGAATTATGAGGTTTTTTCTTGCTTTTAAAATCTGGTGGATATCCTATAATCTTGTAACAATTCTCCTTTAAGTGACCTTTGTAACCACAGTAATCACATATGAGACCTGGTTTTCTTACTACCTTGAAACCTTGTCCTCTTCCAGAACAGGCTCTTTGTCTGAATTGACTACACTAAGTGTTCGTTATCTCTCTTCCTGAGCTGCTAATACATATGTTTGATTCACAGTCAATACATGTGTTTTAAGTAGGATCTCACTTCTCACATGACTGTAGCTTTCATTTAAACTAACAAGGAATTGCAACAAGCGCATGTTTTTAAACTGGTCTAGAAAAGGCCTGGTTTCCTCATAATCACATCCTGCTCCTGGCACCATTAAATCCATTGCATCCCACAAATTCTTTCATCTTAGTTTAATAGGATGTTATAGAGTCGGTACCTTGCCTCAGTGTTCCTATTGTCGTCCATAAGTGATAAAATCTAGTAAGGTTTGATTTGTTAAAACATTCCATATATTCATTCCATACCTTCTTCGCATCTGATGCGTAGATGATGCTTGTCTGCAATTCAGTAGACACAATGCGACCTATCCACGAAAGCACCACAACATTATATTATTCCCATTGATGTCCCAATTCTCCTATATAAGAGCTTTTTAAATAGGTTCCATCTATGAACCGTAGCTTATTTTTCATTAACAAAGCCATTCCCATCGATCTGCTCCATAAGGCGTAGTTTTCTGGTCCTGTAAACTTGATATCTATCAATGCTATTCCATGAGTATCAGTTTGTTGTAACAATAGTGGGTGATTGTGATCGATTTGTAGATTTCCAGTTTCCTCCATGACTGACCAACTTAAGCTTCGAAAATGGCCATCAATTAGAATTTTGAAATCTTTGATCCAATCTCAAATTGTCTGCTCTGATACCATGATATAATCTGTGTACAGATCTAGCTAGGAAGACAATTGCATGTGATCGAGAAGGAAGTTAGAGTAGAGAGAAGAAAACGAGAGAGGAAGTAGAAGCTTTTATTATGTGTTTAACTGCTTTGTTAATACAGAGTGAGTTAGTTATATACATCTCAGCTCAAATGAGTCACGTGTGTAGAGTATGTAAAAGAACTAAAATACCCCTAACGAACTAACATAACTACCACAACTAATACGACCCTACTCTAATAAGGAAGTTTCCATGGAACTGGAGGCAACTTTATGTTTTCTAGATCTGTTTCTACTCCATTGTGTAACTAGAATAATGAGGGAGGAAAAAAAGAGAAGCAATGAAACTAAGTAATTGGAAAGAGAGGATGAGTGAAAAATCTCCATTGAACAGTAAGGAAGGAAATGGAAGCTTATGATGCATGGATATTGCTTTAATTAACTTTAGTTGATTTTATAATGGTTCAATACTCAAATGTTCACGTAATTAAAAAAGCCATAACCTTCTTGATTCTTGACATTAATACCATGTGGAGTTTACTACGTAGTGCTATGTGGTCAAGGAACCACATGGTTATCTACTTTAAGTTGAATTTTAACTAATAATCTACCATATGAAATCATTTTTACATGTTTGTAACATTTAATTCACCTAATTTATAGAGTACGAGGATTCGTTTGGTATGAGGTATAAGAAGGTATATTGCTGGTATAAAATTTTAATACCACATTAATACTTTGTTTAGTTAGTAAACTTAGTATAAGTTATCCCGTGATTAAAATTAGTACCGGGATAACTTATATCTTGTAGAGGGTGGGGTAACTAGTGCCGGAATAACTTATACCTTCTTCTTAGAAATTATGCAATTGTCATTTTTAATACAACATACCAAACAGTGGATAAACAATAATACTAGGATAACTAATTTCAGCATAACTAATCCCAGCATAATTTATCCCAGCATAAGTCGTACTCAAACCAAACGACCCCAAGTTTTATGCATTATCGATTTAAAAATGATTTACACCATCAAATCACTTAAAAGGAAATTGAGAGTAGTCTCTATACAGATATTAAATGGAAATTAGTCTTCTATAATAAGTCAAAATACACTAATAGTGGAAAAAAATCTTTGTTTGTGCTTATAACTTAGATTTTTATTTTAAAGATTATAAATCATACTTTTTATGGAGGGTTACCTGTCGATATCTTTTGGTAATCCAATACTGAAAATATTTATAAAGCTATCTCCAATTATAATATTGAAGAATTTTTATGGAGGGTTTTCAGCAACATTTTTACCTATGTTTAAGTTCTATACACACAAATGCCATATTATTCTTTCTCTTGCTATTTCTTTCGGTTAATCTTTTCACTTAGAATTTGATGTGGGCAACTGGGAATTTGGGTTGTGGCGACCACTTCTTTACTTCTCTTCCAATGAATTTTCTACCGTTTAGTCATTGGAAAATAGTTGGATTATAGATAGTTTTTGGTACTTCTTTTTGACAGGTTTTATGTAACAACCCGGTCGGTCGTTTTGAGAGTTGTAGACTCGTTTCCCCATTTTTTGTTCATTCCCTGCTTAATTATTATTATGTGACTTTTCGGGGTAGTTGGTTTGGGTCTGGGAGGGTTTCGGAGTGAATTGAGACACTTAGTCTCAATGTTGGAAGTTTAAGTTGAAAAGTTGACCATATGTTGAATTATGTGTAAACGACTTCAGAATGAGGTTTCGATGGTTCCGTTAACTTCGTTGGGTAATTTTGGACTTAGGAGTGTGTCCAAATTATGATTTGGAGGTCCGTAGTGGAATTAGACTTGAAATGGCGAAAGTTAAAAATTTGAAAGTTTGACCGAGAGTGGACTTTGTGGTTACCGAGCTTGGATTGGGGTTCCGGGGATTGGAGTAGGTCCATGGTGTCATTTGTGACTTATGTACAAAATGTGAGGTCAATCAAACGTGATTTTATAAGTTTCGGCGTCGTTTGTAGAAATTTAAATTCCTTAGTTTCAATAGGCTTGAACCATGGTGTGATTCATATTTTTGATGTTGTTTGATGCTATTTGAGGGCTCGACTAAGTTCGTATCGTATTTTAGGACCTGTTGGTATAATTGTTTGAGGTCCCGGGGGCATCGGGTGGAGTTCGGATGGTTAACAGATCGAATTTGGAGTTGGAAAGATTGCTGAAGCTGGGAATCTTCTAGTGCAATCGCACCTGCAGAGATTTGGTCGCAGGTGCGAGTGAAGGAGCACATGTGCAGCCATGGGAGGACTGTGAAGTGGTCGCAGGCGCGTAAGAAGTTCCACAGATGCGGATGCGCATCTGCACGAAGTTGACCGCAGAAGCGGATTTGGCTAGGCAGTAGGGGCGTTGCAGATGCGAAAAAGGCTCACAGATGCAGTCGCGTAGGTGCGAGGCAGGGACCACAGCTGTGATGGGTCGCCAATTAAGTGGGTCCCGCAGGAGTCTGATTTATTCGCAAAAGCGGATGTGCAGGTGCGAGCCTAGGCTCCACAGGTGCGGAAATGCCTAGGCGGTGTTTAAATTTGAGGGTTTCTGAGATTTTCTTCATTTTATACATTTCAAGCTCGGTATTAGGAAATTTTGAGAGGGATTTCAAAGGGATTCTTGAGGTAAGTCACTTGTGGTTTAATTTAATCAATAATTATGTTTCCCCGTTGATTTTTCTATCTAGATGGTGTGGTTGTGAGGTGTAATTTTAGGAGTTGAGGTTATGGATTTGGAGAGTTTAAATTAGGGATTTGGGGGTTGATTCGGTGTTGGGTTTTGGTAAATTTGGAATGGTTGGATTCGTGGTTGAATGAGCTTCCGGATTTTGTGACCTTTGTTGGATTCTGAGACGTGGGCTCGGGGAACGACTTTTGAGTGGACTTTTTGTCTTTTAATTAAAAACATAGTAATTTCATATGGAGTTGATTCCTTTAGCTCGTGTTGAATGTATCGAACTATTTGTGACTAGATTCGAGGCATTTGGAGGCCGTTTCGCAAGGCAAGGGCTTATTGGCGTAGGGTTTCACACAGTTTGAGGTAAGTAACACTTCTAAACTTAGTTCTAAGAGTATGAAACCCCGAATTTTGTGATTATGTGAACGGTGTGAGGTGACGCATGTGATAGGTGATAAGCATGTAGGCGTCCACCGTGTGAATTATGATTTAGTCGATTCCATGGAACTGCGTAGCTACCCTATCTGAACATTATTACTGTACTCTATGTGTTAGAATACTTAAGTTGTAATTCATGCTAGAATCATGTTTAGGCTACATGCTGGTACTATTGGAACCATCAGTGGTCGTCCTTTGCTGTTGAGACTTAATTGCAACATCATTTCATATCATATCTCAGTCTTTGTTATCGTATATTGTCACTTCTAGTATAATATATTAGGGATGCTTGGCATTAGTGTTGTGAGACCGAGAGACTGGAGAGATTGATGACTAAGTGAGGCCGAGGGCCTGTTGTGAGTAATATTTATGGGATCGGGCTAAATGCCGCAATAGGCCATATTGATTCATGCCAGGATTTGGTTTATTATAGCGCTTGGGCTGGATCGGCCCCTCCGGAGTCTGCATGCGCATAGTGGGCGCAATGCTAGTAGTTATGGCATTTGGGCTGGATTTGCCATGTTTAGTTTTGTTTGGGATAGATCTGCCCCATTTTGTTTGCATTTGGGATGGATCTGCCCTGGACTGGATCTTCCATGTTATGTGCTAAGTTTTGTTGTAGAATCTGAAAGCATGTCTAGTTTCTTGTTGAAAGCATGTCTAAATTCTTGTACCTTCATTTGTAGACTATGAATTTCTGAGATATCACTGTCATATTTTCTGTAACTTCCCGCACCGTTAAATGTTGAAAGCGAACCGTAATAATTGGACTTGTCAATCCTTTCAGTCCAAATGTTAGATTTGTTACTTATTGAGTTGGTTGTACTCACGCTACACCTTGTACCTCGTGTGCAGATCCAGGTGCTTCTGGTGACGGCGGTTTTTGATTCGCAGAGGCCAGACCTCCGGAGATCATCAAGGTAGCTGCTTGGCATCCGCAGACCTTGACACTCCTCCTTTATCTTTCAGTTTATTTATTCAGTTTTACTTCAAGATAGTATACTGGACTTTGTCATTTCGTAGATGCTCATGTACTCAGTGACACCCCGGTTTTGGAAAGAATTTATGTATTGAGTTATGATTTTCCTATCATGTTTTTAAGAGATTTTACTTTACTTAAACTGTTTTAGTATCTTTCAAAGATTTAAAGTGGTAGAAATGTCTGAATAGTCGGCTTGCCTAGTACCACGATAGGCGCCATCACGACCGGTTGGTTTGGGTCATGACAAGTTGGTATCAGAGCCTAGGTTACATAGGTCTCACGAGTCATGGACAGGTTTAGTTGAGTCTTGTCGATCGGTACGAAAATGTATGTACTTATATTTGAGAGGTTGTCGAACCCTTAGAAAATTTCACATTCTTGTATTCTTGTCGTGCGGATTTGTTGATTCCGGAAACTAAACTTTTGTTATTATATTTTCTCATAGATGGTGAGGACACGTGCTACTGGATAGGATGGACAGCCACCGGTACCACTAGCTAAGGCCACGAGAGGCCGAGGTTGCAGTAGGGGACGCGGTAGGAGAAGAGGTGAAGCTCGCACGACAGCTAGGGCAGCACCTGCAGATCCAGCAGTTGCTCCAGCTCAGGAGCAGGTTCCAGATGTGGCTGAGCCAATGAGGCCAGCTTAGGTTCCAGTTGTGCCCATTGTGATTCCAGGCCTTCAGGAGGCTTTGGCTTAGATTTTGATGGTGTGCACTAGCCTTGCTCAGGCAGTTTCTATTCAGACCGCGCCAACCACTTCTCAAGCCGGGGGAGATACTCAGACTCCCGCCGCCCGTACTCCAGAGCAGGTGATGCAGGGACTTCAGAAGCCAGGGGTATTGCCAGCCCAGCCGGTTGTAGTTGCTCATGCCCATGTGGGTCCCGTTATGACTGATTATGAGCATAGATTTGAGTCTGAGGATGCCTATGACTTCTTTGATAGGTGCCAGCGAATTATTCGCACGATAGGTATTCTGGAGACTAGTGGGGTCTCATTAACTACTTTTCAATTTACTGGGGCTACCTTCAGATGGCGGGAGGCTTATGAGAGGAGCATGTCAATTGGTGCTACACCACTATAATGGCATGAGTTCTCCGTTCTCTTCTTGGAGAAGTTTGTGCCACTGACATGTAGGGAGAAGCTGCACATGCAGTTCGAGCAGCTATGTTAGGATGGCTTGTCTGTGACCTAGTATGAGATGAGATTTTCAGAGTTGGCTCGTCACGTAGTTTGGTTGGTTTCCACTAAGAGGGAGAGGATTTGGATGTTCGTTGATGGTCTCACCTATCAGTTACGTTTTGCTATGACTCGGCAGACTGTATTTGGTGCTCGGTTTGATGAGGTGGTTGATATTGCTCGGCGATAAGAGATGGTTAGTAGTCAGGAGCGTGAGGAAATGGAGTCCAAGAGGCCTCATGGATCGGGTGGTTTCAGCGGTGTTCCTTCTGGGGGTCATTTCTACCACGACAAGGGTCTTTCTTATAGGCCCGCTCAGATGGCTCATCCACTTCATCATGGTGCATCATCCAGCCAGGGTTCATACAGTGCTATATTGAGCTAGTCATCCCTCAGTGACCTTCTAGCTCAGAGTTCATCTCGTGCAACTTCAGTTTAGGGTTCGTCAGCACCAGGTTCTTCTGATAGTTATTCTGGTCCTCGGGGTCCGCCTCAGTATTTGCCACCATTTTTCGAGAGGGGATGTTTTGAGTGTGGAGAGTTGGGTCATGTGAAGAGGTTCTATCCCTCCCTTAGGGGATGTCTAGTTCAGTAGAGGAGTCAGGCCACGACTTAAGCACTAGTTACTTCACCACCCGCCCAACCAACTCGGGGTGGGGCTCAGGCAGCTAGGGGTCGCCCAAGAGGGGGAGGCCGGTCAGGTGGCGATCAGGCCTGATTCTATGTTATTCCTTCCAGGCCATATGTCGTTGCTTCAGATGCAGTAATCACATGTATTGTCTTAGTGTTCCACAGAGATACTTTCACATTATTTGACCCTGGTTCTACCTATTCCTATGTGTCCTCCTATTTTACTCATTATTTGGATATGCCCTGTGAGTCCTTAGTTTCACCTGTTCATGTATCTATGTCGGTGGGCGATACTATTATTGTGGGCCGTGTATATCGGTCGTGTGTAGTTACTATTGGGGGATTGGAGACTAGAGTTGATCTCTTATTGTGTAGTATGATTGATTTCAACGTGATCTTGGGTATGGACTAGTTGTCTCCATGTCATGCTATTCTGGATTGTCACGCTAAGACCATGATGTTCGCGATGCAAATTTTGCCAAGGATCGAGTGGAGAGGTTCTCTAGATTATGTTCCCAGCACAGTGATTTCATATTTGAAGGCCCAACGGATGGTTGGGAAGGTATGTCTGTCATATTTGGCCTTTGTAAGGGATGTTGGTGCTGACACTCCTACTTTTGACTCTGTTTCGGTGGTGCAAAAATTTTTGGATATGTTTCCTGCAGACCTGTCAGGCATGCCGCCCGACAGGGATATTGACTTTGGTATTGACTTGGTGTCGGGCACTCAGTCCATTTTTATTCCGCCGTATCATGTGGCACCAACTGATTTGAAGGAATTGAAAGAACAACTTTAGGAACTTCTTGATAAGGAGTTTATTAGGCCAAGTGTGTCGCCTTGGGGTGCACCGGTTCTATTTGTGAAGAATAAGGATGGTACTATGCGGATGTGTATCGACTATAGGAAGTTGAACAAAGTTACAATCAAGAACAAGTTTCCTTTTCCGCGCATTGATGATCTATTTCACCATCTTCAAAGAGCGAGGGTGTTCTCTTAGATTGATTTGAAGTCTGGGTATCACCAGTTGAAGATTCGGGACTCGGATATTCTAAAGACAAAGTTCAACACTCGTTATTGGCATTATGAGTTTCTTGTAATGTCTTTTGGGTTGACCAACGCCCCAGCAGCGTTCATGCATCTGATGAACAGTGTATTTTAGCCTTATATCGACTCGTTTGTTATAATATTCATTGATGATATCTTGGTGCACTCTCATAGCCAGAAGAAGCATGAACAGTATTTGAGGATTGTATTACAACGACTGAGGGAAGAGAAGCTTTATGCCAAATTCTCCAAGTGTGAGTTTTGGCTTAGTTCAGTAGCATTCTTGGGGAACATAGTGTCGAGTAAGGGGATTAAGGTGGATCCGAAGAAGATAGAGGCGGTTCAAAGTTGGCCCAAACCGTCCTCAGCTATGGACATTCAGAGCTTTCTCGGCTTGGCCGGTTATTATCGTCGCTTCGTGGAGGGTTTCTCTTCTATTGCATTGCCTTTGAACAAATTGACCCATAATGGTTCTACATTCAGGTGGTCAGATGAATGTGAAGAGAGCTTTTAGAAGCTCAAGACTGCCTTGATCACATCTCTAATTTTAGTTTTGCCTTCAACTTCAGGATTTTATACAGTGTATTGTGATGCTTCTCGGATTGGTATTAGGGGTGTCTTGATGTAGGAGGGTAGAGTGATTGCTTTTTCTTCATATTAGTTGAAGCCTCATGAGAAGAACTACCATGTCCACAATTTGGAGTTGGCTTCCATCGTTCATGCATTGTAGATTTGGAGGTATTATCTCTACGGTGTGTCTTGTCAGGTATTTACGGATCATCGGAGTCTCTAACACTTGTTCAAACAAAAGGATCTAAATTTGAGGCAGCGTAGATGGTATGAGCTGCTAAAGGATTATGATATCACCATTCTGTATCATCCCGGGAAGGCCAATGTGGTGGCCGATGCCTTGAGTAGAAATGTTGTGAGTATGGGTAGCCTTGCATTCATTCCTATTGGTGAGAGATCGCTTGCACTTGTTGTTCAATTCTTGTCCAACCAGTTCATGAGATTAGATATTTTGGAGCCCAACCGGGTTCTAGGTTATGTGGTTTCTCGGTCTTTCTTATATGATCACATCAGAGAGCGCCAATATGATGATCCCCATTTGCTTGTCCTTAAGGATAAGTTCAGTACGATGATGCTAGGGATGCTACTATTGGGATGATGTGGTGTTGAGGATGCAGGGTCGGATTTGTGTGCCTAATGTAGATGGGCTATGTGAGTTGATTCTCGAGGAGGCCCATTGTTCGGGGTATTCCATTCATCCGAGTACCGCGAAGATGTACCAGGACATGAGGCAGCAATATTAGTGGAGGAGAATGAAGAAGTATATAGTGGGGTTTGTAGCTCGGTGCCTTAACTGTCAGTAGGTGAAGTATCAGCATCAGATACCGGGCGGATTACTTCAGAGGCTCGAGATTCCAAAGTGGAAATGGGAGCGTACCATCATGGAATTTGTAGTTGGACTCCCGCGGACATCGGGGAAGTTCGATGCTATTTGGGTAATTGTGGATCAGTTGACCAAGACCGTGTACTTCATTCCAGTTGGGACTACTTATTCCTTGGAGCGGTTGGCTGAGATTTACATCCGCGAGATTGTTTGCCTTCACGGTGTTCCAGTGTCCATCATTTCATATCAGGGCACGCAGTTTACATCGCAATTTTGGAGAGTCGTGCAGCGAGAGTTAGGTACCCGAGTCTAGTTAAGCATAACATTTCACCCTCAGACTGACGGACAGTCTGAGTGCACTATTCAGATTTTGGAGGACATGTTATGCGCTTGTGTCATTGATTTCGGGGGTTCTTGGGATCAGGTTTTGCCACTCGCGGAGTTTGCCTACAACAACAGCTACCAGTCGAGAATTCAAATGGCTTTGTATGAGGCTTTGTATGGGAGATGGTTTCGACCTTCGGTGGGTTGGTTTGCATCGGGTGAGGCTAGGCTATTGGGAACCGACTTGGTTCAAGATGTTTTGGACAAGGTTAAGTTGATTCAGTATCAGCTTTGCACGACGCAGTCTAGATAAAAGAGTTACGCCAATCAAAAAGTTCGTGATGTTGCTTACATGCTTGGGGAGAAGGTACTACTCAAGGTTTCACCCATGAAGGGTGTTATGAGGTTTGGGAAGAAGGGCAAGTTGAGCCCTCAGTATTTTGGGCCGTTTGAGGTACTTCAGAGGATTGGAGAGGTGGCTTACAAGCTTGCCTTGCCACCTAGTTTGTCGAGTGTGAATCCAGTATTTCATGTTTCTATGCTCAAGAAGTATGTCGGCGATCCGTCTCATGTTTTGGATTTCAGCACGGTTCAGTTGGATGGTGATTTGACTTATGATGTGGAGCCGGTGGCCATTTTGGATCGGCAGGTTCGAAAGTTGAGGTCAAAAGACATAGCTTCAGTGAAGGTGCAGTGGAGAGGTCAGCTAGTTAAGGAGGCTACTTGGGAGACCGAGCGAGAGATGCGGAGAAGATATCCACGCATATTGGAGACTCTAGGTACGTATTTAGACTCGTTCGAGGACGAACGTTTGTTTAGGGGGGTTAATGATTTGGTCGGTCGTTTTGAGAGTTGTAGCCATGTTTCCCCATTTTTTGTTCATTCCATGCTTAATTGTTGTTATGTGACTTGTCGGGGTAGTTGGTTCTGGTCCGGGAAGGTTTCGGAGTGAATTGAAACACTTAGTCTCAAGGTTAAAAGCTTAAGTTAAAAAGTTCACCGGATGTTGACTTATGTGTAAACGACTCCAGAATGGGTTTTTAATGGTTTGGTTAGCTCCGTTGGGTGATTTTGGACTTATGAGTGTGTCCGGATTGTGATTTGGAGGTCCGTAGTAGAATTAGACTTGAAATGGCGAAAGTTGGAAATTTAGAAGTTTGATCGAGAGTGGACTTTGTAGTTATCGGGCTCGGATTAGGATTCTGGGAGTTAGAGTAAGTCTGTGGTGTCATTTGTGACTTGTGTGCAAAATGTGAGGTCAATCGAATGTGGTTTGATAGGTTTCGGCGTCGTTTGTAGAAGTTGGAATTTCTTAGTTTCAATAGGCTTAAATTGGGGTAAGATTCATGTTTTTGATGTTGTTTGATGCGATTTGAGGGCTTCACTAAGTTTGCATCATGTTTTAGGACTTGTTGGTGTGTTTGATTGAGGTTATGGGGGCCTCAGATAGAGTTCAGATGGTTAACGAATCGAATTTGGAGTTGGAAAGATTGCTGAAGTTGGGAGTCTTCTAGTGCAATCGCACCTGCGGAGCTTTGGTTGCAGGTGCGACCAAAGGAGCGTAGGTGCGGCCATGGGAGGACTGTGCAGTGATCGCAGGCGCGGAAGAAGTTCCGCAGATACGGATGCACATCTGCGCGAGGTTAACTACAAAAGCAGATTTAGCTAGGCAGCAGGGGCGTCGCAGATGCGAAGAAGGCTCGCAGGTGCGAGGCTGGGACCGCATGTGCGATGGGTCTCCAGTTAAGTGAGTTTTGTAGGTGCATGATTTTTCCACAAATGCGGATGCGCAGGTGCGAGCCCAGGCTCCTCATGTGCGGACATGCCTGGGCAGTGTTTAAATTCGAGGGTTTTTGAGATTTTGTTCATTTTAAACATTTCACGCTCGTGATTAGGCAATTTTGTGAGGGATTTCGAAGGGATGCTTGAGGTAAGTCACTTATGGTTTAACTTAATCAATAATTATGTTTCCCCATTGATCTTTCCTATATGGTGTGGTTTTGAGGTGTAATTTTGGGAGTTGAGGCTAGGGATTTGGAGAGTTTAAATTGGGGATTTGGGGGTTGATTCGTTGTTAGGTTTTAGTAAATTTGGTATGGTTGGACGCGTGGTTGAATGAGCTTCCAGATTTTGTGACCTTTGATGGATTCCGAGACGAGGGCCTGGGGGGCCAACTTTTGAGTGGACTTTTTGACTTTTAATTAAAAACATAGTAATTTCATATGGAGTTGATTCCTTTAGCTCGTGTTGATTGTATCGAACTATTTGTGACTTTATTCGAGGCATTTGGAGACCGTTTCGCGAGGCAAGGGCTTATTAGAGTAGGTTTTCGCACAGTTTGAGGTAAGTAACACTTCTAAACTTGGTTTTATGGGTATGAAGTCCCGAATTTCGTGATTATGTGAATGGTGTGAGGTGATGCATGTGCTAGGTGACGGGCAAGTAGGCGTGCACCATGTGAATTGTGATTTAGTTGCTTCCATGGAACTCCGTAGCTACCTTATCTCAACATTTTTAGTGTACTATATATGTTAGAGCACTTGAGATGTAATTCATGCTAGAAATCATGTATAGGCTACATGCTGGTACTATTGGGACCCTCAGTGGTCGTCCTTTGTTGTTGAGTTATTTGCTTAATTGCAGTTATGTACTTAGTCGCATTAATCATTTCATGTCATATCTCAATCTCTTTTATCGTATATTGTCACTTCTGGTATCATTGATTAGGGATGCTTGGCATGAGTATTGTGAGCCCGAGAGACTAGAGAGATTGATGACTGAGTGAGGCGGAGGGACTGTTGTGAGTAACATTTATAGGATCGGGCTGCACGCCACAGCATGATTTATTGATTCATGCCAGGATTTGGCTTATTATAGAGTTTGGGTTGGATCGGCCCCTCCGGAGTCTGCACACCCACAGTGGGTGCAATGCTAACAGTTATGATATTTGGGTTGGATATGCCATGTTTATTTGTATTTGGGCTAGATCTGCCCCGTTTTGTTTGCATTTGGGCTGGATCTGCCCTGTTATGTGCTAAGTTTCGTTGTAGAATCTGAAAGCATGTCTAGTTTCTTGTTGAAAGCATGTCTAAATTCTTGTACCTTCATTTGCAGACTATTTATTTCTGAGATATCACTATCCTTCTGTAACTTCCGACACTGTTAAATACTGAAAGTGGACCGTTATAACTGGACCTATCAATACTTTCAATCCAAAGGTTAGATTTGTTACTTATTGAGTTGGTTGATCTCATGCTACACATTGCACCTCGTGTGCAGATCCAGGTGCTTCCAGTTACGGTGGTTGTTGATTCGCAGAGGCCAGACCTTCGGAGATCATCGAGGTAGCTGCTTGGCGTTCGCAAACCTTGACTCTCCCCCCTTATCTTTCAGTTTATTTATTCAGTTTTACTTCTAGATAGTGTACAGACTTTGTCATTTCGTCGATGCTCATGCACTCAATGACACTCCGTTTTGGGGAAGAATTTATGTATTGAGTTATGATTTTCCTATCGTGTTTTTTAAGAGATTTTCCTTTACTTAAACTGTTTTAGTATCTTTCAAAGATTTAAAGTGGTGAAAATGTCTGAATAGTCGGCTTACCTAGTGCCACGATAGGCACCATCACGATGGGTTGGTTTGGGTCGTGACATTTTAATACTCATATTAGACATTGGTAGATCTTAGGGAAGCAAATATGTGTTGGCATTGTTGCTGAGAATGTGGAAGACGACTGTGTATAACCTTTTTTTTAATTAATCCATCCATTCGGGGTATAATTTCTGATATGGTAGGGGGGGTTCGTCTTTGACCCCTACTGTATATAACCTTGCAGAGAAGATGAATATTTAAAATTGGCCGAGGACTTAGGAAGATAAAAGCATGACAAACACAAACGGAGTGAGTGATTAGTGGTTCATACGGTGGCAATTTTTAAAGTTTTTTTTTAAAAAGAAAAAAAATCAATTATGTCGTATGGTGGCATGTCATTAAATAAAAAAAAATACAAGGAAAAGAGGTAAACTCAACGTTGGATCCTCATTAGAAGACCTGAACTGGATTAGCACAAGTAACAATTTTTAAGTTTGTAAAAATCATTTAAAATATATATTAATAATAAGCTTAACTAACTTTGTATCTTGAAATATATATATATATATATATATACAATAAAAATATGTGGCCTGAGTGTTAGACGTCACCCAAATTATACACGCCCCAGTGCATATATTAGAAAATATAGACGGAGAATTTAAATTTTGAGTCTTAATAAAACCATATAGCCTAACAGTGAGACTCTAACTAAATCTCAAATTATGGCTACTATTTGTAATACATGCCTCAGTATGAACTCAAAAATATGTCACACATTTTATTAGAGCACGATGGATGAAATCATGCTTGCATCCGTATTATGTGTAATAAGAATGTGCCACAAGAATTTAAAGGTAAGTTCTATAGAGTGGAAGTTAAAACGACTATATTATATGAGGCAGAGTGTTGGCCAGTTAAGAATTCTCATGTTCAGAAATTGAAAGTACAAGATATAAGATATTGAAATGGACAACATGCTTTTGAGTTTCAGTGTACTCAAAAAGCATATTGAAAGATAGACAACAACTTTTGAGTCTTAGTAAAATGTGTGGCCTAAAAATTTGTTTAAATCCAAATTAAAGCTACTATATATAATATATTAATATCACTGTACTCAAAAACATATTGAAAAAAGAACATCAACTTTTGAATCTTAATAAAATCTTCGGCTTCTTATTTCTTCCAAGAGTTTTTTATTTTGCTAGTAAAAGAAACTGAAGTATTGTTTGTCATAAAGGTGTGGGCTTGTATTCATTCAAAATTTTGAGAGGGAGGGAGTTATTCACTATACTATTTATTTCTTTAAGGATGTGGCGCACCTGGGATGGCCCAGCTCTACATTCAATCCATTTTTAACATGTGTGAATTAACCTTATATTTTGTCCGTTTTTTTTTTTTTTTTTTTTTTGTATGTTTCTTTCCTTTGTCTTTTTCTTTTTTCACTTTTATCTTTCGTTTTCTTTTTGTTGTTCAAATGGGGTCCCCTGTCCCCATTAGCGTGACATCCAAATATTGAGTTTACGGCTTTGCAGACGTTAATCGTATAGACAATTATAGCCAAATAAATCTGCACGTGTCTAAAATGGATGGCCTCGTAATTATAATTTTTCATGATTGGTCCAAATCACTAAACTCCAAAGCATTCTCCAGCTTACATTGCGTTCATTTGGGGGATTTTGAAATATAAAACCTATTATTCCTACGGAGTTAGTAGAAAACATATAGTATTATCTCCGTTTTAATTTAAATGAGATATATTGACTCGTCACATAATTTAAGAAAAAAAAGATTTTTAAACTTGTGGTTTTAAAAAGTTAAAGGATAAAAGTTTTATGGGATCATGATATTTGTGTGGTTATAAAAGATTCTAATTAGAGGTAAAATTAGTAAAAAGAAGAGTTTAAAGTTGAATTATTTTGAATTGTAGAAATGTGTTTTTTTTTTAACAGACAAATAAGAAAAGTGTGTCATCTAAATTAAAACAGAGGAAGTAATATATATTAGAAACCTCATTTTCAGTAGCTCTCTTAATGACTTAATGTATAAAGACATTAATATTTTGTAAAATATGATCCATTGTTTCTTATTGAAATAACTCAATACGATATCTCGATTGACTTTTTTTATCCTTTAATACTATATTTCATGTTGGATAAAATTATACTATAATTAATTTTTTATTTTTTGGATATACAATGCTTTGTTTAAATTTGGCGAACTAATATTTAAGACTTTGAGGTAAAATATAATTCTAACACTTTTTTCATAAATCTGAATCATTAGGAAGGCTTCTGTTTGGAAGTCATCTCTGTTTTTATTTTTCCTTTTAAGTTTATGCTAGAAATGTTTAGACAATTTTGTAATTCCAAGTTTTTCTAATTACTATTTTTAATTTATTGTAAATGTAAAAACAAATAGTGCATATCATGAAGAATGTTACTGTATTTAAGTTAGAAAAACACATATATTAAAAACCTCTTTTGCAATAGTTGTCGGACATCTCTAGTTGTTACAAATAGTTTTTCTCTTGCACTGGCCAAATATACGATAAAATATGATCCATAGTTTCGTAACGAGATAATTCATACTAGTCGGTTTAGATAATCTTCACTAGGGAAGAGATTATAAATATATCAAGCATAAAATAATCAGTCAAAAGCTCATCATTAATTTAATTACACAAATATGCCTTAAAGCATCTTGGTCAAGCATAAAAAATCAGCATATTTTGAGAAATAATTTTTTTCAAAATTACTTTTGGTTAGAAGCAGTTTGTATTCGTTAACTAATTTGAAAAATATTTCTGAGCAATAATTAGTGTTTGACCAAACTTTTAAAAAATGCTTTTAAGTGTATTTTTTTCAAAAGTACCTTTCAAAAAAGTGATTTTGAGGAAAGCTATTTTTTCTGCTTTTTCAAAAACTGCTTCTGCTTCTAATCAAAAACATTTTATTTTCTTCAAAAAACTTAGTCAAACGCTTTAACTTTGAAAAAAAAAAAACTGTTTTTAGCTTTGAAAAAGATTGGCCAAATGGGTTACTAATCAACTTTATCAAAAAAGAAAAATGGCGGAAAAAAGTAGCTGCATAACTGTTGAGACCGAGGTCCAACGTACCAACCCCGCGTATCTATGTGTTTTTTAGCATATATTGTGTTGTGAACCAAGTTGACTCTATAAGGACCTATAGGCTAGAAAAGATAAATGTGATTGAGGTCAATTGAAATTATTGGACCGAGTAAAATATTGAAGAATTAAATTTGGGATCTAGGCCGAGTTAGCAAGTGGATAAAAAGGACTACCAGGTTAGAAAGAAGGATTATGCAAATTATGTTGAATCTTCGGCTCAAGAGTGTACTTCTCATCTCCTCTTTTGAATATGTATCTCACCCCCTTTCTTCTTAGTTTTCTGTTGCAGTTTCTTTTCTCATCTCGTCTCTATTTCCCTCAGTGTTGTTTCCTATTATTTTGTGGATATTTGGTGATTGTAATTCCGTTTGGTGAGTTAATACAATCAATTGGTTCGGGTGTAATCTCTGGTTAGTTACATATTCCCCCTATTTTAATTTCAATGACACACTTTATTTATTAGCCCATTCCAAAAAGAATGGCATATTTTTATATTTAAAAATAATTTAACTTTAAATTTTTTATTTTACCGTTTTATCTTTAATGAGAAACTTTTATAGTCATACAAATATCATGACCCAACAAAGATTTTGCTCCTTAACTTTTAGGACCAGATATTTCAAAAATCTATCTTCTTTTTTTTTTAACTTTATGTCAAGTAAAACAAGATGACTAAATTGAAACGGATGGAGTAGCATGTATCTTTAATCTTTTAGTTGATGGAATAGCAAAAGGGACAAAAAAAGCCTCGAATCAAACATGTGAAGCTGTCAGTATTCGAATCCATCGCTCAAATGGGAAATCTTGGCCCTCGACCAGGAGAGCTACAAATCTCTTTTGCCAAGTAGCGTCATTTTAATATTTATTTTGTTTTTGTATATTAATTAGATTAACACATTTTAGTAAAGCATTAGCAGTATTTTTGGTCCCTCAATTATTAATAAATTCTGAATCCAGTCCTTATGATATTTGATTACATTCATTTAATGGAGTGAATATTCTAAAATCCATGTAAACTATTACACTTTAGTTATTTATCTATTTAAAGTATCAGTGCTCCCAAAACATCCAGAACGATATCTCCCTATTAAACTTCAATTGATTATTTTTTTTGTTAACCTTCGATTTTACGGGGATGGATTCACATCTACAAAAGATATTCAACTTCATTTCTCTGCATTGTGTTGGATTTACTGAAAATATTAAATGGATATTAATTCAAGAAAGAAAACTTATGGAGAAATAGATAAAGAAGAAGCGAAGAAGAAAGGTAGTATCAGAAGAAACAAAAGAAGGAACATTTTTTTAGATGGAACTCATATGGGGAAAGGAAGAAGAAATGGGAAAAAATGAAGAAGGCTGGAATATAAAGAAAATAAAGGGGAAATAAAAAGTTAAATATTGTTATAGAGGGTAACACTAATTAGTCGTTATACACGGCTTGGTGGGGGCATTGTTATGGATAATTTCATCTCTCATATCCGTTTTGATGAGTACATTCACACATTCTGCCTAGAAATCGATGGTTTCTTTTTTAAATAAGCATGGGAATATAATTTAAGAGATTTTTTGGGGACATAATATAATTTAAGTAGTTAACTGACAAAAGCATAATAGTGTGTTTAGAAGATTTTAGAGTATTCACTCTTTAATATGCCACGCATAGAATAGGAGCTAAGATTCATCTATAGCTATGCAGGCAAGGTGACGGCTTAGATCATGATAGCATACTCTTTATATATAAGGAAAATACACCATGTAACATGAACTAAAAATTATTTTTTCACTTAACCTTTACAGACATTCTAATATCACCCTATCCTTTTTTTTTAATATAACAAACACCTCCCTAACACACATATAACCAGCCACATGGTGGGAAGTGTTCTACACTTGCCTTCACATCACTGCCACGTCGCTGCCACGACAACACTATGTCAGATTTCAAAAAGATTATTTCTCATGTCACCCAATCCTTTCTTCTCCGTTATCCACCACCAAATCTGCCAAACCACCACCAGTAAAACCGTAGCACCACCGCAACCACAATCACAACAAATTATTCATTAATAAAAAGTGACTATCTTCCATTGAACTTCTAACATTTAGATAGGAAAAAAAAAAAAAAAAAGCTAAATTACAACGAGAAGATGAAATAATGTCCTTATTCCCATGCCTCTTACTTTGAAATAGGTACAAGTCCAAGCCAAAAATGAAAATTTTGCTAGTTAGTTATATAAAGAATTTAATTCTGATAAAAGGAAAACAAAAAAAAGAATTGAAAAGGTGAACCAACGAGAACCAAGAGTTATCCGCAATAGATTTTATAAAAACAAAATTTTCAAAAAATAAAAGAAGAAGAAGAAGAAGAAGAAGAAGAACTTGGAAGGTAAATGGGTATGAGAAATTTAACATCATAATTGTTAGAGTGTGCATGACTTTTGATTTTGATTGGTCTTAGGAAGAAATTGGATTAGACATTTAAACTGAGTATTAATTAAGGTTGTTTTCTGGAAAGTTTTTAATTTTTGGGCCTCTAGGGTTTCTATGTAAAAGTGTTTAAAGGATTAGAAGTAGGAAATTTGTGAAAGGAGAAGAATAGAGTGAAGGGGGGGGGGGGGGGGATGAAGATGAAGAATGGGAAGGACTGGGGGGGTGGTTTTTCTTTATATTTAATTTCCTCAGCTTTTAGAGTAATATTTGTTGATTATACTAAAAATAAGAACAGTGTGGTATTATCCATTAAGCGCAAGGTATTTTTCCTTATATATGTCACACCTCCTTTTTCCGAACGGGGATAGGGGAGTTTTTCCAATTAAAGTGACAATATTCGAAATGGGATTATTTATTAAATCAGAGTCGCCACTTGGGATAATTTATGGTGTCCCAAGTCACCAGTTTATTTTAAATCCCAAATCGAGGAAATTTGACTCTATTAATGGTCCGCGAACACAGAAAATCGGGTAAGGAATTCTGTTAATCCGGGAGAAGGTGTGAGGCACTCCCGAATTTTGTAGTTTTAGCACGGTCGCTCAACTATCAATAATCGGCCTAATTATCTGATTAATACATGTTTATAACCTATTGTGCATTTTAGCTTTTTAACCGCTTTTAATTATTTATGGAATTATTTCTGGAACAAGTCACGATGTCGTACACTTGTCATTCTGGCATACATCACAAATCGCGCCATATGAAATGCACCCGCGATTTACGACATACTTATTTTTATTATTGTTTGAAGTTATGGTCGGGTCACATGAAATGCACACCCGAATTGGGGATTACGTATCATAACTATACCACGGAAACCGTACCCATAGTCACTACAATTTATTTAATCGCACCTAAAGAAAACTACGATGTTCAAGATTGATTACCTACATTGTGAGATTAATGTATGATAATTGTAAATTAATAACTACTTTATGGACATCGTAATTTGATTTCAGTTCTGGTTCATAAACAAACAAGTGGGCTAAAAAAAAAATTGGGCCTAGAAGGTCGATTATTTCCTAACTTCCCTTTCAATTCATGATACGAATAATGTAACTCAATCGAAATTACAAACGGCCTTCCTAATTGTGTTCGCCAGATGCTAGTTAGCCGAAATCCAGATTTCCGAGCTAAAGTGGCATTCAATTGGAAATCTCGCATTATACAAACAGCTAACCCAACTTAACATTAGTCAGGTTCATGAATATGTTTTAACATGTAGAAGAACAACATAAGCTATCAACGAAATTTAAAGGAGCATAAATTAAAACAACAGAATCTTCTCTTTTCAACATTCGTGGCCCCAAGCAAAATAGAAATAAATCGCCATGAAGTTAAACAAGTTTAAATCTTCTAATAGACAAACTACTCAGAAAAGGATTCAATCATGCAAAGGCGACAATGAGTCGAAGTTTCATGGAGAGAACAGAGGAATTAATTCCTGTTTACCAATACAGAGACAGGTTCTCAAATGAATACCTGATTGCACAAACCAATTCTAAAAAAAAAAAACAAATGAAAGCGAGATAAGAGAACGTTAAAGCTCAGTAAAACAGCAATAGCAACGACAGCAGTCCATGGCTCCAAAAAAAATATCTCTAATAGCTCAATCGACTTAGAGGTTTCCGGGATTATGAAAAAAAAAATGGAGTATGGGAAACAGTACAATTTTAAAACAATTTCAACTTCATTCAACTAAACAATGATAAGATAAGAACCTACCTAGACTGGAAAGAAGAATACTCAACAGAAATCCACTAAGTAAAGGTTTGGATTGGAGAAAGCAACATTTCTTCATAATTTGTTCTAAACAATTCAAAGTTCTATTCCACATAACAGTGAATCTATTGTTTTAACCCCAAGATATGCAGCTTAAATCGAAAGATAGAGCTGAGCCGACAAAGAAACAATTTCAAAGAAATTTCAGCACTCATTTCACAATGAAGCTAACAAGAATCCACAAAAAATACTCATGAAGACCATAAGGCGTAAATCACTAATTAGATACTCCCTCAACATTCATACCACTAATCTGGTTTGTTCAAACATACCAAAACTAACAAAAGAAAATCAGTAGGATTCACAAGAAAATTGCATTATAAAATAATCACACCTAAACCAACTTGCAGACATTCTTCATTTTTTGACAAAATCTCAACTAGCAACACATTACGAACAATACCATAACACGATAGGAAAGAGCAAAGAGATGAACCTGGACGTGTGTAAAGATTTCAATGAATGCTGAAAGTGAATACAATGAGGTGCGACAACAAAGATTGAGCAAAACGACAACTATGACTCGAACAAAAACCCGGACTGAAATTTGCTCGGCGCGAATGGAGCCGCAAATGGACCTCAAATAGCAAGCAATGAACAGCTCGAACAACCTCGACTCAGCTTCCGGCCTCAGATAATCTTCATTTTTTTAAAATCAGAAAACCAAAAGAAAAGCTGAAATACTAAGAAAACTAAACTGATTTTTTTTGTTTTCTGGAATTCGAGAAGGAAATTGACAACTAAACTAAATTTTTAGTATTCTTGTTTAGAAACTCCAATAACAGAAGTCCTAGCGAAGAAACTTAAGCCGAAGAAAAAGTTTTACTCTCCAAAACCCTAGAACTTTTCTTCTCTCCCCTTTTTGGATTGAAAGATTGTCCTAGAATATTTACCCGGAAATTTTGTCTCTGAACCTTTTTTTTTTTCTCCTCCCCCTTTCTTCCCTAAGACCTTAGATATATATAGCCCTGCCCTCCTTCCAAATCCAAAACCCCCAAACTCTTTGTGTGGACGATATTTCGGGACAAATGGAGGGCATGGATTGATTGTCAATCGATCCATGGCTCCCATTAATCTAAAAATCGCCCCAAAGAGAATCTAGACGCGAAATATCCGGAAGGAATAATCTTGTTGTCAGAGTTAGTTAGGCTATGTGGCATGAGGAGAGAGGAGGGAGCACGTGAGGTGCGCGGGTTTGATTTTTCCGGTGGGTTTCGGGTATAGCAGCAGCGAGAGAAGGTGGAGGGGGCGCCGTTTGGTTAGGATAGAGATAGGGTTAGGGTTTCTTGATATTAGGCTTATATATTTAGGTGAGGGTGAATAATAACCATCAGATGAGTTAGGAGTGAAGGGCCGAGATTGAATGGGGAAATAGGGGCGGGTCGGCCGTTTTGGGACGGGTCATGGGTTCAGACGTTGAGGCATTGGGCTGGGCGAGCTGGATAATTCGGGGGAATTGTTTGGGCCAGAAATTGTTTTTGGCCCAAATTCAGAACCAAACAGATTTTTTCTTTCTTTTCTTTTCTTTTTTCTTGATTTTAAATCCTAATAAAAATTAATTAATTAAAAACCTAAATTAAGTGCTAAATCAATCTAATTTGTAGAAATAAACCTAGTTATCTGTTTTACCATAATTAATGAATTTAGACTAATAAAAGAAGAATTACTAATTTGCAATTTAAAGCTAAAAGTGTAAAAACGACTCATATTTTTTGTGATTTTCGTTTAATAATGCAATTAAATCATGCAATTAAATCCTAAATGCAACTAGACCTAAAATGTTATGCACGAAATACTTTAGATATTTTGGTATTTTTCTTATGATTTTAGCATGTTAAATATGCAACTAAATGCAAGCAACTTTTAACCAAAATTCCTACAAATTCTATAAAACTAAAAACAATTAAGAAAAGTCTATTTGTGAATTTCTATAGGAATATTTTAGTCGGGCAAAAATCACATGCTCACAGCTGCCCCTCTTTGCTTGGAAACACGAAGAGTTTTCGGGCAAAGATACATTGAGCAAATACGAGCGATTTTTGACCGTTTGTATACTCCATGGAAGCATTTTGAAAACGTTTGACCGAACCGTGCTTCAGAGGTTGCCTACATATCCTTGGCTTTAAAGGAATCAGGTCAGTGTAGTTCTGGAAATTTTGGTAGCTGGAACTACCGAGAAGCTGTGATTTCACTGTTGTTGTTGCTGCTGCTGCTCTTTCTTGCTGAGCTCCTTATTACACCAAAGTCAAAAATGAAAAAGAAACTAACTAAGCCTATCAGTTACGAGTTACAAGATTCCTATCTATGAGTCTTCTGAAGCTTGATCTTGAGTCTTGAATGGTTCTTCATGCGGACTTTTGATTTGAACCTTGATGTTTGCTAGCTGCAGGTGACTTCCCTCGTTCTTCAGGTGGGCGCCTGATGACTTTAAACTGAAATGAATTCCCTCGTTCTCCAGGTGGGCGCCTGATGACCTAAAAACTTGAAATATATTCCCTCATTCTCCAGGTGGGCGCCTGATGAAAAAACTTTGAAATAAATTCCCTCATTCTCCAGGTGGGCGCCTGATGACTTAAAAACTTGAAATAAATTCCCTCATTCTCCAGGTGGGCGCCTGATGACTTAAAAACTTAAAATAAATTCTCTCATTCTCCAGGTGGGCGCCTGATGACTTAAAAACTTGAAATAAATTCCCTCATTCTCCAGGTAGGCACCTGATGACTTAAAAACTTAAAATAAATTCCCTCATTCTCCAGGTGGGCGCCTGATGACTTAAAAACGTGAAATAAATTCCCTCATTCTCCAGGTGGGCGCCTGATGACTTAAAAACTTGAAATAAATTCCCTCATTCTCCAGGTGGGCGCCTGATGACTTAAAAACTTGAAATAAATTCCCTCATTCTCTAGGTGGGCGCCTGATGACTTAAAAACTTGAAATAAATTCCCTCATTCTCCAGGTGGGCGCCTGATGACTTAAAAACTTAAAATAAATTCCCTCATTCTCCAGGTGGGCGCCTGATGACTTAAAAACTCGAAATAAATTCCCTCATTCTCCAGGTGGGCACCTAATGACTTAAAAACTTAAAATAAATTCCCTCATTTTCCAGGTGGGCGCCTGATGACTTAAAAACTCGAAATAAATTTCCTCATTCTCCAGGTGGGCGCCTGATGACTTAAAAACTTGAAATGAATTCCCTCGTTCTCCAGGTGGGCGCCTGATGACTTAAAACCGAAATAAATTCTCTCGTTTTCCAGGTGGGCGCCTGTGAAAAAACTTTGAAATAAATTCCCTCATTCTCCAGGTGGGCGCCTGATGACTTAAAAACTTGAAATAAATTCCCTCATTCTCCAGGTGGGCGCCTGATGACTTAAAAACTTAAAATAAATTCCCTCATTCTCCAGGTGGGCGCCTGATGACTTAAAAACTTAAAATAAATTTCCTCATTCTCCAGGTGGGCGCCTGATGACTTAAAAACTCGAAATAAATTCCCTCATTCTCCAGGTGGGGGCCTGATGACTTAAAAACTTGAATGAATTCCCTCGTTCTCCAGGTGGGCGCCTGATGACTTAAAACCGAAATAAATTCCCTCGTTTTCCAGGTGGGCGCCTGTGCTGACTTAAAACAGAAATGAATTCCCTTGTTTTTCAGGTGGGCGCCTGCAATCATGACAACACAGACAAAACAGAGAAAAGTTTTTGCCCCAGTTTGTACCAGGAACATTCGTTGATTGTTAGTTGCATCCCATTATCCAGGAGGGTCCTGAAAACTTAAAACTAGATCCCATTATCTAGGAGGGTCCTGAAAATTTGAAATTAAATCCCATTATCCAGGAGGGTCCTGGAAACTTAAAACTGAACTTATCTGGAACATGCTTTCTCATGGAGGATTCTTGGCAAAGCAAACAAGATTTCTTGCCCCTGCTTGAAACAAAGAAAATTTTGTCAGTTTGAAACTGTGGCGGTTAGTTTGTGGCATCCTTGCTGAAGGTGTCTGCTTCTGTCACTATCCCGCTTCATTCTGATTAGCTGCTTCGGGCTACAAAGAATTGTTTGACCTTTCAATCGGACCTCGAACACAAAACCTCTGAATGACTTGAATCCCTTACACTCAACTCGCCGTATGGTACTTTCATTCTGACAACTGTCGAACCTTTGCATTTCCTACAAATTCACGAATCACTTGACCACCTGAACTTCAGTTACCCCCGCACTGCTAATTCTACATCATGTCACTTGGGATGTGCCTGGCCGAATTTCGCTTAGTGCAAATAAAAAGTTGGTAGTGGGCTTTGAAGTCCTTTCTTGCTTGCTTAACAACAGACTAATTTGACTGAGACTTAGAAGAATAGACCCAAAAGAAACGAAGCGAAGTGACTTCGAGAATTAGGAATAAAACAAAAGAAAAAAACAGCGATGACTATTTGAAGAAAAATGGAAAAGAGACTTATCTGAATGAAGCAACTGGCTCCAATGATCATGACATGCATTTCGGACTGATCAGCCTAATCCATCCAACTAATCACATTTCAGTTCATGCCATGTCTTCATACTTCAAAACCGGGTTTTCCATAATTCAATTTCTTTGTAAAGTCATGAACCTGATTCAGCTTGTAATGCCCCGAGGGGTTTTCACCAGCAAACCTCTCTCATTTGCTCCTCTCTCAACTCATTGTCGCCTTACGGTGCCCGTGAGGGTTTTCACCAATAAGACTCTCTCATTTTAAATTTTTCCTCAGCTCACCATCGCCTTACGGTGCCCGTGAAGGTTTTCACCAATAAGACTCTCTCATTTTATTTATTTTCTTTGTACCCAATGAACAAAGTGTTACCCATGATGGAAATCATACCTCCATCTCACTTGACTTGGCATCCTCAAAGATTGATCGGAAGGTCTTTCTTTGGATCGTAGTGTAGGCTTTTGGAAAGGGTTAGAAAGAAAAGGTGGTATAAGGCTCAACATGACTTAAGATGAAAGGGTTCAAAATTACAACTTTTGGAATCAGACCTATTGCAAAACTAAAACTTCTGCCCCAGTTCTTTTTTGAATCTGGGAAATTTTGAATTTTATTTGATGGGACTGAACCTCAGAGTAAGGCTGCCTACGTATCCTTAAAAGGAATCAAGTCTAACATAGTTCCAAAATAAGAGTTTTGTTTTTGTTACTTTGCTTTTCTTTTTCTCCTTTCTTTTTTTTCTTTCTTTGCTTTTCTCTTTTCCTTCTTTTTTTTTTCTTCTTTTTTTTTTTATTCTTTTCTCTTTTTTTATTTCTTTTATATTTCTAACACTGCTTCTGATTCCAAAAGAGGGGTATGAAAGAAAATAAATAAGGCTAAAAAAAAGGTAACAAATGCTAAAAGTGTTTGGGATAGCAGAATAAAATGCCTTCGTCATTCCAACTTTGAACGTGTCTAGTACAAAATGCGATTGAAGATAAGCAAAGAAATCATACATAATATCTCTTGACTGCATCAGAATTGATAGCCATATCCACACATTTACCTTTTATGTCTGTTAAATACAAAGCACCATTGGGCAACACCTTTGTCACAATGAACGGACCCTTCCAGTTTGGGGCGAACTTGCCTTTAGCTTCAGTCTGATGTGGGAGGATGCGTTTCAATACCAGCTGACCCACCTCAAATTTTCGGGGACGCACCTTCTTGTTGTATGCTCTTGCCATTCTTCTCTGATACAGTTGACCATGGCATACTGCTGCCAATCTTTTTTCATCAATCAAACTCAATTGCTCTAGCCGAGTTTTGACCCACTCATCATTATCAATTTCAGTTTCAACAATGACCCGCAGGGATGGAATCTCAACTTCCGCAGGTATCACTGCCTCGGTTCCATATACTAGCAAATAGGGGGTTGCACCTATTGAAGTGCGGACAGTAGTGCGATAACCTAGCAAAGCAAATGGTAACTTTTCATGCCATTGCCTCGAACCTTGCACCATTTTACGAAGTATCTTCTTTATGTTCTTGTTAGCAGCCTCAACAGCTCCGTTTGCCTTAGGACGATATGGAGTGGAGTTTCGATGCATAATCTTGAACTGTTGGCATACCTCTTTCATCAAATGACTGTTGAGGTTAGCAGCATTATCTGTGATGATTACCTTGGGAATTCCAAACCGGCAAATGATGTTTGAATGAACAAAAACTACCACTGCCTTCTTGGTCACGGACTTGAAAGTTACAGCTTCGACCCACTTGGTAAAGTAATCAATGGCCACCAGAATAAACCTATGCCCGTTTGACGCTGCCGGCTCAATTGGTCCAATGACATCCATGCCCCAAGCAACAAAGGGCCAAGGTGCCGACATTGTGTGCAGCTCAGATGGCGGGGAATGAATCAAATCACCGTGCACCTGGCATTGATGACATTTGCGAACAAAGCTGATGCAATCACGTTCCATGGTGAGCCAATAATAACCTGCTCGAAGAATCTTCTTCGCCAAGACGTACCCACTCATATGTGGCCCGCAAACCCCGGAATGCACTTCGGCCATGATAGTCGAGGCTTGTTTAGCATCTATACACCTTAGTAATCCTAGATCTGGAGTTCTCTTGTACAATATTCCCCCACTTAAGAAAAATCCACTAGCCAGACGTCGAATGGTTCTCTTTTGATCGCCTGTGGCATGTGCCGGATATACCCCTGATTTGATGTATTCCTTGACATCATGGAACCAAGGCTCACCATCAAGTTCCTCCTCAACCAAATTGCAATAGGCATGCTGATCACGGATTTGGATTTGCAGAGGGTCGACATAAATCTCATCCGGATGGTGTAACATTGATGCCAGAGTAGCCAAGGCGTCGGCAATCTCATTATGAATCCTGGGAATATGCCTGAACTCTACCGACCTGAATCGTTGACAAAGATCATGCAGACATTGTCGATACGGTATGAGCTTCAAATCACGGGTTTCCCATTCTCCCTGAATCTGGTGAACCAGCAAATCTGAGTCTCCCAAAACCAATATTTCTTGAACTCACATATCTATAGCTAGCCTCAAACCCAGAATGCATGCCTCATATTCAGCTATGTTGTTAGTGCAATAAAATCGAAGTCGAGCTGTTACAGGGTAGTGATGCCTTGTTTCAGAAATGAGTACAGCCCCTATTCCGACACCTTTCATATTAGCAGCTCCATCAAAGAAGAGTTTCCAACCTGGCTTTTCATCATGATCAGCCCCATCAACATACATCACTTCTTCATCAGGAAAATAAGTCTTCAGTGGCTCATATACTTCATCCACCGGATTCTCGGCCAAGTGATCGGCTAGGGCTTGGGCTTTCATCGCGGTTCGAGTCACATAGATGATGTCAAATTCTGTGAGTAAAATCTGCCACTTTGCCAACCTCCCTGTGGGCATAGGCTTCTGAAAGATATACCTTAGAGGATCCATGCGAGAAATGAGGTAAGTAGTGTAGGATGACAGATAATGCTTCAACTTTTGCGCCACCCAAGTCAGGGCGCAACATGTCCTTTCAAGAAGAGTATACTTAACCTCTGAGTATACTTAACCTCATAAGGAGTGAACTTCTTGCTGAGGTAATAAATGGCTTGCTCTTTCTTGCCCGTGATGTCGTGTTGACCCAACACACAACCAAAAGAATTATCCGTGACTGTCAAATAGAGGATTAAAGGTCTCCCAGGTTCTGGCGGGACCAACACAGGGGGGTTCAGCAGGTAATTCTTGATCTTATCAAATGCTTCCTGACACTCATCAGTCCACTTAACCGCAGCATTTTTCTTTAGTAACTTAAATATGGGCTCACAAGTCGTCGTGAGTTGAGCAATAAACCTGCTGATGTAGTTTAACCTCCCGAGCAGGCTCATCACCTCAGTTTTATTCTTTGGTGGTGGTAGTTCTTGGATGGCCTTAATCTTTGACGGATCCAACTCGATGCCGCGTCGACTGACTATGAATCCCAACAGTTTCCCCGACGGAACACCAAATGCACATTTCGCCGGATTGAGCTTGAGGTTGTACCTGCGGAGCCTTTGGAAAAACTTTCTCAAATCCCCAACATGGTCAGACTGCTTCTTTGACTTTATGATCACATCATCTACATAAACCTCAATTTCCTTGTGTATCATGTCATGAAATATAGTAGTCATTGCCCTCATGTAAGTTGCCCCAGCATTCTTTAAACCGAATGGCATTACCCGGTAGCAATACGTCCCCCATGGCGTGATGAATGCTGTCTTTTCTGCGTCTTCCTCGTCCATCAGGATCTGATGATATCCCGCATAACAATCCACGAAAGACCCGATCTCGTGCTTGGCACAATTATCAATCAGAATGTGGATATTCGGCAATGGAAAGTTATCTTTTGGACTTGCCTTGTTGAGATCACGATAATCAACACACACCCTCGTCTTACCATCCTTCTTTGGTACTGGTACCACATTAGCTAACCAAGTGGGATAGTGAGTGACCCTAATGACCTTTGCCTCCAGTTGCTTTGTGATTTCTTCTTTAATCTTCACACTCATATCAGTCTTGAACTTTCTTAACTTTTGCTTGACAGGAGGGAATGTAGGGTCGGTTGGCAATTTATGAGCTACCAAATCAGTACTCAAGCCCGGCATGTCGTCATACGACCATGCAAAGACATCTTTGTATGCAAATAGTGTTTTGATTATTTCTTCCTTGATTTGCGGTTCCAGATGCACACTTATCTTGGTTTCTCTGACATTATTTTGATCCCCTAAATTGATTGCTTCGGTTTCATTCAAATTAGGCTTGGGTTTTTCTTCGAAGTGTTTTAGTTCTCTACTGACTTCCTCAAATACCGCCTCTTCATCGTATTCTGTTTCATCATCACCCTCTACTTCTTGGATCGTTGTTTCAGAATTAGATTGGCTTTTAAGATTTGGCTGAAAATTCCTCATGCATGTCATGTCATTGAAACCAACATAAAAGGAACTGTACAGAAAGCAAAAACAAAAATGAAATGCTGTCAGGATTAATGGAAAACGGGAAATTGTATTTCATTGAAAATAAAAGGATAGGAGGGTTTGTACATCAAAACAAGCAAAAAATAAAAATCTGGATTACAACCCTGGAATAACCCAGATAGCAGAAAGGAAAACAAAGCAAACTACCAAAACTCCTTCCGGGCGGGGAGAGGAGTAGCTTTCCAATTGCTAAGCTTCACATTTGGCCCAACGAGCTGCACATCGGCATTACTGGAACCTTCCCCGACTTCTACCATATTAACCTCATCAAACAAACTCTGGAACCTCTTGATCAACTCTTTATCAAAGTCGACCACAGGTTTTGGGACCGCTGATATTGGGCGTTTTGCGACCCCTGGCTTGACAAAAGACTTGGAGATATGTGGAACAGGCTTAGGAAGTGACCATGCCTTTCCTTTCAAAATTTTAGCCTTTTTCACGTCCTTCCCTGTGAGTGTGAATCCCAAACCAAATGTACCAAAACTTTCACGTGGGCACACCGGATGCACAATACCCTGCAGAGATGAACCCAGACCTTTGCCTGGCAGAAAACCATTCTTCAACATTTCATTTGCTACCATGACAGACGCGGATGGTATCTTTGGACCTAGGATGCATTCTCCTTCGGGAATTTTCCCGACAGACACTGTTTCGAACATTTGGTAAACCCAAGGCCCTTTATCATCTTCAACTTCAATAAATGGAACGATTGTGTCATTGTAAGCAGATAAGTTCTCATCACCATGCACAACTATTTCCTGTTTGTCCCATTCGAACTTTACCATTTGATGCAGAGAAGACGGGATTGCCTTGGCAGTGTGGATCCAGGGCCTGCCCAACAACAAGTTATAAGAGGCAGTCACATCTAGCACTTGGAACTCCATAGTGAACTCAACCGGCCCTATTGACAAATTTAGCATTATATCACCGACAGAATCTTTCCCTCCTCCATCGAAGCCTCGAACGCATACATTATTAATGTGGATCCTTTCGGTGCCAATCTTCAACTTTTGCAAAGTGGACAGAGGGCAAATATTCGCACTAGAACCGTTATCCACCAGTACCCTTGAGACAGCAAAATCCTCGCACTTCACTGTGAGATAAAGAGCTCGATTGTGTTCTGTACCCTCTATAGGGAGTTCATCATCTGAGAAAGTGATCCTGTTCGCTTCGAAAATCTTGTTAGCAATCTTTTCCAAGTGGTTCACCATGATCTTATCAGGAACATGGGCCTCGTTCAAAATCTTCATCAGGGCTTTGCGGTGTTCATCTGAATGTATCAACAAAGACAGAAGAGAGATCTGAGCTGGTGTTTTCCTCAACTGTTCTACAATGGAATAGTCTTGCATTTTTATCTTTTTCAGGAATTCCTCAGCCTCTTCTTCGGTGATCGGCTTTTTTACTGGGATGTGGCCGTCCTTGGATGGCTTGGTTTTCCTCAGTTCTTCTGGGGCAAAACATCTCCCAGAACGAGTTAGTCCTCCGGTTTCATTGATTTCTTCTTCTACTTCTTTCCCTTTGTATGTTATTACCACCTGTTTGTAATTCCATGGGACGGCCTTTGTGTCAACCATCGATAACTGGATTACTGGCTTAATGATAATGGGGGTAACACGAGCCCCTTCCACGATTATGACAGGCTTGCCCGGGACCCCTGGCACGACCACCTTTTGCCTCTCCTGGTTCGCTTCAACATCAACCGGAGGCCCTTTCACAACCAATACAGAAGGCTTCATGTTGAGCGCGCTTGGCTTCTCCGACACCCCTTTGATTGCCAAGGACATTGCTTTTGCAGAATCTAGAGCTTTGACTGGATTACTTTCGCTATCCCGGATCATCATGACAGACTTGGAAGAGTTTTTGGGCTCCCCATCCTTATGAACTATCTCGATCATATGTGTCTCTGCATGGGCCGGCAAAGGATTTTGGTTGATGTTTGGCGCCTCCGGGCTCTGGACCACAATTTGATTTGTATCAATAAGCTCTTGGACCGCCCTCTTCAAATGCCAGCACTTCTTCGTGTCGTGCCCCGGAGCATCAGAACAATATGCACATTTAAGGGAGTAATCAAGGTTCCTTGGAGGCAGATTTGGTATCTTGGGCTCAATCGGCCTCAAAACGTCCAACTGCCTCAACCTCTGAAACAAACTGGTATAGGACTCTCCAAGAGGGGTGAAGGTTTCTTTCCGTTGTTGCCTCTCTTTTCTGTAATCTGGCTTCGGTCGAAAACTTGGACCAGTAGGGTTTTGGTATGGTTGTGGGGGTGTATAAAGATTTTGTGGAGTTGGAGCACGCCATTGCAGGTAAGGAGGGGGTTGAGCATATGACTGTGCGTGGTGAACATGGTATTGGGGTAGCTCGACAGAATATCGAGGGTCTTGTAGCGGGAGATAGTGCTGAGATGGATTATATGGAGCTTGGGTGTAGGCTTGAGGTTGGGGTCGAGTTTGGGTGTACTGGTGAGGCGGACCCCTTGGGCCACGCCATGATCCAGAGACAAACATAGCGACATCTTCTTTCTTCTTTTTGCCTAACAGGCTTCCGGTGCCACTTTGAATTGCCTGTGTGGTCGCTTTTATGGCAGAGTAGCTCATGATCTTGCTTGACTTGAGTCCCTCTTCCACCATTCCTCCCATCTTTACCACATCGTTGAAGGACTTACCTATGGCTGAGATCAAATGGCCAAAGTAAGTGGGCTCTAGGGCTTGAAGAAAGTACTCGACCATCTCATCTTCCTCCATTGGAGGGTAGACTCGTGCAGCTTGTTCTCTCCATCTGAAACCATATTCCCTAAAGCTTTCATTGGGCCTCTTCTCTACCTTGGTCAAAGATAGGCGATCCGGGACAATGTCTATATTGTACTGAAAGTGCCGAGCAAAGGCCTGAGCCAAGTCATCCCATGTGTACCACCTGCTAGTGTCTTGGCGGGTGTACCATTCTAAAGCTGCCCCACTCAGACTCTGACTGAAATATGCCATTAATAATTCATCTTTCCCACCGGCGCCTCTCATATTGCTGCAGAAGCCTCTCAAATGGGCCACGGGATCTCCATGTCCATCGTACGGGTCAAACTTGGGCATCTTGAACCCAGCGGGCAGTTGAACATCCGGAAATAAGCATAAATCCTTGTAAGCCACACTTACTTGGCTTCCTATCCCTTGCATGTTCTTCAAAGATTGCTCTAGGCTCTTCACTTTCCTGAACATCTCGTCCTGCTCCACATTCCGGGATGGTTTGTCAGTTTCGACAAGAGGTTCAAAGCGAGGGGCATGGGAATAAGGATCCGCGACTTTGAAAGTTGGTTCTGGAACATAATATTGGGTATCTGGAGCTTGGAACGCGGGTTCGCTAGAATATCTGTGAAGGGTAGCTCGCGGAGGGGCTACGAAAATAGGAGCGGATGTCGGAGCAGGGTATGCAGTTGTTTTGGCTGGTGGAGCATGAAAGGTTTGGGACGAGGTGCCAGGGTAGTGGTGATAAGGGGTAAAGCCTGGTGCGTGCTGAGGGGAAAGGTCAATGGTAATGGGATCTTGGGCTTGTGATAGTGGTGGAATGAAAGCCGGATTTTCCGAGTAGTTAGCGGGGAATGAAGGTGGGGGATGCCCCCTGACCCAGGCTTGATACATTTCTGCCATTTGATGCTTTAACCTGTAGACCTCTTCTTTCAATTCAGACACCGATTCTACAACCTCCCTTGGCGGGTCGACAATACCCGTGTCCAATTCTTTGCTAGTCATGACTGCCTTGCACTTTGATCTGGTGTTATAAGGGTGACTTGCCAGGATGCCAACAAACTAACCACCTAAAACAAAACCTGTCTCTGTTCACACACAAAAACTTGGTCAGTTTTAAAAGCAATTTGCAGATAGGTAATCGCACATTGGATATGCAATGCACCTGAGCAGTTAACGTTCCTAAATGCTTTGCGACGGTTCGTATGTTTCATCCCGGCTTTTCCAAATTCTCCAAATCCTGACTTTTCCCTCTCACCTCCTGCTATGTTTCACTCTTTTAGTTCTTATTCTTTCCTCTCTTTTTTAGTTTGGCCCCTTTTTTCTTTTAAGAATATGATCGAATCCTATGGGGATTGCCTACGTATCATGACGCCGCATGAATCAGATCATTACGTAGTTCAGAGCAATAGACGCGAAATAATTTATTTCATTAATAAAAGACAATCTTTTTGGATTTTCTATTACAAGGACTAAAGTAGAGATGACTGCAAAAAAGGAAAATCTACAGACTCGGCATAAAGTAATAGACAACTTTGACAAAGGCGAACAAGACTCAAAGAAAGTAAAACACAGACTACTAAAGGAAATCAAAAATACATAAGAGCATCCACTGGTACTCCGGAGGCTTGCGGGACATCAGCCGGTCTCCGCATAGGCCTGCAGGCAATATCTTCTTGGAGGCGGTCTAGGTCAACCATCAGTTGTCGGACGAATGTCATTACAGAAGCAAAAAACATAGACTTGGTCATGTCTTCACATTCATGGCATTTCATTACAACATAATCAGCTATCTCTTTAATCCTCATTCTGATGACACCCTTTTCTTGCAGCAAACGTCCAATCTGCTGGGCCCGAGCCTCTAATACTTGTGTATCTGTGTTGCTTTGGTCTTGTAACTGCTTCAGGCTTTCTTGTAGTTGGTAAATCAGTGCATAGCAATGCTCTCTTTCTGTCCTGAAATCCTTTGTTTGCTTAATCATTTCATTTTCCAGAGCAACCAACTTTTCCTGCAAAATCGCTACTTCTTTGTCATATTTCTGCTTCAACTGGTGGGCTAATCTAGCGTGTTCTTCCGCACCTTTGGCCAGATTTGCTTGAGCATTGAACAAATCCCCCTCGACCTTTGTCAAGTCAAAACCGTAATCATGCACTTTCCGCCTCAGGTTGGTTATAATTTTCTCATCTCTCTCACTTCTTGCTGGTGTCTCGGCGGCTATCTTCATTCTCTGAATTTGGGCTCGAAGGGCTTCATTTTCCTTGGCCAACCTCTTCTTTTCCCCTGCATCTTCAGCTGCCTGCAAACTACCATCAAATTTGATTTTTTCAATTTGCCCTTCGAGCTTGCTTATGGTGGTCCGGTACTCCCTTTCTTTGGCTAACCAAGCCCACTGCTCCTGCGATGCGTCAACAAATTCTTGGATATGAGGTCTTTTAGTTGGTCGTTCGGGTTCACCACTCGTCGCGACTCTCTTTCCATACCAGGCAACATAACTAGGTAAGACCTCACCTTTAGAAAAATCACGTACTCGGGTATTTGCCCCCAAATACTGGCATTCGCTCCAAATTTTACGAACCACTTCTTCGGGAAATTGGGCATCAGGACGGATTTCGACCACATAAGTGCTAAGATCTTCATCTCTAGGAACTGTCTGGCATCTTCCAAGCTGTCTCAAAACCCGGTACGGAGCATAGGGTTGGATGCTTCGGAGACCCATTAGCAAGAAGTAGGGACCAGTGGTGGGCATATAAACAATCTCATCAACGGGAAGCCAACCCAATGTCCATTCTACCTGATCTGCGGTCGTAGATTGAAGGCGGGTAATCCAATCTTTGACCCCTTTCGGCATCTCAAATCCTGTTACTCGTGCACTAAACTCTTCAATGCAGTTTTTTCCCGTAGACCCATAGTTCATGTATCGAGGACGATGACAGAGGTGTTCGATCATCCATACTTGCAACAACAGGTTGCATCCCTCGAAAAAGCTGGCTCCGGCCTTACAGAACGTGAGGGCTCGGAATATATCTGATACGATCATGGGTGCGAGAGTACTCTTGGCCTGAGTAGTCAGAACGTGGACAACCCCGGCTATCCGCAAATCAATGTGCCCGTCCTCCCTTGGAAACACCAAAAGTCCTAAAAATGCCACCATGAAGGCAAAACATCTATGGGTCTCCCATTTTGATCGGTTTCCTTTACTGCAGAGTCCATTTTCAGGGTCTTCGAATCCCCCTAGATGCCCGTATCGCTGATATAGAAAATGAAAGGTGGAAATTCCCCGTGCTAGACTTCCCGTCTTGATTTGTCTGCTTATCTTTAATAAGTCCAGAAACTTGTGGGGAGTAACAGTCCTTGGAGATACCAGGTACTTGTGTCTCAGTCCTTCCGTGCTCCCAGTATAACCCGCTATTTCTTCCAAAGTGGGCGTAAGCTCAAAATCTGAGAAGTGTAAAACATTATGAGCGGGGTCCCAGAATGCCACTAATGCCTCTATCAGGTCCCTTCTAGGTTGAATTTTCAATAGTCCAGTGAGCGCCCCTAGGTATTGGTTGACCATATCTCGTCCTTGTTTTCCCAAATCCTCCCACCACATGTGGAGTGCCAGTGGAATCTGATCCATAACCTTCACAGGTAAGTTCTGAACGGTGCTCATTCTACACATTTTAAATTAGGGTGACTAGATTAAAATTTTGTACAAAACTGACCATGAAAAGATTACTATCATTATAATTTTTGAAAAATATAAACGAAAACAAATCACGGCCACTTTTGCAAATACGGTCTTTCAACGCTTCGGAGGAGAAGATTTTAGGGTTGTGTTTGCGAAGTGGTCAATTTTTATTTTTATTATTATTATTTTTTAAAAGAAAATATTTTTGGAATTTGATTATTCTGTTTTTTTTTAATTTTTTTGAAAAAGCAAGACTTCTAAAGAAAAAAGAAAATATTTCTTTTTTTTTGAATTTTGATTTTATAATTATTTTTCGGAATTTCGAAAGAAAAAACTTCTAAAAAAAGGAAAAGGGAAATATTTTTGGATTTTTAGAATTTTATTTTGAATTTATGAAAGAAATACTTCTAAAAAATTTAAGAAAATATTTTTGAATCTTGAATTTTCTTTTCAATTTTCGAAAGAAGAATGAAAATATTTTTGGATTTTGAGAAGAAAATTAAAAAGAAAATGTTTTTGTATTTTTTTAAAGAAAATTGGAGCCTAAAAGAATGACTTTCTAAAGAAGGAAGTAAAGGAAAATATTTTTCGATTTTTTTTTTTGAAAATTGTGGTCTAAAAGAAAGACTTTCTAAAGAGGAGATAAAGGAAAATATTTTTTTGGATTTTTTGAAAATTGTGGACCGGAACCGATGAGGTTTGCCTACGTATCTCATATCCGGTGAGAATCAGACCCGCGTAGTTCTGCCATTTTGATGCACAGAAAAATATGATTTGTTTTGAAATGATTCTCTCTTTGTTTTTGAAATTTCGACAGAGTAACGGGATTTTTGAATACCGGAATTATCAAAAACAGGTATTTTTCTGTCTTACCTCACTCTTGGTTTTTCTCTTCTTTTTTTTTTTGAATTTTTTTTTTTTTTACTCACGAAGCCAGTCAACATACAAGCCAAGCAAATTAATGCACAAGTAGCACGTAAAGAATGTATCAGGATGGTCCTTTAATTTTGGATACACCTGTCCTAGACGGACCCAACCCCTGTGTTGAGTCCCCTAAGTCGAATGCACGTGATGCAAGCAAACGTACCTACTAGGGATCCGGCATGAGGCTGTGTTATTCTAAGTTTTAATCCTGGGTGTATTGTTCTAGACCTGGCTTACCCGAGCGGACAACTCGAGCCGAGGGGGGGCAACGTACCGGTAACCAAAAGGCCATCCGGCTTTGTAACTGATCCGATCCTCGTTCTAAATTAGGAAATGACATTAACAGAAAAGAAGTCACGCCAGCGTGCACTTCCCAGAAGATTTAGAAGACTCAGAGAGGAAAATGGTTTCGTGACAGTTTATATACAGTCCAAACAATATCAAAGCAGTAAAAATAGGCATTTAGCACATTAGGCTCAAACACGTAAAAAATCAGATAATAAGTAAAATCCAAGTATAACAGTCATCTAAGCTCGAATTCTGAACCCTGAACCAAAGATTCTGGGTTCGATCCCCAGCAGAGTCGCCAGAGCTGTCACACCTCCTTTTTCCGAACGGGGATAGGGGAGTTTTTCCAATTAAAGTGACAATATTCGAAATGGGATTATTTATTAAATCAGAGTCGCCACTTGGGATAATTTATGGTGTCCCAAGTCACCAGTTTATTTTAAATCCCAAATCGAGAAAATTTGACTCTATTAATGGTCCGCGAACACAGAAAATCGGGTAAGGAATTCTGTTAACCCGGGAGAAGGTGTGAGGCACTCCCGAATTCCGTAGTTTTAGCACGGTCGCTCAACTATCAATAATCGGCCTAATTATCTGATTAATACATGTTTATAACCTATTGTGCATTTTAGCTTTTTAACCGCTTTTAATTATTTATGGAATTATTTCTGGAACAAGTCACGATGTCGTACACTTGTCATTCTGGCATATATCGCAAATCGCGCCACATGAAATGCACCCGCGATTTACGACATACTTATTTTTATTATTGTTTGAAGTTATGGTCGGGTCACATGAAATGCACACCCGAATTGGGGATTACGTATCATGACTATGCCACGGGAACCGTACCCATAGTCACTACAATTTATTTAATCGCACCTAAAGAAAACTACGATGTTCAAGATTGATTACCTACATTGTGAGATTAATGTATGATAATTGTAAATTAATAACTACTTTATGGACATCGTAATTTGATTTCAGTTCTGGTTCATAAACAAACAAGTGGGCTAAAAACAAAATTGGGCCTAAAAGGTCGATTATTTCCTAACTTCCCTTTCAATTCATGATACGAACAATGTAACTCAATCGAAATTACAAACGGCCTTCCTAATTGTGTTCGCCAGATGCTAGTTAGCCGAAATCCAGATTTCCGAGCTAAAGTGGCATTCAATTGGAAATCTCGCATTATACAAACAGCTAACCCAACTTAACATTAGTCAGGTTCATGAATATGTTTTAACATGTAGAAGAACAACATAAGCTATCAACGAAATTTAAAGGAGCATAAATTAAAACAACTGAATCTTCTCTTTTCAACATTCGTGGCCCCAAGCAAAATAGAAATAAATCACCATGAAGTTAAACAAGTTTAAATCTTCTAATAGACAAACTACTCAGAAAAGGATTCAATCATGCAAAGGCGACAATGAGTCGAAGTTTCATGGAGAGAACAGAGGAATTAATTCCTGTTTACCAATACAGAGACAGGTTCTCAAATGAATACCTGATTGCACAAACCAATTCTAAAAAAAAAACAAATGAAAGCGAGATAAGAGAACGTTAAAGCTCAGTAAAACAGCAATAGCAACGACAGCAGTCCATGGCTCCAAAAAAAAAATATCTCTAATAGCTCAATCGACTTAGAGGTTTCCGGGATTATGAAAAAAAAAATGGAGTATGGGAAACAGTACAATTTTAAAACAATTTCAACTTCATTCAACTAAACAATGATAAGATAAGAACCTACCTAGACTGGAAAGAAGAATACTCAACAGAAATCCACTAAGTAAAGGTTTGGATTGGAGAAAGCAACATTTCTTCACAATTTGTTCTAAACAATTCAAAGTTCTATTCCACATAACAGTGAATCTATTGTTTTAACCCCAAGATATGCAGCTTAAATCGAAAGATAGAGCTGAGCCGACAAAGAAACAATTTCAAAGAAATTTCAGCACTCATTTCACAATGAAGCTAACAAGAATCCACAAAAAATACTCATGAAGACCATAAGGCGTAAATCACTAATTAGATACTTCCTCAACATCCATACCACTAATCTGGTTTGTTCAAACATACCAAAACTAACAAAAGAAAATCAGTAGGATTCACAAGAAAATTGCATTATAAAATAATCACACCTAAACCAACTTGCAGACATTCTTCATTTTTTGACAAAATCTCAACTAGCAACACATTACGAACAATACCATAACACGATAGGAAAGAGCAAAGAGATGAACCTGGACGCGTGTAAAGATTTCAATGAATGCTGAAAGTGAATACAATGAGGTGCGACAACAAAGATTGAGCAAAACGACAACTATGACTCGAACAAAAACCCGGACTGAAATTTGCTCGGCGCGAATGGAGCCGCAAATGGACCTCAAATAGCAAGCAATGAACAGCTCGAACAACCTCGACTCAGCTTCCGGCCTCAGATAATCTTCATTTTTTTAAAATCAGAAAACCAAAAGAAAAGCTGAAATACTAAGAAAACTAAACTGATTTTTTTTGTTTTCTGGAATTCGAGAAGGAAATTGACAACTAAACTAAATTTTTAGTATTCTTGTTTAGAAACTCCAAGAACAGAAGTCCTAGCGAAGAAACTTAAGCCGAAGAAAAAGTTTTACTCTCCAAAACCCTAGAACTTTTCTTCTCTCCCCTTTTTGGACTGAAAGATTGTCCTAGAATATTTACCCGGAAATTTTGTCTCTGAACCTTTTTTTTTCCTCCCCCTTTCTTCCCTAAGACCTTAGATATATATAGCCCTGCCCTCCTTCCAAATCCAAAACCCCCAAACTCTTTGTGTGGACGATATTTCGGGCCAAATGGAGGGCATGGATTGATTGTCAATCGATCCATGGCTCCCATTAATCTAAAAATTGCCCCAAAGAGAATCTAGACGCGAAATATCCGGAAGGAATAATCTTGTTGTCAGAGTTAGTTAGGCTATGTGGCATGAGGAGAGAGGAGGGAGCACGTGAGGTGCGCGGGTTTGATTTTTCCGGTGGGTTTCGGGTATAGCAGCAGCGAGAGAAGGTGGAGGGGGCGCCGTTTGGTTAGGATGGAGATAGGGTTAGGGTTTCTTGATATTAGGCTTATATATTTAGGTGAGGGTGAATAATAACCATCGGATGAGTTAGGAGTGAAGGGCCGAGATTGAATGGGGAAATAGGGGCGGGTCGGCCGTTTTGGGACGGGTCATGGGTTCAGACGTTGAGGCATTGGGCTGGGCGAGCTGGATAATTCGGGGGAATTATTTGGGCCAGAAATTGTTTTTGGCCCAAATTCAGAACCAAACAGATTTTTTCTTTCTTTTCTTTTCTTTTTTCTTGATTTTAAATCCTAATAAAAATTAATTAATTAAAAACCTAAATTAAGTGCTAAATCAATCTAATTTGTAGAAATAAACCTAGTTATCTATTTTACCATAATTAATGAATTTAGACTAATAAAAGAAGAATTACTAATTTGCAATTTAAAGCTAAAAGTGTAAAAACGACTCATATTTTTTGTGATTTTCTTTTAATAATGTAATTAAATCATGCAATTAAATCCTAAATGCAACTAGACCTAAAATGTTATGCACGAAATACTTTAGATATTTTGGTATTTTTCTTATGATTTTAGCATGTTAAATATGCAACTAAATGCAAGCAACTTTTAACCAAAATTCCTACAAATTCTATAAAACTAAAAACAATTAAGAAAAGTCTATTTGTGAATTTCTATAGGAATATTTTAGTCGGGCAAAAATCACATGCTCACAATATATATATATATGGCAAATGCTTGGGGATCCAATTACCATATTAAAAAAATCTTTCCACTCATAAAATTTGATCAAATTTGAATGCTATTTATGGCCACCTCCATAAGACCTGCAACTCCTTTTCTTCCATTTTTCAGTGGTAGAAAGGCATCACTTGTATCAAAAGCCAAAGCCTGCAGCATGTCTAAAGCTAATTCCACTAGTCCAAAAGCTGAACCACCATTGAGTCACAGCTCTATTCCAACAAATATGAATACCCATAGGCGTTCTGGGAATTACAAACCTCCTACCTGGCCTTTCGAATAAATCCAATCCATTAACAATGATTATGTGGTACAACCTGTTATTATAAGTCATTCTTGTTACTCAAATATAATATATACTAATATCTCTGTGTAGTATATTTGCACGGATCATAATCACGTGAATATTTTATCAAATGATCATTTTATTTGAAAGTTAATGTTTTTTCTTAAAAAATTTGCGTACGTAGGGAGAGAACTATACGAAGCGATTAAATGAATTGAAGGAGGAAATGCGGAAGAAGTTGAAGATGATGGACGATGTTGATGAAGAAGAATTAGACAAGCTGGAGCTGATTGACAACTTACAAAGACTTGGACTGAGTTACCACTTCAAGGAAGAAATCTTTCAAATTTTGAGAAGCATACACCAAAAACATACGCTACTATAAATTCGGCAAAAACCGATCAAGGTCGACCGACCAACTTTGGTCGATTTTCTTTGGCGCAAAAATGCGGGAAACTATTTTTGAGTCCCGCGAAATTTATGTTTCAAGAAACCGACCAACTTTGGTCGGTTTTTCAATTAAAATAAATAAAAATTAATATTAAAAAAACCGACTAAAATTGGTCGGTTAATTTGGCGGGTCATTTAAAAAAATCGACCAACTTTGGTCGGTAATTTTACTTTTTAATAAAACCGACCAATTTTGGTCGGTTATTTTCGTGCGAAAATACAATTAAAGAGTATAAATCAAATAAAAGAAAGTCTTAAAACAAAATGTACCAATGGTCTAGTGGTAGATTAGTATCCTGCCACAGTACAGATCCCGGTTCGATTCCCAGATGGTGAATCTTTTTATTACATAATTAACATACCGACCAACTTTGGTCGGTTTTTTTGCAATATTTTTTTTTTTTTGAATTTAATTGACCGACCAAAGTTGGTCGGTAATTTCCGATCAACTTTGGTCGGTATTCCTTTCCGACCACAAATACTACAAAAAAAGAGTGTAATTCCGTCCGCTATTTCCGACCGAAATCAGTCGGAAATTGATAATTTCCGACCGAATTCCGACCAATTTTAATTGGTCGGGAAAATAATGGTCGCAAACGTGTACCGACCGAAATCGGTCGGAAACATCAAAGCGTTGACTGACTGTCAAACTTTAATTTCCGACCGAAATCAGTCGGAAATAATTAATTTTTTTTTTTAATTTTCAAATTTCCGACCGAAATCGGTCGGAAACTATTATTATTATTATTATTTTTCATTTTCATTTTCCGACAGAATTCGATCGGAAATTTAAAATAATAATAATTTTATTTAATTAAATAATTAGTTGTAAATTGTAATAAATTGTTAATTTATTTATAAAAATAAATATAAATTCATAATTTCCGACCGAATTCGGTCGGAAATCTGGGTAAAAACTGGGCAAAAATGCCTATTTTTGAGCTACACCACCTGCCAATTACAACCAATATCCATCCTATAATGGCAGCATTATATTGCTGCCATTCAACCATAATTAATCAACAACAATGAATATACTAACAACAACAACAACAATTAACTAACAAAAACTATTAACTACACTAACAACCATTATCTAACAACAACAACAACTAATAACAACCACAACAACAACTACTAAAATGTTCAATAACAAAATAACAATATAATCATCATTCAAAACTAGTCTCAACTAAATATTGACAAGTTCAATACTTTGTTTAGCAATACACATCATTCAATGAGTTTTTTATCTAGCATCATCTCCATCTTCACTCCTAGAACCTTCATCGTCGGCACATAGGGAAGGCTCACGAGATCGGGGAATGGGGAAAGCACCACTAGCAAGAAGATTGGCCAGTTGACCTTGAAGGAGATTAAATTGTTCGTCCCTCCTTTCTAGCTGAACTTGAAGGGTACCAAATTGTTCATCTCTCTTTTTTTCTCTAGCCTTTGTCTCTTCAAGCTCTACTGTCATCTTTGCGATCTTCTATTCCATAGATGATATAGTCGACCTATCAATCGCCTCGATCTTCTGTCTATATAATATTATAAATATTTATAGTAGTTATGAAACTTACATGTGTAGTCTCCGCCCGGTCCTCAACCCATCTATTTGGATTTGTCGGTACCTTCTTCTTCCGGATGTGAGTCTCCATGAAGAACTCATCATGACTCATCTTCATCCCATATTTTTTTCCCCTACAAATATAATAAAACGTGTTAACAAAATTAACATATATAAATATAGTTCGATAAAAATAGACCGAAATATTTTAAGAAATTACCAGTTGTCTTCTCGTATTCCCTATGCTCCTTGAACCCAGACAATGCAAGGAGCCACCCTTCTCAGATGCTCGGGCCTTCTTTTCCAGTTCACTCTGCTTCTCGAATTTCTCGGTGGCCCAATATCTCTGCAGATCCTCTCATATATTCGGTAGAACCCATGAAGACTTCTTGTTAACCTTTCGAGCAGAGCAGAAGGAGTAGAGAGTCTCTTACGACATTTGTACTCCCAATTTGCACAAATTTCACGGTTATACCGGTCCTCCCAGACACACTTAGTGTGCAAATAAAGTATGTAGCGTTAGATTAAAATATTATTAATATAATGCTTAAATAGATAAGAATTGTATTAAAACCTTAAATTGGTTGAACATTTGTTGCACGAGATCCTCTGGAAAGTCACTCCAAGTCGGATGGGGTGCATTATACAACCCGCCAAGAATATCAGTGATTATCTTTGTAACATAATAATTAGGAATGAACCTGCAACATAGCAATTATATTAAATAAACAAGAGTAGTTATTCCCTTCCCTTAGTGGATGACTAACGTCCTCTAACTGTTCATAAAAATATTTTACCTCTTCGTTAGGAGGTTGTTCAACACTTTCATGGGTTTCAAAATCGAAGTGCATCCCAAAAGCATCCGCAACTATTTCATGGTATCTAGGATGTTGAACGTTATTCCCCACCGACCTACTACTTTCACCAACAACTACATTATGAAATACACCATCACTACCATCGATCTCTCCATGACTAGTCCACACAAAATAATTATCCATAAATCCTTTTTTATAAAGATGAGCCTTAACATCCTCCGATCCAAAAAATTACAAACACTTGCACTTCACACAAGGACACCTAATCAACCCTCCAATCCGAAACGGTTCAAGTGACATTGCATGCGTAATAAATTCCTTAACCCCTTCTATAAATTACTTCCTTAAAAACCGATGATTAGGATAATTCCTATTATACATCCAACTACGATATTTCATCTACATAAAGAACGAATAAATTATATTAATCATAGTTCAAATTAATTTATAGAATTAAGTTACATAATAAATTTTAGTTACAATATAATTAATTTAAATAATTTGAGTGCTTATTAATTTAAAAGTTCATATATATCCCTAAAATAATAATAATCTTCTAACATATATAATGCTATCATAAACATAATCAATAGGGGTAAACCCTAAATCTAATTAATCATTAACTAAACTCTAGTTTATACAATAAAAGAATTAAAATTACTTAAATTTAAAAATGTAGATAACTAACCTTGAAAGAGAAGAGAGGGGGTTTGATTTTGGGTGCTAAAAGCAGTGGGTGGTGGTGGCGGAGGAAGCAGTGGTGGCAGCCGGCGGCCGAACAATGGCGGGGGAGGGGAGGGAGACGATGGGGGGCTTTGATTTTGGGTGAGGAGGGAGACAAGAGTTGATTTTGGGTGGAAATGCAACTAGAAAGGAGATGATGAGAAATGGAAGAGAGATAGAGAAAATGGGAAAATGGGGAAGAAGCCCGTCCCTGGCAGATCTAAATTGGAAATTTTCGATCGAAAACGATCGAAAATTCGGTCGGAAATATTAAGTGACATTTGACCGTTTGACCATGCCATTTTCGACCGAAATCGGTCGGAAATGTTTAGTTAATATTTAATAATTAGTTAACTACTTATTATTTATATATATATATATATATATATATATATATATATATATATATATATATATATATAAGTATTAAATATTGTTTATTTAAAAGCTCAATATTATTTACACACACAAATATATAGTATAGTATAATATATATACTAAGTGTATAGTATATAAGCTATATTCGATATAACATTAGCTATATTAAGATGTGTATAGTATATAAGTTATATTCGATATAACATTAGCTATATTATATATTAAGATGTGTATATATATATATATATATATATATATATATATAAGCTCTTTATTATTTACACACACAAATATATAGTATAGTATAATATATATACTAAGTGTATAGTATATAAGCTATATTCGATATAACATTAGCTATATTAAGATGTGTATAGTATATAAGCTATATTCGATATAACATTAGCTATATTAAGATGTGTATATATATATAATATATATATATAGTATAATTTAGCTATATTAAGATGTATATATATATATATATAAGTATTAAATATTATTTATTTAAAAGCTCTTTATTATTTACACACACAAATATATAGTATAGTATAATATATATATACTAAGTGTATAGTATATAAGCTATATTCGATATAACATTAGCTATATTAAGATGTGTATAGTATATAAGCTATATTCGATATAACATTAGCTATATTAAGATGTGTGTGTGTGTGTATATATATATATATATATATATATATATATATATATATAGATGTGTGTATATATATATATAAAAGCTCATTATTATTTACACACACAAATATATAGTATAGTATAATATATATACTAAGTGTATAGTATATAAGTTATATTCGATATAACATTAGCTATATTAAGATGTGTATAGTATATAAGCTATATTCGATATAACATTAGCTATATTAAGATGTGTGTGTGTATGTGTATATATATATATATATATATATATATTAGCTATATTAAGATGTCTCTCTCTCTCTATATATATAGTATAGTATAAGATGTATATATAGTATAGTATATATAGTATAGTATTAGAGTTGTAGTTTAGGAAGTAGTTGAGTCTTGTCTTATTTCGTACCGTTCTGAGACTAGTCTGGTAGGGTTTTTGTCTAAGCTAGCTCGAGGTAATGTCGTGTCTTACTATTCTGCGTTTCAGTGTCAGACCTATTTACTAGCTATCGTTTTTGTTTTTGCTTTTTTCGTTTTTGCTTTGCATCTTTCTTCTAGATTTCATGTTGTTCCTATTTTTCCTATGATTTCTGTGGTGATATTGATATTGTCTTATTTTGTCTTTTTGTTCTCTTGAGCCGAGGGTCTTTCGGAAATAACCTCTTTACCTCTTCGGGGTAGGGAAAGGTCTGCGTACACACTACCCTCCCAGACCTCACTAGTGGGATTTCACTGGGTTGTTGTTGTTGTTGTATATATAGTATAGTATAATATATATACTAAGTGTATAGTATATAAGCTATATATATATATATATATATATATATCTTAATATAGCTAATGTAATATCGAATAAATGTATAGTATATAAGCTATATTATATCGAATATAATACTATATTAAGATGTATATATATATATATATCAAATAAGTATTAAATATTATTTATTTAAAAGCTCTTTATTATTTACACACACAAATATTATTAAATTTATATTTTAATTTGTATAAAAGCGTTTTTCCGATCGAATTCAGTCGGAAATATTAAATTATAATTATTTCGGTTGGTTAATTAAATATATATAATTTTTGTCTTGGGCGGGAAACAAAAAGTTCAAACTTTTCAGACCGAAATCGGTCGAAAATTCTGAATTTTTTTAATATATAATTATTTTTGTACATTATATACAAGTATGACCAAATATTTGACCAATTTCCGACCGATTTCGGTCGAAAATTTAGAAAAGTTTTAATAAATAATTATTTTTGTACAGTATATACAAGTATGACCAAATATTTGATCAATTTCCAATCGAAATCGGTCGGAATTTTTATTTTTTTGCTGTCAGAAAATTTTCTTTGACTTTTGCGACCAAATACTCTTATTTCCGACCAATTTCGGTCGGTTTTTTTTCCGACCGATTTCGGTTGGAAAGCCTTGGACGGAAATCACCCGATTTCTAGTAGTGAAAAATACCGCCAAAATATAAATGATCGTATTTTGGTCGATTTTTTGTCATTACCGACCAACGTTAGACGGTTTTTACCGGATTTCTAGTAGTGATATATTACAGAAGGAGGGCAGAAACATAATCGCGGGAGAATATTCATTATTATACGCTACGGCTTTTAAATTTAAACTCTTGAGAGAACATGGTTTTGATATTTCTCAAGGTATTACGTACTGTTCATCGGTGAATGTTTTGGGGTCCTCTTTTATGCTCTTATATTCAATAGTCTCAAATTTTGTGCTATTTAATAAAAAGATGAAACATTTGGGGGAAGTCGACCTTGTATACGTTGGAATGTTGGCATGCGACATACACATACATACATGTGATCCTATTAATGGCTAGCTTTAATTGCACTAAGCACCCCCCTATTATATGATTCAATTCTAGATAGACCCCTTTAAAAGCAAATACTTACCGCCTTATACTATAAAAAGCCTACGCTTACACCCCCAATGAGGTATATTCATAATTGGGTATGTTACAATATAATTGTTAAAAGTAAATCAAATTTTAAATAAAAAGTTTTTGCTTATCTATTTTAATGAAATTTTAAAAAGAAGATGAACGTATTTTGTTGAAATGTTTTGATCACGTCTTTGATTAAAAAAGAGAACAAGTTTTTTTTTGAAATATGTATCTTTCGAAACTCATTAATAAGAAAATACCATAATTACTTAATAAGATATATGAAAAATTAGTAATAACTTTCATGCACTTTAAACATGCAGTTATTTGTATTTTCATTTAATTATTATATTTTATCATTATATTTCTTATTTTAATTTTAGTTTATTTATTTATTCTTCCGCTTCAAAATTATCTTTCAAATTTTCTTAGTTAGTTGAATTTTCATCTTTATAGAATTTTCATTAATAAGAGGTTTAATATTTTTTAGAAAATATGAATAACATCATTATATATATTTAAGAGTTCCGAAAGATAATATTTTTCCAAATACATAAAAGGCATTAATAAGATTTTTTAACATAAATATTAATTCTTTTTCTCAAACTTTAAAAAAAATCAATATATAAGAACCTTTTATTTACAAGTTTAATTTGTCTTTAAGTAATTATATTTAAATATACTTAGTAAAAGATTATACTTCATAAGAGGTGCAAGTGTAGGATTTTCATAGTATAAAGGGTGTAAGTATTTCATAAAATATAGGGAGTGTATCCGAAACAAAATCATACTATAAAGGTGTTTCGTATAATTACCCAAATTAAGTTATTATAGTATTAGTTACACAATTTAAGAGTTACCAATGTAACAAAAGAAGAACTAAATCATAACCGATAGACTTATCAATGTTTTGAAAAGAATATACAGTCACCTTTATATAACAATCTCTATATAATAATATTTTAATATAAAATCAAAATCTTTTTGGCACCAAATTTTTATATTATATTCTATCTGTTACTAAAACAGTATTTTACCAATTATTACCAACAATAACCATTTTTATTGCAGTAGAATTATCTCTCTGTATATAATTAATAATCATCTTTATAGATATATAGCATCTATGATTACCAATAATCGGTCTCTATGACAAAATATTATGTGAATATATATTTTCATATTATAGGTTTTATTCCATGAAAGATCTGCACATATATTTAGATTTTTTTCTCTTGTTTAGATATATTGAACAGTTACAAGATTGGGGATGATAATTTCAAAGAAACTCATGATAAAGACACAAAAAGATTGTTGCAATTGTACGAAGCTTCGTTTTTCTCTACAGTAACAGAAAATACTTTGAAACTCGCCACAAGAGTCACAAAGTTGGAGTTAAGAATTATCTTGAAAATTATGAACACAGTGAGGAGAATGTAACAGCAACTTTAGTCCGCCATGCATTGGAACTTCCTTCGCATTGGATGATGTTTAGATTAGAGACAAGATGGTACATTAACGTTTATGAGAAAATGCCAAACGCTAATCCTCTTTTGCTCGAGCTTGCCAAGTTGGACTTCAACATTGTTCAAGCAACACATCAAGAAGATTTAAGAGATGTATCAAGGTGTGACGACATCTCTCTCCATATATATATATATATATATCGTCAATACATAGGTTTAACAAATATCTGAAGATTAAATAATTAGGAGAAACTAAAGAAGTATTTCTACTTAATTATTTAGAACATGTTTTTGACAATTTCTCATGTAGCATTGATGAGTAATTAATTATATTTAAAGGTGGTGGAAGAACACATGCCTAGCAGAGAAGTTGCCATTTTCAAGGGACAGATTGGCGGAATGTTTCTTTTGGACAACAGGGAAAGTATTTGAGCCTCAACAAGGACACTGCCGAATAATGCTCACTAAGATCAATGCTTTTGTTACAACCATTGATGATATTTATGGGACTTATCAAGAGTTACAACTCTTTACTAATGCTGTAGAAAGGTAATTTTATGAGAGCAACTACATCTCTAACTTCATTTATCTTTGCTTTACAGTTAACACAAACCATCACTACTAAAAATCTGCTAAAAACCGACCAACAATTTCCGACCAACGTTGGTCGGTCAAAAAATGCGACCAAAAACCGTCCGGGTTGGACGGAAACTGGGGAAAAAAATATTTACATTTTTAAAAACTAAATACCGACCAACGTTGGTCGGTAAATTGGTCAATGAATTGACCAAGCTGGTCAGACAAGAAAATTTTGGATTACCGACCAACGTTGGTCGGTAATCTGGATCCAATTTTTTAAATTTTAATAATTATTTTATTATTTAAAATATTTTATAATATTTAAGAATTTATATTTAAAATTACCGACCAACGTTGGTCGGTTAATGTAGGGGAAGCATTTACCGACCAACTTTGGTCGGTAATTTTTATTTTCTGCAAAATAACCGACCAAAGTTGGTCGGTTATTACGTCAACAATATTGATCAAACTTTCGAATTACTTTTATATTTACTATCTAAATAATATAAATGTAATTCGCTAACACTTTTGTAATACAAATAATTAATACACTAACATATACTATATATAACATGCTATTTGTAAATTGATTCATCGACTTATAACTTACTTAATTAGATGCATCGATGAATATTAAAAACAAAACGTTTGACCTATATCGACTAATAGTAAAAACAAAACGTCTCGACTTATATCGATTAATCTAGCTATGCCATGTATTATTAGTGATGAATGAATGAAAAATAAAAGAATTAATACTAAACATCTGTGACATATATATATATATATATGGATCACAAATTAAATAAACGAAAGAAGATATTAATATTAAGTAAACGAGTTAAATTAATAGGTCAAACATGGTCAAACTTTAACAAGCTATATATATACACACTAACATATACTATAACAAGCTATATATATATATATAGTTAAAGTATTACAGTGAAGTGTGTTTATGTGTGTATATATATATATATATATAGTTAAAGTATTACAATGAAGTGTGTTTGTATGTGTATATATATATATATATATATATATATAAGAACATGAAGCGCTAGGACCACAGGGTCGGGTTCTTTTAGGGATAGACTTGGGAAGATACTAATTAGTATATATACTTTATCATCAAATATATCTATTTGTAAATTGATTCATCGACTTATAACTTACTTAGATGTATTGATGAATATTAATCGATGATTCATCAAAACGTCTCGACCTATATATCGATTAATCTATGTCATGCATTATTAGTGATGAACGAATGAAAAAAGAAGTTATTAGCATCAATTACAATATAGTGTATGTGTGTGTGTGAGAAATTACTCACATACTTAATTATAACTTAGAAAATTTACTTAGATAAATGCTATTATAATTTTTTAAAATTAAATAGTTAATATAATTATTTATAAAGATTATGCTTATAGTTTATAATTATTTATAATAATTGCATAGTTAAATAAAATAAATTCTTGTAGTTTATAATATTTTTTTTTATAATTTATAATATTTTAAGAAAAAAAACACACAAAAAAAAAGAATTTTTTTTTTTAAAAAAAATATCCGACCAAAGTTGGTCGGTTTTTGGTCAAACGGTCAGCACTTAATGTACCGACCAAAATTACCGACCAACTTTGGTCGGTAATTCTAAAATCAGAGAAGTGAAAACGGGGGAAACCCCCATTTCTCTGATATATTTTCCTCTTCAATTCCCTCTTCCCTCTTCCCCTCTCTCCTTCTCCCAACCCTCCCCCTCGCATCCAGCCCTCCCCCTCGCCGTCGCCGTCACCGCTGCCACTGCCACTGCCGCCCCTCTCCTTCTCCATCTCCTAAAAATTCTAGGTTTGAATTATTACAACCCTTTTATTTATTATTTCTAGGTTTTGTTAATTAGTTATGAATTAGTTTCAATTGATTAGTGTTTCAATTATTTGAACATTGCATTTTATTGTGGATTAGGGTTTAGGTCTTGTTTTAATTAGTTTTATTAACTAATTAGTTTTGTTAATTAATTTATAATTGTAGAATAAATTAATTTGTTGTTGTGAATCGAACTTTTAGGGTATGGGTTGAATTTCTTTAGTTTAGTTAGTTTATGTTTAAACTCATAGGATATGAATTGAAATTTTAGTTTTTAGGATTTGTTCTTGTGAATTGAACTTTTAGGATATGAATTGAACTTTTAAGATATGAATTGGACCTTTTGGATATGAATTGAACTTTTAGGATATAAATTGGTGTAATTAGGAAAAAATAATTATCTTGAATTAACTAAAAAAGATATAATTAATTTATAATTGTAGAATAAATTAATTTGTTCTTGTTTTATTTGTATAGATGGAACATCGTACTTGGATGTACAATAGAAATTATCCTAATCGGCGGGGATTGCGGGAGGATTTTGTAGAAGGGGTTGATGACTTTATTAGACATGCAATGTCACTTCCACCATACCAAAGTGAAGGAGTAATTAGGTGCCCTTGTGTCAGGTGCGATTGTATGAAGTTTAAAAAATCGGAGGAAGTTAAGCTTCATCTTTATAGGAAGGGGTTTATAGAGAATTACTTTGTGTGGACTAATCATGGAGAGATCGATGGTAGCCGTGGGATATTTCATAACATGGTTGTTGGTGAAAGTAGTAGGTCGGTGGAGAATACAAATCTTGATTCTAGAATTCAGGATATGATTGCGGATGCTTTTGGGGGTGAGCGCAATGAAAATGTTGAACAAACTCCTAATGATGACGCAAAACGTTTTTATGAACAGTTAGAGGAAGCTAGTCGTCCACTACGTGAAGGAAGTCCGCACTCTGAGCTGTCTGTTGCAGTTAGATTACTAAGTATCAAATCTAATTGGAATATTTCTCAAGCAGCCATGGACTATTTCATTGACCTTATGAGTGAACTAGTTGACCCTAATATCAACTTACCTGGTGATTTCTATAAGGCGAAGAGATTGGTTTCTAAGTTAGGACTTTCGTCAATGAGAATTGATTGTTGTGAAGATGGTTGCATGTTATATTATAAAGATGATGCAACTTTAGACAGTTGTAAATTTTGCGAAAAGCCTCGTTTCAAGAGGCTTTCCAGCGGGAATATGGTCGCTGTCAAGGCAATGCATTATTTACCTCTTATACCTAGGTTAAAGAGGTTATATGCGTCGATGAGTTCTGCTCCTCATATGAGATGGCATTTTGAAAATAGAAGACCACCTGGTGTTATGTGTTATCCTTCAGATGGAGAAGCTTGGAAGCACTTTGATAGGACATATCCAGATTTTGCTAGTGAACCAAGGAACATTCGGTTAGGTCTGTGTGCCGATGGATTCACGCCTTTTTCTATATCTGCGACACCATATTCATGTTGGCCTGTCTTTCTTACACCTTATAATCTACCACCTGAGTTGTGTATGACTAGTCCATATATATTCTTAAATTGTATTATCCCCGGTCCACGTAATCCGAAAAGTTTGATTGATGTATATTTGCAACCTTTGATTGATGAGCTAAAACAATTGTGGTATGATGGTGTTGAAACATATGACATATCAACCAAGCAGAATTTTAATATGCGTGCTAATTTAATGTGGACTATTAATGATTTTCCTGCGTATGGAATGTTGTCTGGGTGGATGACTGCTGGGAAGCTAGCTTGTCCTTACTGCATGGAAAATAGTAAAGCGTTCACTTTGAAACATGGCCGAAAGCAATCATGGTTTGATTGTCACCGTCAATTCTTGCCTGATGATCATGAGTTTAGAAGGATGAAAAATGCATTCAAAAAGAATAAAGTGGAATATGATTCTCCACCTCCGATACTTTCAGGTGAGGAAATTTGGGAGAGGGTCCAGAACTTCAGTAAAGTTACTGAGGCTCCACCTTTATAGATTCCCCGGATATGGTATTAATCATAATTGGACGAAACAGAGTATATTTTGGGAGTTGCCTTATTGGAAGGATAATCTTCTCCGACACAACCTTGATGTCATGCATATTGAGAAGAATTATTTTGATAATTTGTTCAACACAGTGATGGATGTTAAAGGTAAGACAAAAGATAACCCGAAGGCTAGAATGGACTTACAAGAATATTGCAGGCGGCCTGAATTATACTTGCAGACAGCAAACAATGGTAAGGTGTTCAAGCCCAAAGCAAGTTACACATTCACTTTGGAGGAAAGACGACAAATTTGTGATTGGGTTACGAAATTAAAGATGCCTGAGGGTTATGCGTCGAATCTTGGAAAAAAAGTAGATATGGAGGTAGGGAAGTTGAGCCATTTGAAAAGTCATGACTGCCATGTTTTCATGGAGACCTTAGTGCCTATTGCATTTTGTGGTTTGCCTGAAAGAATCTGGAAACCCATCACAGAGATTAGTTTGTTTTTCAAAGACTTGTGTTCTACCACATTAAGGGAAGAAAACCTACTTCGGATGGACCAGAACATCCCTGTAATTTCTAGTAAGATGGAAAAAATATTCCCATGTGGTTTCTTTGATGTGATAGAACACCTTCCAATACACCTTGTACACGAGGCACGACTTGGAGGGCATGTTCAATGCAGATGGATGTATCCCTTTGAGAGGTAATATTATAAGTTTGATGTACTATTCTATTTTATTTGAATGTTATTGGCTAACATGAGATTATGTAGGACAATTGGCAAATGCAAATAATTTGTTAAGCAGAGGAATAAGATTGAAGGATCTATATGCGAAGCCTATCTTGCAAAGGAAACTGCACATTTTTGTTCTTATTATTTTGAGAGTAACGTGCCATGTTCTAGGAATAGGCCCAATAGGCACACAGTCGAATGTGTGAATGATCCATTATATCCACCAATGTCCATATTCAATCAACCAGGCCGATGTTCTAAGGATGTTAGAAAGAGAAGTTTGAGTGATATGGAGTACAAGTCAGCTACACTTCATGTGTTGCTAAATTGTCCCGAAGTTGTACCATTTCTCAAGTAAGTATTGATTTATTAGTTATCAAAATATAAAATTTACTGTGACTACATATTGATGCAACTACTAAAAATATTTGATATGTCACAGTCACTTCGTGGGTCAATTTGGCTATGATGCTGTATATACGAGATTTGATACGTGGTTCAAACAGTTTGTAAGTGTGTGTGTGTGTATATATATATATATATATATATATATATATATATATATATATATATACATATGTAGTGAATGTATAAAAATTGATTCATAAGTTGTGCTAACTTATGACTTTTTTTAACTCTATGTAGGTAAATAATCCAAATAATGGTGTAAATCAATTTTTGAAAGATATATCTTGGGGACCTGGGCTTCAGGTCACAACAATGTCTAAGTACGTAGTGAATGGTTATAAGTTTCATACAGAGGATTGCTCTAAAAATAAAAATAGCAACAACAGCGGGGTGTGCGTTCTAGGTGGTGATGGCAATCAAGTTGGAGATATTGATTATTATGGTGTGGTCAAAGAAATATTACAACTAGAATATACAGGTTGGCCATATAAGAAATTGATACTCTTTAGATGCAAGTGGTTTGACCCAAATCCAACAAGAGGTACAAGAGTACACAACCAATACAACATAATTGAGGTTAATCATACGAGGGAGTATGATCGCTATGATCCTTTCATAATTGCACATAACGTTAGGCAAGTGTATTATGCTCATTATCCATTGCGGCGGAATAAGTCCGATTGGTGGGTTGTAATAAAAACTAAGCCTGTAGTAGGGTGGAGGTATTAGCTCTGACCCGCCTACACCGTCTTCACATGCATCTGATACACATACTTCGGATGGTGATGACGAGGTAGTGCATTATGATCGATATGGCAGGATCATCATAGTCCCTGAGGGTGATGGGTAAGTGTTATTCATTATTTTTGCGTCTATTGATTTGTAACATTTTTACTAAGATATTAATGTGTTTTTGTTGTTAAATTGCAGGTTCAGGCCGGGTAATAAAACTACGAGAATAATCACCAATGCCATCAGAAAGCTTTATGATGGCCCTTATGCGACTTGGACTGATTGCCCATTCTCACTAAAGGAGCAAATTTTTAATCAATTTAAGGTATAAATGTTCTTTTAAACAGTTTAATAATTTATACTTATGATGTTTCCATCTAATATTTAACTTTTGAAATACAGAGCAAGTGTGTATGGGAAGACCGCTATAGCGCGGAAGTGGCTACAAATTTTCATCATAAAGCTCGCAAGAGATTGGCGGATGCTTTCTCGGATGCTAGAAAGAAGAACAAGAGGCCTGGCTGGTTACTTGAGAATTTGTGGAATGATTTGCAAAGGCAATGGCTTACCGCAGAGTTCTTAGAGAGGAGCGAAAAAGGAAAGAAAGCTCGTGCATCCGAGAAGGGAGGCTCCTTGCACACTGGAGGTGCGATCAACCTAGGGACAATAAAAAAAAGATTGGTACGTAATTGCTTAAATTATTTTACTTTTCTAAGTATATCTATTCTGTTTATTAACTAAATTAATTTGTTTTCAGGAAAAGAAGTATGGGCGTCCAATGAGTCATGATGAGCTATTCAAGGAGACACATGTTGTGAAGAAGAAGAAAGAGGGGGATCAAGATAGGTGGGTCGAGGACCGGGCCTCGACTGCATATGTAAGCTTTCAATTTTATTTAAGTATTATAATTTACTTTTATAAACAACTTGAAATACTGATTTAATTTAAAATAATATAGGGTCGCTACCAAAGTAACGTGGAGGAATTCATCCGTAGTCATCCAGCTGGTGAATCGGGTGAGCCAACCCAACCTTCGGACGAGGATGCTGAAAGAATATGGTTGGAGTCTGTTGGCGGTCCAAAATGGGGGAAGGTATACGGGCTTCCTACTAAAAACTTCCATCGCTATAAGTGTGGAATGCGAGGAATAGGGACTTCCTCGCATGGCCAGCAACTTAATAGGGAGAGCCTCTCCGCTATGCGGGAGACAGTGACAAAGCTCACAGCAGAGCTAGAAGCGTCCAAGGAAAGAGAAAGGTTTAGAGATGCTCAATTCCTTGGCATGCAAGCTCAGATCAGAACTCTCCTATCTAGTGGAGCTTTTCCGTTGCCCCAATCTCATGAGTCATCTCCAGAGGGTCGACCTCCACGTGATCGTTCCTCCCGCCCTGCTCGTGATCGTTCCTCCCGTCCTCCCCGTGATCGTGCTTCCTGTCTTCCACAAGACCGTTCTCTATATCGTCTTGTAGATGAAAGTTCATCAGACGGTGATGATGATGTTGTACAAAACACCCCTTGACTTTTATATACTTTGAGCTAGACAAATAGAACCAGTTTTGAACTAGTTGTAATTAGTTTTAACTTGGTTTTGAATTTTTATGTTCAATTGAACTTTAATTTATTAGTTTTAAAGTATTTATTGAATGTTTTGGTTGTTGTTGTTGTGTTGTTGTTGTTGTTGTTGTTGTTGTTGTTGTTGTTGTTGTTGTTGTTGTGTTTTTGTTTTTGTTGTTGTTGTTGTGTTGTTGTTGTGTTTTTGTTGTTGTGTTTTTTTTGTTGTTGTTGTTGTTGTTGTGTTGTTGTATTGGTATGCTGGCAAGTGGTTTAGCTGCCAAAACAGGCATTTTATGCCAAAATTAATCCCAGAAAAACCGACCAACGTTGGTCGGTTTTTAATAAAAAAAAAATTATTCCAAAATACCGACCAAAGTTGGTCGGTTAATGAACGTTGAATTCCCAGAATTCAAGACTACCGTCCAACTTTGGTCGGTATTTTGCTTGCATTGTTGAGATTACCGACCATAGTTGGTCGGTAATGTTTAATTTTAATTAGTTTTAAAAAATATATATTTTCAATTACCGACCAAAGTTGGTCGTTTTTTTTTAATTTTAATAATTAATAAAAAAAGATAATCCGACTAACTTTGGTCGGTAAAATTAAATTAATAAAATACATTTCGGACCAAAGTTGGTCGGTAAGTAATTAAATTTGTCAGATGGTCGTTTTAATATACCGACCAAAGCTGGTCGGTAATTTCCGACCAACTTTGGTCGGTAAGCCGTTCCGACCATCAAAATACCGTCCACACCGTAAAGGTCGCGTTTTGGTCGGTAATTTTTCATAACCGACCAACGTTGGTCGGTATTTTTGGTCGGTTTTTAGCGAATTTCTAGTAGTGCATGCGTTACTCAACTTTTATTGTTTGTCTCAAGATAATGATTAAGAGACTAACATTTTCAAGATTTTTTTTAATTAGCTTCTTCTTTTCACGTACGTTCAAATATTTGTAGACTAGCTAAGTTGGGTCTTGAAACGATGTACTTGCTCTAATAATTAATTGACCCCTTTATTCACGTTCGGTTAGAATGTAAAAATATATTTTTCTGGTAATAATTAATGCATTCAGATGGGAGCTAAAAGCAATGGAGCAACTTCCAGAATACATGAAAGTAACGTACCTTGCGCTGTTCAACACAATCAATGAAATGGCGTATTAAGTTCTTAAAGAGAAGGGTATCAATGTCCTACCCTACCTTACAAAATCAGTAAGAATTCATATGGTTGTTATTAGAATATATTTTTTGTCCCAGAGATTAAACATGCCTATTTTATTAATTTCCTAAATATCTAATCTGCTATTTGAAACACATGCACGTTAATTAATTAGTGGACAGATTTGTGCAAAGCTTACTTACAAGAAGCAAGATGGTACTATAATGGACATAAGCCAACTCTGCAAGAATACATGGATAACGCATGGATCTCAATTTCAATTCCTATGATATTAATCCACGCATTCTTCTTAGTTACCAACACAATTACCAAAGAGGAATTGGAATCACTAAGCAAGTACCCAGACATAATTCGCTGGTCTTCAACAATTGTTCGCTTCGCTGATGATTTAGGGACATCATCGGTATGCTTTTATACCTTTTATTTCACATGAAATTTATTTGGCTCCTCATTCTAATCTACTTTATGGTCCAATAGAATATATGGAGATATATGTGACTAAAGAAAGATATTTCAAAATTTATAAATGTTATAGCGTTTTAAAAACTTTCATGATGAGATATATATTCAAAATAAGAAATGAACGAATTGCGATGAGTTTGCATTTCAAATTCAAATTTGTTTGGGTCTATAGTAACAAGGGGCAATGAATTTAAGGTTTCAAATCCCTCCAGAAAAATAACCCCTTATTTTTCTTTCGGATCAAAATAGTATGAAATATATGGCCTTCAAAAATAATTAGTAGACGTTACAAATTCTCGATGTCTCATATAATTTTTCTTTTCCTATATTTATTTCAGTATGAATTGGAAAGGGGGACGTTCCAAAGTCAATTCAGTGTTACATAAACGAAAAGGGTGTTTCGGAAGAAGAGGCAAGAGAACACATACAATATTTGATAAAGGAGACATGGGAAATGATGAACAAAGCTCAGAGAGACAACTTGCTATTTTCTGGAACATTTGTTGAAGTTGCAAAGAATACTGCACGAACGGCACAGTGCATATATCTGCATGGAGATGGGCATGGAATTTCAAACGCCGATATTAAAAATAGCATCTCCAAAGTACTTTTTGAGCATATCACAGTTCCAAATCCATTGACTCCCAATCCATCCCTATAATTAAAGTTAGATACTAGTATAATTTATTTGTATCAAATAAGACTCTTTAATTTGTGCTTGCATAATACTGTTCGTGAAAGCAGTAGTGAGTAAGAGAAAGTAGTGAACTTATTAATTACGCGATATATAACTTATTTTGATGGTTGTTACCCATCATTTCACAATGTACGTGTGAATAGATTGTATCATGTAACGATCCGACTTGTCGTTTTAAGAATTAACGCCCCATTCAGTAACTCAAGATCTCGAGCAGCTTTGTAATATGTATTATGACCCGCAGGTGTGGTCGAGTTTGATTTTCGGAAGATTCAGAAATAAATTGAAAGAACAATTCTTAGTTACAAGCTTAAATGGAAAGAGTTGACCGGAGAGTTGAGTTTTGAGCAAACGACCCCGTAATAAAATTTTGATAATGGCAATATGTCACAACTCGCAATTTGGAGTTGTGATTTCGACCAAGAACTGGTGAGAAAAGGTCCTTCTGATGGTCTGACGTAGAACTGTCTACTCGGGCAACTTGGGCTTTTTAATTTTAAGCATATATAAGAGGGTATAGGTGATGAAAGCTCCGACCTGCCTCCCCCATACGTGCTTCCACCGAGCCGTATCGAACGAGCTACCTTTGGGGCAACCTCAAGGGCCTGCCTAGATGGCTCAAAGGAGTGTCAAAGGCATCCATACAAGTTTGGGAACTCTATGGACGGCGCAACGCCTTCGGGCTAGCGTTGGGCATCAAAGTGGTGTTAGAGGCTCGATGTGTGGGACGGCCAGCCCCGCGGGCTGCCGAATGTTTGAAAGAGACCTCCGTGCCGATTGGATACTTGACGCACCTGTCTTAGGGGTATCATGTGTCTACTTGTGAGCATGGCTTGGGTTCAACCATGCAAGCAAGGGTCCGTTGGCCTAAAGGTGCAGGTGTGGGTGACACTGCACTACTTCGAGATGGAAGCGTGCCACGAGGGCTATGTATGGGCATGACACGAAAGACGCGCATGACAATGGCCAAGGTTTAAAGGTTTCCTTACTCGAGCGAGGCACGGGCTAGTCGCGGATGCACTAGGAGACCGTCAAGCTCGAGGATTGGGCTGTGCACGCAGGAGCGATGCTCAGTCTTGGCGAGGGAGAAGACATGTCCTGAGCCAAACCCCCGGGCGCGCAAAGATTGTGATCCTAAGATGAAGCACCACGACATGTCTAGGGCCAAGGGCCTAGACATCTTACGAACGGAACAATTGGGGCATGCCTTCTAGGCAGGCCTCACCAACAGGCACATGATCGTGCTTGAAAACCTGGGAAAGGATTGAAGGCTAGCCTGCAGAGAGGGGAGTTGCAGGCGCCGCACGGGCGAGCAGGTGCCGCTACCCAATGTAAGGATTTGGGCCCGTGACACTTGGTATCAGAGCTGATTAAGGCCATACTATGCCATGGCACAACGCCAAGGCAAAAGGCTATATATGGCGAGTGCATTTTGGATGTCAGTGTGGAGATTGCGTCAAAGCAGGGATTGATGTTCAGATGCCGCCATAGATTGAGAACCCGATACTAATGGTCCAAGAAAGAAATGGGTGATTCCATTGTCTTTCGAGAAAGTCTAGGTCGCTACTGAATGAGGTGATATGTTGATGAGTCGGATGGCCAAGAGAATGCCATGTTTGCCAGGTCGTGCAACCATATTACGAAAGAGTGGGAGCCTTGGACTATAAACTTTGGGCATGATCATAGTAGAGATCTCACCAAGGATGCGTGTAACGCATCAAGTTGAGTGTCTTTCCTTCGGGATAGACATGTGAGCTGCCTAAGGGCATCATTGCCAAGGTGAGGAAACGAGTTCGAGGGTATAGCGAAGCTTCTGAATTGGGCGAGTTTCCAAGTTAGAAGGTGTCATCATTATGGAAAGGGGTATGTCGAATGATCGGGGACCGTGAGTGTCCAAGTGCGAGGCATACCGAACCGGGAAGCTGTGCTAGCAGGACCAAGAGGGTGCCTGTCTATATGGCGAATATTGAAGTACTACCGGGAGCATTGGCTACTTGCTGAGGAAGTGACAGTTGGAAAACAAAGAGCTTTGTTCGTGAATGCGGCGATGCTATGACTTTGATAATGAAGTACTCACCAAAGGTCGTCCCAAGTGCTGGCCGAATGCCAAGTGGGACGACAGTGCTAAGGTGTATCCTCCACATTGAGTGTGGGAGGATCTCACCTATACAAGAGGCATATGGGCAAAGTTGTGAGTCTGGAAGCCAACACATCTTCAAGGTAGTGACGGCAAGGAAAAACTACAGGAGCTATGCCAGAGGTGTTTGAAGGCTATATGAGCGATTGAGCTACTAGAGCCGGGCCAAAGAGCACGTTGATGTTCTAACCTGTTAAGGGAATGTTTCAGACGAGGGTCATGGTGTAGTTGACTAGTGTGGGTCAACTACAATGTGAGACACCAGAGGGTGCAAGTGCGGAGGCACTTTTCAAGTGAACATCGAAAGGCGATAAAGTGCAGAGGCACGCTTGGAAGATACTTGGGGGAGAAGTGCATGTGGCATGACTGCATTTGAGAAAGGACATCGAGGAAGTCCAACCCACAGGACAAAGGGAGCTAAAATGGGCATACCTGAGGGGTGGACTCCGGGATGTCTTAAGACATGATGTGTCATCGGGAACGATGCCATTATGAGTGTGGGAGGATGTCACAAATCGCAATTTGGAGTTGTGATTTCGACCAAGAACTGGTGAGTAAAGGTCCTTCTGATGGTCTGACGTAGAACTGTCTACTCGGGTAACTTGGGCTTTTTAATTTTAAGCATATATAAGAGGGGTATAGGTGATGAAAGCTCCGACCTGCCTCCCCCATACGTGCTTCCACCGGGCCATATCGAACGAGCTACCTTGGGGGCAATCTCAATGGCCTGCCTAGATAACGCAAAGGAGTGTCAAAGGCATCCATACGAGTTTGGGAACTCTGTGGACGGCGCAACGCCTTCGGGCTAACGTTGGGAATCAAAGTTGTGTTGGAGGCTCGAAGTGTGGGATGGCCAGCCCTGCGGGCTGCCGAATGTTGGAAGGAGACCTCCGTGCCGATTGGATACTTGATGCACCTATCTTAGGGGCATCATGTGTCAACTTGTGAGCATGTCTTAGGTTTAACCATGCAAGCAAGGGTCCGTTATCCCAAAGGTGCAGGTGTGGGTGACACTGCACTACTTCGGGATGGAAGCGTGTCGCGAGGGCTATGTATGGGCATGGAACGATAGACGCGCATGACAATGGACAAGGGCTAAAGGTTGCCTTACTCGGGCGAGGAACGATCTAGTCGCGGATGCATTAGGGGAGTGTCAAGCTCGAGGATTGGGCTGTGCACGCGGGAGCAACGCTCAGTCTTGGCGAGGGACAAGACATGTCCTGAGCCAAACCCCCAGGGTGCGCAAGGATTGTGATCCTAAGATAAAGCGCCACTGTATGTCTAGGGCCAAGGGCCTAGATATATTACAGGTAGAACAATTGGGGCATGCCTTCTGGGTAGGCCTCACCAACAGGTATAGGATCGTGCTTGAAAACCTGGGAAATGATCGAAGGCTGGCCTGCAGCGAGGGGAACTGCAGGCGCCGCACGGGCGAGCAGGTGCCGCTACCCAATGTAAGGATTTGGGACCGTGACAAATAGCTTCGTATGATAATTTCAGACTTAGGCGTATGTTCAGATTTGGATTTGGATTTGGAAGTCCGTAGGTCAATTCGACGCATTTTGGCGAAAGTTGGAAAATAGAAGATTTATGGAAAGTCCAACCGAAGGTTGAATTTTTGATAATGAGGTCGGATATTACAGAAATTGGAATAGCTCCATTACATCATTTATAACGTATGTGAAAAATTTGAAGTCATTCCGGATTGATTTGATACGTTTCAGCGCAAAATATAGAAGTTGGAAGATTTGAAAACTCATAATTCAATTTGGTGCGTGATTCGTAATTTCGGCTTTGTTCGACGAGGTTTGAAGCCTCGACTAAGTTCGTATTGTATTTTTGGACATGTTGGTATATTTAATTAAGGTCTCGAGAGCCTCGGGTGAATTCCGGATGGAACAGATTGATTTTGGACTTGAAGGAATTGTTGGAAATCTGTGACTGGTGTCATCGCATTTGCGATAAAATTGATCGCAGATGCGCCATGACAAAAATGGGGTCGAGGTCGTATAAGATAAAGGGACTAGCCTTAGCAGTGGTCGCAGGTGCGAAAATATCCCGTACTTGCGAGATCGGAGAAGCGGAGAGGAGACCGCAGATGCGATGTGGTTGTTGGTAGTGGCCTTTGCAGAAGCAAGTTTTGGCTCGCAAAAGCGGCTCCGCAGATGCGGCGACTCGTACGCAGGTGCGAAACTAGGCAGAAACATAAGGATTGAACTTGGTCATTTTTTCCATTTCGTTTTAAAATTTTTGGAGCTCGGATTTGGGCGATTCTAGACGGATTTGTCACAAGCTTGGTTGGGATTTGAGCGGTCTGAAGGTCAATTCAAGCAAGAAGGCAATTTTAGAATATCGGCATAACTTCAAAAAGGTAAGTATCTTGCCTAACCTTGAGTGGGGGAATTACCCCTTAGGCATCGAGTCTTATGCGCCATTTGTGAAATGTAAAAAGCCGTGTACGTGAGGTGATGAGTACGTACTCGGGATATATGTGTAAAATTTATTGAGTTAAACTCTTGGGAATATTGTGTAGTAAATTAGATAATTGTTGGCACTTATTTAATCATCTGTTTGCCATGCCTCAATTCACATTTATTGAATTTGTTTTTATATGGCGATTTGATGTGAGTGTTACCTGTATATTTATGTGAATTTTGTGAGTTTGATGGTTTGATATTTCTGGAATTTAATTTCATTATGGATTTTTCCTCTGCAAATAATTAATTAAACGAGATTAAGAAGAAGTGTTAACATAATTATCAAAAATTAGATTAATGAAGGCGTTGCCCTATGCTGATTATTTTCTATCTTTGTTGATTGTTTTTGAGGTTTTATATACATTGTGTGGGCTATTTGTTCTGAAATTAATTGATTTGTTATATCTTTGGAATTGGTTGTGGACATTGGGAAAATTGTGATATGAATTGATTTTTGTTATGTTGCCGTGATAATATTTCGTGTAAATTGTTGAGTTATTATTTTGAGGATATAAGGGTGACATTCTACTGTTGATATTTTGTGGGTATAAGGATGACATTTCACTGTTGTTATGTGTGTTGGGATATTGTCTGGGCAGAGTGATAAGGGTGGCTATAAGAGAGATAATGGTGGCAATAAGAGCGATAAGGGTGGCAATTGATATTGTCAGAGTGGAGGGATAAATGAGGTTATTATACGAGTGATAAGGGTGGCTATAAGATAGATAAGAGTGGCTATTGTCAGGGATGATATGTGATGATGTGGAGCTATTATGTTGGTAATTTTCATATGATGTTGGGGTATTCCTTATGTTTATTTTTATATCTTGTACTACTTTTCTTGTTGTTTCGGTAAACGTGATAATAGCCTGATTTATGTTGAAATTGTGAGCCTGTGGCTATTGCCGGGTAGGTAATGTTATATGGGATCGGGTTGCACGCCGCAATGGATATGAAACGTGGGCATGAGGTGCCGGGAAAATATGATGGTTTTATTATTGGCATGTGAACCGTCCGTGCAGCTGCGATGTGAAAAGTGGACACGAGGTGCCGGAGAAATATGATGATTTAATTATGGGAATGAAGTGCCGTGGAAATATGAAAGTGGACTGAGACACGTGTTTACGAAAAATATGAAAAAAGGCCGAGACCCATATTTTTATGATTATGAAATGGGGTGTCACACGGTGATTTTTAATTGAAAGAATTATATTCAAAATATTATATTTGAAAGAGATTTATTGAAAGAATTATATTTGAAATATACCTATTTGAGGAAATTATATTTGAAAGATATTTATTTGAGAAAATTATATTTGAAAGAGAGTTATTTGGAAGAATTATATATGAAAGCTATTTATTTGAAGGGAGTATATTCGAAATATATTTATTGAAAAGTATTATATCCCGAAGAGTATTGTTTGAGAAGCATACAAACGAAAGATTTATATTTGAAGGACTTGATTTAATTGGGTGTATTTATATTTATTATTTGTTGAGCAATATTAATGGTGTTCTTGTTGCCCTGCTGTGCATATCACTGGTTGATTTGTGTTGCCCTTATTGTTATTTATTTCCTATTATTTTTGTATACTATATTGCATAGGTTATTAGACTAGCGAGTGTCTCGACTGTACCTCATCACCACTCCACTAAGGTTAGTCTTGATACTTACTAGGTACCGACCGTGGTGTACTCATACTACACTTCTGCATATTTTTGTGCAGAGCCAGGTATTGGAGCTATCAGACTCGGACAGAGTTAAAGTGTGGTCGCAAGGATTCAAGGTAGAGTTGCTTGGTCATCGCAGTCCCTTGAAGTATTTTCATTTTATTATAATGTTAATTATTAATCAAACAGTATTGAGTATTCGTTCCTTGAGATCATTTCACGTATTCAATTAGAGTTTGTGATTGAGTATTACCAGTTGTAATGACCCAACCGGTCATTTTGAGTGTACTAGCCCCGATCCCCTATTTACTATATTCCCCGTATATGTTTCTGCTTATTTGACTCGTCGGGAGGTCTTGTTTTTGGTTTTCGGAGTGTTTTGGGACACTTAGTCCCTAAAACGGAAGCTTAAGTCTTAGGATTTTGACCGTAGTCGGAACTATGTGAAGAGGACTCCAGAATGGAGTTCCGTCGGTTCCGTTAGCTCCGTTGGATGATTTTGGACTTCGGGGCGTGTCCGAACTGTGAATTTGAGGTATGTAGCTAGTTTAGGCTTGAAATGGCGAAAGTAGAATTTTTAGGAAGTTTGACCCGAGGTTTGACCTTTTGATATCGGGGCCGGATTTCGATTTCGGAAGTTGGAGTAGGTTCTTAATGTTGGATATGACTTGTGTGCAAAATTTGAGGTCAATCGGACGTGGTTTGGTATGATTCGATATCGTTTGTAGAATTTGGAAATTTCAAAGTTCATTAAGTGTGGATTGGAGGGCGATTTGTGTTTTAGTTGTTGGTCGACGTCTTTTGAGGGATCGACTAAGTTCGTATGATGTTTTAGGACTTTTTTGTATATTTGGTTGAGGTCCCGAGGGCCTCGAGGGTGTTTCGGATACTTAACGGTTTGAATTTGGACTTAGGATAATGGCCGAAGGTGTCTGTAATCTGGTGGTTTCGCACCTGCGGTGAGTTGAGGAGATGGCCAGGGGTCATAGGTGCGAGGACACTTTCGTATCTGTGAGCCCGCTTATACGCTCAAAGCTCCGCAGATGCAGAGAGTGTGATGGAGGGGAAGGTCACAGAAGCAGACCTTTGTCCGCAGGTATGCACACGGAGGTGCGGGCACTTCATCGTAGATGCGGACCCAGCCCTTTAAGTCATTTCCGCACCTGCGAGGGTAATTCCGCAGGTGCGACAGTGGGTCCGCAGATGCGGAAGAACTAGAAAATGGGATTTCGAGGGTTTGATTTGCATTTCGATTTTGGGACTTTGAGAGCTTGATGTGAGGCGATTTTTCGAGGTTTCTTCAAGGAGATTGGTGGGGTAAGTGATTCCAACTCGAATTGGACTATATTTAATGAATCTATTGCTATTTTCATCATCCAATTAAGGATTTGAGTTGTAAATTTGGGGGAATTGTAGAAACTTCATAGGCTAAAAGTTTGAGTTTTGGAAGGTGATTTGAAGTTGGATTCGAGAAATTCTTGTATGGTTGGACTCGTGAGTGGATAAGTGTTCATATTTTGTGACATTTTTTGGATTTCGAGACGTGGGCCCGGGGCCGGCTTTTGCCCAATTTCGGATTTTGGCTTGTAATTTCGTATTCTTCTTGTGGAATTGAATCCTTTAGCCTATATTAATTATCTCATACTGCTCGTGTCTAGATTCAGGGAATTCAGAGACGAATTTGAGGGGAAAAAGGCATTGCAGAATAGTATTTTGCACGGTTTGAGGTAAGTAACAATTTTAAATCCGGTCCTGAGGGTATGAAACCCCGGATTATTGGATTATGTGAGTATTTTGGAGGGACGCACATGCTAGGTGACAGGCGTGTAGGCGTGCACCATAGGAATTGGGACTTGGTCCATTCCAAGAAACTGTAAAGTTGAATAACTTGTTGCTAGCTATATGCTCTCCCTGTGTTATAGAAATTTAACTGCAAATCATGTTAGAAATCATGCTTAGGCTATGTGATGGTATTATTGGGACCCGTAGAGGTCGCGTACTTGTTGAATTACTTGCTAATTGTAGTCTTATACTCAGTCATGGTTTTACTTGTGTATCATATCTGAGCCTCTTCTTGATTTTGTTGATACACTATGTTATCTTTGTTTGGGCAGATCTTTGTTATTTTCGAGAGCCCGAGAGACTAGAGAGGTTGATGACTAAGTGAGGCCGAGGGCCTGTCAGTGAGGTTTTGATATTATGGCACATGAGTTATCCGTGCAACACGTGAGTTGTCCGTGCGGTTCCACATATTGATACTATAGCATGTGAGTTGTTCGTACGAATATAGCGCTTGGGCTGAAAGGAACCCATCCAGAGTCTACACACCCCCAATGAGCGCAAGTACCTATTGAGTGTGAGTACTGAGGGTTGAGAGCCGAGTGATTGAGTTGTTGTGACGAGTTAAGTGTCTGTTGCCCTGAGAGGCTGTACTTGTTTTCCATTTGTTGATGCACTTAGTTGCTATCTGTCATTGTTGTGAAATTTCTGAAAGATTCTATATTCATATTTCCTGCACTGTAATTGTATAAACTGATTTGACTTGAACTATCGGATTTGAAAGCATGTCTATGCTTTGCTGGAATTATTGAAAATGAACTGTATTTGTATAGCTCGTCACAACCTTCTCAGTTATTTATTTATTTATTTCTATTACTTGTTGAGTTGGTTGTACTTATGCTATACCATGCACTTCATGTGAAGATCCAGGTTTGTTTGATCACGGAGGTCATTGAGTTTGTGCGCGATCGAGTACCGGAGACTACAAGGTAGTTGTCCACGTCCGCAGACCTTGTCTCTCCTTCTATGTTTTCTTTCTTTTCAGTATTAATACTGAGACATTGTTTGTATTAGACTGGATATCTAGATGCTCATGATTCAGTGACACCCATGTCGGGCTATTTTTCTGCACTTATGTTTTATTTGGGTTTTACCCCCCGTTTTTATGAAAGACTCCAATTATTTTAAATGTCTTAATTCATTTCTGTTAAATTTTTAAATTTTTTTTGAAAGGTCGGCTTGCCTAGTATCACGATAGGCGCCATCACGACATGTTAGGTTTTGGGTCGTGAGAAGTTGGTATCAGAGCTTAGGTTACATAGGTCTCACGAGTCATGAGCAGGTTTAGTAGAGTCTTGCGGATCGATACAGAGACGTCTGTACTTATCTTCGAGAGGCTGTCGAACCCTTAGTAAACAAAACATTCTTGAATTCTTGTCATGCGAATCTTTTGATTCTGGTAACTAAATTTCTGTTGTTCAAATTCTCTCATAGATGGTGAGGATGCGTACTACGGGGCAAAATGGACAACCACCCGTACCACAAGTTAGGGCCGCGAGTGGCCGAGGTCGCGGTAGAGGCCGTGGTAGGGGCTGAGGTGCAGTTCGCATCACAACTAGGACAACACCTGCAGATCCACCAGTTGCTCCAGTTCAGGTGCAGGCTCCAGTTGTGGATGAGCCGGTAGGACCATCTTAGGCACCACTTGTGCCCATGATGATTCCAGGACTTCACGAGGCCTTAGCTCAGATTTTGACCGCGTGTACCAGTCTTGCTCATGCGGTCTCTGTTTCGGCCGCATCAACCACTTCTTAGGCCGGGGAAGTTGCTTAGACTCCCGCCGCCCGCGCACCAGAGCAGGTGGTACATGGATTTCCAGACACCTGGGGGATCACCAGCCCAACTGGTTACAGCTGCTCAGGACTATGTGGTATCTGTCATGCTTGATGATGAGCAACGTTGATTGAAGAGGTTTGGGGGACTCTAACCTTCATCTTTTAGTGGTACCGAGGGAGAGGATGCACATGGCATCTTGGACAGGTGCCAGAGGATACTCCATACAACATGTATTTTGGAGACCAGTGTGGTCTCGTTCACTACCTTTTAGTTTTCTAGGACTGCCTTCAGTTGGTGGGAGGCTTACGAGAGGCGTAGGGCTGGTCGGTGCAGCACACACCCCTTACAAGGCAGTAGTTCTCCGGTTTATTCCTGGAGAAGTTTGTGCCTCAGTACCGTAGAGAGGAGCAGCACAGACAGTTTGAGCAGCTTTGTCGGGGTGATATGTCTGTGACGCAGTATGGGATGTGATTCTCGGAGTTTGCCTGTCATGCTATCTGGTTAGTTCCCACAGGCAGGGAGAGGATCAGGAGGTTCATAGATTGCCTCACTTTTTAGCTAAGATTGCTTATGACTAGAGAGAGTGTCTGGCGCTACTTTCGACGAAGTTGTCGACATTGCTCGTCAGATTGAGATGGTTCGCAGCCAGAAGCGGCATTGAGATGGAGGCCAAGAGGCCTCGTGAACAGGGTGGATTTAGCAGTATCCCTTTGGGGGGGGGGGGACAGTTCCACCGCGGTAGGGGTCGTCTTTTCAAACATGCTCAGGCGGTTTAAGCAGAAGGATCTTAACTTGCATCAACGGAGGTGGTTGGAGCTTCTTAAGGACTAGATATCACCATTTTGTACCATCTCGGAAAGGCCAATGTGGTGGCCGATGCCTTGAGTCACCGGGCGAAGAGTTTGGGGAGCTTAGCGTATCATCCAGCAGAAGAGAGGCCATTGGCATTGCATGTTCAGGCCTTAACTAGCCAGCTTGTTAGATTGGATATTTCTGAGCCGAGTCGAGTGTTGGCTTGTGTGGTCTCTCGGTCTTCTCTTTATGATCGTATCACGGAGCGTCAGTGTGATGACCCCAATCTAGTTGTACTTAAGGACACGGTCTAGCATGGTGATGCTAAGAAGGTCACTATTGGGGATGATGGTGCATTGAGGACGTAGGGAAGGCTATGTGTGCCCAATGTAGATGGTTTGCGTGAGTTGATTCTCCAGGAGGCTCACAGTTCGTGGTATTCTATTCATCCGGGTGACGCAAATATGTATCAAGATTTGAGGAAAAATTACTCGTAGAGAAGGATGAAAAAGGACATAGTGGAGTATGTAGCTAGATGCCTAAATTGCCAGCAAGTGAAGTATGAGCATCATCGACCAGGTGGGTTGCTCTAGAAGTTAGAGATTCCAGAGTGGAAATGGGAGCGGATCACTTTGGATTTCATTGTTAGGCTTCCACAGACTCGGTGAAAGTTTGATGCATTTTGGGTGATTGTGGACCGGCTGGCCAAGTCAGCTCATTTCATTCCTGTGATGACTACCTATTCTTTCGAGCATCTAGCTCGAGTGTAAATCTGCGAGATCGTCAGGCTTCATGGAGTATCATTATTTATCATCCCTAACTGGGGTATGCAGTTTACATCACGGTTTTGGAGGGCCATGCAACATGAGTTGGGTACTCGAGTGGAGTTGGGCATATCATTTCACCCTTAGATGGACTGACAGTCCGATAACACTATTTAGATACTAGAGGATATGCTCTGTGCATGAGTGATGGAGTTTGGGGGTTCGTGGGATTAGTTCTTGCCACTAACGGAGTTTGCCTACAACAATAGTTATCCGTCGAGCATCTAGATGGCACCGTATGAGGCTTTGTATGGTAGGCGGTGTAGGTCTCCGATGGGTTGGTTCGAGCTGGGAGAGGCTAGATTATTGGGTACATACTTGGTTCAGGATGCTCTAGAGAAGGTTAGGGTGATTCGGGATAGACTACGCACATCCCAGTCAAGACAGAAGAGTTATGCGGATCGGAAGGTTCACAATGTTGTATTCATGGTTGGAGAGCGGGTCTTGCTCTGGGTGTCACCCATGAAGAGTGTTATGAGGTTCTGGAAGAAGGGCAAGCTGAGCCTGAGGTTTAAAGGTCCATTTCAGGTATTGCGCCATGTTGGGGAAGTTGCTTATGAGCTTGTATTGCCTCCCAGTCTAGCAGGAATTCATCCAGTATTCCATGTCTCTATGCTCCGAAAGTGTCACAATGATCTGTCTCACATGTTGGATTTTAGCTTAGTCCAGTTGGACAGGGATTTATATTATGTCGAGGAGCTGATGGCGATCTTAGATAGGCAGGTTCGAAAGCTGAGGTCGAAGAATATTGCTTCTGTGAAGGTTCAGTGGAGGGGTCAGCCGGTCAAGGAGGCGACTTAAGAGACCGAGCATGATATGCACAGTTTTTATCCTCATTTTTTCACCACTTCAGGTATGTCTCTATGCTCGTTCGAGGACGAATGATAGTTTTAAGAGGGGGAGGATGTAACGACCTAGCCAGTCGTTTTGAGTGTACTAGCCCCGATCCCCTATTTAATGTTTTCCCCGTATCTGTTTCTGCTTATTTGACTTGCTGGGAGGTCTTATTTTTGGTTTTAGAGTGTTTTGGGACACTAATAAATCAATTGTAAGGCATTGATTGAGCAGTAAATAGGGGAACGGGGGTTATAATACTCAAAAAGACCGATCAGGTCGTTACACAAATCTTCCAACTTCTAAAACCCGGGTCGAAACCTATCAAATCAACCTGGAATGATGTCAAATTTTGCAGGCAAGTCCCAAATAACATAACGGAGTTGTTCCAACTTTCGGAATCACATTCTGACTCAGATATCAAAAACTCCACTTCTAGTCAAAATCTCCGAAAATTCGACTTTCGCCATTCCAAGCCTAAATTAGCTAGAGACCTCAAATTCACCGTCCGGATACGTTCCTAAGTCCAAAATCACCCAAAGGAGATAACAGAACCACCGGAACTCCATTCCATAGTCGTCTTCACACAATTCTAACTATGGTTTCATATGGTAGATTATTAGTTAAAACATGTAAAAATGATTTCATATGGTAGATTATTAGTTAAAATGCAACTTAAAGTAGATAACCATATGGTTCCTTGACCACACAACACTACGTAGTAAACTCCACATAGTATTATTGTCAAGAATCAAGAAGGTTATGGCTTCTTTAATTGGGTGAATATTTGAGTATTGAACCATTATAAAAGCAGCTAAAGTTAATTAAAGTAATATCCATGCATCATAAGCTTCCATTTCTTTCCTTACCGTTCAATGGAGATTTTTCAATCACCCTCTCTTTCCAATTTCTTAGTTTCATTGCTTCTCTTTTTGTCCTCCCTCGTTAATCTAGTTACACAATGAAGTAGAAAAAGATCTAGAAAAAATAAGGTTGCCTCCGGGTCCATGGAAACTTCCCTATTATAGTAGGGTCGTATTAGTTGTGGTACTTATGTTAGTTCATTAAGTGTATTTTAGTCCTTTTACCTACTCTACACATGTGACTTCGTGAGCTGAGTTGTATATAACTAACCCACTCTGTATTAACATAGCAGTTAGACACAAAATGAAAGATTTTTCTTCCTCTCTCGTTTTCTTATCTCTACTCTAACTTCCTTCTCGATCGCATGCAATTGTCTTCCCCGCTAGATTTGTACACATATTCTATCATGGTATCAGAGAAGGCGATTTGAGATTGGATCAAAGATTTCAAAATTCTAATTGGCGGCCATTTTCAAAGCTTAAGCTTGTCAGTCATGGCGGAAACTGAAAAACTACATATCGATCACAATCACCCACTGTCTTTACAACAAACTAATACTCCTGGAATAATATTGATAGATATCAAGCTTATAGGACCAGAAAACTGTGCCTTATGGAGAAGATCGATGATAATGGCTTTGTTGGTAAAAAACAAGCTAGGGTCATAGATAGAACGTGTTAAAAAACCTCTTACAAAGGAGAATTAGGGCATTAATGGGAACGATGTAATTCTTTCGTGGATAGGCCGCACTGTGTCTACTAAATTGCATCCAAGCATCATCTACGCATTAGATGCAAGGAAGGTATGGAATGAATTTATGGAACATTTTCACAAATCAAACCTTACTAGATTTTATCACTTATGGACGACAATAGGAACACTGAGGCAAGGTACCGACTCTATAATATCCTATTATAATAAGATGAAGGATTTGTGGGATGAGATGGATTTAATGGTGCCAGGAGCAGGATGTGATTGAGAGGAAACCAGGCCATTTCTAGATCAGTTTAAAAGCTTGCACTTGCTGCAATTCCTTATTGGTTTAAATGAAAGCTACAGTCATGTGAGAAGTGAGATCCTACTTAAAAAAACTTGTGTTGACTGTGAATCAAGCATATGCATTAGAAGTTCAGGAAGAGAGTCAACGAATAATTAGTGTAGTCAATTCAGACAAAGAGCCTTTAACTATGCTAGTTGGAAGAGGACAAGGTTTCAAGGCAGCAAGGAAACCAGGTCTCATATGTGATTACTGTGGTTACAAAAGTCACTTAAAAGAGAATTATTACAAGGTTATAGGCTATCCACCAGACTTTAAAAGCAAGAAAAAACCTCAGAATTATGGTGTGAAGGGTTATGCTAATGTGTCAGCTGGAGAAGGAGGGAGTTCTAATACTACTACTCAGACATAGGAGCATTACTTCACAGAGGATCAATACAAACAACTATTGGGACTCTTGAACAAACCAGATCCTGATCCAGGTGATTGTCATACTCTAATGGCATGTATAACTTAATTTTTGTCCAAGGCATTCAACTTTTATTAGATAATAGATACAGGTTCCTCACATCATGTTACACCCTATAAAATAATATTAGGTAATGTACAAAAGATTGTAAACCAAAATAACAATGGTGTGCACATGCCTACAGGAGGTAAATGTCATGTAGCGCATACAGGAAATGTGAAGATATTAGAGGATTTGACACTAAGGGATGTACTATATGTTCCTGACTTTAAATTCAATTTAATGCCAGTCTCTAAATTGACTAAGGAGTTGTCATGTTGTGCTGTATTCTTCCCTGATTTCTATGTATTTCAGGTTCTTTACAGTAGGAAGGTACTGGGGATTGGTAACGAACACAATGGTTTATATCCGCTGAAGAAGGAGAAAAATTATACCTTAGTCTTCTCAAAGAGCTTCTTGAGACGGTAGAGTCTCGTGCTGATAACGTGAAATAAAACAATTAAAGAAAAGAAGAATATTGCAAAGAAAAGAGAGAGAATTCTATTGATTTTTTAGGATGAATTACAATGGAATAGAATCCCTCTATTTATATGGAAAAGTGACTTAACCATAAAGTAATAAACCCTAAATATTTTCTAAAATATAGACATTCACCTTAAATATAATTCTATCTATAACACTTTTACTATTTTTGCTAAGACTGCTTTTTGTTTTTGCTGATTTCGGATGGCATTTTGTATTTGATTAATTTTGTTAGGAGTTGTATCATATTTAGCTTAAACATTTACAAGGCATAATTGGTGATAAATTTGAAAAATGAGGTTGTCTTAAATTTATTTTATAGTAATTATTGGTAAATCTTATATTTATAATAACTAAACGTATTGTAGTAATAAATTCAATAGTTATCGTTCAATATAACCAGCTAAACGAACTAATTAAAATATTCTATTAAACTATATCAAATGATATGTTAGGACCCAAAAATCCCACCACAGGCGTCGTGATGGTACTTAGTCTCTAAGACTGGGTAAGCAAATTATAATTACATTTCAAGCAATTTTATTTTATTTTATCCAATAGAAGTGTCAACACTAACAATGTAAATATTCAACAAACAACCTCCCAAGACTAGTGTCACGACACAAAACCTAACCTGTCGTGATGGCGCCTATCGTGATACTAGCCAAGCCGACCTTTCCAAAACACTTTTAAAAATTTAACAGAAATGAATTAAGACATTTAAAATAATCAGAGTCATTCGTAAAAATATGGGGTAAAACTCAAATAAAATATTAGTGCGGAAAAATAGCCCGACATCGGGGTGTCACTGAATCATGAGCATCTAGATATCAAGTCTAATACAATCAGTGTCTAAGTATCAATACTGAAAAGAAATAAAACATAGAAGGAGAGACAAGGTCTGCGGACGTCGGCAGCTACTTCGTAGTCTATGGTACTCGATCGCGCACGAACTCAACGACCTCTGTGATCAAACACACCTGAATTTGCACATGAAGTGCAGGGTGTAGCATGAGTACAACCAACTCAGCAAGTAACAAAAATAAATAAAGAACTTAGAAGGTAGTGACGAGCTATACAAATATAGTTCATTTTCAATAATTCCAGCAAAGAATAGACATGCTTTCAAATTCGGCAGTTCAAGTCAAATCAGTTTATACAGTTACAGTGTAGGAAATTCAGATATAGAATCTTTCAGAAATTTCTCAACAATGACAGATAGTAACTAAGTGCATCAACAAATTGTAAACAAGTACATCCTCTCAGGGCAACAAACACTTAACTCATCACAACAACTCAATCACTCGGCTCTCAGCCCTCAGTACTCACACTCAATAGGTACTTGCGCTCATTAGGGGTGTGTAGACTCCGGATGGGCTCCTTTCAGCCCAAGCGCTATATTTGTACGAACAACTCACGTGCTATAGTATCAATATATGAAACCGCACGGACAACTCACGTGTTGCACGGATAACTCATGTGCCATAATATCAAAACCTCACTGATAGGCCCTCGGCCTCACTTAGTCATCAACCTCTCTAGTCTCCCAGGCTCTCGGAAATCACAAAGATCGGCCCAAACAAAAATAAAATAGTGTACCAATAAAATCAAGAAGAGGCTCAGATATGATACACAAGTAAAACCATGACTGAGTACAAAACAACAATTAGCAAGTAATTCATCAAGTACGCAACCTCTGTGGGTCCCAACAGTACCATCACATAGCCTAAGCATGATTTCTAACATGATTTGCAGTTAAAATTTCAACACATGGAGAGCTTATAGCTACCAACAAGTTATTCATCTTTATAGTTTTACGGAATGGACCAAGTACCAATACCTACGGTGAACGCCCACACGCCTGTCACCTAGCATGTGCGTCCCTCCAAAATACTCACATAATCCAATAATCCGGGGTTTCACACCCTCAGGACCAGATTAAAAATTGTTGCTTACCTCAAATCGCGAAAAATCCTATTCCACAATGCCTTTGCCCCTGAATCCGTCTCCAAATTCCCTGAATCTAGCCACAAGCAGTACACGATAATTAATATAGTCTAAAGGAATCAATTCCACAAGAATAATACGAAATTGGGCAAAAGCCAACCCCGGGTCCACGTCTCGAAATCCAGCAAAAGTCACATGGTCAATGTATAATCTCAATTTCTCAAAATTCCTAATTTCTACACAAATTCCTAATTTCTACCATGAAAAATCATAGATTAAAGGTTAAAATCAATGGGTGTTTATGGAAATATAAGGAAACAACTTAAAATCTACTACCCTATAAAGTTGAGATGAAAAACCTCTTCAAAATCACCTCTAGGCCGAACTTAAACTTGAAAATGGTAATAAATGGGATAATTCCCGATTTTTAGAAGTTTTAAAGACTGGATGTTAGGTGTTCATCGCATTCGCAATACACCTGATTTGATCTCGAAGCATTGTAGCCTCACTGGCCTTTGTGTCTGCGAGATGTTGTACGCGTTCGAGATGGAATGTCCCCCCGGCCTTCGCATTCGCAAGCCGGGCTTTCGCGTTCGCGTAGAGCAACTGACCAGCTCCCCCAGGTCCCTCCCTAACACTATGCGTTGCGAGAGAAAGGTCGCGTTCGCGAAGAGTAACCCCCCCCCCCAAACTACTTCGCATTTGCGACCAGCTCCTTGCGTTCACAATGAATGAATTCCTGCATAGTCCAGACTCCCCTTCGCGATCGCGAAGCACAAAATCTTAGGCACCAGCAACAACTGAACCAGCAGATTCCATAAGTCCAAAAATGATACGTAGCCTATCCAAAACTCATCTGACCCCCTCGGACTCTAAACCAAACGTGCACACAAGTGTAATAACATCATACGAACTCACTTGCGCAATCAAAACACTAAAATAACACCTAAAACTACGAATCAAACATCAAAATGGATGAATTTTTCATAGAAACTCAAGAACTTTCAAATTCACAATCGAGCGTCCGAATCCTATCAAATCAACTCCGTTTTGTAGACAAATCTTAAATAGTAAAATCAACCTCTACCAAGTTCCGGAACTGAAATCCGAACCCGGTAGCCATAAAGTCAACATACAGTCAAACTTCAAAAATATTTAAACCTTCAAATTACAAGTTTTTAAGAAATCACATTAAATCAAGTTAGGGACTTTCGAATTCAATTTCGAGCATACGTCCAAGTCCAAAATCACAATACAGACCCACCACGATCGTTAAAATACCAGTTCGGGGTCGTTTATACAAAATATTGACCGTAATCAACTCAAATCATTTTAAAGCTAAAATTCATATTTTCTTTAATTTTTCACACAAACAAATTTGGAAAAAGACACAGACCTCACACGCAAATTGAGAAATACTAAACGGAGTTAGTCGAGGTCTCAAAACACTGAAATAAGTGCTAGACCTCAGAATAACCTATCGCGTAATCATAGTCCTACTTTTATTGCATTATTATTTACACGTAATCTTATTTGGAGATTGCTAGATACGCTTAATGAAAGGGAAAGTTCTTGCACTTTAATTGAGCTAAAGGCAAAGACGTCATTTTCAGATATGAGTGTAGGAATATGAGTCTCAAAAAGAAAGGGAAAAAGAGAAAGATTTAAATCTTAAGTTGAAATAATTGACAGAATGAAGAATTATGTGTAAACAGCCCCGGAATGGAATTTTGATGTTTCCAATAGCTCCGTATGGTGAATTATGACTTTGGAGTGTGTCCGGATATTTGTTTAGAGGTCCGTAATAAACTTTTGCTTGAAATGACGAAAATAGGAAACTTAAGTTTGCAAGTTTGACCGGGGAGTTGACTTTTTGATATCGGGGTCGAAATCCAATTCTGAAAATTAATTTGTTATCATTAGGCTTAAATTGGGATATGATTTGTGTTTTTAGCGTTGTTTGTTGTGATTTGAGGCTTCCAATATGTCCGTATGCGATCCGAGTCCGGGGGCCCTGGCCCACTCGGAAGGCGTGGGCTATAGCACACGAAAATGTGGGAATCAGGAGAAATGCTAGTTTTTGGGCCGTAAAATGCATAAAATGAGGAACGATCATCGCGGGGTGGTGACAATGGTTCCCTAGGTCGTAATTGATGGCCTGGAAAATTTTAAAGCGATCCGGGTCTGAGGGGTCTGGCCCACTAGGAAGGCATGGGCTATAGCACACGAAAATATGGAAATGAGGCGGAATTCTAGCGTTTTGGCTGTAAAACGCCAAAAAACGTGGAACGGTCATGGTGTGGTGGTGACTATGCTTCCTTAGGTCATATTTGATGGCCCGAAAAAGTTTTAGGCGATCTTGGTCCGAGGGGCCCGGGCCCATCCGGAAGGCGTGGACGAAAATATGGGAATCGGGTAGAATTATAGAATTTGTCCATATAACGCAAAACAATGAGGAAAGGTCATGGCACTGTAGTGATTATGGTTCCTTTGGTGGTATTTGATGGCCCGGAAAACTTTTAGGCAATCCGGGTCCACTCAGAAGGCGTGGGCTATAGCAAACGAAAATATGGGAATCGTGCGAAATTCTAGTTTCTTGACAATAAAACGCAAAAACATGAGGAGCGGTCATGGCAGGGCGGTGACTATGGTTCCTTAGGTCGTATTTGATGGCTTGGAAAAATTTTAGGCGATCTGGGTCCGGGGGGCCCGGGACCATTCGGAAGGCGTGGGCTATAGCACACGAAAAATATGAATCGGGCGGAATTCTAGTTTTGTGGCCGAAAAATGCAAAAACGTGGAGGAACGGTCATTACGGGGTGGTGACTATGGTTCCTTAGGTCGTATTTGATGGCCAGGAAAACTTTTAGGCGATCCGGGTCCGGGGACGAGGGCCCACTCGCAAGGCGTGGGCTATGCACACGAAAATATGGGAATCGAGCGGAATTCTAATTTTTTGGCTATAAAATGCAAAACATCGAGGAACGGTCATGGCGGCGTGGTAACTAAGGTTTCTTAGGTCGTATTTCTAAGCTCGGAATATTTTTAGGCGATCGGGGTCTGGGGGTCCGGGCCCACTCGGAAGGCGTGGGCTGCACACAAAAATATGTGAATCGGGCGAAATTCTCATTTTTGGCCATAAAACGCAAATATACGAGGAACGGTCATCGCGGGGCAGTGACTATGGTTCCTTAGGTCGTATTTGATGGCCCAAAAATTTTTTAGGCATTCCGGGTCGGAAGGGCCGGCCCACTCGAAAGGAGGTACACAAAAATATGGTAATCAGGCGGAATTCTAGTTTTTTGTCCGTAAAACGCAAAAAATGAGGAACGGTCATGGCAGACCGGTGACTATGGTTCCTTAGGTCATAATTGAAGGCCCAGAAATGTTTTAGGCTAACCGGGTTCTAGGGGCCCGGGCCCACTCGAAAGGCGTGGGCTATATTAGCACACGAAAATATGGGAATCAGGCGGGATTCTAATTTTTCGGCCGTAAAATGCAAACAGACGAGGAAAGGTCATGGAGGGGTGGTGACTATGGTTCCTTAGGTCGTATTCGATGTCCCGAAAAATGTTAGGTGATCCGGGGGGCCTAAGCCCACTCGGAAGGCGTGGGCTAGAGCTCACGAAAATATGGGAATCAGGCGGAATGCTAGTTTTTTGGCCGTAAAATGCATAAAATGAGGAACGATCATGGCGGGGTGGTGACAATGGTTCTTTAGGTTGTATTTTATGACCTGGAAAAGTTTTAGGCGATCCGGGTCTGGGGGGTCGGGCCCACTTGGAAGGCGTGGGCTATAGCACAAGAAAATATGGGAATCATGCAGAATTCTAGCTTTTTGGCTGTAAAACGTAAAAAACGTGGAAAGGTCATGGAGGGGCGGTGACTATGGTTCCTTAGGTTATATTTGATGGCCCGGAAAAATTTTAGGCGCTCTGGGTACATGGGGCCCAGGTCCACTCGGAAGGTGTGTGCTATAGCACACGGAAATATGGGAATCGTTCGAAATTCTAATTTCCTGGCCGTAAAACGCAAAAAGAGTGGAGCGGTCATAGCGGGGCGGTGACTTTGATTCCATAGGTCGTATCTTATGTCCCGAAAATTTTTTAGGCGATCCTGGTCTGGAGGGCCGGGGACCACTCGGAAGGCGTGGGCTATAGCACACGAAAAATGGGAATCGGGCGAAATTCTAGTTTTGTGGTCATAAAATGCAAAAAACCGAGGAACGGTCATTACACGGTAGTGAATATGGTTCCTTAGGTCGTATTTGATGGCCCGGAATAATTTTAGGCGATCCGGGTCTGGGGATCGGGCCCTCTCGCAAGGCGTGGGCTATAGCACACGAAAATATGAGAATTAGGAGAATTTCTAGTTTTTTGGCCGTAAAACGCAAAACATCGAGGAACGGTCATAGTGGGGCGGTAACTATGGTTTCTTAGGTTGTATTACATGGCCCGGGAAATTTTTAGGCGATCGGGGTCCGGTGGGCCTGGGTCCACTCGGAAGGCATGGGCTATAGCACACGAAAATATAGGAATCAGGCGAAATTCTATTTTTTGGCCGTAAAACGCAAATATATGAGGAACGTTCATGGAGGGGCGGTGACTATGGTTCCTCAGGTTGTATTGGATGGCTCAGAAAAATTTTAGGCGATCCGGGTCTGGAGGGGCCGGCCCACTCGGAAAGCGGCACACGAAAATATGGGAATCGTGCGGAATTCTAATTTTTTGGCCGTAAAATGCATAAAACGGGAAACGAACATGGTGGAGTGGTGACAATGGTTCTTTAGGTCGTATTTGATGGTCTGGAAAAGTTTTAGGAGATCCGGGTCTGGGGGCCAGGACCACTTGGAGGCATGGGCTATAGCATACAAAAATGTGGGAATTAGGCGAAATTCTATCTTTTTGGCTGTAAAACAAAACAAAACGTGGAACGGTAATGGAGGGGTGGTGACTATGGTTCCTTAGGTCATATTTGATGGCCCGGAAAAGTTTTAGGCGATCTGGGTCCGGGGGCCCGGGCCCACTCGGAAGGCGTGGATGAAAATTTGGGAATGGGGCGGAATTCTAGTTTTTTGGCCATATAACGCAAAACAACGAGGAAAGGTCATGGCGGGGTAGTGATTATGGTTCCTTAGATCGTATTTGATGGCCCGAAAAACTTTTAGGCTTTCCGGGTCCGGGGGGACCGGGTCCACTCGGAAGGCATGGGCTATAGCACACGAAAATATGGGAATCGTGCGAAATTCTAGTTTCTAGGCCGTAAAACGCAAAAAACGAGGACCGGTCATTACGAGGCGGTGACTATGGTTCCTTAGGTCGTATTAGACGGCCAGAAAAATTTTAGGCGATCCGGGTCCGGGGACCCGGAACCACTCGCAAGGCGTGGGCTATAACACTCGAAAATATGGGAATCGGGCGGAATTCTAGTTTTTGTGGCCGTAAAGCGCAAAACATCGGGGAACTGTCATGGAAGGGAGGTAACTATGGTTTCTTAGGTCGTATTTCATGGCCCGGAAACGTTTTAAGCGATCGGGGTCCTGGGGTCCCGGACCAACCTTGAAGGAGTGGGCAATAGCACACGAAAATCTGGGAATCAGACGAAATTCTAGATTTTTTGGCCGTAAAATGCAAATATATAAGGAACGGTCATGGTAAGGCGCTAACTATGGTTCCTTAGGTCGTATTTGATGGCCCAGAAAACTTTTAGGCGATCCGGGTCTTTAGGGGCCGGCCCACTCGGAAGGCGACACACGAAAATATAGTAATCTGGCGGAATTCTAGTTTTTTGGCCGTAAAATGCAAAACCCGAGGAACGATCATGGTAAGAAGGTGACTATGGTTCCTTAGGTCATAATGGATGGCCCGGAAAAATATTAGGCTATCCAGAGCTAGGGGGCCTGGACCCACTCGAAAGGCGGGTGCTATAGCACAAGAAAATATGGGAATGAGGCGGAATTTTAATTTTTCGGCTGTAAAACGCAAACAAACGAGGAAAGGTCATGGAGGGATGGTGACTATGGTTCCTTAGGTCGTATTCGATGGCACGGAAAATTTTAGGCGATCCGGGTCCGAGGGCCCCAAGCCCACTTGGAAGGCGTGGGCTATAGCACACAAAAAGATGTGAATCAGGCAGAATTCTAGCTTTTTGGCTGTAAAACGCAAACAAAATGTGGAACGGTCATGTCGCGGCAGTGACTATGGTTCCTTAGGTAATATTTGATGGCCCAGAAAAGTTTTAAGCGATCTGGGTCCAGGGGGCCTGGGCCCACTCGGAAGCCGTGGACGAAAATATGGGAAATCGGGCAGAATTCTAGTTTTTTGGCCATATAATGCAAAATAATGAGGAAAGGTCAGGGCAAGGAAGCGACTATGGTTCCTTAGGTCGTATTTGATGGCCCGAAAAACTTTTAGGCTTTCCGGGTCCGGGGAGACCGGGTCCACTCGAAAGGCGTGGGCTAACACGAAAATATGGGAATCGTGCATAATTTTAGTTTCTTGCCCGTAAAATGCAAAGAAATGAGGAGAGGTCATGGCAGGGCGGTGACTATAGTTCCTTAGGTCACATTTGATTGCCCGGAAAAATTTTAGGCGATCCGGGTCCAGGGGGCCCGGGACTATTCATAAGGCTTGGGCTATAGCACACATAAAAAATGAATCAGGCGGAATTCTAGTTTTGTGGCCGTAAACTCAAAAAAATGAGGAACAGTCATTACGGGGCGGTGACTATGGTTCCTTAGGTCATATTGGATGGCCCGAAAATTTTTAGGCGATCCGGGTCCGGGGACGTGGGCCCATTCGCAAGGCGTGGGCTGTAGCACACGAAAATATGGTAATCGGGCAGAATTCTAGTGTTTTGGTCGTAAAAGGCAAAACATCGAGGAACGGTCGTGGAGGGGCAGTAACAATTGTTTCTTAAGGCGTGGGCTATAGCACACAAAAATATGAGAATCGGGCGAAATTCTAATTGTTTGGCCGTAAAACGCAAATATAGGAGGAACGTTCATGGAGGGGCGGTAACGATGGTTCCTTAGGTCGTATTTGATGGTCTGGAAATTTTTGTAGGTGATCCGGGTCTAGATGGGCCGGCCCACTCGGAAAGCGGCACACGAAAATATGGTAATCGGTCGGAATTTTAGTTTTTTGGCCATAAAACACAAAACAACCAGGAACGGTCATGGCAGGGTGGTGACTATGGTTCATTAAGTCATAATTGTTGGTCCGAAAAACATTTAGGCTATCCGGGTGAGGGGCCCCGGGCCCACTCGAAAGGCGTGGGATATAACACACGAAAATATGGGAATCATGGGGAATTCTAGTTTTTCGGCCATAAAACGCAAACAAATGAGGAAAGTTCATGGCGGGTGGTGACTATGGTTCCTTAGGTTGTATTCGATGTCCCGAAAAATATTAGGCGATCCGGGTTCGGGGGCCCCCAATACACTCGGAAGGCGTGGGCTATAGCACATAAAAATATGGGAATCAGGCGGAATTCTAGTTTTTGGCCCTAAAACGCAAATGTACGAGGAACGGTCATGGAGGGGCGGTGACTATGGTTCCTTAGGTCGTATTTGATGGCCCAAAAAAAGTTTAGGCGATCCGGGTCTGGAGGGGCCGGCCCACTCGAAAGGCGTCACACGAAAATATCGTAATCGGGCGGAATTCTAGCTTTTTGGCCGTAAAATGCAAAAATAAAATGAGGAACTGTTATGGAAGGGCGGTGACTATGGTTCCTTAGGTCGTAATTGATGGCCCGAAAAAATTTTAGGCTCTCCGGGTCCGGGGGCCTGGCCCACTCGAAAGGCGTGGGGTATAGCATACAAATATATGGGAATCAGGCGGAATTTTAGTTTTTTGGCTGTATAACGCAAACAACGAGGAAAGGTCATGGAGGGGAAGTGACTATGGTTCCTTAGGTCGTATTTGATGTCCCTAAAAAGTTTTAGGCAATCCGAGTCCGGGGGGTCTAGCCCACTCGGAAGGCGTGGGCTATAGCATACGAAAATATGGGAATCAGGCAGAATGCTAGTGTTTTGGCCGTAAAATGGATAAAAAGAGGAACGATCATGGAGGGGTGGTGAAAATGGTTCCTTAGGTAGTATTCGATGGTTTGAAAAAGTTTTAGGCGATCCGGGTCTGGGGGGTCGGGCCCACTTGGAAGGCGTGGGCTATAGCACACGAAAATATGGGAATCAGGCGGAATTCTAGCCTTTTCAGCTGTAAAATGTAAAAACCGTGGAACAATCATGGAGGAGTGGTGGAAATGGTTCCGTAGGTCATATTTGATGGCCCGTAAAAGTTTTATGCAATCTAGGTCAGGAATCTGGCAGAATTCGAGGTTTTTTGCCATATTACGCAAAACAACGAGGAAAGGTCATGGCGGGGTAGTGACTATGGTTCCTTAGGTCGTATTTGATGGCCTGGAAAAGTTTTAGGTGATCCGGGTCTGGGGGCCGGGACCACTTGGAAGGCGTGGGCTATAACACACAAAAATATGGGAATTAGGCGGAATTCTAGCTTTTTGGCTGTAAAACCAAAACAAATGTGGAACGGTCATGGAGGGGCGGTGACTATGGTTCCTTAGGTCATATTTGATGGCCCGGAAAATTTTTAGGCGATCTGGGTCCGGGGTGCCCGGGCCCACTCGGAAGGTGTGGACGAAAATATGGGAATCAGGTGGAATTCTAGTTTTTTGGTCATATAATGCAAAACAACGAGGAAAGGTCATGGCGGGGCAGTGAATATGGTTCCTTAGGTCATAGTTGATGGCCCTAAAAAGTTTTAGGCAATCCGGGTCCGGGGGGACCGGGTCAACTCGGAAGGCATGGGCTATAACACACGAAAATATGGAATCGTGCAAAATTCTTGTTTCTTGGCCGTAAAACACAAAACAAATGAGGAGCGGTCATTACGAGGTGGTGAATATGGTTCCTTAGGTCGTATTTGACGTCCCGAAAAACTTTTAGGCGATCCGGGTCTGGGGACTCGGGCCCACTCGCAAGGCGTGGGCTATAGCACTCGAAAATATAAGAATCGGGCGGAATTCTAGTTTTTTGGCAGGAAAACGCAAAACATCGAGGAACTGTCATGGAGGGGAGGTAACTATGGTTTCTTAGGTCATATTTCATGGTCCGAAAAAGTTTTATGCGATCGGGGTCCCGGGCCCACCTAGAAGGAGTGGGCAATAACACACGAAAATATGGGAATCAGACGGAATTCTATTCTTTTGGCCATAAAATGCAAATATACAAGGAAAGGTCATGGCGAGGCGCCGAATATGGTTCCTTAGGTCGTATTTGATGGCACAGAAAATTTTAAGGAGATCCGGGTCTTTAGGGGCTGACCCACTCGGAAGGCAGCACACGAAAATATGCTAATCGGCGGAATTCTAGTTTTTTGGCCATAAAAAGCAAAAAACGAGGAACGGTCATGGAAAGGCGGTGACTATGGTTCCTTAGGTCATAATTGATGGCCCGGAAAAATATTAGGCTATCCGGGTCCGGGGGGCCTGGGCCTATTCAAAAGGCGGGCTATAGCACATGAAAATATGGGAATGAGACGGAATTTTAGTTTTTCGGCCGTAAAATGCAAAAAATGAGGAATGGTCATGGAAGGATGGTGACTATGGTTCCTTAGGTCATATTCGATAGCCCAGAAAATTTTAGGCGATCCGGGTCTGGGGGAGCTCAAGCCCACACGGAGAGCATGGGCTATAACACACGAAAATATAGGAATCAGGCGGAATTCAAGGTTTTTGGCCGTATAACGCAAACAACGAGGAAAGGTCATAGCGGGGCAGTAACTATGGCTCCTTATGTCGTATTTGATGGCCCAAAAAAAATTTAGGCGATCCGAGTCCGGGGGGCCTGGCCCACTCGGAAGGCGTGGGCTGTAGCAAATGAAAATATGGGAATCGGGCTGAATTCTAATTTTTTGGCCGTATAATGCAAACAACGAGGAAAGGTCATGGCGGGGCAGTGACTATGGTTCCTTTGGTCGTATTTGATGGCCCGGAATTCTTTTAGGCGATCCGAGTTCGGGGGGCGTGGCCTACTCGAAAAGCATGGGCTATAGCTCACGAAAATATGGGAATCAGGTGGAATGCTAGTGTTTTGGCCATAAAATGCATAAAACGAGGAACGATTATGGAGGGATGGTGAAAATGGTTCCTTAGGTCGTATTTGATGGCATGGAAAAGTTTTAGGCGATCCGGGTCTGGGGGGGCCAGGCCCACATGGAAGGTGTAGGCTATGCATAAAACGTGGAACGGTCATGTCGCGAAAGTGGCTATGGTTCCTTAGGTAATATTTGATAGCCTGGACATGTTTTAGGCGATCTGGGTCCGGAGGGCCCGGGCCCACTCGAAAGGCGTGGACGAAAATATGGGAATCGGGCGGAATTCTAGTTTTTGGCCATATAATGCACATTAACGAGGAAAGGTCATGGCGGGGCAGTGACTATGGTTCCTTAGGTCGTATTTAATGGCCGGAAAAACTTTTAGGCTTTCCGGGTCCTGGGCGACCGGGTCCATTCGGAAGGCGTGGGCTAACAAGAAAATATGGGAATCGTGCAAAATTCTAGTTTCTTGGCCGTAAAATGCCAAAAAACAAGGAGCGGTCATGGCAGGGCAGTGACTATGGTTCCTTAGGTCATATTTGATGGCCCGAAAATTTTTTAGGCAATCCAGGTCCAGGGAGCCCGGGACCATTCGGAAGGCTTGGGCTATAGCACACGTAAAATATGAATCGGGCGGAATTCTAGTTTTGTGGGCGTAAACTCAAAATAATGAGGAACGGTCATTACGGGGCGGTGACTTTAGTTCCTTAGGTCGTATTGGATTGCCCGGAAAATTTTAAGCGATCCGGGTCCGGAGACATGGGCCCACTCGCAAGGCGTGGGCTATAACACACGAAAATATGGTAATCGGGCGAAATTCTAGTTTTTTGGCTGTAAAACGCAAATATACGAGGAATGGTCATGGCGGGGCGGTGACGATGGTTCCTTAGGTCGTATATGATGGTCCGAAAATTTTTTTAGGCGATCCGGGTAAGGGGGGGTCAGCCCACTCGGAAGGCGGCACACAAAAATATGGTAATCGGGCGGAATTCTAGTTTTTTGGCCGTAAATTGCAAAACAACGAGGAAAGGTCATGGCAGGGCGGTGACTATGGTTTCTTAAGTCATAATTTATGGCCCAAAAAACTTTTAGGCTATCCGGGTGCGGGGGACCCGGGCCCACACGAAAGGCGTGGGATATAGCACACTAAAATATGGGAATCATGGGGAATTCTAGTTTTTCAGCCATAAAATGCAAACAAACGAGGAAAGGTCATGGAGGAGGGGTGACTATGGTTCATTAGGTTGTATTCGATGTGCCGAAAATTTTTAGGCGATACGGGTACGGGGGCCCACAGCACACTTGGAAGGCGTGGGCAATAGCACATAAAAATATGGGAATGAGGCGGAATTCTAGATTTTTGGCCTAAAACACAATATACGAGGAAAGTTCATGGCGGGGCGGTGACTATGGTTCCTTAGGTCGTATTTGATGGCCCAGAAAATTTTTAGGGGATCCGGGTCTAGAGGGGCCGGCCCACTAGGAAGGCGTCACACGAAAATATTGTAATCGAGCGGAATTATAGTTTTTTGGCCGTAAAACGCAAACAAAAATGAGGAACGGTCATGGAAGGGCAATGACTATGGTTCCTTAGGTCGTAATTGATGACCCGAAAAAATTTTAGGCTCTCCGGGTCTAGGGGGCCCGGCCCACTCGAAAGGAGTGGGCTATAGCACACGAAAATATGGGAATCAGGCGGAATTCGAGTTCTTTTGCCGTATAACGCAAACAACAAGGAAAGGTTATGGCGGGGCAGTGACTATGGTTCCTTAGGTCGTATTTGATGGCCCGAAAAAGTGTTAGGCAATCCGAATCCGAGGGGCCTAGCCCACTCGGAAGGCGTGGGGGCTATACCACATGAAAATATGGGAATCAGGCAGAATGGTAGTGTATTGGCCGTAAAATGCATAAAAAGAGGAACGATCATGGAGGGGTGGTGAAAATGGTTCCTTAGGTAGTATTTGATGGCCTGAAAAGTTTTAGGCGATCCCGGTCTGGGGGGTCGGGCCTACTTGGAAGACGTGGGCTGTAGCACACGAAAATATGGGAATCAGGCAGAATTCTAGCTTTTTCAGCTGGTAAACGCAAAACCCGTGGAACGGTCATGGAGGGGCGGTGGCAATGTTTCCTTAGGTCATATTTGATGGCCCGTAAAAGTTTTAGGCGATTTGGGTCCGGGGGCCCAGGCTCTCTCGGAAGGCGTTGACGAAAATATGGGAATTTGGCAGAATTCTAGGTTTTTTGCCATATAACGCAAAACAAAGAGGAAAGGTCATGGCGGGGTAGTGAAAATGGTTCCTTAGGTCATATTTGATGGCCGGGAAAATTTTTAGGCAATTCGGGTCTGGGGGGACTGGGTCCACTCGGAGGGCGTGGGCTATAACACACGAAAATATGGAAATCGTGCGAAATTCTAGTTTCTTGGCCGTGAAGCGAAAAACAACGAGGAGCGGTCATGGAGGGGCAGTGACTATGGTTCCTTAGGTTGTATTTGATGGCCTGAAAAACATTTAGGCAATCCGCTATAGCAAACGCAAATAAGGGAATCGTGCGAAATTCTAGTTTCTTCGCCGTAAAACGCAAAAAAACGAGAAGTGGTCACGGCGGGGCAGTGACTTTGGTTCCTTAGGTCGTATTTGATGGCCCGAAAAAATATTAGGCGATCCGGGTCTGGGGGGCCGGGGACCACTCGGAAGGCGTGGGCTATAGCACATGAAAAATGGGAATCGAGTGGAATTCTAATTTTTTGGCCATAAAACGCAAAACATCGAGGATCGGTCGTGGTGGGGAAGTAACTATGGTTTCTTGAGGCGTGGGCTATAGCACACGAAAATATGAGAATCGGGCGAAATTCTAGTTTTCGGGCTGTAACACACAAATATACGAGGAACGGTCATGGCTGGGCGGTGACGATGGTCCTTAGGTCGTATTTGATGGTCCGAAAATTTATTTAGGTGATCCGGGTCCGGAGGGGTCATCCCACTCGGAAGGCGGCAAACGAAAATATGGTAATCGGGCGGAATTCTAGATTTTTGGCCGTAAAACGCAAAACAATGAAAAACGGTCATGGCAGGGCGGTGACTATGGTTCCTTAAGTCATAATTGATGGCCCAAAAAATTTTTAGGCTATCCGGGTGCGGGGGGCCCGGCCCCACACGAAAGGCATGGGATATAGCACACGAAAATATGGGAATCATGGGAAATTCTAGTTTTTCGGCCATAAAATGCAAACAAACGAGGAAAGGTCATGGCGGGGTGGTGACTATGGTTCCTTAGATTGTATTTGATGTCCCAAAAAATTTTAGGCGATCATGGTCCGGGGCCCCCAGCCCACTCGGAAGGCGTGGGCAATAGCACATAAAAATATGGGAATCAGGCGGAATTCTAGATTATTTGCCCTAAAACACAATATACGAGGAACGTTCATGGCGGGGCGGTGACTATGGTTCCTTAGGTCGTATTTGATGTCCTAGAAAACTTTTCGGCGATCCGGGTCTGGAGGGGCCGGCCCACTCGGAAGGCGTCACACGAAAATATTGTAATCGAGCGGAATTCTAGTTTTTGGGTAGTGAAACGCAAACAAAAATGAGGAACGGTCATGGAAGGGCGGTGACTATGGTTCCTTAGGTCATAATGGATGGCTTGGAAAAATTTTAGGCTCTCCGGGTGTGGGGGGCCTGGCCCACTCGAAAGGCGTGGGCTATAGCACACAAAAATATAGGAATCACGCATAATTCTAGTTTTTTTTCCATATAACGCAAACAACAAGGAAAGGTCATGGCGGGGCAGTGACAATGGTTCCTTAGGTCGTATTTGATGGCCCGAAAAAGTTTTAGGCAATCCGAGTCCGAGGGACCTAGCCCACTCGGAAGGCGTGGGCTATAGCACACGAAAATATAGGAATGAGGCAGAATGGTAGTGTTTTGGCCGTAAAATGCATAAAAAGAGGAACGATCATGGAGGGGTGGTGAAAATGGTTCCTTAGGAAGTATTTGATGGCCTGGAAAAGTTTTAGGCGATCTTGGTCTGGGGGGTCGGGCCCACTTGGAAGGCGTGGGCTATAGCACACGAAAATATGGGAATCAGGCGGAATTCTAGCTTTTTCAGTTGTAAAACGCAAAAACTGTGGAACGGTCATGGAGGGGTGGTGGCAATGGTTCCTTAGGTCATATTTGATGGCCCGTAAAAGTTTTAGGCGATCTGGGTCCAGGGGCCCGTAAAAGTTTTAGGTGATCTGGGTTTGGGGGCCCGGGCTCTCTCTGAAGGCGTTGACGAAAATATGGGAATCTGGCACAATTCTATGTTTTTTGCCATATAACGCAAAACAACGAGGAAAGGTCATGGCGGGGTAGTGAAAATGGTTCCTTAGGTCATATTTGATGGCCGGGAAAACTTTTAGGCAATCCGGGTCTGGGGGGACCGGGTCTACTCGGAAGGCGTGGGCTATAGCACACGAAAATATGGGAATCGTGCGAAATTCTAGTTTCTTGGCCGTGAAGCGCAAATCAACGAGGAGCGGTCATGGAGGGGCGGTGACTATGGTTCCGTAGGTTCTATTTGATGGCCTGAAAAACTTTTAGGCAATCCGCTATAGCAAACGCAAATATGGGAATCGTGCGAAATTATAGTTTCTTTGCCGTAAAATGCAAAACATCGAGGAGCGGTCACGGCAGGGCAGTGACTTTGGCTCCTTAGGTCGTATTTGATGGCCCAAAACAATATTAGGCGATCCGGGTCCGGGGGGCCGGGGATCACTCGGAAGGCGTGGGCTATATATAGCACACGAAAAATGGGAATCAAGCGGAATTCTAGTTTTTTTGCCGTAAAACACAAAACATCGAGGAACAGTCGTGGAGGGGCAGTAACTATGGTTTCTTAAGGCGTAGGCTATAACACACGAAAATATGAGAATCGGGGGAAATTCTAGTTTTTGGGCCGTAAAATGCAAATATACGAGGAACGGTCATGGCGGGGCGGTGACGATGGTTCCTTAGGTCGTATTTGATGATCTGAAAAATTTTTTTAGGCGATCTGGATCCGGAGGGGTTAGCCCACTCGGAAGGCGGCACACGAAAATATGGTAATCGGGCGGTGACTATGGTTCCTTAAGTCATAATTGATGGCCCAAAAAAGTTTTAGGCTATCCGGGTGCGGGGGTCACGGGCCCACACGAAAGGCGTGGGATTTAGCACACGAAAATATGGGAATCATGGGGAATTCTAGTTTTTTTGCCATAAAATGCAAACAAACGAGGAAAGGTCATGGAGGGGTGGTGACTATGGTTCCTTAGGTTGAATTCGATATCCCGAAAAATTTTAGGCGATCCGGGTCAGGGGGCCCCAGCCCACTCGAAAGGCGTGGGCAATAACACATAAAAATATGGGAATCAGGCGGAATTCTAGATTTTTTGCCCTCAAACACAATATACGAGGAACGTTCATGGCGGGGAGGTGACTATGGTTCCTTAGGTCGTATTTGATGGCCCAGAAAAATTATAGGCGATCCGGTTTTGGAGGGGCCGGCCCACTCGGAAGGCGTCACACGAAAATATTGTAATCGAGCGGAATTCTAGTTTTTGGGCCGTAAAACGCAAACAAAAATGAGGAACGGTCATGGTAGGGCGGTGACTATGGTTCCTTAGGTCATAATTGATGGCCCGAAAAAATTTTAGGCTCTCCGGGTCTGGTGGGCCTGGCCCACTCGAAAGGCGTGGGCTACACGAAAAAATGGGAATTAGGCGGAATTTTAGTTCTTTTGTCGTATAACGCAAACAACACAGAAAGGTCATGGAGGGGCAGTGACTATGGTTCCTTAGGTCGTATTTGATGGCCCGAAAAAGTTTTAGGCAATCCGAGTCCGGGGGACCTAGCCCACTCGGAAGGCATGGGATATAGCACACGAAAATATGGGAATCAGGCAGAATGGTAGTGTTTTGGCCGTAAAATGCATAAAAAGAGGAACGGTCATGGAAGGGCGGTGACTATGGTTCCTTAGGTCATAATGGATGGCTTGGAAAAATTTTAGGCTCTCCGGGTGTGGGGGGCCTGGCCCACTCGAAAGGCGTGGGCTATAGCACACAAAATATAGGAATCACGCATAATTCTAGTTTTTTTTCCATATAACGCAAACAACAAGGAAAGGTCATGGCGGGGCAGTGACAATGGTTCCTTAGGTCGTATTTGATGGCCCGAAAAATTTTAGGCAATCCGAGTCAGAGGGACCTAGCCCACTCGGAAGGCGTGGGCTATAGCACACGAAAATATGGGAATGAGGCAGAATGGTAGTGTTTTGGCCGTAAAATGCATAAAAAGAGGAACGATCATGGAGGGGTGGTGAAAATGGTTCCTTAGGAAGTATTTGATGGCCTGGAAAAGTTTTAGGCGATCTTGGTCTGGGGGGTCGGGCCCACTTGGAAGGCGTGGGCTATAGCACACGAAAATATGGGAATCAGGCGGAATTCTAGCTTTTTCAGTTGTAAAACGCAAAAACTGTGGAACGGTCATGGCGGGGTGGTGGCAATGGTTCCTTAGGTCATATTTGATGGCCCGTAAAAGTTTTAGGCGATCTGGGTCCAGGGGCCCGTAAAAGTTTTAGGTGATCTGGGTTTGGGGGCCCGGGCTCTCTCTGAAGGCGTTGACGAAAATATGGGAATCTGGCACAATTCTATGTTTTTTGCCATATAACGCAAAACAACAAGGAAAGGTCATGGCGGTGTAGTGAAAATGGTTCCTTAGGTCATATTTGATGGCCGGGAAAACTTTTAGGCAATCCGGGTCTGGGGGGACCGGGTCTACTCGGAAGGCGTGGGCTATAGCACACGAAAATATGGGAATCGTGCGAAATTCTAGTTTCTTGGCCGTGAAGCGCAAATCAACGAGGAGCGGTCATGGAGGGGCGGTGACTATGGTTCCTTAGGTTCTATTTGATGGCCTGAAAAACTTTTAGGCAATCCGCTATAGCAAACGCAAATATGGGAATCGTGCGAAATTATAGTTTCTTTGCCGTAAAATGCAAAACATCGAGGAGCGGTCACGGCAGGGCAGTGACTTTGTCTCCTTAGGTCGTATTTGATGGCCCAAAACAATATTAGGCGATCCGGGTCCGGGGGGCCGGGGATCACTCGGAAGGCGTGGGCTATATATAGCACACGAAAAATGGGAATCAAGCGGAATTCTAGTTTTTTTGCCGTAAAACGCAAAACATCGAGGAACAGTCGTGGAGGGGCAGTAACTATGGTTTCTTAAGGCGTAGGCTATAACACACGAAAATATGAGAATCGGGGGAAATTCTAGTTTTTGGGCCGTAAAACGCAAATATACGAGGAACGGTCATGGCGGGGCGGTGACGATGGTTCCTTAGGTCGTATTTGATGATCCGAAAAAAATTTTTAGGCGATCTGGATCCGGAGGGGTTAGCCCACTCGGAAGGCGGCACACGAAAATATGGTAATCGGGCGGTGACTATGGTTCCTTAAGTCATAATTGATGGCCCAAAAAAGTTTTAGGCTATCCGGGTGCGGGGGTCCCGGGCCCACACGAAAGGCGTGGGATTTAGCACACGAAAATATGGGAATCATGGGGAATTCTAGTTTTTTTGCCATAAAATGCAAACAAACGAGGAAAGGTCATCGAGGGGTGGTGACTATGGTTCCTTAGGTTGAATTCGATATCCCGAAAAATTTTAGGCGATCCGGGTCAGGGGGTCCCAGCCCACTCGAAAGGCGTGGGCAATAACACATAAAAATATGGGAATCAGGCGGAATTCTAGATTTTTTGCCCTCAAACACAATATACGAGGAACGTTCATGGCGGGGAGGTGACTATGGTTCCTTAGGTCGTATTTGATGGCCCAGAAAAATTATAGGCGATCCGGTTTTGGAGGGGCCGGCCCACTCGGAAGGCGTCACACGAAAATATTGTAATCGAGCGGAATTCTAGTTTTTGGGCCGTAAAACGCAAACAAAAATGAGGAACGGTCATGGTAGGGCGGTGACTATGGTTCCTTAGGTCATAATTGATGGCCCGAAAAAATTTTAGGCTCTCCGGGTCTGGTGGGCCTGGCCCACTCGAAAGGCGTGGGCTACACGAAAAAATGGGAATTAGGCGGAATTTTAGTTCTTTTGTCGTATAACGCAAACAACACAGAAAGGTCATGGAGGGGCAGTGACTATGGTTCCTTAGGTCGTATTTGATGGCCCGAAAAAGTTTTAGGCAATCCGAGTCCGGGGGACCTAGCCCACTCGGAAGGCGTGGGATATAGCACACGAAAATATGGGAATCAGGCAGAATGGTAGTGTTTTGGCCGTAAAATGCATAAAAAGAGGAACGATCATCGAGGGGTGGTGAAAATGGTTCCTTGGGAAGTATTTGATGGCCTGGAAAAGTTTTAGGCGATCCTGGTCTGGGGGGTCGGGCCCACTTGGAAGGCGTGGGCTATAGCACACGAAAATATGGGAATCAGGCGGAATTCTAGTTTTTTTGCTGTATAACGCAAACAACAAGGAAAGGTCATGGCGGGGCAGTGACTATGGTTCCTTAGGTCATATTTGATGGCCCGAACAAGTTTTAGGCAATCCGAGTCCGGGGGACCTAGCCCACTCGGAAGGCGTGGGCTATAGCACACAAAAATATGGGAATTAGGCAGAATGGTAGTGTTTTGGCCGTAAAATGCATAAAAAGAGGAACGATCATGGAGGGGTGGTGAAAATGGTTCCTTAGGAAGTATTTGATGGCCTGGAAAAGTTTTAGGCGATCTTGGTCTGGGGGGTCGGGCCCACTTGGAAGGCGTGGGCTATAGCACACGAAAATATGGGAATCAGGCGGAATTCTAGCTTTTTCAGTTGTAACACGCAAAAACTGTGGAACGGTCATGGCGAGGTGGTGGCAATGGTTCCTTAGGTCATATTTGATGGCCCGTAAAAGTTTTAGGCGATCTGGGTCCAGGGGCCCGGGCCCACTCGGAAGGCGTTGACGAAATTATGGGAATCTGGCAGAATTCTAGGTTGTTTGCCATATAACGTAAAAAAATGAGGATAGGTCATGGCGGGGTAGTGAAAATGGTTCCTTAGGTCATATTTGATGGCCGGGAAAACTTTTAGGCAATCCGGGTCTGGGGGGACCGGGTCTACTCGGAAGGCGTGGGCTATAGCACACGAAAATATGGGAATCGTGCGAAATTCTAGTTTCTTGGCCGTGAAGCGCAAATCAACGAGGAGCGGTCATGGAGGGGCGGTGACTATGGTTCCTTAGGTTCTATTTGATGGCCTGAAAAACTTTTAGGCAATCCGCTATAGCAAACGCAAATATGGGAATCGTGCGAAATTATAGTTTCTTTGCCGTAAAATGCAAAACATCGAGGAGCGGTCACGGCAGGGCAGTGACTTTGTCTCCTTAGGTCGTATTTGATGGCCCAAAACAATATTAGGCGATCCGGGTCCGGGGGGCCGGGGATCACTCGGAAGGCGTGGGCTATATATAGCACACGAAAAATGGGAATCAAGCGGAATTCTAGTTTTTTTGCCGTAAAACGCAAAACATCGAGGAACAGTCGTGGAGGGGCAGTAACTATGGTTTCTTAAGGCGTAGGCTATAACACACGAAAATATGAGAATCGGGGGAAATTCTAGTTTTTGGGCCGTAAAACGCAAATATACGAGGAACGGTCATGGCGGGGCGGTGACGATGGTTCCTTAGGTCGTATTTGATGATCTGAAAAAAAATTTTAGGCGATCTGGATCCGGAGGGGTTAGCCCACTCGGAAGGCGGCACACAAAAATATGGTAATCGGGCGGTGACTATGGTTCCTTAAGTCATAATTGATGGCCCAAAAAAGTTTTAGGCTATCCGGGTGCGGGGGTCCCGGGCCCACACGAAAGGCGTGGGATTTAGCACACGAAAATATGGGAATCATGGGGAATTCTAGTTTTTTTGCCATAAAATGCAAACAAACGAGGAAAGGTCATGGAGGGGTGGTGACTATGGTTCCTTAGGTTGAATTCGATATCCCGAAAAATTTTAGGCGATCCGGGTCAGGGGGCCCCAGCCCACTCGAAAGGCGTGGGCAATAACACATAAAAATATGGGAATCAGGCGGAATTCTAGATTTTTTGCCCTCAAACACAATATACGAGGAACGTTCATGGCGGGGAGGTGACTATGGTTCCTTAGGTCGTATTTGATGGCCCAGAAAAATTATAGGCGATCCGGTTTTGGAGGGGCCGGCCCACTCGGAAGGCGTCACACGAAAATATTGTAATCGAGCGGAATTCTAGTTTTTGGGCCGTAAAACGCAAACAAAAATGAGGAACGGTCATGGTAGGGCGGTGACTATGGTTCCTTAGGTCATAATTGATGGCCCGAAAAAATTTTAGGCTCTCCGGGTCTGGTGGGCCTGGCCCACTCGAAAGGCGTGGGCTACACGAAAAAATGGGAATTAGGCGGAATTTTAGTTCTTTTGTCGTATAACGCAAACAACACAGAAAGGTCATGGAGGGGCAGTGACTATGGTTCCTTAGGTCGTATTTGATGGCCCGAAAAAGTTTTAGGCAATCCGAGTCCGGGGGACCTAGCCCACTCGGAAGGCGTGGGATATAGCACACGAAAATATGGGAATCAGGCAGAATGGTAGTGTTTTGGCCGTAAAATGCATAAAAAGAGGAACGGTCATGGAAGGGCGGTGACTATGGTTCCTTAGGTCATAATGGATGGCTTGGAAAAGTTTTAGGCGATCCTGGTCTGGGGGGTCGGGCCCACTTGGAAGGCGTGGGCTATAGCACACGAAAATATGGGAATCAGGCGGAATTCTAGTTTTTTGCTGTATAACGCAAACAACAAGGAAAGGTCATGGCGGGGCAGTGACTATGGTTCCTTAGGTCATATTTGATGGCCCGAACAAGTTTTAGGCAATCCGAGTCCGGGGGACCTAGCCCACTCGGAAGGCGTGGGCTATAGCACACAAAAATATGGGAATTAGGCAGAATGGTAGTGTTTTGGCCGTAAAATGCATAAAAAGAGGAACGATCATGGAGGGGTGGTGAAAATGGTTCCTTAGGAAGTATTTGATGGCCTGGAAAAGTTTTAGGCGATCTTGGTCTGGGGGGTCGGGCCCACTTGGAAGGCGTGGGCTATAGCACACGAAAATATGGGAATCAGGCGGAATTCTAGCTTTTTCAGTTGTAACACGCAAAAACTGTGGAACGGTCATGGCGAGGTGGTGGCAATGGTTCCTTAGGTCATATTTGATGGCCCGTAAAAGTTTTAGGCGATCTGGGTCCAGGGGCCCGGGCCCACTCGGAAGGCGTTGACGAAATTATGGGAATCTGGCAGAATTCTAGGTTGTTTGCCATATAACGTAAAACAATGAGGATAAGTCATGGCGGGGTAGTGAAAATGGTTCCTTAGGTCATATTTGAAGGCCGGGAAAACTTTTAGGCATTCCGGGTCTGGGGGACCGGGTCCACTCGGAAGGCATGGGCAATAGCACACAAAATTATTGGAATCGTGCGAAATTCTAGTTTCTTGGCCGTGAAGCGCAAAATAACGAGCGGTCATGGAGGGACGGTGACTATGGTTCCTTAGGTTCTATTTGATGGCCTGAAAAACTTTTAGGCAATCCGCTATAGCAAACACAAATATGGGAATCGTGCGAAATTATAGTTTCTTCGCCGTAAAACGCAAAAAAAATGAGGAGCGGTCATGGCGGGGTAGTAACTTTGGTTCCTTAGGTCGTATTTGATGGCCCGAAAAAATATTAGGCGATCTGGGTCCGGGGGGTTGGGGACCACTCGGAAGGCGTGGGCTATAGCACACGAAAAATGGGAATCGAGGGGAATTCTAGTTTTTTTGCCGTAAAATGCAAAACATCGAGGAACGGTCGTGGAGAGGCAGTAACTATGGTTTCTTAAGGCGTGGGCTATAACACACAAAAATATGAGAATCGGGCAAAATTCTAGTTCTTAGGCCGTAAAACGCAAATATACGAGGAACGGTCATGGCGGGGCGGTGACGATGGTTCCTTAGGTCTTATTTGATGGTCCGAAAAATTTTTTAGGCGATCCGGGTCGGGAGGGGACAACCCACTCGGAAGGCGACACACGAAAATATGGTAATCGGGCGGAATTCTAGTTTTTTGGCCGTAAAACGCAAAACAACGAGGAACGGTCATGGAAGGGCAGTGACTATAGTTCCTTAGGTCATAATTGATGGACCAAAAAAATTTTAGGCTTTCCGGGTGTGGGGGCCCCGGGGCCACACGAAAGGCATGGGATATAGCACATGAAAATATGGGAATCATGGGGAATTCTAGTTTTGTGGCCATAAAATGCAAACAAACGAGGAAAGGTCATGGCGGGGTGGTGACTATGGTTCCTTAGGTTGTATTCGATGTCCCGAAAAATTTTAGGCAATCCGGGTCCTGGGGGCCCCAGCCCACTCGGAAGGCGTGGGCAATAACACATAAAAATATGGGAATCAGGCGGAATTCTAGATTTTTGGACCTAAAACACAATATACGAGGAACGTTCATGGCGGGGCGGTGACTCTTGTTCCTTAGGTCGTATTTGATGGCCCAGAAAATTTTTAGGCGATCCAGGTCTGGAGGGGCCGGCCCACTCGGAAGGCGTCACACCAAAATATTGTAATCGAGCGGAATTCTAGTTTTTGTGCCGTAAAACGCAAACAAAAATGAGGAACGGTCATGGCAGGGTGGTGACTATGGTTCCTTAAGTCATAATTGATGGCCCGGAAAAATTTTAGGCTCTCCGGCTCTCGGGGGCCTGGCCCACTCGAAAGGCGTGGGCTACACGAAAAATGGGAATTAGGCAGAATTTTAGTTCTTTTGTCGTATAACGCAAACAACACAGAAAGGTCATAGAGGGGCAGTGACTATGGTTCCTTAGGTCGTATTTGATGGCCCGAAAAAGTTTTAGGCAATCCGAGTCCGGGGGACCTAGCCCACTCGGAAGGCGTGGGATATAGCACACGAAAATATGGGAATTAGGCAGAATGGTAGTGTTTTGGCCGTAAAATGCATAAAAAGAGGAACGATCATGGAGGGGTGGTGAAAATGGTTCCTTTGGAAGTATTTGATGGCCTGGAAAAGTTTTAGGTGATCCTGGTCTGGGGGGTCGGGCCCACTTGGAAGGCGTGGGCTATAGCACACGAAAATATGGGAATCAGGCAGAATTCTAGCTTTTTTAGTTGTAACACGCAAAAACGTGGAACGGTTATGGCGGGGTGGTGGCAATGGTTCCTTAGGTCATATTTGATGGCCCGTAAAAGTTTTAGGTGATTTGGGTCCAGGGGTCCGGGCCCACTCGGAAGACGTTGACCAAAATATGGGAATCTGGCAGAATTCTAGGTTTTTTGCCATATAACGAAAAACAACGAGGAAAGGTCATGGCGGAGTAGTGACTATGGTTCCTTAGGTCATATCTGATGGCCGGGAAAACTTTTAGGCAATCCGGGTCTGAGGGGACCGGGTCCACTCGGAAGGCGTGGGTTATAGCACACGAAAATATGGGAATCGTGCGAAATTCTAGTTTCTTGGCCGTGAAATGCAAAACAACGAGGAGTGGTCATGGAGGGGCGGTGACTATGGTTCCTTAGGTTGTATTGGATGGCCTGCAAAACGTTTAGGCAATCCGCTATAGCAAACACAAATAAGGGAATCGTGCGAAATTCTAGTTTCTTGGCCGTGAAGCGCAAATCAACGAGGAGCGGTCATGGAGGGGCAGTGACTTTGGTTACTTAGGTCGTATTTGAGGGCCCAAAACAATATTAGGCGATCCGGGTCCGAGGGGCTGGGGACCACTCGGAAGGTGTGGGCTATAGCACACGAAAAATGGGAATCGAACGGAATTCTAGTTTTTTGGTCGTAAAACGCAAAACATCGATGAACGGTCGTGGAGGGGCAGTAACTATGATTTCTTAAGGCGTGGGTTATAGCACACGAAAATATGAGAATCGGGGGAAATTCTAGTTTTTGGGTCGTAAAATGCAAATATACGAGGAACGGTCATGGCGGGGCAGTGACGATGATTCCTTAGGTCGTATTTGATGGTTTGGAAAATTGTTTAGGTGATCCGGGTCAGGAGGGGTCAGCCCACACGGAAGGCGGCACATGAAAATATGGTAATCAGGTGGAATTATAGTTTTTTGGCCTTAAAACGCAAAACAACGAGGAACGGTCATGGCAGGGTGGTGACTATTGTTTCTTAAGTCATAATTGATGGCCCAAAAAAATTTTAGGCTATCCGGGTGCGGGGGGCCCGGAACCACACGAAAGGCGTGGGATATAGCACACGAAAATATGGGAATCATGGGGATTCTAGTTTTTCGGCCAAAAAATGCAAACAAACAAGGAAAGGTCATGGCGGGGTGGTGACTATGGTTCCTTAGGTTGTATTCGATGTCCCGAAATATTTTAGGCGATCCGGGTCTGGGGGGCCCCAGCCCACTCTGAAGACGTGGGCAATAGCACAAATAAATATGGGAATCATGCGGAATTCTAGATTTTTGGCCCTAAAACACAATATACGAGGAACGTTCATGTCGGGGCGGTGACTATGGTTCCTTAGGTCGTATTTGATGGCCCAGAAAAATTTTAGGGGATCGGGTCTGGAGGGGATGGCCCACTCGGAAGGTGTCACACGAAAATATTCCTTAGGTTGTAATTTATGGCCCGAAAAAATTTTAGGCTCTCCGGGTCTGGGAGGGCCTGGCACACTCGAAAGGCGTGGGCTATAACACACGAAAATATGGGAATCAGGTTGAATTCTAGTTTTTTGTCGTATAACGCAAACAACAAGGAAAGGTCATGTTGGGGCAGTGACTATGGTTCCTTAGGTCGTATTTGATGGCCCGAAAAGTTTTAGGCAATCCAAGTCAGGGGGGGCCTAGCCCACTCGGAAGGCGTGGGCTATAGCACACGAAAATATGGGAATCAGGCAGAATGGTAGTGTTTTGGCCGTAAAATGCCTAAAAAGAGGAACGATCATGGAAGGGTGGTGAAAATGGTTCCTTAGGTAGGATTTGATGGTCTGGAAAAGTTTTAGGCGATCCGGTTCTGGGGGGGTTGGGACCACTTCGAAGGCGTGGGCTATAGCACACGAAAATATGGGAATCATGCGGAATTCTAGCTTTTTCTGCTGTAAAACGCAAAAACCGTAGAACGGTCATGGCGAGGCGGTGGAAATGGTTCCTTAGGTCATATTTGATGGTCCGTAAAAGTTTTAGACGATCTGGGTCCAGGGGCCCGGGCCCACTCAGAAGGCGTTGACGAAAATATGGGAATTTGGCAGAATTCTAGGTTGTTTGCCATATAACGTAAAACAACGAGGAAAGGTCATGGCGGGGTAGTGAAAATGGTTCCTTAGGTCATATTTGATGGCCGGGAAAACGTTTAGGCATTCCGGGTCTGGGGGGACCGGGTCCACTCGGAAGGCATGGGCAATAACACACAAAAATATTGGAATCGTGCGAAATTCTAGTTTCTTGCCCGTGAAGCGCAAAATAATGAGGAGCGGTCATGGAGGGGCGGTGACTATGGTTCCTTAGGTTCTATTTGATGGCCTGAAAAACTTTTAGGCAATCCGCTATAGTGAACGCAAATATGGGAATCGTGCGAAATTGTAGTTTCTTCGCCGTAAAACGCAAAAAACATGAGGAGCGGTTATCTCGGGGTAGTGACTTTGGTTCCTTAGGTCGTATTTGATGGCCCGAAAAAATATTAGGCGATCCGGGTCCGGTGGTCCGGGGACCACTCGGAAGGCGTGGGCTATAGCACACGAAAAATGGGAATCGAGGGGAATTCTAAGTTTGGTGGCCATAAAACACAAAACAACGAGTAGCGGTCTTGGTGGGGCGGTAACTATAGTTTCTTACGTCGTATTTCATGTCCCAAAATATTTTTAGGCGATCGGGGTCCAGGGGGCCTGGGCCTACGCGGAAGGTGTGGGCTATAGCACACGAAAATATGGGAATCTGGCGGAATTCTAGTTTTTTGGCCATAACGCAAACAACGAGGAATGGTCATGGCGGGGTAGTGACTATGGTTCTTTAGGTCGTATTTGATGGCCCAAAATGTTTTTATGCGATCCGAGTCTGGGGGGCCTGGCCCACTCGAAAGGCGTGGGCTATAGCACAAGAAAATATGGGAATCAGGCGGAATGCTAGTTTTTGGCTGTAAAATGCATAAAATGAGGAACGATCATGGCAGGGTGGTGATAACGGTTCCTTATGTCTTATTTGATGGCCTGGAAAAGTTTTAGGCGATACGGGTCTGGGGTGCCGGGCCCACATCGTAGGCGTGGGCGATAGCACAGGAAAATATGGGAATCAGGCGGATTTCTAGCTTTATGGCTATAAAACGCAAACAAACGAGGAGCGGTCATGGAGGGGCAGTGACTATGGTTACCTAGGTCATATTTGATGGCCCGGAAAGGTTTTAGGCAATCTGGGTTCGGGGGCCCCGGGCCCACTCAGAAGGCGTGGACGAAAATATGGGAATCGGGCAGAATTCTAGTTTTTTGGTCGTAAAACGCAAAAAAATGAGGAACAATTATGACAGGGTAGTGACTATGGTTCATTAGGTCGTATTTGATGGCACGGAAAAAATTTAGGTGATCCGGTTCCGGGTGGACCGGTTCCACTCGGAAGGCGTGGGCTATAGCACATAAAAATATGGGAATCAGGCGGAATTCTAGTTTTTTGGCCGTACAACGCAAAACAAAATGAGGAATGGTCATGGAGGGGCGGTGACTATGGTTCCTTAGGATGTATTTGATGGCCCGGAAAACTTTTAGGCGATCCGGATCCGGGGGGCCTAGGACCACTGGGAAGGCGTGGGCTAAAAGCACGCGAAAAATAGGAATCGGGCGGAATTATAGTTTTGTGGCCGTAAAATGCAAAAAATGAGAAACAGTCATTACGGGGTCGTATTGGATGGCCCGGAAAAATTTTAGGATATCGGGGTCCGGGGTGGCCGGGACCACTTGGAAGGCGTGGGCCACACGAAAATATGGGAATCGGGCGGAATTCAAATTTTTGGGCCGAAAAACGCAAAACATGAGGAACGATCATAGCGGGCGGTGAATTTGGTTCCTTAGGTCGTACTTAATGGCCGGCAAAATTTTAGGCTATCGCAGTCCGAGGGGGGCACTCGAAAGGCGTGGGCTATACCACACGAAAATATGAGAATCAGGCGGAATTCTAGTTTTTTGGCCGTAAAATGCAAAACATGAGGAAAGGTCATGGCAGGGCAGTGACTATGGTTCCTTATGTCGTATTTGATGGCCCGGAAAAATTTTAGGAGATCGCGGTCCGGGGGTCCTGGGACCACTTGGAAGGCGTGGGCCACACGAAAATATCGGAATCGGGTAGAATTCAAGTATTTGGGCCGAAAAATGCTAAACATGAGGAATTATCGTGGAGGGGCGGTGAATTTGGTTCCTTAGATCGTACTTAATGGCCGGAAAATTTTTAGGCGATCCTAGTCCGGGGGGGGCACTCGGAAGGCGTGGGCTATAGCACACGAAAATATGAAAATCGAGTGGAATTCTAGTTTTTTGGCCGTAAAATGCAAAAAATGAGGAAAGATCATGGTGGGGCGGTGACTATGGCTCCTTATGTTGTATTTGATGGCCCGGAAAATTTTTAGGAGATCGCGGTCCGGGGGTCCCGAGACCACTTGGAAGGCGTGGGCTATAACACACGAAAATATGGGAATCGAGCGAAATTCTAATTTTTGGCCGTAAAATACAAAAATTGAGGAACGATCATGGTGGGGCGGTGACTATGGTTCCTTAGGTCGTATTTTATGCCCCGAAATGTTTTTAGGCTATCGGGGTCTGGGGTCGCGGGACCACTTAGAAGGGGTGGGCTATAACACACGAAAATATGGGAATCGGGCGGAATTCTAGGTTTTTGGCTATAAAATGCAAAAAATGAGGAATGATCATGGCGGGGCGGTGACTATGGTTCCTTAGGTCGTATTTGATTGTCCGAAAAAATTTTAGGTGATCGGTGTTCGGGGGTCCCGGGACCACTTGAAAGGCGTGGGCTATAGCACATGAAAATATGAGAGGCAGTGATTATGGTTCCTTAGGTCGTATTTGATGGCCTGGAAATATTTTGGGAAATCGGGATCCTGGTGTCCCGGTACCACTTGGAAGGCATGGGCTATAGCACACGAAAATATGGGAATCGGGCTGAATTCTAGTTTTTTGGCCGTAAAATGCAAAAAATGAGGAAACATCATGGCGGTGCGGTGACTATGGTTACTTAGGTCGTATTTGATGGCCTAGAAAACTTTTAGGCTATTCGGCTCCGGGTGGGCCTACCAACTGAGAAGGCGTGGGCTATAGTAAACGAAAATATGGGAATCGGGTGGAATTCTAGTTTTTTGGCCATTAAAACGCAAAACAAGATGAATGATCATGGCTACGCAGTGACTATGGTTCCTTTGGTCGTATTTGATGGCCTGGAAATTTTTTAGGCTATCCTAGTCCGGGGAACCCGGCCCACTCGGAAGGCGTGGGCTATAACACACGAAAATATGAGAATCGGGTAGAATTCTATATTTTTGGCCGAAAAATGCTAAAAAATGAGGAACGATCATATCGAGACAGTGACTATGGCTCTTTAGGTCGTATTTGATGACCTGGAAAAATTTTAGGTGATCCGAGTCCGGGGGTGCGGCCCACACGGAAGGCGTGGGCTATAGCACACGAAAATACGGGAATCGGGCGGAATTCAAGCTTTTTGGCCGTAAAATGCAAAAAATTAGGAAAGGTCATTGCGTGGCGGTGACTATGGTTCCTTAGGTCGTATTTGATGGCACGGAAAATTTTTAGGCGATCCGGCTCCGGGGGGGCCCACCAACTGGGAAGGGCTGGGCTATAGCACACGAAAATATGGGAATCGATTAGAATTCTAGTGTTTTGGCCATTAAAATGCAAAAAATGAGGAACGATCATGGCTGGGCGGTGACTATGGCTCCTTAGGTCGTATTTGATGGCCCGGAAAAATTTTAGGCTATCCGAGTCCGGAGGGCCAGCCCACTCGGAAGGCGTGGGCATAGCACAAGAAAATATGGGAATCGGGCGGAATTCTAGCTTTTTGGTAGTAAAATGCAAAAAAATGAGGATAGGTCATGGTGGGGCGGTGACTATGGTTCTTTAAGTCGTATTTGATGGCCTGGAAAAATTTTAGGTGATCCGAGTTCGGGGGGGGCCGACCCACTCGGAAGGCGTGGGCTATAGCACAAGAAAATATGGGAATCGGGAGGAATTCTAGCTTTTTGGTTGTAAAAGGCAAAACAATGAGGAGAGGTCATGGCGGGGTGGTGACTATGGACCTTAGGTCGTATTTGACGGCCCGAAAAAATTTTAGGCGATCCGGCTCCGGGGGGCTCTACCCACTGGGAAGGCGTAGGCTACACACACGAAAATATGGGAATCATGCGAAAGTCTCGCATTTTGGCCGAAAAACGCAAAAAATGAGGAACGATCTTGGCGGGGTTGTGACTATGGTTCCTTAGGTTGTATTTAATGGCCCTGGAATAATTTTAGACGATCCGAGTTCGGGGGGTCCGACCCACTCGGAAGGCGTTGGCAATATCACACGAAAATATGGGAATCTAGCGGAATTCTAGTTTGTTTGGTCGAAAAACACAAAAAATGAGGAAGTATCAGGGCAAGGAGCTGATATTTTTTCCTTATGTCATATTTGATGACCTGGAAATAGTTTAGGCTATCGGGGTCCGGGGGTCCCGGGACCACTTGGAAGGCATGGGCTACCACATGAAAATATGGGAATCGGGCGGAATTTTAGTTTTTTGGCCGTAAAATGCAAAAAATGAGGAAAGGTCATGGCAGGGCGGTGACTATGGTTTCTTAGGTCGTATTTGATGGCCTGGAAAATTTTTAGGCGATCCGGCTCTGGGAGACCCTATCCACTGGGAAGGCGTGGGCTATAGCACACGAAAGAAATATGGGAATCAGGTGTAATTCTAGTTTTTTGGCCGTAAAACGCAAAAAAGTAGGAATGATCATGGCGGGGCGGTGACTATGGTTCCTTAGGTCGTATTCCATGGCCCGGAAAAATTTTAGGTGATCGGGGTTCGAGTGTCCCGGGTCCACTTGGAAGCCGTGGGCTATATAACACACGAAAATATGGGAATTTGGTGGAATTCTAGTTTTTTGGCTGTAAAACCCAAAACAACGAGGAACGGTCATGGCAGGGAGGTGACTATGGTTCTTTAGGTCGTATTTGATGGCCTGGAAAAATTTTAGGTGATCCAAGCCTAGAGGGCCCGACCCACACGGAAGGGGTGGGCTATAGCACACGAAAATATGGGAATCGGGTGGAATCCTAGCGTTTTGGCCGTAAAATGCAAAAAATGAGGAAAGGTCATAGTGGGGCGGTGAATATGGTTCCTTAGGTCGTATTGATGTCTCGGAAAATTTTTACGCGATCCGGCTCTGGGGGGCCCTACCCATTGGGAAGGCGTGGGCTATATAGCACACGAAAATATGGGAAACAAGCGAAATTCTAATTTTTTGGCGGAAAAACGCAAAAGATGAGGAACGATCACGGCGTGGCGGTGACTATGGTTCCTTAGGATGTATTTGATGGCCCGAAAACTTTTTAGAACATCAGGGTCCGGGGTTCCAAGGACCACTTGGAAGGCGCGGGCTATAGCACACGAAAATATGGGAATCGTGCAGAATTCTAGTTTTTTGGCTGTAAAATGCAAAAAATGAGGAACGATCATAGTCGGGCGGTGACTATGGTTCCTTAGGTCGTATTTGATGGACCGGAAAACTTTTAGGCGATCGGGTTCCGGGAGTCCCGGGAACACTTGGAAGGCGTGGACTATAGCACACGAAAACATGGGAATCACGCGAAATTCTAGGTTTTTTACCGTAAAATGTAAAAAACGAGGAACGGACATGGCAGGGCTGTGACTATGGTTCTCTAGGTTGTATTTGATGGCCCGGAAAATTTTTAGGCGAACCAGTTCCGGGGGGCCTACCCACTAGGAAGGCGTGGGCTATGGCTCACGGAAATATGGGAATCGGGCGGAATTCGATTATTTTGGCCAAAAAATACAAAAAAGAGGAACGATAATGGCGGGGCGGTGACTATGGTTCCTATGTCGTATTGGATGCCTCGTAATAATTTTAGGCGATTGGGGTCCGGGAGTCCTGGGACCTCTTGGAAGGCACGGACTATAGCACACAAAAATATGGAAATCGGGCGAAATTCTAGTTTTTTGGCCGAAAAATGCAAAAAATGAGGAACGATGATGGAGGGGCGGTGACTATGGTTCCTTAGGTCGTATTTGATGGTCCCAACAAATTTTAGGTGATCGAGGTCCGAGGGGCCCTACATACTAGGAAGGCATGGACTATAGCACACGAAAATATGGCAATCGGGCGGAATTCTAGTTTTTTGGATGTAAAACCCAAAAATGAGAAACAATTATGGCGGGGAGGTGACTTTGGTTTCTTATGTCGCATTGGATGCCCCGAAAATATTTTAAGCGATCAGGGTTCGGGGGTCCCGGGACTAATTGGAAGGCGTGGGCTATAGCACACGAGAATTTGGGAATCAGGCGAAATTCTAGTTTTTTGGCCGTAAAACACAAACAATGTGGAAAGGTCTTGGCGGGGCGATGACAATGGTTCCTTAGGTCTTATTTGATGGCCAGAAAAAAAATTAGGGGATGCGAGACCTGGGGGCCCAGCCCTCTCGGAAGGCGTGGGCTATAACACACGAAAATATGGGAATCGGGCGGAATTCTATTCTTTTGGCCGATAAACGCAAAAATGACGAACGATCATGGTGGGGCGGTGACTATGGTTCCTTATGTCGTATTGGATGCCCCGTAAAAATTTTAGGCGATCGGGGTCAGAGGGTCCCGGGACCACTTGGAAAGCGTGGGATAGCACACGAAAATATGGTTCCTTAGGTCGTATTTGAAAGCCCAAAATATTTTTAGGCGATTCGAGTCCGGGGGCCCTGGCCACTCAGAAGGAATGGGCTATAGCACACGAAAATGTGAGAATCGGGCGGAATGCTAGTTTTTTGGCCGTAAAATGCATAAACCATGGAACGATCAAGGTGGGGTAGTGACAATGGTTCCTTAGGTAGTATTTGATGGCTTGGAAAATTTTTAGGCAATCCGGGTCTTGGGTACTGGGTCCACTTGGAAGGCGTGGGCTATAGCACCCGAAAATATGGGAATCAGACGAAATTTTAGCTTTTTGGCTGTAAAATGAAAACAAACGTGGAACGGTAATGGAGGGTGGTGACTATGGTTCCTTAGGTCATATTTGATTGCCCGAAAAAGTTTTAGGCGATCTGGGACCGGGGGGCCCGGGCCCAATCGGAAGGCGTGGACGAAAATATGGGAATCGGGCCGAATTCTAGTCTTTTGGACATATAACGCAAAACAACGAGGAAAGGTCATGGCGGGGAAGTGACTATGGTTCCTTAGGTCATATTTTTATTAGCCCGAAAAACATTTAGGCAATCCGGTCTGGGGGGACCGGGGCCACTCGGAAGGCATGGGCTATAGCACACGAAAATATGGGAATCGTGCGAAATTCTAGTTTCTTGGCCGTAAAACGCAAAACAAAAGAGGAGAGGTCATAGCGTGGCCGTGACTTTGGTTCCTTAGGTCGTATTTGATGGCCCGAAAATATTTTAGGCAATCCGGGTCCGGGGGGCCGGGGACCACACGGAAGGCGTGGGCTATAGTACATGAAAAAAGGGAATTGGGGGAATTCTAGTTTTGTAGCCGTAAAACGTAAAACAATTAGGAACAGTCATTACGGGGCAGTGACTATGGTTCTTTAGGTCGTATTTGACGGCACGGAAAAATTTTAGGCGATCCGGGTCCGGGGACCCGGGCCCACTCGCAAGACGTGGGCTATAGCACACGAAAATATAGGAAACTGCTGGAATTCTAGTTTTTTAGCCGTAAAATGCAAAACATCGAGGAACGGTTATGGCGGGGCGGTAACTATTGTTTCTTAGGACGTATTTCATGGCCCGAAATATTTTTAGGCGATCGGGGTCCGGGGAACAGGGCCCATTCAGAAGGTGTGGGCTATAGCACGAAAATATGGGAATAGAGCGGAATTTTAGTTTTTTTGCCGTAAAACGCAAATATACGAGGAACGGTCATGGCTAGGCGACGACTATGGTTCCTTAGGTCGTATTTGATGGCCCGTAAAATTTTTAGGTGATCCAGGTCTGGAAGGGCCGGCCCACTCGGAAGGCGGCACACGAAAATAATGTAATCGGGCGGAATTCTTCTTTTTTGGCCGTAAAAATTAAAAAATGAGGAACGGTCATGGTATGGCGGTGAGACGGAATACTAGTTTTTTGGCCCTGCCCCACTCGGAAGGCGTGGACTATAGCACACAAAAATGTGGGAATCACACGAAATGCTAGTTTTTTGGCCACAAAATGCATAAAACGAGGAACGATCAAGGTGGGGTGGTGACAGAGGTTCCTTAGGTAGAATTCGATGGCCTGGAAAAGTTTTAGGCGATCTGGGTCTACGAGGCTGGGCCTACTTGGTAGGCGTGGGCTATAACACACGAAAATATAGGAATCGGACGGAATTCTAGCTTTTTTACTGTAAAACAAAACAAAATGTGGAAAAGTCATGGATGGTGGTGACTATGGTTCCTTACGTCATATTTGATTGCCCGAAAAAGTTTTAGGCGATCTGGGTTTGGGGGCCTTGGCGCACTCAGAAGGCGTGGACGAAAATATGGGAATCAGGTAGAATTCTAGTTCTTTGGCCATATAATGCAAAACAACGAGGAAAGCTCATGAAGGGGAAGTGACTATGGTTCCTTAGATCGTATTTGATAGCCAGAAAATATTTAGGCAATCCGGTCCGGGGGGACCGGGTCCACTCAGAAGGCATAGGCTTATAGCACACGAAAATATGGGAATCGTGCGAAAGTCTAGTTTCTTGGCTGTAAAACGCAAAAAAAGAGTAGCGGTCATGGCAGGGCGGTGAATTTGGTTCCTTAGGTCATATTTGATGGCCCAGAAAAGTTTTAGGCGATCCGGGTTTGGGGACCACTCGGAAGGCGTGGGCTATAGCACACAAAAGATGGGAATCACGGGAATTCTAGTTTTGTGGCCGTAAAACGCAAAAAAATAGGGAATGGTCATTACGGAGCAGTGACTATGGTTCTTTAGGTCCTATTTGATGGCCCGGAAAATTTTTAAGCGATCCGGGTCCGGGGACCCGGGCCCACTCGTAATGCGTGGGCTATAGCACACGAAAATATGGGAATCAGGTGAAATTCTAGTTTTTTAGCCGTAAAACGCACAACATCGAGGAACGGTCATGGAGGGGCGGTAACTATGGTTTCTTAGAAAGTATTTCATGGCCCAAAAAATTTTAGGCGATCGGGGTCCAGGGACCCGGACCCACTCAGAAGGCGTGGGCTATAGCACACGAAAATATGGGAATCAGGCGGAATTCTAGTTTTTTGGCCGTAAAACGCAAATATACGAGGAACGGTCATGGTGGGGCAGTGACTATGGTTCCTTAGGTCGTATTTGGTGGCCCGGAAATATTTTAAGCAATCCAGGTCTGGAAGGGCCGGCGCACGAAAATATAGTAATCGGGCGGAATTCAAGTTTTTTGGCCGTAAAATGCAAAAAATGAGGAACGGTCATGGCAGGGCAGTTCCTTAGGTCATAATTGATGACTCTGAAAATTTTTAGGCTATCCGGGTCCTGGAGGCCCGAGCCATCTCGAAAGGCGTGGGCTATAACACACGAAAAATGGGAATCAGGCGGAATTCTAGTTTTCTGTCGTAAAATGCAAAAAATGAGGAAAGGTCATGGCGGGGTGGTGACTATGGTTCCTTAGGTCATATTCGATGGACGTAAAATTTTAGGCAATCCGGCGGCTGAAGCCCACTCGGAAGGCGTGGGCTATAGCACACGAAAATATGGGAATCGGGTGGAATTCTAGTTTTTTGGCCGTACAATGCAAACAACGAGGAAAGGTCATGGCGGGGTAGTGACTATGGTTCCTTATGTCGTATTTGATGGCCCAAAATAATTTTAGGCGATCCGAGTCCGTTGTCCCTGGCCCACTCGGAAGGTGTGGCATACGAAAATGTGGGAATTAGGCGGAATGCTAGTTTTTTGGCCGCAAAATGCATAAAACGAGGAACTATCAAGGCGGGGTGGTGACAATGGTTCCTTAGGTAGTATTTGATGGGCTGGAAAAGTCTTAGGCGATCCGGATCTAGGGGTTGGGCTAACTTAGAAGACGTGGGCTATAACACACGAAAATATGGGAATTAGACGGAATTCTAGCTCTTTGGCTGTAAAACGAAAACAAACGTGGAACGGTCATGGATGGTGGTGACTTTGGTTCCTTAGGTCATATTTGATGGCCCAGAAATATTTTAGGCGATCCGGGTCTGGGGGGCCGGGGATCACTCGGAAGACGTGGGTTATAGCACACGAAAAATGGGAAACGGGGGAATTCTCGTTTTGTGGCCGTAAAATGCAAAAAAATAGGAACGGTCATTACAGGGCGGTGACTATGGTTCTTTAGGTAATATGTGATGGCCCGAAAATTTTTTAGGCGATTTGGGTATGGGGACCCGGGCCCACTAGTAACGCGTGGGCTATAGCACACGAAAATATGGGAATTGGGCGGAATTCTAGTTTTTTAGTCGTAAAACGCAAAACATCGAGGAACAGTGGGAATCAGGCAGAATGCTAGTTTTTGGACGCAAAATGCATAAAACGAGGAACGATCAAGGCAGTGTGGTGATAATGGTTCCTTAGGTAGTATTTGATGGCCTGGAAAAGTTTTAGGCGATCCGGGTCTAGGGGTTGGGCCCACTTGGAAGGCGTGGGCGATAGCATAGGAAAACATGGGAATCAGGCGGAATTCTAGCTTTTTGGCTGAAAAACGCAACAAAACGTGGAACGTTCATGGTGGGGCGGTGACTATGGTTCCTTAGTTCATATTTGATTGCCCGAAAAGTTTTTATGCGATCTGGGTTCGGGGGGCCCGGGCCCACTCGGAAGGCGTGGACGAAAATATGGGAATCGGGCGGAATTCTAGTTTTTTGGCCATATAACGCTAAACAATGAGGAAAGATCATGGCGGGGCAGTGACTATGGTTCCTTTGGTCGTATTTGATGGCCCGTAAAACTTTTAGACAATCCGGGTCCACTCGAAAGGCGTGGGTTGCACACAAAAATATGGGAATCGTACGAAATTCTAGTTTCTTAGCCGTAAAACGCAAAAAAATGAGGAGTGGTCATGGCGGGTATGTGAATATGGTTCATTAGGTCGTATTTGATGGCCTGGAAAAATTTTAGGCGATACGGGTGCGGGGGGCCCGGGACCACTCGGAAGGCGTGGGCTATTGCACACGAAAAATATGAATCTGGCGAAATTCTAGTTTTGTGGCCGTAAAATGCAAAACAGAGGAGGAACGGTCATTACGAGGTGGTGACTATAGTTCCTTAGGTCCTTTTTGATGTCCAGGAAAAATTTTAGGCGATCCGGGTCCGGGACCCGGGCCCACTCGCAAGGCGTGGGCTATTGCACAAGAAAATATGGGAATCAGACGGAATTCTAATTTTTTGGCCGTAAAACGCAAAACATCGACGAACAGTCATGGAGGGGAGCTAACTATGGTTTCTTAGGTCGTATTTCATGGCCCAAAATTTTTTAGGCGATCTAGGTCCAGGGGCCCCGAGCCCACTCGGAAGGCGTGGACGAAAGTATAAGAATCATGCGGAATTCTAGTTTTTGGCCATATAACGCATAACAACGAGGGAAGGTCATGGCAGGGCAGTGACTATGGTTTCTTAGGTCGTATTTGATGGCCCGAAAAACTTTTAGGCAATCTGGGTCCGGGGGAACCTGGTCCACTCGGAAGGCATATAGCATACGAAAATATGGGAATCCTACGAAATTCTAGTTCTTGGCCGAAAAACGCAAAACAACGAAGAGCGTTGACTATGGTTCATTACGACGTATTTGAAAGCTCGAAAAAAATTTAGGCGATACGGGTCCGGGGACCCGAGCCCACTCGCAAGGCGTGGGCTATAGCACACAAATATATGGGAATCAGGAGGAATTCTAGCTTTTTGGTTGTAAAACGAAAAAAACGTGGAACAGTCTTGGAGGGGCGATGGCTATGGTTCCTTAGGTCATATTTGATGGCACGGAAAAGTTTTAGGCGATCTGGGTCCGATGGCCCGGGCCCATTCGGAAGGCGTGGATGAAAGTATAGGAATCAGGCGGAATTCTAGTTTTTTGGCCATATAACGCATAAGAACGAGGGAAGGTCATGGCAGGGCAGTGACTATGGTTTCTTAGGTCGTATTTGATGGCCCGAAAAACTTTTAGGCAATCCGGGTCTGGGAGGACCGGGTCCACTTGGAAGGCATATATATAGCACACGAAAATATGGGAATCGTGCGAAATTCTAGTTTCTTGGCCATAAAACGCAAAACAACGAGGAGCATTGACTATAGTTCATTAGGACGTATTTGAAATCTCGGAAAAAATTTAGGCGATGCGGGTCCGGGGACCCGAGCCCACTAGCAAGGCGTATAGCACACAAAAATATGGGAATCGGGCAGAATTCTTATTTTTTGGCCGTAAAAAGCAAACCATCGAGCAACTGTCATGGAGGGGAGGTAACTATGGTTTCTTAGGTAGTATTTCATGGCCCGGAAAATTTTTAGGCGATCGGGGTCCGCGGTGCCTGGGACCACTAGTAAGGAGTGGGCTATAGCACACGAAAATATGGGAATCGGGCGGAATTCTAGTTTTTTGGCCGTAAAACGCAAATATACAAAGAACGGTCATGGTCAGGTGGTGAATATGGTTTCTTTGGTCGTATTTTATGGCCTATTAAAATTTTAGGCGATTCGGAGTTGGAGGGGCCGGCCTAATCGGAAGGTGGCACATGAAAATATGGTAATCGGGCGGAATTCTAGATTTTGGCCGTAAAAGAAAAAAACGAGGAACGGTCATGGAAGGGCAGTGACTATGGTTCCTTAGCTTATAATTGATGACCCGTAAAAATATTAGGCTATCCAGGTCTGGGGGGTCCGGGCCCACTCGAATGGCGGGGGCTATAGCACACGAAAATATGGGAATCAGGCGGAATTATAGTTTTTCGGTCGTAAAACGCAAAAAATGAGGAAAGGTCATGGCGGGGTGGTGACTATGGTTCCTTAGGTCATATTCGATTGCCCAAAAAATAATAGGTGATCCGGATCCGGGGGGATTTAGCCCACTCGGAGGCGTGGGCTATAGCACAAGAAAATTTGGGAATCGGGCGCGGGCGTAATTCTAGTTTTTTGGCCGTATAATGCAAACAACGAGGAAAGGTCATAGAGGGGAAGTAACAATGGTTCCTTATGTCATATGTGATGGCCCAAAATAATTTTACGCGATCCGAGTCCGGGGGGCCTGGCCCACTCGGAAGGAGTGGGCTATAGCACACAAAAATATGAGAATCGGGAGGAATTCTAGTTTTTTGGCCGTATAACGCAAACAATGAGGAAAGGTCATGGCAGGGCAGTGACTATGGTTTCTTAGGTCGTATTTGATGGCCCAAAAGTTTTGTAGGCTATTCGAGTCCGGGGGCGTGGCCCACTCGGAAGGCGTGAGCTATAGCTCACGAAAATATGGAAATCAAGCGGAATGGTAGTTTTTTGGCCGTAATATGCATAAAATGAGGAACGGTCATGGTGGGATGGTGAAAATGGTTCCTTAGGTCATATTTGATGGCATGGAAAAGTTTTAGGCGATTCGGGTCTGGGGGGCCGGACCTACTTGGAAGGCGTGAGCATAGCACACGTAAATATGGGAATCAGGCGGAATTCTAGCTTTTTGACTGAAAACGTAAAAACAAAACGTGGAACAGTCATGGGGCGGTGGTGACTATGGTTCCTTAGGTCATATTTGATGGCCCGAAAATGTTTTAGGCGATCTGAATCCGGGGGGCTCGGGCCCACTCGTAAGGCGTGGATGAAAATATGGGAATCGGGCGGAATTCTAGTTTTTTGTCCATATAATGCAAAATAATGAGAAAAGGTCATGGCAGGGTAGTGACTATGGTTCCTTATGTCGTATTTAATGGCCCAGAAAACTTTTAGGCTATCTGGGGTCGGGGGGACCGGGTCCACTCGGAAGGCGTGGGCTAATACGAAAATATGGGAACGTAAAATGCAAAAAACCGAGGAGCGGTCATGGCGGGGCGGTGACTATGGTTCCTTAGGTCATATTTGACGGCACGGAAAAATTTTAGGCGATCCGGGTCCAGAGGGCCCGGGACCATTCGGAAGGCGTGGACTATAGCACACGAAAATTATGAATCGGGCAGAATTCTAGTTTTCTGGCCGTAAAGCTCAAAAAAATGAGGAACGGTCATTATGGGGAAGTGAATATGGTTCCTTAGGTCGTATTTGATAGCCCGGAAAAATTTTAGGCGATCCGGGTCCGGGGACGTGGGCCCACTCGCAAGGTGTGCGCTATAGCACACGAAAATATGAGAATCGGGTGGAATTCTAGTTTTTTGGCCGAAAAATGCAAAACATCAAGGAACGGTCGTGGCGGGGCGGTAACAATGGTTTCTTAAGGCATGGGCTATAGCACACGAAAATATGAGAATCAGGCGAAATTCTAGATTTTGGGCCGTAAAACGCATATATACGAGAAACGGTCATGGCGGGGAGGTGACGATGGTTCCTTAGGTCGTATTTGATGGCCCAGAAAAAATTTTAAGTGATCGGGGTCACGAAGGGCTGGCCCACTCAGAAGGCGGCACACGAAAATATGGTAATCGGGCGGAATTCTAATATTTTGGCCGTAAAATGCAAAACAATGAGGAACCGTCATGGCAGGGCGGTGACTATGGTTCCTTAGGTCGTATTTGATGGCCCAAAAAACAATGTGGAATTCTAAATTTCCGGCCCTAAAATGCAAATAAACGAGGAAAGGTTATGGCGTGGTGGTGACTATGGTTCCTTAGTTCGTATTTGATGGCGCGGAAATATTTTAGGCGATCCGGGTCTAGAAGGGTCGTCCCACTCGGAAGGCGGCACAAGAAAATATGGTAATCGGGTGGAATTCTAGTTTTTTGGCCGCAAAAAGCAAAAACGAGGAATGGTCATGGCAGGGCGGTGAGTATGGTTCCTCATGTTATAATTGATGGCCCGGAAAATTTTTAGGCTATCCGGGTCCTGGAGGCCCGGTTCCACTCGAAAAACGTGGGATATAGCACACGAAAATATGGGAATTAGTCGAAATTCTAGTTTTTTAGCCGTAAAATGCAAAACACGAGGAAAGGTCATGGCGGGGGAGGTGACTATGGTTCCTTAGGTCGTATTCGATGTCCAGAAATTTTTTAGGTGATACACGAAAATATGGGAATCAGGCGAAATTCTAAGTTTTTGGCCCTAAAATGCAAATCTACGAGGAACGGTTATGGCGGGGCGGTAACTATGGTTCCTTAGGTCGTATTTGATGGGCCGAAAAATTATTAGGCGATCCGGGTCTAGAGGGTCCGGCCCACTCGGAAGGCGGCGCACGAAAATATGGTAATCAAGAGGAATTCTGGTTTTTGGCCGTAAAACGCAAAACAAATAGGGAACGGTCAGGAAAGGTGGTGACTATGGTTCCTTAGGTCATATTCGATGTCCCGGAAAATTTTAGGCGATACGGGTCCGGGGGCCCCCAGCCAACTCGGAAGGCGTGATAACACACGAAAATATGAGAATCGGGCTGAATTCTTGTTTTTTGGTTGTAAAATGCAAATATACAAGAAATGGTCATGGTAGGGCGGTGACTATGGTTTCTTAGGTCGTAATGGATGGCCCGGAAATTTTTTTTGTTATCCGGGTCCGGGCCCACCCAAAAGGCGTGGGCTTGCACATGAAAATATGGAAATCATGCGGAATTCTAGTTTTTCGGCCCTAAAATGCAAACAAATGAGGAAAGGTCATGGCGGGGTGGTGACTATGGTTTCTTTGGTCGTATTCGATATCCCGGAAAATTTTAGGCGATCCGGGTCCGTGGGGACCAAGCCCACTCGGAAGGCGTAGACTATAGCACACGAATATATGGGAATCGGGCGAAATTCTAGATTTTTAGCCGTATAACGCAAACGACGAGGAAAGGTCATGGCAGGGAAGTGACTATGGTTCCTTAGGTCGTATTTGATGGCCCGAAAAGGTTTTAGGCAATCCGAGTCTGGGGGCCCTAGCCCACTCGGAAGGCGTGAGCACACAAACATATGGGAATCAGGCAGAATACTAGTGTTTTGGTCGTAAAATGCATAAAACGAGGAACGATCATGACAGGATGGTGAAAATGGTTCCTTAGGTAGTATTTGATGGCCTGGAAAAGTTTTAGTCGATCCGGGTCTGGGGGCCAGGCCTACTTGGATGGCGTGGGCTATAGCACACGAAAATTTGGGAATCAAACAGAATTCTAGCTTTTACAGCTGTTAAACGCAAAAAACGTGGAACGGTCATGGACGAGCGGTAACTATGGTTCCTTAAGTCATATTTGATGGCCCATAAAATTTTTAGGCGATCTAGGTCCGGGGGCCCCGGGCCCACTCGGAAGGCGTTGACGAAAATATCGGAATCTGGCAGAATTTTAGATTTTTGGCCATATAATGCAAAGCAGCGATGAAAGGTCATGGAAGGGTAGTGACTATGGTTCCTTAGGTCGTATTTGATGGCCGGGAAAACTTTTAGGCAATCCGGGTCCGGGGGGACCGGGTCCACTCGGAAGGCGTGGGCTAGCACACGAAAATATGGGAATCGTGCGAAATTCTAGTTTCTTGGCCGTAAAACGCAAACAACGAGGAGAGGTCATGGTGGGGCAGTGACTTTGGTTCCTTATGTCGTATTTGATGGCCCGAAATATTTTTAGGCGATCCGGGTTTGGGGTGCCGGGGACCACTCAGAAGGCGTGGGCTATAGCACACGAAAAATGGTTATCGGGCGGAATTCTAGTTTTGTGGCTGTAAAACACAAACAAATGAGGAGCGGTCATGGTGGGGCGGTAACTATGGTTTCTTAGGTCGTATATCATGTCCTGGAATTTTTTTAGGCGATCGGGGTTTGTGGGGCCCGGGCCCACTCGGAAGGTGTGGGCTATAACACACGCAAATATGGGAATTAGGCGGAATTCAAGTTTTTTGGTCGAAACCGCAAAAAACGAGGAACGGTCATGGGAGGGCAGTGACTGTGGTTGATTAGGTCGTAATTGATGGCCCAGAAAAGTTTTATGCTATTCGGGTCCGGGGGGCCCGGGCCAACGCGAAAGGCGTGGGCAATAACACACGAAAATATGGGAATTAGGCGGAATGCTAGTTTTTGTCCGTAAAATGCATAAAATGAGGAACGATCATGGCGGGGTGGTGACAATGATTCCTTTGGTTGTATTTGATGGCCTGGAAAAGTTTTAGGCGATCCGGGTCTGGGGGCGGGCCTACATCGTAGGCGTGGGTGATAGCACAGGAAAACATGGGAATCAGGCGGAATTCTAGCTTTTTAGCTGTAAAACACAAACAAACGAGGAGCGGTCATGGCAGGGTAGTGACTATGGTTCCTTAAGTCATATTTGATAGCCTAGAAAAGTTTTAGGCGATCTCGGTCCGGCGGGCCCGGTCCTACTCGGAAGGCGTGGACGAAAATAGGGGAATCGGGCAGAATTTTAGTTTTTTATCGTAAAATGCAAAAATATGAGGAACGGTCATGGCGGGGTGGTGACTATGGTTCATTTGGTCGTATTTGATGTCCCGAAAAAATTTTAAGCGATCCGGTTCCGGGGGGACCGGTTCCACTCGGAAGGCGTGGGCCATATAGCACACGAAAATATGGGAATCGTGCAAAATTCTAGTTTCTTGGCCGTAAAACACAAAACAACGAGGAGCGGCCATGGCGGGGCGGTGACTATGGTTCCTTAGGACGTATTTGATGGCCTGGAAAATTTTTAGGCGATCAGGGTCCGGCGGCCCTGGCCCACTCGTAAGGCTTGGGCAATAGCACACGAAAATATGGGAATAAGGCGAAATTCTAGTTTTTTGGCCGTAAAATGCAAAACATCGAGTAACGGTCATGGAGGGGTGTGAACTATGGTTTCTTAGGTCATATTTCATGGCCCGGAAATATTTTAGGCGATCAGTGTCCGGGGTGCCTGGGCCCACTCGGAAGGCATTGGCTATAACACAAGAAAACATGGGAATCGAGCGGAATTCTAGTTTTACTTCCGTAAAACGCAAATATACGAGGAACGGTCATGGAGGGGCAGTGACAATGGTTCCTTACGCAGTATTTGATGGCCCGAAAAAATTTGAGGCGATCCGGGTCTGGAGGGGTCGGCCCACTCGGAAGGAGGCACACGAAAATATGGTAATCGGGAGGAATTCTAGTTTCTTTGGCCGTAAACCGCAAAAAAACGAGGAACGGTCATGGAAGGGCGGTGACTGTGGTTGATTAGGTCGTAATTGATGGCCCAGAAAAATTTTAGGCTATCCGAGTCCGGGGGGCCTAGCCCACTCGGAAGGTGTGGGCTATAGCACACAAAAATATGGGAATCAGGCAGACTGCTAGTGTTTTGGCCGTAAAATGCATAAAATGAGGAACGATCATGTCAGGGTGGTGAAAATGGTTCCTTAGGTAGTATTTGATGGCCTAGAAAAGTTTTAGGCGATCCGGGTCTGGGGGCCGAGCCTACTTGGATGGCGTTGTCTATAGCACACGAAAATATGGGAATCATGCGAAATTCTAGGTTTTACAGCTGTTAAACGCAAAAAAACGTGGAACGGTTATGGCGGGGCGGTGACTAAGGTTCCTTAAGTCATATTTGATGGCCCGTAAAAGTTTTAGGCGATCTAGGTCCGGGGGGCACGGGCCTACAGCGTTGAGGAAAATATGGGAATTTGGTAGAATTCTAGGTTTTTGGCCATATAACGCAAAACAGTGAAGAAAGGTCATGGAAGGGTAGTGACTATTGTTCCTTAGGTCGTATTTTATGGCCGGGAAAACTTTTAGGCAATCCGGGTCCGGGGGACTGGGTCCAATCGGAAGGCGTGGGCTAGCACATGAAAATATGGGAATCGTGCGAAATTCTAGTTTCTTGGCCGTAAAACGCAAGCAAACGAGGAGCGGTCATGGTGGGGCGATGACTTTGGTACCTTATGTCGTATTTGATGGCCCAAAAAAGTTTTAGGCTATCCGGGGCCTGGGGGCGGGGACCACTCAGAAGGTGTGGGTTATAGCACACGAAAAATGGTAATCAGGTGGAATTCTAGTTTTGTGCCTGTAAAACGCAAAAAACGAGAAGAAGTCATGGTGGGGCGGAAAATATGAGAATCATGCGGAATGCTAGTTTTTGGCCGTAAAATACATAAAACGAGTAACAATCATGGTGGGGTGGTGATAATGGTTCATTTGGTTGTATTTGATGGCCTAGAAAAGTTTTAAGCGATCCGGGTTCGGGGACCCGGGCCCACTCGTAATGCGTGGGCTATAGCACACGAAAATATGGGAATCAGGTGAAATTCTAGTTTTTTAGCCGTAAAACGCAAAACATCGAGGAACGGTCATGGAGGGGTGGTAACTATGGTTTCGTAGAAAGTATTTCATGGCCCAAAAAATTTTAGGCGATCGGGGTCCAGGGACCCGGACCCACTCAGAAGGCGTGGGCTATAGCACACGAAAATATGGGAATCAGGCGGAATTCTAGTTTTTTGGCCGTAAAACGCAAATATACGAGGAACGGTCATGGTGGGGCAGTGACTATGGTTTCTTAGGTCGTATTTGGTGGCCCGGAAATATTTTAAGCAATCCAGGTCTGGAAGGGCCGGCGCACGAAAATATAGTAATCGGGCGGAATTCAAGTTTTTTGGCCGTAAAATGCAAAAAATGAGGAACGGTCATGGCAGGGCAGTTCCTTAGGTCATAATTGATGACTCTGAAAATTTTTAGGCTATCCGGGTCCTGGAGGCCCGAGCCATCTCGAAAGGCGTGGGCTATAACACACGAAAAATGGGAATCAGGCGGAATTCTAGTTTTCTGCCGTAAAATGCAAAAAATGAGGAAAGGTCATGGCGGGGTGGTGACTATGGTTCCTTAGGTCATATTCGATGGACGTAAAATTTTAGGCAATCCGGCGGCTGAAGCCCACTCGGAAGGCGTGGGCTATAGCACACGAAAATATGGGAATCGGGTGGAATTCTAGTTTTTTGGCCGTACAATACAAACAACGAGGAAAAGTCATGGCGGGGTAGTGACTATGGTTCCTTATGTCGTATTTGATGGCCCAAAATAATTTTAGGCGATCCGAGTCCGTTGTCCCTGGCCCACTCGGAAGGTGTGGCATACGAAAATGTGGGAATTAGGCGGAATGCTAGTTTTTTGGCCGCAAAATGCATAAAACGAGGAACTATCAAGGCGGGGTGGTGACAATGGTTCCTTAGGTAGTATTTGATGGGCTGGAAAAGTCTTAGGCGATCCGGATCTAGGGGTTGGGCTAACTTAGAAGACGTGGGCTATAACACACAAAAATATGGGAATTAGACGGAATTCTAGCTCTTTGGCTGTAAAACGAAAACAAACGTGGAACGGTCATGGATGGTGGTGACTTTGGTTCCTTAGGTCATATTTGATGGCCCAGAAATATTTTAGGCGATCCGGGTCTGGGGGGCCGGGGATCACTCGGAAGACGTGGGTTATAGCACACGAAAAATGGGAAACGGGGGAATTCTCGTTTTGTGGCCGTAAAATGCAAAAAAATAGGAACGGTCATTACAGGGCGGTGACTATGGTTCTTTAGGTAATATGTGATGGCCCGGAAAATTTTTAGGCGATTTGGGTATGGGGACCCGGGCCCACTAGTAACGCGTGGGCTATAGCACACGAAAATATGGGAATTGGGCGGAATTCTAGTTTTTTAGTCGTAAAACGCAAAACATCGAGGAACAGTGGGAATCAGGCAGAATGCTAGTTTTTGGACGCAAAATGCATAAAACGAGGAACGATCAAGGCAGTGTGGTGATAATGGTTCCTTAGGTAGTATTTGATGGCCTGGAAAAGTTTTAGGCGATCCGGGTCTAGGGGTTGGGCCCACTTGGAAGGCGTGGGCGATAGCATAGGAAAACATGGGAATCAGGCGGAATTCTAGCTTTTTGGCTGAAAAACGCAACAAAACGTGGAACGTTCATGGTGGGGCGGTGACTATGGTTCCTTAGTTCATATTGGATTGCCCGAAAAGTTTTTATGCGATCTGGGTTCGGGGGGCCTGGGCCCACTCGGAAGGCGTGGACGAAAATATGGGAATCGGGCGGAATTCTAGTTTTTTGGCCATATAACGCTAAACAATGAGGAAAGATCATGGCGGGGCAGTGACTATGGTTCCTTTGGTCGTATGTGATGGCCCGTAAAACTTTTAGACAATCCGGGTCCACTCGAAAGGCGTGGGTTGCACACAAAAATATGGGAATCGTACGAAATTCTAGTTTCTTAGCCGTAAAACGCAAAAAAATGAGGAGTGGTCATGGTGGGTATGTGAATATGGTTCATTAGGTCGTATTTGATGGCCTGGAAAAATTTTAGGCGATACGGGTGCGGGGGGCCCGGGACCACTCGGAAGGCGTGGGCTATTGCACACGAAAAATATGAATCTGGCGAAATTCTAGTTTTGTGGCCGTAAAACGCAAAACAGAGGAGGAACGGTCATTACGAGGTGGTGACTATAGTTCCTTAGGTCCTTTTTGATGTCCAGGAAAAATTTTAGGCGATCCGGGTCCGGGACCCGGGCCCACTCGCAAGGCGTGGGCTATTGCACAAGAAAATATGGGAATCAGACGGAATTCTAATTTTTTGGCCGTAAAACGCAAAACATCGACGAACAGTCATGGAGGGGAGCTAACTATGGTTTCTTAGGTCGTATTTCATGGCCCAAAATTTTTTAGGCGATCTAGGTCCAGGGGCCCCGAGCCCACTCGGAAGGCGTGGACGAAAGTATAAGAATCATGCGGAATTCTAGTTTTTGGCCATATAACGCATAACAACGAGGGAAGGTCATGGCAGGGCAGTGACTATGGTTTCTTAGGTCGTATTTGATGGCCCGAAAAACTTTTAGGCAATCTGGGTCCGGGGGAACCTGGTCCACTCGGAAGGCATATAGCATACGAAAATATGGGAATCCTACGAAATTCTAGTTCTTGGCCGAAAAATGCAAAACAACGAAGAGCGTTGACTATGGTTCATTACGACGTATTTGAAAGCTCGGAAAAAATTTAGGCGATACGGGTCCGGGGACCCGAGCCCACTCGCAAGGCGTGGGCTATAGCACACAAATATATGGGAATCAGGAGGAATTCTAGCTTTTTGGTTGTAAAACGAAAAAAACGTGGAACAGTCTTGGAGGGGCGATGGCTATGGTTCCTTAGGTCATATTTGATGGCACGGAAAAGTTTTAGGCGATCTGGGTCCGATGGCCCGGGCCCATTCGGAAGGCGTGGATGAAAGTATAGGAATCAGGCGGAATTCTAGTTTTTTGGCCATATAACGCATAAGAACGAGGGAAGGTCATGGCAGGGCAGTGACTATGGTTTCTTAGGTCGTATTTGATGGCCCGAAAAACTTTTAGGCAATCCGGGTCTGGGAGGACCGGGTCCACTCGGAAGGCATATATATAGCACACGAAAATATGGGAATCGTGCGAAATTCTAGTTTCTTGGCCATAAAACGCAAAACAACGAGGAGCATTGACTATAGTTCATTAGGACGTATTTGAAATCTCGGAAAAAATTTAGGCGATGCGGGTCCGGGGACCCGAGCCCACTAGCAAGGCGTATAGCACACAAAAATATGGGAATCGGGCAGAATTCTTATTTTTTGGCCGTAAAAAGCAAACCATCGAGCAACTGTCATGGAGGGGAGGTAACTATGGTTTCTTAGGTAGTATTTCATGGCCCGGAAAATTTTTAGGCGATCGGGGTCCGCGGTGCCTGGGACCACTAGTAAGGAGTGGGCTATAGCACACGAAAATATGGGAATCGGGCGGAATTCTAGTTTTTTGGCCGTAAAACGCAAATATACAAAGAACGGTCATGGTCAGGTGGTGAATATGGTTTCTTTGGTCATATTTTATGGCCTATTAAAATTTTAGGCGATTCGGAGTTGGAGGGGCCGGCCTAATCGGAAGGTGGCACATGAAAATATGGTAATCGGGCGGAATTCTAGATTTTGGCCGTAAAAGAAAAAAATGAGGAACGGTCATGGAAGGGCAGTGACTATGGTTCCTTAGCTTATAATTGATGACCCGTAAAAATATTAGGCTATCCAGGTCTGGGGGGTCCGGGCCCACTCGAATGGCGGGGGCTATAGCACACGAAAATATGGGAATCAGGCGGAATTATAGTTTTTCGGTCGTAAAACGCAAAAAATGAGGAAAGGTCATGGCGGGGTGGTGACTATGGTTCCTTAGGTCATATTCGATTGCCCAAAAAATAATAGGTGATCCGGGTCCGGGGGGATTTAGCCCACTCGGAGGCGTGGGCTATAGCACAAGAAAATTTGGGAATCGGGCGCGGGCGTAATTCTAGTTTTTTGGCCGTATAATGCAAACAATGAGGAAAGGTCATAGAGGGGAAGTAACAATGGTTCCTTATGTCATATGTGATGGCCCAAAATAATTTTACGCGATCCGAGTCCGGGGGGCCTGGCCCACTCGGAAGGAGTGGGCTATAGCACACAAAAATATGAGAATCGGGAGGAATTCTAGTTTTTTGGCCGTATAACGCAAACAATGAGGAAAGGTCATGGCAGGGCAGTGACTATGGTTTCTTAGGTCGTATTTGATGGCCCAAAAGTTTTGTAGGCTATTCCAGTCCGGGGGCGTGGCCCACTCGGAAGGCGTGAGCTATAGCTCACGAAAATATGGAAATCAAGCGGAATGCTAGTGTTTTGGCCGTAATATGCATAAAATGAGGAACGGTCATGGTGGGATGGTGAAAATGGTTCCTTAGGTCATATTTGATGGCATGGAAAAGTTTTAGGCGATTCGGGTCTGGGGGGCCGGACCCACTTGGAAGGCGTGAGCATAGCACACGTAAATATGGGAATCAGGCGGAATTCTAGCTTTTTGACTGAAAACGTAAAAACAAAACGTGGAACAGTCATGGGGCGGTGGTGACTATGGTTCCTTAGGTCATATTTGATGGCCCGAAAATGTTTTAGGCGATCTGAATCCGGGGGGCTCGGGCCCACTCGTAAGGCGTGGATGAAAATATGGGAATCGGGCGGAATTCTAGTTTTTTGTCCATATAATGCAAAATAATGAGAAAAGGTCATGGCAGGGTAGTGACTATGGTTCCTTATGTCGTATTTAATGGCCCAGAAAACTTTTAGGCTATCTGGGGTCGGGGGGACCGGGTCCACTCGGAAGGCGTGGGCTAATACGAAAATATGGGAACGTAAAATGCAAAAAACCGAGGAGCGGTCATGGCGGGGTGGTGACTATGGTTCCTTAGGTCATATTTGACGGCACGGAAAAATTTTAGGCGATCCGGGTCCAGAGGGCCCGGGACCATTCGGAAGGCGTGGACTATAGCACACGAAAATTATGAATCGGGCAGAATTCTAGTTTTCTGGCCGTAAAGCTCAAAAAAATGAGGAACGGTCATTATGGGGAAGTGAATATGGTTCCTTAGGTCGTATTTGATAGCCCGGAAAAATTTTAGGCGATCCGGGTCCGGGGACGTGGGCCCACTCGCAAGGTGTGCGCTATAGCACACGAAAATATGAGAATCGGGTGGAATTCTAGTTTTTTGGCCGAAAAATGCAAAACATCAAGGAACGGTCGTGGCGGGGCGGTAACAATGGTTTCTTAAGGCATGGGCTATAGCACACGAAAATATGAGAATCAGGCGAAATTCTAGATTTTGGGCCGTAAAACGCATATATACGAGAAACGGTCATGGCGGGGAGGTGACGATGGTTCCTTAGGTCGTATTTGATGGCCCAGAAAAAATTTTAAGCGATCGGGGTCACGAAGGGCTGGCCCACTCGGAAGGCGGCACACAAAAATATGGTAATCGGGCGGAATTCTAATATTTTGGCCGTAAAATGCAAAACAATGAGGAACCGTCATGGCAGGGCGGTGACTATGGTTCCTTAGGTCGTATTTGATGGCCCAAAAAACAATGTGGAATTCTAAATTTCCGGCCCTAAAATGCAAATAAACGAGGAAAGGTTATGGCGTGGTGGTGACTATGGTTCCTTAGTTCGTATTTGATGGCGCGGAAATATTTTAGGCGATCCGGGTCTAGAAGGGTCGTCCCACTCGGAAGGCGGCACAAGAAAATATGGTAATCGGGTGGAATTCTAGTTTTTTGGCCGCAAAAAGCAAAAACGAGGAATGGTCATGGCAGGGCGGTGAGTATGGTTCCTCATGTTATAATTGATGGCCCGGAAAATTTTTAGGCTATCCGGGTCCTGGAGGCCCGGTTCCACTCGAAAAACGTGGGATATAGCACACGAAAATATGGGAATTAGTCGAAATTCTAGTTTTTTAGCCGTAAAATGCAAAACACGAGGAAAGGTCATGGCGGGGGAGGTGACTATGGTTCCTTAGGTCGTATTCGATGTCCAGAAATTTTTTAGGTGATATACGAAAATATGGGAATCAGGCGAAATTCTAAGTTTTTGGCCCTAAAATGCAAATCTACGAGGAACGGTTATGGCGGGGCGGTAACTATGGTTCCTTAGGTCGTATTTGATGGGCCAAAAAATTATTAGGCGATCCGGGTCTAGAGGGTCCGGCCCACTCGGAAGGCGGCGCACGAAAATATGGTAATCAAGAGGAATTCTGGTTTTTGGCCGTAAAATGCAAAACAAATAGGGAACGGTCAGGAAAGGTGGTGACTATGGTTCCTTAGGTCATATTCGATGTCCCGGAAAATTTTAGGCGATACGGGTCCGGGGGCCCCCAGCCAACTCGGAAGGCGTGATAACACACGAAAATATGAGAATCGGGCTGAATTCTTGTTTTTTGGCTGTAAAATGCAAATATACAAGAAATGGTCATGGCAGGGCGGTGACTATGGTTTCTTAGGTCGTAATGGATGGCTCGGAAATTTTTTTGGTTATCCGGGTCCGGGCCCACCCAAAAGGCGTGGGCTTGCACATGAAAATATGGAAATCATGCGGAATTCTAGTTTTTCGGCCCTAAAATGCAAACAAATGAGGAAAGGTCATGGCGGGGTGGTGACTATGGTTCCTTTGGTCGTATTCGATATCCCGGAAAATTTTAGGCGATCCGGGTCCGTGGGGACCAAGCCCACTCGGAAGGCGTAGACTATAGCACACGAATATATGGGAATCGGGCGAAATTCTAGATTTTTAGCCGTATAACGCAAACGACGAGGAAACGTCATGGCAGGGAAGTGACTATGGTTCCTTAGGTCGTATTTGATGGCCCGAAAAAGTTTTAGGCAATCCGAGTCTGGGGGCCCTAGCCCACTCGGAAGGCGTGAGCACACAAACATATGGGAATCAGGCAGAATACTAGTGTTTTGGTCGTAAAATGCATAAAACGAGGAACGATCATGACAGGATGGTGAAAATGGTTCCTTAGGTAGTATTTGATGGCCTGGAAAAGTTTTAGTCGATCCGGGTCTGGGGGCCAGGCCTACTTGGATGGCGTGGGCTATAGCACACGAAAATTTGGGAATCAAACAGAATTCTAGCTTTTACAGCTGTTAAACGCAAAAAACATGGAACGATCATGGACGAGCGGTAACTATGGTTCCTTAAGTCATATTTGATGGCCCATAAAATTTTTAGGCGATCTAGGTCCGGGGGCCCCGGGCCCACTCGGAAGGCGTTGACGAAAATATCGGAATCTGGCAGAATTTTAGATTTTTGGCCATATAATGCAAAGCAGTGATGAAAGGTCATGGAAGGGTAGTGACTATGGTTCCTTAGGTCGTATTTGATGGCCGGGAAAACTTTTAGGCAATCCGGGTCCGGGGGGACCGGGTCCACTCGGAAGGCGTGGGCTAGCACACGAAAATATGGGAATCGTGCGAAATTCTAGTTTCTTGGCCGTAAAATGCAAACAACGAGGAGAGGTCATGGTGGGGCAGTGACTTTGGTTCCTTATGTCGTATTTGATGGCCCGAAATATTTTTAGGCGATCCGGGTTTGGGGTGCCGGGGACCACTCAGAAGGCGTGGGCTATAGCACATGAAAAATGGTTATCGGGCGGAATTCTAGTTTTGTGGCTGTAAAACACAAACAAATGAGGAGCGGTCATGGTGGGGCGGTAACTATGGTTTCTTAGGTCGTATTTCATGTCCTGGAAATTTTTTAGGCGATCGGGGTTTGTGGGGCCCGGGCCCACTCGGAAGGTGTGGGCTATAACACACGCAAATATGGGAATTAGGCGGAATTCAAGTTTTTTGGTCGAAACCGCAAAAAACGAGGAACGGTCATGGGAGGGCAGTGACTGTGGTTGATTAGGTCGTAATTGATGGCCCAGAAAAGTTTTATGCTATTCGGGTCCGGGGGGCCCGGGCCAACGCGAAAGGCGTGGGCAATAACACACGAAAATATAGGAATTAGGCGGAATGCTAGTTTTTGTCCGTAAAATGCATAAAATGAGGAACAATCATGGCGGGGTGGTGACAATGATTCCTTTGGTTGTATTTGATGGCCTGGAAAAGTTTTAGGCGATCCGGGTCTGGGGGCGGGCCTACATCGTAGGCGTGGGTGATAGCACAGCGAAACATGGGAATCAGGCGGAATTCTAGCTTTTTAGCTGTAAAACACAAACAAACGAGGAGCGGTCATGGCAGGGCAGTGACTATGGTTCCTTAAGTCATATTTGATAGCCTAGAAAAGTTTTAGGCGATCTCGGTCCGGCGGGCCCGGTCCTACTCGGAAGGCGTGGACGAAAATAGGGGAATCGGGCAGAATTTTAGTTTTTTATCGTAAAACGCAAAAATATGAGGAACGGTCATGGCGGGGTGGTGACTATGGTTCATTTGGTCGTATTTGATGTCCCGAAAAAATTTTAAGCGATCCGGTTCCGGGGGGACCGGTTCCACTCGGAAGGCGTGGGCCATATAGCACACGCAAATATGGGAATCGTGCAAAATTCTAGTTTCTTGGCCGTAAAACACAAAACAACGAGGAGCGGCCATGGCGGGGCGGTGACTATGGTTCCTTAGGACGTATTTGATGGCCTGGAAAATTTTTAGGCGATCAGGGTCCGGCGGCCCTGGCCCACTCGTAAGGCTTGGGCAATAGCACACGAAAATATGGGAATAAGGCGAAATTCTAGTTTTTTGGCCGTAAAATGCAAAACATCGAGGAACGGTCATGGAGGGGTGTGAACTATGGTTTCTTAGGTCATATTTCATGGCCCGGAAATATTTTAGGCGATCAGTGTCCGGGGTGCCTGGGCCCACTCGGAAGGCATTGGCTATAACACAAGAAAACATGGGAATCGAGCGGAATTCTAGTTTTACTTCCGTAAAACGCAAATATACGAGGAACGGTCATGGAGGGGCAGTGACAATGGTTCCTTACGCAGTATTTGATGGCCCGAAAAAATTTGAGGCGATCCGGGTCTGGAGGGGTCGGCCCACTCGGAAGGAGGCACACGAAAATATGGTAATCGGGAGGAATTCTAGTTTCTTTGGCCGTAAACCGCAAAAAAACGAGGAACGGTCATGGAAGGGCGGTGACTGTGGTTGATTAGGTCGTAATTGATGGCCCAGAAAAATTTTAGGCTATCCGAGTCCGGGGGGCCTAGCCCACTCGGAAGGTGTGGGCTATAGCACACAAAAATATGGGAATCAGGCAGACTGCTAGTGTTTTGGCCGTAAAATGCATAAAATGAGGAACGATCATGTCAGGGTGGTGAAAATGGTTCCTTAGGTAGTATTTGATGGCCTAGAAAAGTTTTAGGCGATCCGGGTCTGGGGGCCGAGCCTACTTGGATGGCGTTGTCTATAGCACACGAACATATGGGAATCAGGCGAAATTCTAGGTTTTACAGCTGTTAAACGCAAAAAACGTGGAACGGTTATGGCGGGGCGGTGACTAAGGTTCCTTAAGTCATATTTGATGGCCCGTAAAAGTTTTAGGCGATCTAGGTCCGGGGGGCCCGGGCCTACAGCGTTGACGAAAATATGGGAATTTGGTAGAATTCTAGGTTTTTGGCCATATAACGCAAAACAGTGAAGAAAGGTCATGGAAGGGTAGTGACTATTGTTCCTTAGGTCATATTTTATGGCCGGGAAAACGTTTAGGCAATCCGGGTCCGGGGGGACTGGGTCCAATCGGAAGGCGTGGGCTAGCACATGAAAATACGGGAATCGTGCGAAATTCTAGTTTCTTGGCCGTAAAACGCAAGCAAACGAGGAGCGGTCATGGTGGGGCGATGACTTTGGTACCTTATGTCGTATTTGATGGCCCAAAAAAGTTTTAGGCTATCCGGGGCCGGGGGGCGGGGACCACTCAGAAGGTGTGGGTTATAGCACACGAAAAATGGTAATTAGGTGGAATTCTAGTTTTGTGCCTGTAAAACGCAAAAAACGAGAAGAAGTCATGGTGGGGCGAAAAATATGAGAATCATGCGGAATGCTAGTTTTTGGCCGTAAAATGCATAAAACGAGTAACAATCATGGTGGGGTGGTGATAATGGTTCATTTGGTTGTATTTGATGGCCTAGAAAAGTTTTAGGTGATCCGGGTCTGGGGGTTGGGCCCACACGGAAGGCGTGGGCTATAGCACACGAAAATATGGGAATCGGGCGGAATTCAAGCTTTTTGGCCGTAAAATGCAAATAATTAGGAAAGGTCATTGCGGGGCGGTGACTATGGTTCCTTAGGTCATATTTGATAGCCGGGAAAAGCTTTAGGCGATCTGGGTCCGGCGACCCCGGACCAACTCGGAAGGCATGGACGAAAATATAGGAATCGGGCAGAATTTTTGTTTAATGGTCGTAAAACGCAAAACAAATGAGGAACGATCATGGAGGGGTTGTGACTATGGTTCATTAGGTCATATTTGATGGCCCGTAAAAATTTTAAGTGATCCGGTTCCGGGGGGACCGGTTCCACTCGGAAGGTGTGGGCTATAGCACACGAAAATATGGGAATCGTGCAAATTTCTAGTTTCTTGGCCGTAAAACGCAAAACAAGGAGGAGCGATAATGGCGGGGCGGTGACTATGGTTCCTTAGGACGTATTTGAAGGCTCGGAAAAAATTTAGGCGATCCGGGTATGGGGGCCCGGGCCCACTCGCAAGGCATGGGCAAAAGCACACGAAAATATGGGAATCATGCGGAATTCTAGTTTTTTGGCCGTAAAACGCAAAACATCGAGGAACGGTCATGGAGGGGAGGGAACTATGGTTTCTTATGTCATATTTCATGCCCCAGAAAACTTTTAGGCGATCAAGGTCCGGGGGGCCCGGGCCCACTCGGAAGGCGTTGGTTTTTGCACACAAAAACATGGGAATCTGGCGGAATTCTAGTTTTACTTCTGTAAAACGCAAATATACGAGGAACGGTCATGGCGGAGCGGTGACAATGGTTCCTTAGGCCGTATTTGATGGCCTGAAATTTTTTTAGGCGATCCGGGTCTAAAGGGGTCGGCCCACTCGGAAGGCGGCACACGAAAATATGGTAATCGGGCGGAATTCTAGTTTTTTTGGCCGTAAACTGCAAAAAAATGAGGAACGGTCATGTTAGGGCGGTGACTATGGTTCCTTAGGTCGTAATTGATGGCCTAGAAAATTTTAATCGATCCAGTTCCGGGGGGCCCAAGCCCACTCGGAAGGCATGGGCTATAGCACACGAAAAATGGGAATCAGGCGGAATTCTAGTGTTTTGGCTGTATAACGGAAACAACGAGGAAAGGTCATCGCGGGGTAGTGACTATGGTTCCTTAGGTCATATTTGATGGTCCAAAAAATATTTAGGCAATCTGAGTCGGGGGGCCTGGCCCACTAGGAAGGCGTGGGATATAGCACATGAAAATATGGGAATCAGGCGGAATGTTATTTTGTTTGCCTTAAAATGCATAAAACAAGGAACAATCATGGAGGGGTGGTGATAATGGTTCCTTAGGTCGTATGTGATGGCCTGGAAAAGTTCTAGGCGATCCGGGACTAGAAGGTCGGGCCTACTTGGAAGGTGTGGGCATAGCACACGAAAATATGGAAATCATGCAGAATTCTAGCTTTTTGGCTGTAAAACGCAAAAAAATGTGGAATGGTCATGGAAGGGCGGTGACTATGGTTCCTTAGGTCATATTTTATGGCTTGGAAAAGTTTAAGGCGATATGGGTCTAGGGGGCCCGGACCCACTCGGAAGTCGTGGACGAAAATATGGGAATCAGGCGGAATTCTCATTAAACAACAAGGAAAGGTCATCGCGGGGCAGTGAATATGATTTCTTAGGTCGTATTTGATGGCCCGTAAAACTTTTAGGCAATCCGGGTCAGAGGGACCGGGTCCACTAGGAAGGCATGGGCTATAGCACACAAAAATATTGGAATTAGGCGGAATTTTAGTTTTTTTTGCCGTAAAACGCAAATATACGAGGAACGGTCATGGCGGGGTAGTGACTATGGTTCCTTAGGTCGTATTTGAAGGCCCGGAAAATTTTTAGGCGATCCGGGTCTGGAGGGGCCGGCCCAATCGGAAGGCGGCACACGAAAATATGGTAATCGGGCGGAATTTTAGTGTTTTAGCCGTAAAACGCAAAACAATGAGGAACGGTCATGGAGGGGCGGTGACTATAGTTCCTTAGGTTGTATTTGAGTGCCAGAAATATTTTTAGGCGATCCGGGTCTATAGGGGCCGGACCAATCGGAAGGCGGCACACGAAAATATATTAATCAGGCGGAATACTAGTTTTTTGGCTGTAAAACGCAAAACAACGAGGAACGGTCATGGAGGGGCGGTGACTATGGTTCCTTAGGTCGTATTTGATGCCTCGGAAATGTTTTAGGCCATCCGGGTCAGGGGTCGGGTCCACATCATAGGTGTGGGCTATAGCACACAAAAAAATGAGAATCGGGCGGAATTCTAACTTTTTGGCTGTAAAACGCAAACAAACGGGGAGCGGTCATGGAGGGGCAGTGACTATGGTTCCTTAGGTCATATTTGATGGCCTGGAAAAGTTTTAGGCGATCGTGGTCCGGGGGGCCCTGGCCCACTCGGAAGGCGTGGGATATTGCACATGAAAATATGGGAATCGGGCGGAATTCAAGTTTTTTAGCCATTTCATGCCAAACAACAATGAAAGGTCATGGCTCGATAGTGACTATGGTTCCTTAGGTTGTATTTGATCGCCTGAAAAACTTTTAGGCTATCCGGGTCCTGGAGGACCAGGTCCACTCGGATGGCGTGGGCTATAGCAATCGAAAATATGGGAATCGTGCGAAATTCTAGTTTCTTGGCCTTAAAACCCAACAAAACAAGGAGTGGTCATGGCGGGGCGGTGACTTTGGTTGCTTAGGTTGTATTTGATGGCCCAGAAAAATTTTTGGCGATCTGGGGACCACTCGGAAGGCGTGGGCTATAGCACACGAAAAATGAAAATTGGGCAGAATTCTAGTTTTGTGGCCGTAAAATGCAAATATACGTGGAACGGTCATGGTGAGGCAGTGACTATGGTTCCTTAGGCCGTATTTGATGGCCAGAAAATTTTTAGGCGATCCGGTCCTGGAGGGGCCGGCCCACTCGAAAGGCGGCACACGAAAATATGGTTATGGGGAGGAAATCTAGTTTTTGGCCGTAAAACGGAAAAAAAGGAGGAACGGTCATGTTAGGGCGGTGACTATGGTTCCTTAGGTCGTAATTGATGGCCTAGAAAATTTTAATCTATCCGGTTCCGGGGGGCCCAAGCCCACTCGGAAGGCGTGGGCTATAGCACACGAAAAATGGGAATCAGGCGGAATTCTAGTGTTTTGGCTGTATAACGGAAACAACGAGGAAAGGTCATCGCAGGGTAGTAACTATGGTTCCTTAGGTCATATTTGATGGTCCAAAAAATATTTAGGCAATCTGAGTCCGGGGGGCCTGGCCCACTAGGAAGGCGTGGGATATAGCACACGAAAATATGGGAATCAGGCGGAATGTTATTTTGTTTGCCTTAAAATGCATAAAACGAGGAACGATAATGGAGGGGTGGTGATAATGGTTCTTTAGGTCGTATGTGATGGCCTGGAAAAGTTCTAGGCGGTCCGGGACTAGAAGGTCGGGCCTACTTGGAAGGTGTGGTCATAGCACACGAAAATATGGAAATCAGGCGGAATTCTAGCTTTTTGGCTGTAAAAATCAAATAAATGTGGAACGGTCATGGCAGGGCGGTGACTATGGTTCCTTAGGTCATATTTTATGGCTCGGAAAAGTTTAAGGCGATATGGGTCTAGGGGGCCCGGACCCACTCGGAAGTCGTGGACGAAAATATGGGAATGAGGCGGAATTCTCATTAAACAACAAGGAAAGGTCATCGCGGGGCCGTGAATATGGTTTCTTAGGTCGTATTTGATGGCCCGTAAAAGTTTTAGGCAATCCGGGTTAGAGGGACCGGTCCACTCGGAAGGCATGGGCTATAGCACACAAAAATATTTGAATTAGGCGGAATTTTAGTTTGTTTTGCCGTAAAACGCAAATATACGAGGAACGGTCATGGCGGGGCAGTGACTATGGTTCCTTAGGTCATATTTGAAGGCCCAAAAAAAATTTAGGCGATCCGAGTCTGGAGGGGCCGGCCCAATCGGAAGGCGGCACACGAAAATATGGTAATCGGGCGGAATTCTAGTGTTTTGGCCGTAAAACGCAAAACAATGAGGAACGGTCATGGAGGGGCGGTGACTATAGTTCCTTAGGTCGTATTTGAGTGCCAAAATTTTTTTTAGGCGATCTGGGTTTATAGGGGCCGGACCAATCGGATGGCGGCACACGAAAATATATTAATCCGGCGGAATACTAGTTTTTTGGCTGTAAAACGCAAAACAACGAGGAACGGTCATGGAGGGGCGGTGACTATGGTTCCTTAGGTCGTATTTGATGCCTCGGAAATGTTTTAGGCAATCCGGGCCAGGGGTCGGGTCCACATCATAGGCGTGGGCTATAGCACACGAAAAAAATGAGAATGGGGCGGAATTCTAACTTTTTGGCTGTAAAACGCAAACAAACGAGGAGAGGTCATGGAGGGGCAGTGACTATGGTTCCTTAGGTCATATTTGATGGCCTGGAAAAGTTTTAGGCGATCATGGTCCGGGGGGCCCTGGCCCACTCGGAAGGCGTGGGATATTGCACACGAAAATATGGGAATCGGGCGGAATTCAAGTTTTTTAGCCATTTAATGCCAAACAACAATGAAAGGTCATGGCTCGGCGGTGACTATGGTTCCTTAGGTTGTATTTGAACGCCTGAAAAACTTTTAGGCAATCCGGGTCCTGGGGGACCAGGTCCACTCGGAAGGCGTGGGCTATAGCAATCGAAAATATGGGAATCGTGCGAAATTCTAGTTTCTTGGCCTTAAAACCCAACAAAACAAGGAGTGGTCATGGCGGGGCGGTGACTTTGGTTGCTTAGGTTGTATTTGATGGCCCGGAAAAAAAAAGGCGATCCGGGGACCACTCGGAAGGCGTGGGCTATAGCACACGAAAAATGGGAATTGGGCAGAATTCTAGTTTTGTGGCCGTAAAATGCAAATATACGAGGAACGGTCATGGTGAGGCAGTCACTATGGTTCCTTAGGCTGTATTTGATGGCCAGAAATCTTTTTAGGCGATCCGGGTCTAAAGGGGTCAGCCCACTCGGAAGGCGGCACACGAAAATATGGTAATCGGGCGGAATTCTAGTTTTTTTGGCCGTAAACTGCAAAAAACCGAGGAACGGTCATGTTAGGGCGGTGACTATGGTTCCTTAGGTCGTAATTGATGGCCCAGAAAATTTTAATCTATCCGGTTCCGGGGTGCCCAAGCCCACTCGGAAGGCGTGGGCTATAGCACACGAAAAATGGGAATCAGGCGGAATTCTAGTGTTTTGGCTGTATAACGGAAACAACGAGGAAAGATCATCGCGGGGTAGTGACTATGGTTTCTTACGTCATATTTGATGGTCCAAAAAATATTTAGGCAATCTGAGTCCGGGGGGCCTGGCCCACTAGGAAGGCGTGGGATATAGCACACGAAAATATGGGAATCAGGCGGAATGTTATTTTGTTTGCCTTAAAATGCATAAAACGAGGAACGATCATGGAGGGGTGGTGATAATGGTTCCTTAGGTGGTATGTGATGGCCTGGAAAAGTTCTAGGCGATCCGGGACTGGAAGGTCGGGCCTACTTGGAAGGTGTGGGCATAGCACACGAAAATATGGAAATCAGGCAGAATTCTAGCTTTTTGGCTGTAAAACGCAAAAAAATGTGGAACGGTCATGGCAGGGCGGTGACTATGGTTCCTTAGGTCATATTTTATGGCTCGGAAAAGTTTAAGGCGATATGGGTCTAGGGGGCCCGGACCCACTCGGAAGTCGTGGACGAAAATATGGGAATCAGGCGGAATTCTCATTAAACAACAAGGAAAGGTCATCGCGGGGCAGTGAATATGGTTTCTTAGGTCGTATTTGATGGCCCGTAAAACTTTTAGGCAATCCGGGTCAGAGGGACCGGGTCCATTCGGAAGGCATGGCTATAGCACACAAAAATATTGGAATTAGGTAGAATTTTAGTTTTTTTTGCCGTAAAACGCAAATATACGAGGAACGGTAATGGCAGGGCAGTGACTATGGTTTCTTAGGTCGTATTTGAAAGCCCAGAAAATTTTTAGGCGATCCGGGTCTGGAGGGCCCGGCCCAATCGGAAGGCGGCACACGAAAATATGGTAATCGGGCGGAATTCTAGTGTTTTGGCCGTAAAACGCAAAACAATGAGGAACGGTCATGGAGGGGCGGTGACTATAGTTCCTTAGGTCGTATATGAGTGCCAAAATTTTTTTTAGGCGATCTGGGTCTATAGGGGCCGGACCAATCGGATGGCGGCACACGAAAATATATTAATCAGGCGGAATACTAGTTGTTTGGCTGTAAAATACAAAACAACGAGGAACGGTCATGGATGGGCGGTGACTATGGTTCCTTAGATCGTATTTGATGCCTCAAAAATGTTTTAGGCAATCCGGGTCAGGGGTCGGGTCCACATCATAGGCGTGGGCTATAGCACACGAAAAAAATGAGAATCGGGCGGAATTCTAACTTTTTGGCTGTAAAACGCAAACAAACGAGGAGCGGTCATGGAGGGGCAGTGACTATGGTTCCTTAGGTCATATTTGATGGCCTGGAAAAGTTTTAGGCGATCATGGTCCGGGGGGCCCTGGCCCACTCGGAAGGCGTGGGATATTGCACACGAAAATATGGGAATCGGGCGGAATTCAAGTTTTTTAGCCATTTAATGCCAAACAACAATGAAATGTCATGGCTCGGCGGTGACTATGGTTCCTTAGGTTGTATTTGATCACCTGAAAAACTTTTAGGCAATCCGGGTCCTAGAGGACCAGGTCCACTCGGATGGCGTGGGCTATAGCAATGGAAAATATGGGAATCGTGCGAAATTCTAGTTTCTTGGCCGTAAAACCCAACAAAACAAGGAGTGGTCATGGCGGGGAGGTGATTTTGTTGCTTAGGTTGTATTTGATGGCCCGGAAAAATATTTGGCGATCCGGGGACCACTCGGAAGGCGTGGGCTATAGCACACGAAAAATGGGAATTGGGCAGAATTCTAGTTTTGTGGCCGTAAAATGCAAATATACGAGGAACGGTCACGGTGAGGCAGTGACTATGGTTCCTTAGGCCGTATTTGATGGCCAGAAAATTTTTAGGCGATCCGGTACTGGAGGGGCCGGCCCACTCGAAAGGCGGCATATGAAAATATGGTAATGGGGAGGAAATTTAGTTTTTTGGCCGTAAAACGTAAAAAAAGGAGGAACGGTCATGTTAGGGCGGTGACTATGGTTCCTTCGTAATTGATGGCCCAGAAAATTTTAATCTATCCGGTTCCGGGGGGCCCAAGCCCACTCGGAAGGCGTGGGCTATGGCACACGAAAAATGGGAATCAGGCGGAATTCTAGTTGTGGTCGTAAAATGCAAAACAACGAGGAACAGTCATTATGAGGAGGTGACTATGGTTCCTTAGGTCGTATTTGATGGCCCGAAAAAAGTTTAGGCGATCCGGATCTTGGGACCCCGGCCCACTCGCAAGGCACGGGCTATAGCACACGAAAATATGGGAATTAGGTGGAATTCTAGTTTTTTGGCCGTAAAACGCAAATATACGAGGAACGGTCATGGAGGGGCAGTGACTATGGTTCCTTAGGATGTATTGTATGGCCGGAAATTTTTTAGGCGATCCGGGTCTGGAAGTGTCGGCCCAATCGGAAGGCGGCACACGAAAATATGGTAATGGGGCGCAATTCTAGTATTTTGGCCGTAAAACGCAAAACAATGAGGAACGGTCATGGCAGAGAGGTGACTATGGTTCCTTAGGTCGTATTTGATGCCTGGAAAAGTTTTAGGCAATCCGGGTAAGGGGGGCCTGGGACCTCTCAGAAGGCGTGGGCTATAACTCACGAAAAAATGGGAACCAGTAGGAATTCTTGTTTTGTGGCCGTAAAATACAAAAACATGAGGAACAGTCATTACGGGGAAATAGCACACAAAAATATGGGAATCGGGCGGAAATTTAGTTTTTTGGCCGTAAAACGAAAAAAAATGAGGAACGGTCATGGCGGGGCGGTGACTATGGTTCCTTAGGTCGTATTTGATGGCCCAGAAAAATTTTAGGCGATCCGGGTCCGGAGGGCCTGGGACCACTCGGAAGGCGTGGGCTATATAGCACACGCAAAAAATGGGAATCGGGCGAAATTTTAGTTTTGTGGCCGTAAAACGCAAAAGAACGAGGAACGGTCATTACGGGGAGGTGACTATGGTTCCTTAGGTCGTATTTGATGGCCCGAAAAAAATTTAGGCGATCCGGGTCCAGGGGCCCGGCCCACTCGCAAGGCGTGGGCTATAACACTAAAATATATGGGAATCGGGCAGAATTCTAGCTTTTTGGCCATAAAACGCAAAACAACGAGGAACGGTCATGGCAGGGAGGTAACTATTGTTTCTTAGGTCATATTTCGTGGTACAGAAAAGTTTTAGGTAATCGGGGTCCGGGGGGCCCGGGCCAACTCGGAAGGCGTGGGATATAACACACGAAAATATGTGAATCAGGCGGATTTCTAGTTTTTTGGACGTAAAATGGAAAACAACGAGGAACGGTCTTGGCGGGGCGGTGACTATGATTTCTTAGGTCATATTTCAGGGCATATAAAAATGTTAGCAAATCGGGGTCCGGGGGTCCCAGGCCAACTCGGAAGGCGTGGGCTATAGCACACGAAAAATGGGAATCAGGAGGAATTCTAGTATTGTGGCCGTAAAATGCCAAACAACGAGGAACGGTCATTACGAGGAGGTGATATGGTTCCTTAGGTCGTATTTGATGGCCCGGAAAAATTTTAGGCGATCCGGTTCTGGGGACATGGGCCCACTCGCAAGGCATGGGCTATAGCACACGAAAATATTGGAATCAGGCGAAATTCTAGTTTTTTGGCCGTTAAACGCAAATATACGAGGAACGGTCATGGCGGGGCAGTGACTATGGTTCCTTAGTTCATATTTGATGGCCCAGAAAAATTTAGGCGATCCGGGTCCAGGAGCCCGGCCCACTCGCAAGGCGTGGGCTATGGCACTCGAAAATATGGGAATCGTGCGAAATTCTAGTTTTTTGGCCGTAAAACGCAAAACAATGAGGAACGGTCATGCAGGGGCGGTAACTATTGTTTCTTAGGTCATTCAGGGACCTGGGGGCCCGGGCCAACTTGGAAGGCGTGGGATATAGCACACGAAAATATGGGAATCCGGCGGAATTCTAGTTTTTCGCCCGTAAAACGGAAAACAAGGAGGAACGGTCATGGTGGGGCGGTGACTATGATTTCTTAGGTGGTATTTCATGGCACAGAAAATTTTTAGGCAATCCTGGTCCGGGGGGCCGGGGCCAACTCGAAAGGCGTGGGCTATATAGCACATGAAAAATGGGAATCGGGCGGAATTCTAGTTTTGTGGCCGTAAAACGCAAAACAACGAGGAACGGTCATTACGGGAAGGTAAGTATGGTTCCTTAGGTCGTATTTGATGGACCAAAAATATTTTAGGCGATCCGGGTCTGAAGGTGTCGGCCCAATCGGAAGGCGGCACACGAAAATATGGTAATCGGGCGAAATTCTAGTTTTTTGGCCGTAAAACTTAAAACATCCAGGAACGGTCATCGCGGGGCGGTAACTATGGTTTTTAGGTCGAATTTCATGCCCCGAAAATTTTTTAGGCAGTCGGGGCCCGGGCCCACTCGGAAGGCGTGGGCTATAGCACTCAAAAATATGGGAATCGGGTGGAATTCTAGTTTATAGGCCGTAAAACGCAAAACATCGAGGAACGGTCATGGCGGGGCGGTAACTATGGTTTCTTAGATCGTATTTCATGGCCTGAAAATTTTTTAAGCGATCGAGGTTCGGGGGCCCGGGCACACTCGGAAGGCATCGGCTATAGCACACGAAAACATGGGAATCGGGCGAAATTCTAGTTTTTGGCCGTAAAACACAAATATATGAGGAACGGTCATGGCGGGGCTGTGACTATGGTTCCTTTTTGTCCGTATTTGATGGCCCAAAAAATTTTTAGGCGATCTGGGTTTCGAGGGGCCGGCCCAATCGGAAGGCGACACACGAAAATATGGTAATCGGGCGGAATTCTAGTTTTTTGGCCGTAAAACTTAAAACATCCAGGAACGGTTATCGCGGGGCGGTAACTATGGTTTTTAGGTCGAATTTCATGGCCCGAAATTGTTTTAGGCAGTCGAGGCCCGGGCCCACTCGGAAGGCGTGGGCTATAGCACTCAAATATATGGGAATCGGGTGGAATTCTAGTTTATAGGCCGTAAAACACAAAACATCGAGGAACGGTGATGGCGGGGCGGTAACTATGGTTTCTTAGATCGTATTTCATGGCTTGAAAAATTTTTAAGCGATCGGGGTTCGGGGAACCGGGCACACTCGGAAGGCGTCGGCTATAGCACACGAAAATATGGGAATCGGGCGAAATTCTAGTTTTTGGCCATAAAACACAAATATATGAGGAACGGTCATGGCGGGGCGGTCACTATGGTTCCTTTTTGTCCGTATTTGATGGCCCAGAAAATTTTTAGGCGATCTGGATTTCGAGGGGCCGGCCCACTCGGAAGGCGGCACACGAAAATATGGTAATCGGGCGGAATTTAAGTTTTTTGGCCGTAAAATGCAAAAACAAAAAGAGGAACGGTCATGGAAGGGCGGTGACTATGCTTCCTAGGGTAATAACTGATAGCCCGGAAATATTTTAGGCTATCCGGGTCCAATGGGCCCGGGCCCACTCGAAAGGTGTGGGCTAGAGAACACGAAAATATGGGAATTTGGCTGAATTATAGTTTTTCGGTCGTAAAACCCAAAACAACGAGGAAAGGTCATGGATGGGTGGTGACTATAGTTCCTTAGGTCGTATTCGATGGCCCAAAAAATTTTAGGCGATCCGATTCCGGTGGGCCCAAGTCCACTCGGAAGGCGTGGGCTATAGCACACGAAAATATAGGAATCGGGCGAAATTCTAGTGTTTAGGCCGTATAACTCAAACAACAAGGAAAGGTCATGGCAGAGCAGTGACTATGGTTTCTTAAGTCGTATTAGATGGTCCGAAAAAATTTTAGGTGATCCGAGTTCGGGGGGCCTGGACCCACTCGGAAGGCGTGGACGAAAATTTGGGAATCGGGCAGAATTCTAGGTCTTTTTCCATTTAATGCAAAACAACGAGGAAAGGTCGTGGCGGGGAAGTGACTATGGTTCCTTAGGTCGTATTTTATGGCCAGGAAAATTTTTAGGCGATCTAGGTCTGGAGGGGTCGGCCCAATCGAAGGCGGCACACGAAAATATGGTAATCGAGCGGAATTCTAGTGTTTTGGCTGTAAAACGCAAAAACATGAGGAACGGTCATGGAAGGGCGGTGACTATAATTCCTTAGGTTGTAATTGATGGCTCGGAAAATTTTTAGGCTATCTGGGTCCGCGGGGTCTGGGCCCACTCGAAAGGCGTGGGCTATAGCACATGAAAATATAGGAATCACGCAAAATTCTAGTTTTGTGGCCGTAAAATGCAAAACATGAGGAACGGTCATTACGGGGCGATGACTATGGTTCCTTAGGTCGTATTTGAAGGTCCGGAAAAACTTTAGGCGATCCAGGTCCGGGGGCCCGGGCCCACTCGCAAGGCGTGGGCTATAGCACACGAAAATATTGGAATCAGGCGGAATTTTAGTTTTTTTGGCCGTAAAATGCAAAACAACGAGGGACGGTCATGGCGAGGCGGTAACTATGGTTTCTTAGGTTGTATTTCATGGCACGAAATTTTTTTAGGCAATCGGGGTCCGGGAGGCGCGGGCCCACTCGGAAGGAGTGGGATATAGCACACAAAAATATGGGAATCGGGAGAATTTTAGTTTTTTGGCCGTAAACGAAAAAAATGAGGAATGGTCATGGCGGGGTGGTGACTATGGTTCCTTAGGTGGTATTTGATGGCCCAGAAAACTTTTAGGCGATCCGGGTCTGGGGGGCCTGGGACCACTCGGAAGGCGTGGGCTATATAGCACACGAAAAATGGGAATCGGGCGGAATTTTAGTTTTATGGCCGTAAAACGCAAAAGAACGAGGAACGATCATAACGGGGTGGTGACTATGGTTCCTTAGGTCGTATTTGATGGCCCGAAAAAAATTTAGGCGATCCGGGTCCAGGGGTCCGGCCCACTCGCAAGGCGTGGGCTATAACACTCAAAAATATGGGAATTGGGCGGAATTCTAGATTTTTGGCCATAAAACGCAAAACAACAAGGAACGGTCATGGAGGGGCGGTAACTATTATTTCTTAGGTCATATTTCGTGGCACAGAAAATTTTTAGGCAATCGTGGTCCGGGGGGCCCGGGCCAACTCAGAAGGCATGGGATATAACACACGGAAATATGTGAATCACGCAGAATTCTAGTTTTTTTGCCGTAAAACGGAAAACAACGAGGAACGGTCTTGGCAGGGCGGAGACTATGGTTTCTTAGGTCGTATTTCATGGCATAGAAAATTTTTAGGCAATCGGGATCCGGGCGACGTGGGCCAACTCGGAAGGCATGGGCTAGCACACGAAAAATGGGAATCGGGCGGAATTCTAGTTTTGTGGACGTAAAACGCAAAACAATGAGGAACAGTCATTACGGGGAGCTAACTATGGTTCCATAGATCGTATTCGATGGCCTAGAAAATTTTAGGCGATCTGGTTCCGGTGGGCCCAAGTCCACTCGGAAGGCGTGGGCTATAGCACACGAAAATATGGGAATCGGACGGAATTAGAGTATTTTTGCCGTATAACGAAAACAACGAGGAAAGGTCATGGCATGGCAGTGACTATGGTTCCTTAGGTCGTATTTGATGGTCCGAAAAAAATTTAGGCGATCCGAGTCTGTGGGGCCTGGACCCACTCGGAAGACGTGGACGAAAATTTGGGAATCGGGCGGAATTCTAGTTCTTTTGAAATATAATGCAAAACAACGAGGAAAAGTCATGGCGGGGTAGTGACTATGGTTCCTTAGGTGGTATTTAATGGCCCGAAAAACTTTTAGGCAATCCGGGTCCGGGGGATCGGGTCCAATCGAAAGGCGTGGGCTATAACACACAAAATATGGGAATCAGGAGGAATTCTTCTTTTTTGGCCGTAAAATGCAAATATACGAGGAACGGTCATGGCGGAGAAGTGACTATGGTTCCTTAGGTCGTATTTTATGGCTCAGAAAATTTTTAGGCGATCTGCGTCTGGAGGTGTCGGCCCAATTGGAAGGCGACACACGAAAATATGGTAATCGGGTGAAATTCTAGTGTTTTGGCTGTAAAACGCAAAACATATAAGGAACAGTCATGGCAGGGCAGTGACTATGGTTTCTTAGGTCGTAATTGATGGCCCGGAAAAAGTTTAGGCTATCCGAGTCCGGGTGGAACGGGCCCACTCGAAAGGCGTGGGCTATAACACACGAAAATATGGGAATGAGGCGGAATTCTTATTTTTTGGCCGTAAAATGCAAAACAATGAGGAACGGTCATGGAGGGGCGGTAACTATGGTTTCTTAGGTCGTATTTCATGGCACGAATTTTTTTTAGCTAATCGAGGTCTGGGAGGCCCGGGCCCACCCGGAAGGCGTAGGATATAGCACACGAAAATATGGAAATCGGGTGGAATTTTAGTTTTTTGGCCGTAAAACGGAAAACATCGAGGAACGGTCATGGCGGGGCGGTGACTATGGTTCTTTAGGTCGTATTTGATGTCCCGGAAAATCTTTGGGCGATTCGGGTCCGGGGGGCCTGGGACCACTCGGAAGGCGTGGGCTCTAGGACTCGAAAATATGGGAATCGGGCAGAATTCTAGTTGTTTTACAGTAAAATACAAAACAACAAGGAACGGTCATGGCAGAGCGGTAACCATTGTTTCTTATGTCGTATTTTATATCACATATATTTTTTAGGCAATCTAGGTCCGGGGGGCCCAGACCAACTCGGAAGGCGTGGGATATAACACATGAAAATATGAGAATCAGGTGGAATTCTATTTTTTCGGCCATAAAATGGAAAACAACAAGGAACGGTCATGGCGGGGCGGTGACTATGGTTTCTTAGGTCGTATTTCATGGCACAAAAACATTTTAGGCAATCGTGGTCCGGGGCCCCGAGCCAACTCGGAAGGCGTGGGCTATAGCACACGAAAAATGGGAATCGAGCGGAATTCTAGTTTTGTGGCCGTAAAACACAAAACAACGAGGAACGGTCATTATGGGGAGGTGACTATGGTTCCTTAGGTCGTATTTGATGGCCCAGAAATTTTTTTATGCGATCCGGGTCCGGGGACCCGGGCCCACTCGCAAGGCATGGGCTATAACATACAAAAATATGGGAATCGGGCAGAATTCTAGTTTTTTAGCCGTAAAACTTAAAACATTGATGAACGGTCATCGCGGGGCGGTAACTATGGTCTTTAGGTCAAATTTAATGGCTCGGAAAATTTTTAGGCAGTCGGGGTCCGGGGGGCCCGGACCCACTCGGAAAGCGTCGACTATACCATACGAAAATATGGGAATCGGGAGGAATTCTAGTTTTGTGGCCGTAAAACGCAAAAAATGAAGAACGGTCATTTCGGGGCGACGACTATGGTTCCTTAGGTCATATTTGATGGCCCGGTAAAAATTTAACCGATCCGGGTCTGGGGGCCTGGGCCCACTCGCAAGGCGTGGGCTACAACACACAAAAATATAGGAATTAGGCGGAATTCTAGCATTTTGGCCGTAAAACGCAAAACATTGAGGAACGGTCATGGCGGGGCGATAACTATGGTTTCTTAGGTCGTATTTCATGGCACGAAATTCTTTTAGGAAATCGAGGTCTGGGGGGCCCGGTCCCACTCGGAAGGCGTGGGAGCACCCGAAAATATGGGTATCGGGCAAAATTCAAGCTTTTTGGCCGTAAAACGAAAAGTAACGAGAGACGGTCATAGTGGGGCGGTGACTATGGTTCCTTAGATCGTATTTGATTGCCCGGATAAATTTTAGGCGATCCGGGTCCGGGGGCCTGGTACCACTCGGAAGGCGTGGGCTATAACACACGAAAAATGGGAATCGGGTGAATATTTAGTTTTGTGGCCGTAAAACGCAAAAGAACGAGGAACGGTCATTAGGGGGAGGTGACTATGGTTCCTTAGGTCATATTTGATGGTCATAAAAAAATTTAGGCGATACGAGTCCGGGGGCTCGGCCTAATCGCATTGCGTTGGCTATAGCGCTCGAAAATATGGAAATCAGGCGAAATTCTAGTTTTTTGGCCGTAAAATGCAAAACAACGAGGAACGTTCATGGCGGGGCGGTAACTATTGTTTCTTAGGTCTTATTTCATGGCACAGACAATTTTTAGGCAATCAGGGTCCGTGGGGCCCGGGCCAACTCGGAAGGCGTGGGATATAGCACACGAAAAAATGGGAATCGAGTGTAATTCTAGTTTTTTCGCCGTAAAACGGAAAACAACGAGGAAAGGTCATGGCGGGGCGGTGACTATGGTTTCTTAGGTCGTATTTCATGGCACAGAAAAGTATTAGGCAATCGGGGTGCGGGGGGGTCCAACTCGGAAGGCGTGGGCTATAGCACACAAAAAATGGGATACGGGTCATATTTGATGGCCCGAACAATTGTGGCCGTAAAACGCAAAACAACGAGGAACGGTCATTATGGGGAGGTGACTATGGTTCCTTAGGTCATATTTGATGGCCCGAAAATTTGTTAGGCGATCCGGGTCCGGGGAACCAGTTCCACTCGCAAGGCATGGGTTATGGCACACGAAAATATGGGAATCAGGCAGAATTCTAGTTTCTTGGCCGTAAAACTTAAAACATCGATCAATGGTCATCGCGGGGCGGTGACTATGGTTTTTTAGATCGAATTGCATGGCTCAAATATTTTTTAGGCAGTCGGGGTTTGGGGGCCCGAGCCCACTTGGAAGGCGTGGGCTAGCACACGAAAATATGGAAATCGGGTAGAATTCTAGTTTTTGGCCGTAAAACGCAAAACATCGAGGAACGGTCATGGAGGGGCGATAAGTATGGTTTCTTAGGTCGTATTTCATAGCCAGGAAACATTTTAGGCGATCGGGGTCCGGGGGGCCCGGGCCCACTCGGAAGGCGTCGGCTATAGTACACAAAAACATGGGAATCGGCCCGTAAAATGAAAATATACGAGGAATAGTCGTGGCGGGATGGTGACTATGGTTTCTTAAGTTGTATTTGATGGCCCGAAAAACTTATAGGTGGTCTGGGTCTGGAGGGGCCGGCCTACTCGGAAGGCGGCACACGAAAATATGGTAATCGGGAGGAATTCTAGTTTTTTAGCTGTAAAACGCAAATAAAGAGGAACAATCATGGCAGGGAGGTGACTATGGTTCCTTGGATCGTAATTGATAGCCCGGAAAATTTTAGGCTATCCGGGTCCGGGAAGCCCGGGCCCATTCGAAAGGCGTGGGCTATAGCACACGAAAATATGGGAATCAGGCGGAATTATAGTTTTTCGGCCGTAAAACGCAAAACAACGTGGAAAGGTCATGCCAGGGTGGTGACTATGGTTCCTTAGGTCATATTCAATGGCCCGAAAAATATTAGGCGATCCGGTTCCGGGGGGACCTAGTCCACTCGGAAGGCGTGGGCTATAGCACACGCAAATATGAGAATCGTGCGGAATTCTAGTGATTTGGCCGTATAACGCAAACAATGAGGAAAGGTCATGGGGGGGAAGTGACTAAAGTTCCTTAGGTCGTATTTGATGGTCCAAAATATTTTTATGCGATTCGAGTCCAGGGGGCCTGGCCCACTCGGAAGGAGTGGGCTATAGCACACAAAAATATGGGAATGAGGTGGAATGCTATTTTTTTGCCTTAAAATGCATAAAACGAGGAACGACCATGGCGGGGTGGTGACAATGGTTCATTAGGTCGTATCTGATGGCCTGAAAAAGTTTCAGGCGATCTGGGTCTAGGGGGTCGGGCCCACTTGGAAGGTGTGGGCATAACACACGAAAATATGGGAATAAGGAGGAATTCTAGCTTTTTGGCTGTAAAACGAAAATAAAATGTGGAACGGTCATGGAGAGGCGGTGACTATGATTCCTTAGGACATGTTTGATTGCCCGAAAACGGTTTAGGCGATATGGGTCCGGGGGGCCCGGACCCACTCGGAAGGCGTGGACAAAATTATTTGAATCACGCGGAATTATAATTCTTTTGCCATATAATGCAAAACAACGAGGAAAGGTCATGGTGGGGTAGTGACTATGGTTCCTTAGGTTGTATTTGATGACCCCAAAAACTTTTAGGCAATCCGGGTTCGGGGGACCGGGTCCACTCGGAAGGAGTGGGCTATTGCACACACAAATATGGGAATCGGGCAGAATTCTAGTTTTTTCAGTAAAACGCAAATATACGAGGAACGGTCATGGCGGACAGTGACTATGGTTCCTTATTTCGTATTTGATGGTCGAAAATATTTTTAGGAGATCCGGGTCTGGAAGGGCTGGCCCAATCATAAGGCGGCACACGAAAATATGGTAATCGGGCAAAATTCAAGTGTTTTGGCTGTAAACGGAAAGAAACTAGGAACGGTCATGGCGGGGTGTTGACTATAGTTCCTTAGGTCGTATTCGATGGCCTGGAAAATTTTAGGCGATGCGGTTCCGGGGAGCCCAAGTCCACTCGGAAGGCGTGGGCTATAATAGCACACAAAAATATGAGAATCGGCCGGAATTCTAGTGTTTGGCCGTATAATGCAAACAACGAGGAAAGGACATGGCAGAGCAGTGACTATGGTTCCTTAGTTCATATTTGATGGTCCGAAAAAATTTTATGCGTTCCGAGTGCGGGGGGCCTGGCCCACTCAGAAGGCGTGGGCTATAGCACACGAAAATATGGGAATCAGGTAGAATGCTAGTTTGTTTGCCTTAAAATGCATAAAACAAGGAACGATCATGGCGGGATGGTAACAATGGTTCCTTAGGTCGTATTTGATGGCCTGGAAAAGTTTTGGGTGATCCGAGTCTGGGGGTCGGTCCCACTTGGAAGGTGTGGGCATTGCACACGAAAATATGGTTCCTTAGATCGTATTTGATGACCCGTAAAAGTTTTAGGCCCGGACCCACTCGGAAGGCGTGGACGAAAATATGGGAATGAGGCAAAATTCAAGTTCTTTTACCATATAATGCAAAACAACGAGGAAAGGTCATGGCGGGGCAGTGACTGTGGTTCCTTAGGTCGTATTTGATGGCGCGGAAAACTTTTAGGTAATCCGGGTCTGGGGGACTGGGTCCACTCGGAAGGAACTCTACGAGGAACGGTCATGGAGGGCAGTGACTATGGTTCCTTAGGTTGTATTTGATGGCCCCGAAAAATTTTAGGCGATCCGGGTCTGGAAGGGCCGGCCCAATCGGAAGGTGGCACACGAAAATATGGTAATCAGGCGGAATTCTAGTGTTTTGGCCGTAAAACGCAAAGTAACAAGGAACAGTCATGGCGGGGCAGTGACTATGGTTCCTTAGGTATTATTTAATGGCCTAGAAAATTTTTGGGCGATTCGGGTCCGGGGGGCCTGGGACCACTCGGAAAGCGTGGGTTATAGCACACGAAAAAATGGGAACTAGGGGGCATTCTAGTTTTGTGGTCGTAAAATGCAAAAATAAGGAACGGTCATTACGGGGCGATGACAGTGGTTCCTTAGGTCGTATTTGATGGCCCAGAAAAAATTTAGGCGATCCAGGTCCGAGGGTCCGGTCCCACTCGCAAGGCGTAGGCTATAGCACACGAAAATATGGGAATCGGGCGGAATTCTAGTTTTTTGGCCGTAAAATGGAAAACAATGAGGAACAGTTATGGAGGGCGGTGACTATGGTTCCTTAGGTCGTATTTGAAGGCTCGGGAAAATTTTAGGCGATCTAGGTCCGAGGGGCCCGAGACCACTCGGAAGGCGTAGGCTATAGCACACGAAAAATAGGAATCAGGGGAATTCTAGTTTAGTGGCCGTAAAACGCAAAACAACGAGGAACTGTCATTACGGGGAGGTGACTATGGTTCCTTAGGTCATATTTGATGGCCCAAAAATATTTTAGGCGATCCGAGTCCGGGGACCCAGGCCCAATCGCAAGGCATAGGCTATTATAGCACACGAAAATATGGGAATAAAGCGTAATTCTAGTTTTTTGACCTTAAAACACAAAACATCGAGGAACAGTCATCGTGGGGCGGTAACAATGGTTCTTTAGGTCGAATTTCATGGCTGGAAATATTTTTAGGCGATCGGGGTCCGGGGGGCCCGGGCCCACTCGGAAGGCGTGGGCTATAGCACACGAAAATATGGGAATCGGGCGGAATTCTAGTTTTTTGTCCTTAAAACGCAAAACAACGAGGAACAGTCATGGCAGGGCAGTGACTAAGGTTCCTTAGGTCGTAATTGATGGTCCGGAAAATTGTTAGGCTATCCGGGTCCGAGGGGCTCGGGCCCACTCGTAAGGCGTGGGATATAGCACGTGAAAATATGTGAATCAGGTGAAATTCTAGTTTTTCGTCCGTAAAACGCAAATAAACGAAGAAAGTTCATGGCGGGGTGGTGACTATGGTTCCTTAGGTAGTATTCTATGGCCCAAAATTTTTATGGCAATCCGGGTACGGGGGGCCCAAGGTCACTTGGAATGTGTGGGCTATAGCACACGAAAATATGGGAATCAGACGGAATTCTAGATTTTTGGCAGTATAACGCAAACAACGAGGAAAGGTCATGGTAGGGCAGCGACTATGGTTTCTTAGGTTGTATTTTATGGCCCGAAAAGTTTTTAGGCGATACGAGTCTAGGGGGCCTGGCCCACTCGGAAGGCGTGGGCTATAGCACACGAAAATATGGGAATCCGGCGGAATGCTAGTTATTTGGCCGCAAAATGCATAAAATGAGGAACGATTATGGCGGGCTGGTGAAAATGGTTCCTTATGTAGTTTTTGATGGCGTGGAAAATTTTTGGGCTATCCAGGTCTAAGGGGTTTGGCCCGCTTGGAAGGCGTGGGCTATAGCACATGAAAATATGGGAATCGGACGGAATTCTAGCTTTTTGGCAGTAAACCGAAAACAAACGTAGAACGGTCATGGAGGGTGGTGACTATGGTTCCTTAGGTCATATTTGATGGCCCGAAAAAGGTTTTGGCGATCTGGGTCCGGGCACTCGGAAGGCGTGGACGAAAATATGGGAATCGAGCGAAATTCTAGTTTTTTGGCCATTTAACGCAAAACAACGAGGAAAGGTCATGGAGGGGAAGTGACTATGGTTCCTTAGGTCATATTTGATGGCCCAAAAAACATTTAGGCAATCTGGGTACGGGGGGACCGGGTCCACTCGGAAGGCATGGGCTACAGCACACGAAAATATGTGAATCAGGTGAAATTCTAGTTTATTGGCCATAAAATGCAAATAAACGAAGAAAGTTCATGGCGGGGTGGTGACTATGGTTCCTTAGGTAGTATTCTATGGCCCAAAATTTTTTAGGCAATCCGGGTACGGAGGGCCCAAGCTCACTTGGAATGTGTGGGCTATAGCACACGAAAATATGGGAATCAGACGGAATTCTAGAATTTTGGCAGTATAACGCAAACAACGAGGAAAGGTCATGGTAGGACAGCGACTATGGTTGCTTAGGTTGTATTTTATTGCCTGAAGTTTTTAGGCGATCCGAGTCCGGGGGGCCTGGCCCACTCGGAAGGCGTGGGCTATAGCACACGAAAATATGGAAATCCGGCGGAATGCTAGTTATTTGGCCGCAAAATGCATAAAATGAGGAACGATTATGGCAGGCTGGTGAAAATGGTTCCTTATGTAGTTTTTGATGGCCTGAAAAAGTTTTAGGCTATCCGGGCCTAAGGGGTTGGGCCCGCTTGGAAGGCGTGGGCTATAGCACACGAAAATATGGGAATCAGACGGAATTCTAGCTTTTTGGCAGTAAACCGAAAACAAACGTGGAACGGTCATGGAGGGTGATGACTATGGTTCCTTAGGTCATATTTGATGGCCCGAAAAAGGTTTTGGCGATCTGGGTCCGGGGGGCCCGAGCCCACTCGGAAGGCGTGGACGAAAATATGGGAATCGAGCGAAATTCTAGTTTTTTGGCCATTTAACGCAAAACAACGAGGAAAGGTCATGGAGGGGAAGTGACTATGGTTCCTTAGGTCATATTTGATGGCCCAAAAAAATTTAGGCAATCCGAGTACGGGGGGACCAGGTCCACTCGGAAGGCATGGGCTATAGCACACGAAAATATGGGAATCGTGCGAAATTCTAGTTTATTGGCCATAAAATGCAAAAAATGAGGAGCGTTCATGGCATGGCTGTGACTTTGGTTCCTTGTGTCGTATTTGATGGCCCGGAAAAATTTTAGGCGATCCGAGTCCGGGGACCCGGGCCCATACGCAAGGCGTGGGCTATAGCACACGAAAATATGAGAATCAGACAGAATTCTAGTTTTTTAGCTTTAAAACAAAAATCTTCGAGGAACGGTCATGGCAAGGTGGTAATTATGGTTTCTTAGGACGTATTTCATGGCCCGGAAAATTTTTAGGCCATCGGGATCCGGGGACCCGGGTCCACTTGTAAAGTGTGGTCTATAGCAAACGAAAATATGAGAATCGGGGGAATTCTAGTTTTTTGGCCATAAAATGCAAATATACGAGGAACGGTCATGGAAGGGCGGTGACTATGGTTCCTTAGGTCATATTTCATGGCCCGAAAATTTTTTAGGCCATCGGGGTCCGGGGACCCGGGTCCACTTGTAAGGCGTGGTCTATAGCACACGAAAATATGAGAATCGGGGGAATTCTAGTTTTTTTCCCGTAAAAAGCCAAAACACGAGGAATTTTCATGGCAGGGCAGTGAGTATGGTTCCTTAGGTCGTAATTGATGGCCCGAAAAATTTTTAGGCTATCCGGGTCCTGGAGGCCCGGGCCCACTCGAAAGGCGTGGGCTATAACACACGAAAATATGGGAATCTAGCGGAATTCATATTTTTCGGCCGTAAAATTCAATAACCGAGGAAAGGTCATGGTGATGTGGTGACTATGGTTCCTTAGGTCGTATTCGAGGGAGCGTAAAATTTTAGGCGATCCGGGTCCAGGGGGGCCAAGCCCACTCGGAAGGCGTGGGCTATAGCACACGGAAATATGGGAATCAGGCGAAATTCTCATTTTTTGGCCGTACAACGCAAACAACGAGGAAAGGTCATGGCGGGGTGGTGACTATGGTTCCTTAGGTTGTATTCTATGGCCCAAAAATTTTTAGGCGATCCGGGTACGGGGGCCCAAGCCCATTCCGAAGGTGTGGGCTATAGAACACGAAAATATGGGAATCGGGCGGAATTCTAAATTTTTGGCCGTATAACGCAAACAACGAGGAAAGGTCATGGCGGGGTAGCGACTATGGTTCCTTAGGTCGTATTTTATGGCCCGATAACTTTTTAGGCGATCCGAGTCTGGGGGGCCTGGCCGACTCGGAAGGCGTGGGCTATAGCACACGAAAATATGGGAATCAGGCGGAATGCTAGTTATTTGGTCGTAAAATGCATAAAACGAGGAACGATCATGGCGGGGTTGTGAAAATTGTTCCTTACATAGTTTTTGATGGCCTGGAAAAGTTTTAGGCTATCCGGGTCTAGGGGGTTGGGCCCACTTGGAAGGCGTGGGCTATAGCACACGAAATAATGGAATCAGACGGAATTCTAGCTTTTTGGCTCTAAAAGGAAAACAAAGGTGGAACGGTCATAGAGGGTGGTGACTATGGTTCCATAGGTCATATTTGATGGCCCGAAAAAGTTTTAGGCGATCTGGGTCCGGGGGGCCCGGGCCCACTCGGAAGGCGTGGATGAAAATATGGGAATCGGGCAGAATTCTAGTTTTTTGGCCATATAATGCCAAAAAATGAGGAAAGGTCATGGAGGGGAAGTGACTATGGTTCCTTAGGTCGTATTCGATGGCCAGAAAAACAATTAGGCAATCCAGGTACGAGGGGACTGGGTCCACTCGGACGGCATGGGCTATAGCACACAAAAATATGGGAATCGTGCGAAATTCTAGTTTCTTGGCCGTAAAATGCAAAAAACGAGGAGCGGTCATGGCACGGTGGTGAATTTGGTTCCTTAGATCGTATTTGATGGCCCAAAAAATTTTTAGGCAATCCGGGTCCGGGGGGTCGGGGACCACTCGGAAGGCGTGGGCTATAGCACACGAAAAATAAGAATCTAGGGAATTCTAGTTTTGTGGCCGTAAAACGCAAAAAAATGAGGCACAGTCATTACGGGGTTGTGATTATGGTTCCTTAGATCGTATTTGATGGCCTGGAAAATTTTTAGGTGATCCGGGTCCGGGGACCCGAGCACACTCTCAAGGCGTGGGCTATAGCACACGAAAATATGGGAATCAGGCGGAATTCAAGTTTTTTAGCTGTAAAACACAAAACATAGAGATACGATCATGGCGGGGCGGTAACTATGGTTTCTTAGGATGTATTTCATGGCCCGGAAAATTTTTAGGCGATCGGGGTCCGGGGACCCGGGCCCACTCGGAAGGTGTGGGCTATAGCACACGAAAATATGGGAATCAGGTTTTTTGGCCGTAAAATGCAAATATACGAGGAACGGTCATGAAGGGGTGGTGATTATGGTTCCTTGGATCATATTTGATTGCTGGAAATTTTTTAGGCGATCCGGTTATGGAAGGGGAGGCCCACTCGGAAGGCGGCACACGTAAATATGGTAATCGGGCTGAATTTTAGTTTTTTGGCCGTAAAAAGGGAAAAATGATGATCGGTCAAGGCAGGGTGGTGAGTATGGTTCCTTAGGTCGTAATTGATACTCCGAAAAAATTTTAGGCTATCCGGGTCCTGGAGGCCCGGGCCCACTCGAAAGGCGTGGGCTATAACACACGAAAATATGGGAATCTAGCGGAATTCTTATTTTTTGGCCGTAAAATGCAAAAAACGAGGAAAGGTCATGGAGGTGTGGTGACTATGGTTCCATAGGTCGTATTCTATGGCCCGTAAAATTTTAGGCGATCCGGGTCCAGGGGGCCCAACCCCACTCGGAAGGCGTGGGCTCTAGCACACGAAAATATGGGAATCAGGCGGAATTCTAGTTTTTTGGCCGTACAACGCAAACAACAAGGAAAGGTGATGGCGGGGTGGTAAATATGGTTTCTTAGGTCGTATTCTATGGCAAAATGTTTTTTAGGCGATCCGGGTACGGGGGGCCCAAGCCCACTCGGAAGGTGTGGGCTATAGCACACGAAAATATGGGAATCGGGCGGAATTCTAGATTTTTGGTCGTATAACGCAAACAACGAGGAAAGGTCATGGCGAGGCAGAGACTATGGTTCCTTAGGTCGTATTGTATGGCCCGAAAAGTTTTTAGGCGATCCGAATCCAGAGGGGCCTGGCATACTCGGAAGGCGTGGGCAATAGCACACGAAAAAATGGGAATCATGCGGAATGATAGTTATTTGGCCGCAAAATGCATAAAACGAGGAACGATCATGGCGGGGTAGTGAAAATAGTTCCTTTTGTAGTATTTGATGGCCTGGAAAAGTTTTAGGCGATCCAGATCTAGGGGGTTGAGCTCACTTGGAAGGCGTGGGCTATAACACACGAAAATTTGGGAATCGGACGGAATTCTAGCTTTTTGGCTGTGAAACAAAAACAAGCGTGGAACGGTCATGGAGTGTGGTGACAATGGTTCCTTAGGTCATATTTGATGGCCCGAAAATGATTTAGGCGATCTTGGTCCGAGGGGCCCGGGCCCACTCGGAAGGCGTGGACGAAAATATGGGAATCGGGCGGAATTCTAGTTTTTTGGTCATATAACGCAAAACAACGAGGAAAGGTTATGGCGGGGAAGTGACTATGGTTCCTTAGGTTGTATTGGATGGCCCGAAAAAGATATAGGCAATCCGGGTCCGGGGGGACCGGGTCCACTCGGAAGGCATGTGCTATAGCACACGAAAATATGGAAATCATGCGAAATTCTAGTTTCTTGGCCGTAAAACCCAAAAAAAGAGGAGCGGTCATGGCGGGGTGGTGACTTTGGTTCCTTAGGAAGTATTTGAGGGCCCAGAAATGTTTTAGGCGATCCGGGTCAGGGAGGTTGGGGAGCACTCGGAAGGCGTGGTCTATAAGACACGAACAATGGGAATCGGGGGAATTCTAGTTTTGTGGCCGTAAAACGCAAACAAATGAGGAACAGTCATTATGGGACGGTGACTATGGTTCCTTAGGTCGTATTTGATGGCCCGAAAAACATTTAGGCAATCCGGGTTTGGGGGGACTGGGTCCACTTGGAAGACTTGGGCTATATAGCACACGAAAATATGGAAATCGTGCGAAATTCTAGTTTCTTGGCTGTAAAATGCAAAAAAAGAGGAGCGGTCATGGCGGGGCGGTGACTTTGATTCCTTAGGTCATTTGATGGCCCGGTAAAATTTTAGGCGATCCGGGTCCGGGGGGCGGGGACCACTCGGAAGGCGTGGGCTATAGCAAACGAAAAATAGGAATCGGGGGAATACTAGTTGTGTGGCCGTAAAACGCAAAACAACGAGGAAAGGTCATTACGGGGCGGTGACTATGGTTCATTAGGTCGTATTTGATGGCCCGGAAAATTTTTAGGGGATCCGGATCCGGGGACCCGGTCCCACTCGCAAGGCGTGGGCTATAGCACACGAAAATATGGGAATCGGGAGGAATTCATGTTTTTTAGCCATAAAACGTAAAACATCGAGGAACGGTCATGGCGGTCCAGTAACAATGGTTCCTTAGGACGTATTTCATGGCCCGGAAAATTTTTAGATGATCTGGATCCGGGGACCTGGGCCCACTCGGAAGGCGTGAGCTATAGCACACGAAAATATGGGTATGAGGCGGAATTCTAGTTTTTTGGCCGTAAAATGCAAAAAATGAGGAAAGATCATGGCGGGATTGTGACTGTGGTTCCTTAGGTCGTATTCGATGGCCTATAAATTTTTAGGCGATCCGGGTCCGAGGGCCCAAGCCCCCTCGGAAGGCGTGGGCTATAGCACATAAAAATATAGGAATCAGGCAGAATTCTAGTTATTAGGCCATACAACGCAAACAACGAGGAAAGGTTATGGCGGGGCAGAGACTATGGTTCCTCATGTAGTATTTGATGGCCCAAAAAATTTTTAGGCAATCCGAGTCCGGGGGCCTTGTTCCACTCGGAAGGCATGGGCTATAGCACACGAAAATATGGGAATCAGGCGGAATGCTAGTTTTTGTGCCGTAAAATGCATAAAATGCGGAACGATCATGGCGAGGTGGTGATAATGGTTCCTTAGGTCGTATTTGATGGCCTGGAAAATTTTTAGGCAATCCGGGTCTGAGGGGTCGGGCCCACTTGGAAGGTGTGCGCTATAGCACATGAAAATATGCGAATCATGCGGAATTCTAGTTTTTTAGCTGTAAAACACAAACCATCGAGGAACGGTCATGATGGGGCGGTAACTATGGTTTCTTAGGACGTATTTCATGACACAGAAAATTGTTAGGCGATCGGGGTCCGGGGACCCGGGCCCACTCGGAATGTGTGGGCTATAGCACATGAAAATATGGGAATCGAGCGGAATTATAGTTTTTTGGCCGTAAAATGCAAATATACGAGGAACTGTCATGGAGGGGTGGTGACTATGGTTCCATAGGTCGTATTTGATGGCTGGAAAACTTTTAGGCGATCCGGGTTTGGAAGGGGCGGCCCACTCGGAAGGCGGCACACGTAAATATGGTAATCGGGCCGAATTCAAGTTATTTGGCCGTAAAAACAAAAAACCGAGGAACGGTCATGGCAGGGCGGTGAGTATGGTTCCTTAGGTCGTAATTGATGGCTCGGAAAACTTTTAGGCAATCTGGGTCCTGGAGCCTGGGCCCACTCAAAAGGCGTGGGCTATAACACACAAAAATATGGGAATATACGGGATTCTTATTTTTCGGCCGTAAAATGCAAAAAATGAGGAAAGGTCATGGCAGTGTGGTGACTATGGTTCCTTAGGTCGTATTCGATGGCCCGTAAAATTTTAGGTGATCCGGGTCCAGGAGGCCCAAGCCCACTCGGAAGGCGTGGGCTATAGCACACGGAAATAAGGGAATCGAGCGAAATTCTAGTTTTTTGGCTGTGCAACGCAAACAACGAGGAAAGGTCATGGCAGGGTCGTGACTATGGTTCCTTAGGTCGTATTCTATGGCCCAAAAAATATTAGGCGATCCAGGTACGGGGGGCCCTAGCCCACCCGGAAAGTGTGGGCTATAGCACCCGAAAATATGAGAATCGGACGGAGTTCTAGATTTTTGGCCGTATAATGCAAACAACGAGGAAAGGTCATGGCGGGGCATAGACTATGGTTCCTTAGATCGTATTTTATGGCCCAAAAATATTTTAGGCGATCCGAGTCCAGGGGGGGCCTGGCATACTCGGAAGGCGTGGGCTATAGCACACTAAAATATGGGAATCATGCGGGGTGGTGAAAATGGTTCCTTATGTAGTATTTGATGGCCTGGAAAAGTTTTAGGCCATCCAGATCTAGGGGTCTGGGCCCACTTGGAAGGCGTGGGCTATAGCACACGAAAATATGGGAATCGAACGGAATTCTAGCTTTTTGGCTATAAAACAAAAACAAATGTGGAACGGTCATGGATTGTGGTGACAATGGTTCCTTAGGTCATATTTGATGGCCCGAAAAAGTTTTAGGCGATCTGGGTCCAGGGGTCCGGGCCCACTCGGAAGGCGTGGACGAAAATAGGGGAATCACGCGGAATTCTAGTTTGTTTGGTCATATAACGCAAAACAACGAGGCAAGGTTATGGCGGGGAAGTGACTATGGTTCCTTACGTCGTATTGGATGGCCCGAAAAAGATTTAGGCAATCCGGGTCCGGGGGGACCGGGTCCACTCGGAAGGCCTGTGCTATAGCACACGAAAATATGGGAATCATGCGAAATTCTAGTTTCTTGGCCATAAAATGCAAAAAAAGAGGAGCAGTCATGGCGGGGTGGTGACTTTGGTTCCTTAGGTCGTATTTGATGGCCCAGAAAAATTTTAGGCGATCCGGGTCCGGGGGGCTGGGGACCACTTGGAAGGCGTGGTCTATAGCACACGAACAATGGGAATCGGGGGAATTCTAGTTTTGTGGCCGTAAAATGCAAACAAATAAGGAACGGTCATTACGGGGTGGTGACTATGGTTCCTTATATTGTATTTGATGGCACGAAAATCATTTAGGAAATCCGGGTCCGGGGGGACCGAGTCCACTCGGAAGGCATGGGTTATAGCACACGAAAATATGGAAATCGTGCGAAATTCTAGTTTCTTGGCCGTAAAATGCAAAAAAAGAGAAGCGGTCATGGCGGAGCGATGACTTTGGTTCCTTAGGTCATATTTGATGGCCCAGTACAATTTTAGGCAATCCGGATCCAGGGGGCCGGGGACCACACAGAAGGCGTGGGCAATAGCACACGAAAAATAGGAATCGGGGGAATTCTAGTTTTGTGGCCGTAAAATGCAAAAACATGAGGAACGGTCAATACGGGGTGGTGACTATGGTTCATTAGGTCGTATTTGATGGCCTGAAAAATTTTTAGGCGATCCGGGTCCGGGGACCCGATCCCACTCGCAAGGCGTGGGCTATAGCACACGAAAATATGGGAATCGGGCAGAATTCTAGGTTTTTGGTCGTAAAACACAAAACAACGAGGAACGGTCTTGGCGGTGCGACGACTATGGTTGCTTAGGTCATATTCTATGGCCCGAAATGTTTTTAGACGATCCGGGTCTGGGGCTCGGGCCCACTCTGAAGGCGTGGGCTATAGCACACGAAAATAACGAGAAACGGTCATTGCGAGGCGATAACTATGGTTCCTTAGGTCGTATTTCATGGTCTGAAATTTTTTTAAGTGATCGGGGTCCGTGGGTCCCGGACCCACTCGGAAGTCGTGGCTATAGAACACGAAAATATGGGAATCAGGAGGAATTCTAGTTTTTTGGCCGTAAAACGCAAAAAAATGAGGAAAGGTCATGGCAGGGCGGCGAATATGGTTCCTTGGGTCGTATCCTATGACCCGAAATTTTTTAGGCGATCCGGGTTCAGGGCCTTGGTCCCACTCCGAAGGCGTGGGCTATAACACATGAAAATATGGGAATCGAGCGAAATTCTAGTTTTTTGGCCGTAAAATGCAAAACAACGAAGAACGGTCATGGCGGGGCAGCGACTATGGTTCCATAGGTCATATTCTATGGCCCGATAAATTTTTAGGCGATCTGGGTCCTGGGGTTCGGGACCACTCTGAAGGTGTGGGCTATGCACACGAAAATATGGGAATCGGGCGGAATTCTAGTTTTTAGGCCGTAAAATGCAAACAAATGAGACGGTCATGGCGGGGAGGTAACTATGGTTCCTTAGGTCGTATTTCATGGACTGGAAAGTTTTTAGGCGATCAGGGTCTAGGGGGCCCGTGCCCACTCGGATGGCGTGGGCTATAGAACACTAAAATATGGGAATCAGGCGAATTTCTAGTTTTTTGGCCGTAATACGCAAAAACACGTGCAACGGTCATGGCGGGGCAGTAATTATGGTTCCTTAGGTCGTATTTCATGGCGGGGAAAATTTTTAGGCGATCAGGGTCCGGGGGGCCCGGGCCCACTCGAAAGGCGTGGGCTGTAGAACACGAAAATATGGGAATCAGGCGGAATTCTAGTTTTTTGGCCGTAATACGCAAAACAAAGTGGAATGGTCATGGCGAGGCGACGACTATGGTTCCTTAGGTCGTATCCTAGGACCCAAAAAAATTTTAGGCGATCCGATTTCAGGGGCTCGGGCCCACTCCGAAGGCGTGGGCTATAGCACACGAAAATGTGGGAATCGGGCGGAATTCTAGTTTTTTGGCTGTAAAACGCAAAAACCCGAGGAATGATCATGGTGGGGCGGTAACTATGGTTCCTTAGGTCTTATTTCATGGCCTGAAAAGTTTTTAGGCGATCAGGGTCCGGGCGAAATTCTACATTTATGGCCGTAAAACGCAAAAAACCAAGGCGTGGGCATAGGTCGTATTCTATGGCCCGAAAATTTTTTAGGCGATCCGGGTCTGGGGGCTCGGGCGCTCTCCGAAGGCGTGGGCTATAGCACACGAAAATGTGGGAATCGGGCTGAATTCTAGTTTTTTGGCTGTAAAACACAAAACAACAAGGAATGGTAATGGCGAGGCGACGACTATGATTCCTTAGGTCATATCCTATGGCCAGAAATGTTTGTAGGTGATCCGGGTCTGCGGGCTCGGGCCCACTCTGAAGGCGTGGCATATGGCACACGAAAATAAGGGAATCGGGCGGAATTCTAATTTTTAGACCGTAAAATGCAAAAAAACTATCAACGGTCATTGCGGGGTGGTAACTATGGTTCCTTAGGTCGTATTTCATGGCCTGGAAAAGTTTTGGCGATCAGGGTCCGGGGGGGTCGAGTCCACTCAGAAGGCGTGGGTTATAGAATACGAAAATATGGGAATCGGGTAGAATTCTAGTTTTTTAGCCATAAAACGCAAAAAAACGAGGAACGGTCATGGAGAGGCGGCGACTATGGTTCCTTAGGTCATATTCTATGGCCCGAAATTTTTTTAGGCGATCCGGGTCTGGGTGCTCGGGCCCACTCTGAAGACGTGGGCTATAGCACACGAAAATATGGGAATCAGGCGGAATTCTAGTTTTTAGGCTGTAAAACAAACAAAAACGAGCAACGGTCATTGCGAGGCGGTAACTATGGTTCCTTAGGTCGCATTTCATGGCCTGGAAATTTTTTAGTCGATCAGGGTCCGGGGGGGCCGGGCCCACTCGGAAGGCGTGGAATATAGAACACAAAAATATGGGAATCGTAGGGAATTCTAGTTTTTTGGCCGTAAAATGCAAAATAACGAGGAATGGTCATGGCGAAGCTGTAACTATGGTTCCTTAGGTCGTATTTCATGGCCTGAAAATTTTTAGGTGATCGGGGTCCGGCGGTCCCGGGCCCACTCGGAAGGCATGGGCTTTAGAACACAAAAATATGGGAATCGGGTGCAATTCTAGTTTTCTGGCCGTAAAACGCAAAAACATTGGAACGGTCATGGCGAGGCGGCGACTATGGTTCCTTAGGTCGTATCCTATAACCCGAAAACTTTTTAGGCGATCCGGGTTCAGGGCCTTGGGCCCACTCCGAAGGCATGGGCAATAGCACATGAAAATGTGGGAATTAGGCGAAATTCTAGTTTTTTGGCCGTAAAACGCAAAATAACGAAGAACGGTCATGGCGGGGCGGCGACTATGGTTCCTTAGGTCATATTCTATGGCCCAAAAAAATATTAGGTGATCCGGGTCCGGGAGCTCGAGCCCATTCGGAAGGACTGGGCTATATAGCACACGAAACTATGGGAATCGGGCGGAATTCTAGTTTTAGGCCGTATAACGCAAAAAAATGAGCAACGGTCATGGCGGGGCGGTAGGGTCATGGACTGGAAATTTTTTAGGCGATTAGGGTCCGGGGGCCCTGGCCCAATCGGATGGCATGGGCTATGGAACACGAAAATATGGGAATCGGGCGGAATTCTAATTTTTTTGTCGTAATACGCAAAACAAAGTGGAACGGTCATGGCGAGACTGCGACTATAGTTCCTTAGGTCGTATCCTATGACCCAAAAATTTTTAGGCGGTCCGGGTTCAGGGGCTCGGGCCCACTCCGAAAGCGTGGGTTATAGCACACGAAAATGTGGGAATCGGGCAAAATTCTAGTTTTTTGGCCGTAAAACGCAAAAAACCGAGAAATGATCATGGATGGGCAGTAACTATGGTTCCTTAGGTCTTATTTCATAGCCCAAAAACTTTTTAGGCGATCAGGGTCTGGGGGCCCCGGTACCGCTCGGAAGGAGTGGGCTATAGAACACGAAAATATAGGATCGGGCGGAATTCTAGATTTTTGGTTGTAAAACGCAAAAAATCGAGGAACGATCATGGTGGGGCGGTAAATATGGTTCCTTAGCTCTTATTTCATGGCCTAAAAAATTGTCGTCGGGCTATAGAACACAAAAATATAGTCGTCGGGCGAAATTCTACGTTTTTGTCCGTAAAAGGCAAAAAACCGAGGAACGGTCATGGCGAGGCGGTAAATATGGTCCCTTAGGTCTTATTTCATGGCCCGAAATATTTTAGGTGATCAGGGTCCGGGGGGCCCAGGACCGCTCTGAAAGTGTGGGCTATAGAACACGAAAATATAGGAATCGGGCAGAATTCTACGTTTTTTGCCGTAAAACGCAAATAAACGAGGAACGGTCATGGCAGAGCGGTAACTATGGTTCCTTGGGTCGTATTTTATGGCCCAAAAAAATTTTAGGCGATCGGGGTCCGATGGTCCCGGGCCCACTCGGAAGGCGTGGGCTATAGTTCACGAAAATGTGGGAATCGGGCAAAATTCTAGTTTTTTGGCCGTAAAACGCAAAACAACGAGGAACGGTCATGGAGGGCCGGCGACTATGGTTCCTTAGGTCATATTCTATGGCCCAAAAAACTTTTAGGTATCCGGGTCTGGGGGTTCGGTCCCACTCCGAAGGCGTGGGCTATAGCACACGAAAATGTGGCAATCAGGCGAAATTCTAGTTTCTTGGCCGTAAAACGCAAAACAACGAGGAACGGTCATGGCGAGGCGGCGACTATGGTTCCTTAGGTCATATTCTATGGCCCAAAATGTTTTTAGGCGATCCGGGTCCAGGGGCTCCAGCCCACTCTGAAGGCGTGGGCTATAACACACGAAAATATGGGAATCGAGCGGAATTCTAGTTTTTATGCCGTAAAATGCAATAAAACGAGCAACGTTCATTGTGGGGTGGTAAATATGGTTCCTTAGGTCCTATTTCATGGCCTGAAAAATTTTTAGGCGATCAGGGTCCGGGGGGTCGGGCCCACTCGGAAGGCGTGGGTTGTAGAACACGAAAATATTGGAATCGGGCGAAATTCTAGTTCTTTGGCCGTAAAACGCAAATAAACGAGGAACGGTCATGGCAGAGCGGTAACTATGGTTCCTTGGGTCGTATTTCATGGCCCAAAAAGTTTTTAGGCGATCGGGGTCCGATGGTCCCGGGCCCACTCGGAAGGCGTGGGCTATAGAACACAAAAATATGGGAATCGGGCAGAATTCTAATTTTTTGGCCGTAAAACGCAAAAAACGAGGAACGGTCATGGCGGGGCGGCGAATATGGTTCCTTGGGTCGTATTCTGTGACACGAAATTTTTCTTGGCGATCCGGGTTCGGGGACTCGGGCCCACTCGGAAGGTGTGGGTATAACACACGAAAATATGGGAATCTGGCAGAATTTTAGTTTTTTGGCCATAATACGCAAAACAACAAGTAAAGGTCATGGCGAGGCAGCGACTATGGTTCCTTAGGTCATATTCTATGGCCCAAATTTTTTTTAGGTGATCCAGGTCCTGGCCTCGGGCTCACTCTGAAGGCTTGGGCTATAGTACACGAAAATATGGGAATCAGGCGGAATTCTAGTTTTTAGGCCGTAAAACGCAAAAATAGAGCAACGGTCATGGCAGGGCGGTAACTATGGTTCCTTAGGTCGTATTTCGTGGCTTGGAAAAATTTTAGGCGATCAGGGTCCGGGGGCCCGAGCCCACTCTGAAGGCGTGGGATATAGCACACGAAAATATGGGATTCAGGCGGAATTCTAGTTTTTAGGTTGTAAAACCCAAAACAACAAGCAACGGTCATGGCGGGGTGGTAACTATGGTTCCTTAGGTTGTATTTCATGGCCTGGAAAATTTTTAGGCGATCAGGGTCGGGGGGCCCGAGCCCACTCGGAAGGCGTGGGCTATAGAACACGAAAATATGGGAATCGGGCGGAATTCTAGTTTTTTGGCGTAATACGCAAAACAAAGTTGAACGGTCATGGCGAGGCGGCGACTATAGTTCCTTAGGTCATATCCTATGACCCGAAATTGTTTTAGGCGATACGGGTTCAGGGGATCGGGCCCACTCCGATGGCGTGGGCTATAACACACGAAAATGCGGGAATCGGGGAGAATTCTAGTTTTTTGGCCGTAAAATGCAAAAAACCGAGGAACGATCTTGGCGGGGCAGTAACTATGGTTCCTTAGGTCTTATTTCATGGCCCGAAATTTTTTTAGCCGATCAGGGTCCGGGGGGCCCGGGACCGCTCAGAATGCGTGGGCTATAGAACAAGAAAATATTGGAATTGGGCGGAATTCTACGTTTTTGGCCTTAAAACGCAAAAAACCAAGGAACGGTCATGGCGGGGAGGCGACTATGGTTCCTTAGGTTGTATCCTATGACCCGAATTTTTTTTTAGGTGATCCGTGTTCAGGGGCTCGGTCCCACTCGGAAGGCATGCGCTATAACACACGAAGATATGGGAATCGGGCGGAATTCTTATTTTTTGGCCGTAAAACGCAAAAAACCAAGGAACGTTCATGGCTGGGCGGTAACTATGGTTGCTTAGGTCTTATTTCATGGCTCAATTTTTTTTTAGGTGATTAGGGTCCGGGGTGCGCGGGACCGCTCGGAAGGTGTGGGCTATAGAACACGAAAATATAGGAATCGGGCGGAATTCTACGTTTTTGGCCGTAAAACGCAAAAAAATTTGAACGGTCATGGCGAGACGGCGACTATGGTAGGTGAATGGTCACGAAAATATAGGAATCGGGTGGTAACTATGGTTCCTTCGGTAGTATTTCATGGCCCGGAAATCTTTTAGGTGATCGGGGCCCAAGGCCCCCGGGCCCACTCTGAAGGCGTATGCCTTAGAACACGAAAATATGGGAATTAGGCGGAATTCTTGTTTTTTGGCCGTAAAATGCAAAAAAAGGAGGAACGGTTATGGCGGGGCGGGGAATGTAGTTCCTTGGGTCGTATTCTATGGCCTGAATGTTTGTTAGCCGATCCGAGTCCTGGGGCTCGGGGCCACTCTGAAGGCATGGGTTATAGAACACGAAAATATGGGAATCAGGCGGAATTCTTGTTTTTTGGTCGTAAAATGCAAAAACACGAGGAACGGTCATGGAGGGGCGGTAAATATGGTTCGTTAGATCGTATTTCATGGCCCAGAAAAGTTTTAGGCGCTCGGGGTCCAGGAGGGTCGGGCCCACTCGGAAGACGTGGGCTATAGCACACGAAAAATTGGGAATTGGGCAGAATTCTAGTTTTATGGTCGTAAAACACAAAACAACTAGGAACAGTCATGGCGGGGCGGAGATTAAGGTTCCTTAGGTCGTATTCTATTACCCGAATTTTTTTTATATGATCCGGGCACGGGTGCTCGGGCCCACTCGGAAGGCGTGGGCTAATGGTTAGGACCCCACGGAGTCAGATTGCCTAAAAGTTTTCTGGGCCATCAAATACGACCTAAGGAACCATAGTCACCGCCACGCCATGATCGTTCCTCACTTTTTGCATTTTACGGCCAAAAAACTAGAATTCCGTCCCATTCCTAAATTTTCGTGTGCTATAGTCCACGCCTTCCGAGTGGTCCCGACCTCCCCGGACCCCGATTGCCTAAAATTTTTCCGGTCCATCAAATACGACCTAAGGAACCATAGTCACCGCCCCGCTATGATCGTTCGTCTTTTTTTGCATTTTTCGGCAAAAAAACTAGAATTTCGCGCGATTCCCATATTTTCGTGTGCTATAGCCCACTCCTTCTGAGTGGACCTGCCCCCCCGAATTCAGATCGCCTAAATATTTTTACATTTTTCGGATAAAAACTAGAATTCCGCCCGATTCCCATATTTTCGTGTGCTATATCCCGCGCCTTCCAAGTGGGTCGGTCCCCCTAACTCGGATCGCCTAAAAATTTTTGGGACATCCAATACCACCCAGGGAACCATAGTCATAGCACAGCATGATCGTTCTTCATTTTTTGCATTTTTCGGGCAAAAAACTAGAATTTCGCCCGATTAACATATTTTCGTGTGTTATAGCCCGCGCCTTCGAAGTGGGCCAGGCCCCCTGACTCGAATCGCCTAAAAAAACATTGTGCCATCAAATACGACCTAGGGAACCATAGTCAACACAACTCCATGATCGTTCCTCATATTTTGCATTTTTCGGCCAAAAAACTAGAATTTCCCCCGATTTCCATATTTTCGTGTGTTGTAGCCCACGCCTTCCAAGTGGTCCCGGGACCCCCGGACCCCGATAACCTAAATTTTTTCTGGGCCATCAAATACGACCTAAGGAACCATAGTCACCACCCCGCCCTAATCTTTCCTCATTTTTTGCATTTTACGGCCAAAAAACTAGAATTCCGCCTGATTCCCATATTTTCGTGTGTTATAGCCCATGCCTTCCAAGTGGTCCCGGGACCCCCGGACCCCGATCGCCTAAAATTTTCCAGGCCATAAAATGCGACCTAAAGAACAATAGTCACCGCCCCGCCATGATCGTTCCTCATTTTTTATATTTTTCGGCCAAAAAACTAGAATTTCGCCTAATTCCATTATTTGCTTGTGTTATAGCCCCCGCCTTCCAAGTGGGTAGGGCCGCCCGGAGCCGGATCGCCTAAAACATTTTCGGGTCATCAACTACGACCTAAGTAACGATACTCACCTCCCTGCCATGACCCTTCCTCATGTTTTGATTTTAAGGCCAAAAAACTAAAATTCCGCCCGATCCCCATATTTTCCGAGTGGGCCGGGCCCCCGGACTCGGATCGTCTAAAAAGTTTTCGGGCCATGAAATACGACTTAGAGAACCATAGTAACCGCCCCACCCTGACCATTCCTCGTTTTTCTGCGTTTTACGGCCAAATAACTAGAATTCCGCCTGATTTCCATATTTTCGTGTGCTATAGACCATGCCTTCCGAGTGGCCCCTGACCCCCCTGACCCCGATAGCCTAAATATTTTTCTGGGCCGTCAAATACGACCTAAGGAACCAAACTCACCAACCCGCCATGATTATTCCTTTTTTTTCGTTTTCGGCCAAAAAAACTAGAATTTCGTCCGATTCTCAAAATTTTCGTATGATATGCCCACGCCTTCCGAGTCGGCCAGGCCCTCCGAACTCGGATCGCTTAAAATTTTTCCGGGTCATCAAATACGACCTAAGGAACCATAGTCACCGCCCCGCCATGATCGTTCCTCATCTTTTACGTTTTTCGGCCAAAAAACTATAATTCTGCCCGATTCCTATATTTTCGTCTGCTATGGCCCATGCCTTCCGAGTGGGCCGAGCCCCCTAACTCGGATCGCCTAAAATTTTTTTGGGCCATCAAATACAACCTAGGGAACCATAGTCACCGCCTGCCATGATTGTTCCTCACTTTTTGCATTTTCCGCCCAAAAAAACTAGAATTTCGCCCGATTCCAATATTTTCATGTGCTATAGCACACGCCTTCCAAGTGGTCCCAGGACCCCCGAACCCCGATCTCCTAAAAATAATTCGGGCCATCAAATAAGACCTAAGGAACTATAGTCACCGCCCCTCCATGATCGTTCTACATTTTTTGCTTTTTTCGGGCAAAAAACTAGAATTCCGCTAGATTTTCATATTTCGTGTGCTCCCACGCCTTCCGAGTGGGCATGGCCGCCCGGACTGGGATCGCCTAAAAATATTTTGGGCCATCAAATACGACCTAAGGAACCATATTCACCTCCCCGTCGCGATCGTTCCTCATTTTTTCCATTTTTCGGCCACAAAGCTAGAATTCCGCCCGATTCCCATATTTTCGTGTGCAATAGCCCACGCCTTCTGAGGATGTCGGGCCCCTTGACTCGGATCGCCTAAAAAATTATTGGGCTATCAAATACGACTTAGGGAACAATAGTCACTGCTCTTCCATGATCGTTCCTTAGTTTTGCCTTTTTCGGCCAAAAAATTAGAATTTCGCCTGATTCCTATATTTTCGTGTGATATAGCCCACGCCTTCCAAGTGGTCCCGGGACCCGCGGACCCTGATCGCCTAAATTTTTCGGGGCCATAAAATACGACCTAAAGAACCATAGTCACCGCCCTGCTATTATCATTCCTCATTTTTTGCATTTTTCGGCCAAAAAACAAGAAATTTGCGTGATTCCAATATTTGCGTGTGCTATAGACCACGCCTTCCAAGTGGTCCCGGAACCTCCGGACTCGGATCGCCTAAAGTTTTTTCGGGCCATTAAATATGACGTAATGAACCATAGTCACCGCCCCGCCATGATCGTTCCTCACATTTGGCATTTTACGGCCAAAAAACTAGAATTCTACTAGATTCCCATATTTTCGTGTGATATAGCCCATGCCTTCCAAGTGTTCCCGGGACCCCCGAATCCCGATCTCCTAATAAATTTTCGGGCCATCAAATACGACCTAAGGAACTATAGTCACCGCCCCGCCATGATTGTTCCTCATGTTTTGCGATTTTCGGCCAAAAAACTTGAATTCCGCGCGATTCCAATATTTTCGTGTGCTATAGCCCACGCCTTTCGAGTGGTCCCGCCTCCCCGGACCCCAATCGCTTAAAATTTTCCGGTCCATCAAATACGACCTAAGGAACCAAAGTCACCGCCCCTCCATGATCGTTCCTCATTTTTTGCGTCTTTCGGCCAAAAAACTAGAGTTCCGCGCGATTCCCATATATTTGTGTGCTATAGCCCACTCCTTCCGAGTGGGCCTGGCCCCCCGAACTCGGATCGCCAAAATTTTTTTCGGGCCATTAGATACGATCTAAGAAACAAAAATTGCCGCCCCGTCATGATCGTTCCTCATTATTTACTTTTTTCGGATAAAAAACTTGAATTCTGCCCGATTCCCATATTTTTGTGTTCTATTTCCCGCACCTTCCGAGTGGGTCGGGCCCCCTGAATCGGATCGCCTAAATTTTTTTGGGCCATCAAATACCACCGAGGGAACCATAGTCATAGTACGGCATGATCGTTCCTCATTTTTTTCATATTTCAGGAAAAAAACAAGAATTCCGTTTGATTTCCATATTTTATTGTGTTATAGCCCGCGGCTTCGAAGTGGGCCGAGACCCCTGACTTAGATTGCCTAAACTTTTTTGGGGCCATCAAATACGACGTAGGAAACCATAGTCACCACCCTGCCATGATCGTTCCTCATTTTTTGTATTTTTCGGCCAAAAAACTAGAATTCCGCCCGATTCCCATATATTCGTGTGCTATAGCCCACGCCTTCCAAGTGGTCTCGGAACCCCCGGACCCCGATAACCTAAAATATTTCCGGGCCATCAAATACGACCTAAGGAACCATAGTCACCGCCCCACCATGACCTTTCCTCATTTTTTGCATTTTACGACAACAAAACTAGAATTCCGCCTAATTCCCATATTTTCCTGTGCTATAGCCCACGCTTTCCAAGTGGTCCCGGGACCCCCGTACCCTGATCGCCTAAAAAATTTCGGCCATAAAATAAGACCTAAAGAACCACAGTCGCCGCCCCGCCATGATCGTTCCTCATTTATTGCGATTTTCGGCCAAAAAGCTAGAATTTTGCATGATTCCATTATTTGTGTGTGCACGCCTTCCCAACGGGTAGGGCCGCCCGGAGCCGGATCGCCTAAAAAATTTTCGAGACATAAAAAACGACCTAAGTAACCATACTCACCTCTCCGCCATGACCTTTCCTTTATTTTTGCATTTTATGGCAAAAAAGCTAAAATTACGCCCGATTCCCATATTTTCGTGTGCTAGCCCACGTCTTCCGAGTGGGCCGGGCCCCCTGGACTCGGATCGCCTAAAAATTTTTTGGGCCATCAAATACGACCTAGAGAACCATAGTAACAGCTCTGCCATGACCATTCTTCATTTTTCCGCATTTTACGGCCAAAAAACTAGAATTCCGTCTGATTCCCATATTTTCGTGTGCTATAGACCACGCCTTCCGAGTGGTCCCTGGCCTCCCGGACCCCGATCGCCTAAAATTTTTCCGGGCCATCAAATACGACATAAGGAACCATACTCACCTCCCCTCCATGAACGTTCCTGATGTTTTTGCATTTTTCGGCCAAAAAACTAGAATTTCGCCTCATTCTCATATTTTCGTATGTTATGCCCACGCCTTTCGAGTCGGTCGGGCCCTCCGGACTCGGATTGCCTAAAAGTTTTTCAGGTCATCAAATATGAACTAAGGAACCATAGTCACCACCCCGCCATGATCGTTCCTCATGTTTTATGTTTTTCGGCAAAAAAACTAGAATTCCGCCCTATTCTCATATTTTCGTCTGCTATAGCCCACGCCTTCCGTGTGGGCCGGGTCCCCTGACTCGGATCGCCTAAATCTTTTTTGGGCCATCAAATACGACCTAGGGAGCCATATATACCACCCCGCCATGATCGTTCCTCATGTTTTGCATTTTTCGGTAAAACAACTAGAATTCCGCCCGATTCCCATATTTTCGTGTGCTATAGCCCACGTCTTCCAAATGGTCCCGGGACCTCCGGACCCCGATCGCCTAAAAGGTTTCTGGGCCATCAAATACGACCTAAGGAACCATAGTCACCGCCCCGCCATGATCATTCCTCATTTCTTGCATTTTTCGGCCAAAATATTAGAATTTCGCACGATTCCCATATTTTCGTGTGCTATAGCCTACTCCTTCCCAATGGGTAGGACCCGACGGAGCCAGATCTCCTAACACCTTTTCGGGACATCAAATATGACCTAAAGAACCATAGTCACCGCCCCGACATAACATTTCCTCATTTTTTGTATTTTACGGCCAAAAAACTAGAATTCCGCCCGATTCCCATATTTTCTTGTGCGCCCACGCCTTCCGAGTGATCCGGGCACCCCGATTTGTGATCGCCAAAATTTTTATCGGGCCATCAAATACGACCTAAGGAACCATAGTTACATCCCCGCCATGATCGTTCTTCATTTTTTACGTTTTTCGGCCAAAAAACTAGAATTGCGACCTATTCCCATATTTTCGTGTGCTAGTTTCGAGTGGTTCCGGGCCCCCCGGACCCCGATAGCCTTAAATTTTTCCTGTCCATCAAATACGACCTAAGAAATCATAGTCACCGGCCCGCCATGATCGTTCCTCATTTTTTGCGTTTTTCGGCCAAAAAACTAGAATTTCGTCCAATTCCTATATTTTCATGTGCGCCTACGCCTTCCGAGTGGGACGGGGGCCCCGAACTGGGATCGCCTAGAATTTTTTTCGGGCCATCAAATACGACCTAAGGAACCATAGTCACCGCCCCGCCATGATCGTTCCACATTTTTTGCGTTTTTCGGCCAAAAAACTAGAATTTCGCCCGATTCCCATATTTTTGTGTGCTATAGCCCACTCCTTCCGAGTGGGCCTGCCCCCCCGAACTCGGATCGCCTAAATTTTTTTCGAGCCATCAGATACGATCTAAGAAACCTTTATCGCCGCCTCGCCATGAACGTTCCTCATTATTTACTTTTTCGGATAAAAAACTAGAATTCCGCCCGATTCCCATATTTTCGTGTGCTATAGCCCGCACCTTCCGAGTGGGCCGGGCCCCCCTGAATCGGATCACCTAAATGTTTTTTGGGACATCAAATACCACCTAGGGAACCATAGTCATAGCACGGCATGATCGTTTCTCATTTTTTGCATTTTTCGGGCAAAAAACAAGAATTCCGCTTGATTTCCATATTTTATTGTGTTATAGCCCGCGCCTTCGAAGTGGGCCGAGCCTCTTGACTCGGATCGTCTAAACTTTTTTGGGGCCATCAAATACGACCTAGGAAACCATAGTCACAGCCCCGCCATGATCGTTCCTCATTTTTTGTATTTTTCGGCCAAAAAACTAGAATTCCGCCCGATTCCCATATATTCGTGTGCTAATAGCCCACGCCTTCCAAGTGGTCCCGGGACCCCGATAACCTAAAATTTTTCCGGGCCATCAAATACGACCTAAGGAACCATAGTCACCGCCCCACCATGACCTTTCCTCATTTTTTACAAGTTACGGCAAAAAAACTAGAATTCCGCCTGATTCCCATATTTTCGTGTGCTAGCCCAAGCTTTTCAAGTGGTCCCGGGATCCCCGTACCCCGATCGCCTAAACAATTTTGGGTCATAAAATAAGACCTAAAGAACCACAGTCACCGCCCCGCCCTGATCGTTCCGCATTTACTGCGATTTTCGGCCAAAAAGCTAGAATTTTCATGATTCCATTATTTGTGTGTGCACGCCTTCCCATCGGGTAGGGCCGCCCGAAGCCGGATCACCTAAAAAGTTTTCGGGACATAAAAAATGACCTAAGTAACCATACTCACCTCTCTTCCATGGCCTTTCCTCATTTTTTGCATTTTATGGCAAAAAAACTAAAATTCCGCCCGATTCCCATATTTTCGTGTGCTATAGCCCACGTCTTCCGAGTGGGCCGGGCCCTCCGGACTTGGATTGCCTAAAAATTTTCCAGGTCATCAAATATGAACTAAGGAACCATAGTCACCACCCCGCCATGATCGTTCCTCATGTTTTATGTTTTTCGGCCAAAAAACTAGAATTCCGCCCTATTCTCATATTTTCGTCTGCTATAGCCCACACCTTCCGTGTGGGCCGGGCCTCCTGACTCAGATCGCCTAAATTGTTTTGGGCCATCAAATACGATCTAGGAAACCATAGATACCACCCCGCCATGATCGTTCCTCATGTTTTGCATTTTTCGATCAAAAAACTAGAATTCCGCCCGATTTTCATATTTTCGTGTGCTATAGCCCACGTCTTCCAAGTGGTCCCGGGACCTCCGGACCTCGATCGCCTAAAATTTTTCTGGGCCATCAAATATGACCTAAGGACCATAGTCACCGCCCCGCCATGATCATTCCTCATTTTTTGCATTTTTCGGCCAAAATAATAGAATTCCGCACGATTCCCATATTTTTGTGTGCTATAGCCTACTTCTTCCCAATGGGTAGGACCCCACGGAGCCAAATCTCCTAAAACCTTTTTGGGCCATCAAATATGACCTAAGGAACCATAGTCACCGCCCCGACATGACATTTCCTCATTTTTTGCATTTTACGGCCAAAAAACTAGAATTCCGCCCGATTGCCATATTTTCCTGTGCGCCCACGCCTTCCGAGTGGGCCGGGCACCCCGGACTATGATCGCCAAAAATTTTATCGGGCCATCAAATACGACCTAAGGAACCATAGTTACCGCCCCGCCATGATCGTTCCTCATTTTTTACATTTTACTGCCAAAAAACTAGAATTGCGACCTATTCCCATATTTTCGTTTGCTAGTTTCGAGTGGTTCCGGGCCCCCAGGACCCCGATCGCCTAAAACTTTTCCGGTCCATCAAATACGACCTAAGAAACCATAGTCACCGCCCCTCCTTGATCGTTCGTTATTTTTTATATTTTTCGACCAAAAAACTAGAATTCCGCTCGATTCCCATAATTTTGTGTGCTATAGCCCACGCCTTCCGAGTGGGCCGGATCCCCTGAAGCGGATCGCCTAAAATTTTGTCGGGCCATCAAATATGACCTAAGGAACCATAGTCACCGCCCTGACATGATCGTTCCTCAGTTTTTGCATTTTTCGGCCAGAAAACTAGAATTCCGCCCGATTCCCATATTTCTTTGTGCTACCCACGCCTTCCAAGTGGTCCTGGGAGCAGCGGATCCCGATCTCCAAAAATGTTTCTGGGCCATCAAATACGACCTAAGTAACCATAGTCACCGCCCCGCCATGATCATTCCTCATTTTTTGCATTTTTCGACCAAAAAATTAGAATTCCGCCCGATTCCCATATTTTCTTGTGCTATGCCCACGCCTTCCCAATGGGTAGGGCCCCAAGAAGGCGTATCGCCTAAAATTTTTCTGGGCCATAAAATACAACCTTAGGAACCATAATCACCGCCCCGCCAAGATCGTTCCTCATTTTTTACGTTTTTCGGCCAAAAAATAGGATTGCGACCAATTCCCATATTTTCGTGTGCTATATAGCCCACGACTTCCGAGTAGTCCCGGGGCCCCCGAACTCCGATCGTCTAAAATTTTTACGGTCTGTCAAATTTGACCTAAGGAACCATAGTCACTGCCCCGCCATGATCGTTCCTCATTTTTTGTATTTTTCGGCAAAAAACCTAGAATTCTGCTCGATTTCCAAATTTTCGTGTGCTATAGCCCACGCCATCCGAGTGGGCCCGCCCCCCCCCAGACTGGGATCTCCTAAAAACATTTTGGGCCATCAAATACAACCTATGGAACCATAGTAACTGCCCCGCCATGATCGTTCCTAATTGTTTATATTTTTCAGCCAAAAAACTAGAATTTCGGCTAATTCCCATAATTTTGTGTGTTATAGCCCACGCCTTCGGAGTGGGCTAGGGCCCACCTGACGCGGATCGCCTAAAAATATTTCGGGCCATCAAATACGACCTAGGGAACCATTTTCACACCCTGCCATGGTCGTTCCTCAAATTTTGCATTTTTCGGCCAAAAAACTAGAATTCCTCCCGATTCCCATATTTTCTTGTGCTATAGCGAACGCCTTCCAAGTGGTCCTTGGATCCCCGGACCCCGATCACCTAAAAATTTTTTGGTCCATCAAATACGACATAAGGAACCATAGTCACTGCCCCACCATGATCATTCCTTATGTTTTGCGTTTTTTGGCCAAAAATTAGAATTCCACCCGATTCCCATATTTTCGTGTGCTATAGCCCACGCCTTCCCAATGGGTAGGGCCACACGGAGCCGGATCACCTAAAAAATTTTGGGCCATCAAATACAACCTAAGGAACCATAGTCACCTCCCCGACATGACCTTTCATCATTTTTTGCATTTTACGGCCAAAAAACTAGAATTCCGCCCGATTCCCATATTTTCGTGTGCTATCCCATGCCTTCCGAGTGGTCACGCCCCCCCCAGGATCCCGATCGCCTAAACTTTTTCCGGGCCATCAAATACGACCAAAGGAACTATAATCACCCCCCGCCATGATTGTTCCTCAGTTTTACGTATTTCGGCCAAAAAAATAGAATTGCGCCCAATTCCCATATTTTCGTGTGCTATATACCACGCCTTCCAAGTGGTCCCGGGCCCTCCGAATCCCGATTGTATAAAATATTTCCGGTCCATCAAATACGACCTAAGGAACCTTAGTCACTGCCCCGCCATGATCGTTCCTTATTTTTTACATTTTTCAACCAAAAAACTGGAATTCTGCCCGATTCCCATATTTTTGTGTGCTATAGCCCACGCCTTCCGAGTGGGCCGGACCCCCTGACGCGGATCGCCTAAAATTTTGTCGGGCCATCAAATACGACCTAGGGAACCATAGTGACCACCCCATCATGATTGTTCCTCATTTTTTGAATTTTTTCGGCCAAAAAACTAGAATTCCTCCCGATTCCCATATTTTCGTGTTCTCTAGCCCACGCCTTCCAAGTGGTCCCGGGATCCTTTCCTAATCACCTAAAATTTTTCTGGGCCATCAAATTCGACCTAAGGAACCATAGTCACCGCCCCGCCATGATCATTACTCATGTTTTGCGTTTTTCGGCCAAAAAATTAGAATTTCACCCGATACCCATATTTTTGTGTGCTATAGCCCACGCCTTCGCAATGGGTAGGGCCCCACGGAGCCGGATCACCTAAAATATTTCCGGGCCAACAAATACGACCTAACGAACCATATTCACCACACTGACATGACCTTTCCTCATATTTTGCATTTTACGGCCAAAAAATTAGAATTATGCCAGATTCCCATATTTTCGTGTGTTATATATAGCCCATGCCTTCCAGGTGGTCCCAGGACCCCCGAACCTTGATCTCCTAAAAATATTTCGGGACATCAAATACGACCTAAGGAACCATAGTCACCACCCCGCCATGATTGTTCCTCATTCTTTATGTTTTTCGGCCAAAACAATTTGAATTCCGCGCGATTCCCATATTTTCGTGTGCTAGCCCACACCTTCTGAGTGGCCACAGACCCCCTAGACCCCGATCGCCTTAAAGTTTTCCAAGGCATCAAATAAGACCTAAGGAACTATAGTCACCATTCCCATAGTTCCTCATTTTTTGCATTTTACGGCCTAAAAAGCAGAATTCCGCCCGATTCCCATATTTTCGTGTGCTATAGCCCACACTTTCGAAGTGGACCGGGCCCCCCGGACTGTGATCGTCTAAACTTTTTTTGGGCCATCAAATACGACCTAAGGAACCATAGTCACTGCCCCGCCGTTATCTTTCCTCATTTTTTATGTTTGTCAGCCAAAAAACTAGAATTTTGCCCGATTCCCATATTTTCGTGTGCTATAGCCCACGCCTTCCGAGTGGTCCTGGGCCCCCCGGAACTCGATCGGCTAAAATTTTTCCGATCCATCAAATACGACTTAAGGAACCATAGTCACAGCCCCCGCCATGATCGTTTCTCATTTTTTGCGTTTTTCGGCCAAAACACTAGAATTTCGCCCGATTCCAATATTTTCGTGTGCTATAGCCCACACCTTCCGAGTGGGCTGGACCCTTTGACTCGGATGTCCTAAAATATTTTTGGGCCATAAAATACGACCTAGGGAACCATAGACACCGCCCCGCCATCATCGTTCCTCATTTTTTTCATTTTTCGGCGAAAAAACAAGAATTCCGACCGATTCCCATATTTTCGTGTGCTAGCCCACGCCTTCCAAGTGGTCCCGGGATCCCGGGACCCCGATCACCTAAACATTTTCTAGGCCATCAAATACGACCTAAGGAACCATAGTCACCGCCCCGCCATGATCTTTCGACATTTGTTTTTTACGTTTTTCGGCCAATAAACTAGAATTATGCCCGATTCCCATATTTTCGTGTCCTTATAGCTCACGCCTTCTGAGTGGTCCCGGACCCCCCGACCTCGATCGGCTAAAAATTTTCTGGTCCATCAAATACGACCTAAGGAACCATAGTCACCGCACCGCCATGATCTTTCCTCATTTTTTGCATTTTTTGGCCAAAAAACTAGAATTTCACCCGTTTTCCATATTTTCGTGTGCTATAGACCACGCCTTCCAAGAGGTCCCGGGACCCCCGGACCCCGATTGCCTAAAAAATTTTCCGGGCCATAAAATACGACCTAAGGAACAGTCACTGCCCCGCCATGATCATTCCTCATTTTTGTGTTTTTCGGCCAAAAAACTTGAATTCCGCTCGATTCCCATATTTTCGTGTGCTATAGCCCACGCCTTCCCAATTGGTTGGGCCCCATGGAGCCGGATCGCCTAATATTTTTGCGGGCCATAAAATACTACCTAAGGAACCATAGTCACCGCCCCGCCATGACCTGTCCTCATTGTTTGCATTTTACGGCCAAAAAACTAGAATTCTACACGATTCCCATATTTTCGTGTGCTATAGCCCACGACTTCCAAGTGGTCCCGGGGCTCCTATGGACCCCAATCGCCTAAAAATTTTCCGGGCAATCAAATACGACCTAAATAACCATAGTCACCGCCCCGCCATGATCGTTCCTCATTTTCTGCATTTTACGGCAAAAAAACTAGAATTCTGTCTGATTCCCATATTTTCGTGTGCGATAGCCCACGCATTCCAAGTGGGCCGGGGCCCCCGGACTGTGATCGTTTAAACTTTTGTTGGGCCATCAAATACGACCTAAGGAACCATTGTCACCGCTCCGCCATGATCTTTCCTCATTTTTTTTGTTTTTCAACCAAAAAACTAGAAATATGCCCGATTCCCATATTTTCGTGTGCCATAGCCCACGCCTTCCGAGGGGTCTCAAGCCCCCCGGACCTCGATCTGCAAAACATTTCCCGGTCCATCAAATATGACCTAAGGAAGCATAGTCACCGCCCCGCCATGATCGTTCCTCATATTTTGCGTTTTCGGCCAAAAAATTAGAATTTCGCCCGATTCCCATATTTTCGTGTGCGCCCACGCCTCCCAAGTCAGTCGGGCCTCCCGGGCTGGGATCGCCTAAAATTTTTTCAGGCCATCAAATATGACCTAAGGAACCTTAGTCACCGCCCCGCCATGATCGTTCCTCATTTTTTGTGTTTTCGGCCAAAAAACTAGAATTTCGCGTGATTCCCATATTTTCGTGTGATATTGGCCACGGCTTCCCAATGGGTAGGGCCCCACGAAGCCGGATAGCCTAAAAAATTTTCGGGCCATCAAATACGACCTAAAGAACCATAGTCACCGTACCGCCATGATTGTTCCTCATTTCTTGCATGTTTCGGCCAAAAAACTAGAATTTAGCCTAATTCCCATATTTTCATGTGCTATAGCTCACGACTTCCTAGTGGTCCCGGGACCCCCGGACCCCGATCGCCAAAAATTTTTCCGGGCCATCAAATACGACTTAAGGAACCATAGTCACTACCCCGCCATGATCGTTCCTCATTTTTTGTGTTTTTCAGCCAACAAACTAAAATTTCGCCCGATTCCCATATTTTCGTGTGCGCCCACGCCTTCTGAGTGTGCCGGGACCCCCCGGACTATGATCGCCTAAAATATTTTCAGGCCATCAAATACAACCAAAGGAACCATAGTCACCGCCCTGCCATGATCGTTCCTCATGTTTTATGTTTTTCGGCCGAAAAACTAGAATTGCGGTCGATTCCCATATTTTCATGTGCAATAGCCCACACATTCTGAGTGGTCCTGGGGCCCCGGACCTCGATCGGCTAAATTTTTTTCGGTCCATCAAATATGACCTAAGGAACCATAGTCACCGCCATGCCATGATCGTTCATTATTTTTTGGGTTTTTCGGCCAAAAAACTAGAATTGCCCTGCCACCGATTCCCATATTTTCGTGTTCGCCCACGCCTTCCGAGTGAGTCGGGCCCCCCGGACTGTGATCGTCTAAAAACTTTTCGGGCCATCAAATACTACCTAAGGAACCATAGTCACAACACCTTTATGATTGTTCCTCATTTTTTACGTTTTTCGGCCAAAAATCTAGGATTGCGCCCGATTCGCATATTTTCGTATGCTATAGCTCACGCCTTCCGAATGGGCCGGGCCCCCCTGACTCAGATCGCCTAAATTTTTTTGGGAAATCAAATATGACCTAAGGAACCATAGTCACTGCCCCGCCATGATCGTTCCTCATTTTTTGTGTTTTCAGCCAAAAAACTAGAATTCCGCGTGATTTTCATATTTTTGTGATATAGCCCATGCCTTCCCAATGGGTAGGGGCCCACGGAGCGTGATCGCCTAAAAATTTTCCGGGCCATCAAATTCGACCTAAAGAACCATAGTCACCGCACCGCCATGATTGTTCCTCATTTTTTATATTTTTCGGACAAAAAACTAGAATTCGGCCGGATTCCTATATTTTCATGTGCTATAGCCCACGCCTTCTTAGTGGTCCCGAGACCCCCGGACCCCGATCGCCTAAAATTTTTCCGGGCCATCAAATATGACCTAAGGAACCATAGTCACCACCCCGCCATGATCGTTCCTCATTGTTTTGTGTTTTTCGACCAACAAACTTAAATTTCGCCCGATTTCCATATTTTCATATGCGCCCACGCCTTCCGAGTATGACGTGCCCCCCGGACTGTCATCGCCTAAAAAATTTTCAGGCCATCAAATACAACCTAAGGAACCATAGTCACCGTCCTGTCATGATCCTTCCTCATGTATTACGTTTTTCGGCCAAAAAACTAGAATTGCACCCGATTCCCATATTTTCTTGTGCTAGAGCCCACGCCTTCCCAATGGGTAGGTCCCCACGGAGCCGGATCGCCTAAAATTTTTCAGGGCCATCAAATACGATATAAAGAACCATAATCACCGCACCGCCATGATTGTTCCTCATTTTTTGCATTTTTCGGCCAAGAAACTAGAATTCCGCCAGATTCTCATATTTTTGTGTGCTATAGCCTACGCCTTCAGAGTGGTCACGAGCCCTCCGGACCCCGATCGTCTAAAAATTTTTCGGGCCATCAAATACGACTTAAGGAACCATAGTCACCACCCTGCCATGATCGTTCCTCATTTTTTGTGTTTTTTGGCCAACAAACTAAAATTTTGCCCGATTCCCATATTTTCGGGTGCTCCCACGCCTTCCGAGTGGGACGGGCCCCTCTAGACTGTGACCGCCTATAATTTTTTAAGGCCATCAAATACAACCTAAGGAACCATAGTCACCGCCCTGCCATGATCTTTCCTCAATTTTTTTTTTGGCAAAAAAACTAGAATTCCGCGTGATTCTATATTTTTTATGCTTTAGCCCACCCCTTCCCAATGGGTAGGGCCCCACGGAGCCGGATCGCCTAAAAAATTTTCGGGCTATCAAATATGACCTAAAGAACCATAGTCACCGCACCGTAATGATTGTTCCTCATTTTTTGCATTTTTCGGACAAAAAACTAGTATTCGGCCCGATTCCTATATTTTCATGTGCTATAGCCCACGCCTTCTTAGTGGTCCCGAGACCCCCGGACCCCGATCGCCAAAAATTTTTCGGGGCATCAAATACGACCTAAGGAACCATAGCCACCACCCCTCCATGATCCTTCCTCATCTTTTTGTGTTTTTCGACCAACAAACTAAAATTTCGCCCGATTCCCATATTTTCGTATGCGCCCACGCCTTCCGAGTGTGCCGTGCCCCCCGGACTGTGATCGCCTAAAAATTTTCAGGCCATCAAATAAAACCTAAGGAACCATAGTCACCGCCCTGTCATGATCGTTCCTTATGTATTAAGTTTTTCGGCCAAAAAACTAGAATTGTGCCCGATTCCCATATTTTCGTGTGCTATAGCCCACGCCTTCCCAATGGGTAGGTCCCCACGGAGCCGGATCGCCTAAAGAACCATAATCACCACACCGCCGTGATTGCTCCTCATTTTTTGCATTTTTCGACCAAGAAACTAGAATTCTGCTTGATTCTCATATTTTTGCGTGCTATAGCCTACGCCTTCAGAGTGGTCACGAGTCCCCCGGACCTTGATCGTCTAAAATTTTTCCGGGCCATCAAATACGACCTAAGGAACCATAGTCACCACCCTGCCAAGATCGTTCCTCATTTTTTGTGTTTTTCGGCCAACAAACTAAATTTTGCTTGATTCCCATATTTTCGGGTGCTCCCACGCCTTCCGAGTGGGCCGGGCCCCGCCAGACTGTGACCGCCTAAAATGTTTTCAGGCTATCAAATACAACCTAAGGAACCATATTCACCACCATGCCATGATCGTTCCTCATTATTTTTGTTTTTGGCCAAAAAACTAGAATTCCGCGTAATTCCCATATTTTCATGTGCTATAGCCCACGCCTTCCCAATGGGTAGGGCCCCACGGAGCCGTATCCCCTAAAAAATTTTCGGGCCATCAAATACGACCAAAAAAATCATAGTCACCGCATCTCCATGATTGTTCCTCATTCTTTGCATTTTTCGGCAAAAAAACTAGAATTCTGCCCGATTCCCATATTTTTGTGTGTTATATAGCCTACGCCTTCATAGTGGTCGTACCCCCCCCCCCCCGGAGCCCGGTCGTCTAAAATTTTTTCGGGCCATCAAATACGACCTAAGGAACCATAGTGACCACCCCGCCATGATTGTTCTACATATTTTGTGTTTTTCGGCAAACAAACTAAAATTTCGCCCGATACCCATATTTTCGTGTGCGCACGCCTTCCGAGTGGACCCAGCCCCCCCGGACCTCAATCGGCTAAAAATTTTCCGGTCCATGAAATACGACCTAAGGAACCATAGTCACCGCCCTGCCATGATTGTTCATTATGTTTTGCATTTTTTGGCCAAAAAACTAGAATTGCCCTACCACCGATTCCCCTATTTTCGTGTTCGCCCACACCTTCCGAATGGGTCGTGCCCCCCAGACTGTGATCTTCTAAAAAATTTTGAGTTCATCCAATACTACCTAAGGAACCATAGTCACAGCCCCTCCATGATCGTTCCTCATTTTTTACGTTATTCGGCCAAAAAACTAGAATTGCGCCCGATTCCCATATTTTCGTGTGCTATAGCCCACGCCTTCTGAGTGGGCCTGGCCCCCCTGACTCGGATCGCCTAAATGTTTTTGGGAAATCAAATACGACCTAAGAAAACATAGTCACTGCCCCGCCATGATCGTTCCTCATTTTGTGTTTTCGGCCAAAAAACTAGAATTCCGCGTGATTCCCATATTTTCGTGTAATATATCCCACGCCTTCCCAATGGGTAGGGCCCCACGGAGCCAGATCGCCTAAAATTTTTCTGGGCCATCAAATACGACCTAAAGAATCATAGTCACCGCACCGCCATGATTGTTCCTCATTTTTGCATTTTTCGGCCAAAAACTAGAATTCAGCCCGATTCCCATATTTTCATCTGATATAGCCCACGCCTTCCTAGTGCTCCCGGGACCCCAAGACCCCGATCGCCTAAAAATTTTCCGGGCCATCAAATACGACCAAAGGAACCATAGTCAGCACCCCGCTATGATCGTTCCTCATTTTTTTGTGTTTTTAGGCCAACAAACTAAACTTTCGCCTGATTCCCACAATTTCGTGTGCGCCCCACGCCTTCCGAGTGTCCCCCCGGATTGTGATCGCCTAAAAAATTTTCCGGCCATCAAATACAACCTAAGGAACCATACTCACCGCCCTGCAATGATCGTTCTTCATGATTTACATTTTTTGCCAAAAAACTAGAATTGCGCCCGATTCCCATATTTTCGTGTGCTATAGCCCACGTCTTCCCAATGGGTAGGGCCCCACGGAGCCGGATCGCCTAAAAATTTTTCGGGCCATCAAATACGACCTAAAGAACCATAGTCACCACACCGCCATAATTGTTCCTCATTTTTTGCATTTTTGGCCTAAAAACTAGAATTCCGCCCTATTCCCATATTTTTGTGTGCTATAGCATACGCCTTCAGAGTGGTCACGCGCCCCCCGGACCCCGATCGTCCAAAATTTTTCCGGGCCATCAAATACAACCTAATGAACCATAGTCACCACCCTGCCATGATCGTTCCTGATTTTTTGTGTTTTTCGGCAAACAAACTAAAATTTTGCCCGATTCTCATATTTTCGGGTGCGCCCACGCCTTTCGAGTGGGTCGGGCCCTACCGGACTGTGATCGCCTAAAATTTTTTCAGGTCATCAAATATAACCTAAGGAACCATAGTCACCGCCCTACCATGATCGTTCCTCATTTTTGTGTTTTCGGCCAAAAAACTAAATTTTCGCGTGATTCCCATATTTTCGTATGCTATTGCCCACGCCTTCCCAATGGTTAGGGCCCCACGGAGCCGGATCGCCTAAAAGTTTTCTGGGCTATCAAATACGACCTAAAGAACCATAGTCACCGCACCACCATGATTGTTCCTCATATTTTGCATTTTTCGTCCAAAAAACTAGAATTCCGCCCGATTCCCATATTTTTGTGTGCTATAGCCTACGCCTTCAGAATGGTCGCGGGAATCCCAGAGCCCGGTCGTCTAAAATTTTTTCGGGACATCAAATACGACCTAAGGAACCATAGTCACCACCCCGCCATGATCGTTCTTCATTTTTTATGTTTTTCGGCCAACAAACTAAAATTTCGCCCAATTCCCATATTTTTGTGTGCGCCCACGCCTTCCGAGTGGGTCGGGCCCCCCAGACTGTGATCGCCTAAATTTTTTTCAGGCCATCAAGTACAACCTAAGGAACCATAGTCACCGCTCTGCTATGATCGTTCCTAATGTTTTACGTTTTTCGGCCAAAAAATAAGAATTGCGGCCGATTCCCATATTTTCGTGTGTTATAGCCCACGCCTTCCATGTGGGTCGGGCCCCTGACTCGGATCGCTTAAAATATTTTCGGACCATTAAATATGACCAAAGGAACCATAGTCACCGCCCGCCATGATCTTCCCTCATTTTTTGGGTTTTTCGGGGAAAAACCTAGAATTGCGCCCGATTCCCATAATTTCGTGTGCAATATCCCACGCATTCCGAGTGGGCCGCTCCCCCGGGAATCGAATCGCCTAATATTTTTTTGGTCCATCCAATATGACCTAAGGAACCATATTCACCGCCCCTCCATGATCGTTCCTCGTGTTTAGCAGTTTTCGGCAAAAAAACTAGAATTCTGCGCGATTCCCATATTTTCAGGTGTTATAGCCCACGCCTTCCGTGTGTTCCCGGTCCCCTCGGACCCCGATCACCTAAAATTTTTACGGGCCATCAAATATGACCTAAGGAACCATAGTCACCCCAACGCCATGATCTTGCCTCATTCTTTTGCGTTTCTTGGCCAAAAAACTAGAATTCTGCTTAATTCCCATATTGTCGTGTGCAAAAGCCCACGCTTTCCGAGTCGGCCGAGCCACCGCACTCGGATTGCCTAAAAGTTTTCCGGGCCATCAAATATGACCTAAGGAACCATAGTCACAGCCCCTCCATGACCTTTCCTCATTTTTTGCATTTTACGGCCAAAAGACTAGAATTTCGACCGATTCTAGTATTTTCGTGTGCTATAGCCCATGCCTTCCAAGTGGGCCGTGCCCCCGGACTTGGATCGCCTAAAATTTTTTTGGGCCATCAAATATGACCTAAAGAACCATAGTCACCGCCCTTCCATGACCGTTCCTCGTTTATTTGCGTTTTAAGGCCAAAAACCTAGAATTCCGCCAGATTCTCATATTTTCGTGTGTTATACCCCACGCCTTCCAAGTGGTCCCGGGACCCTAGGACCCTGATCGCCTAAAAATTTTCTGGGCCATCAAATACAACCTAAGAATCTATAGTCACCTCCCCAACATGATCGTTCCTCATATTTTGCATTTTACAGCCCAAAGACTAGAATTCTGCCTGATTCGCATATTTTCATGCGCTATAGCACACGCCTTCCAAGTGGTCCCGGGATCAATGAACCCCGATCTCCTAAAAATTTTCTGGGCCATCCAATACGACCTAAGGAACCATAGTCACCACCCCGCCATGACCGTTCCTCATTTTTTGCGCTTTTCGGCAAAAAACTAGAATTCTGCGCGATTCCCATATTTTCGTGTGTTATAACCCACGCCTTCCGAGTGATCCCGGGACCCCCGAACCCCGATCGCCTAAAGTTTTTATGGGTCATCAAATATGAACTAAGGAAGCATAGTCACCACCCCGCCATGATCGTTCCTAAGTTTTTGCGTTTTCGGCCAATAAACTAGAATTCTGCGTGATTCCCATATTTTCCTGTGCTATAGCCCACGCCTTCCAACTGGTCCCGGGACCCCTGACCCCGATCGCCTAAAAATATTTTGGGCCATCAAATACGACCTAAGGAACCATAGTCACCGCCTCGCCATGATCTTTCCTCATTTTTTGCGTTTTTCGACCAAAAACCTAGAATTTCACGCGATTCCCATATTTTCGTGTGTTATAGCCCACTCCTTCTGAGTGGGCCAGCCCCCCCGGACTGTGATCGCCTAAAAAATTTTTGGGCCATAAAATAAGACCTAAGGAACCATATGCACTGCCCCGCCCTGATCGTTCCTCATTGTTTACGTTTTTCGGCCAAACACCTAGAATTGCGCCCGATTCCCATATTTTTGTGTGCTATAGCCCACGCCTTCCAAGTGGGCCAGGCCACCTGACTCGGATTGCCTAAAAATATTTCGGGACATCAAATACGACCTAAGGAACCATAGTCACCGCCCCGCCATGATCATTCCTCATTCTTTGCATTTTTCGAGAAAAAAATTAGAATACTGCCCGATTTCTATATTTTCGTGTGCTATTGCCCACGTCTTCCCAATGGGTAGGTCCCCATGGAACCTGATCGCCTAATATTTTTGTGGGCCATTAAATACGACCTAAGGAACCTTAGTCACCGCCTCGCCCATGACCTGTCCTCATGTTTTGTAATTTACGGCCAAAAAACTAGAATTCCGCTCGATTTCCATATTTTTGTGTGCTATAGCCGGCGCCTTCTAAATGGTCTCGGGACTCCCATACCCTGATTGTCTAAAATTTCCGGGCCACCAAATACGACTTAAGGAACCAATGTCACCGGCCTGCCATAATCGTTTCTCATTTTTTGAATTTTAAGGCCAAAAAACTAGAATTCCGCCTGATTCTCATATATTTGTGTGCTATAGCCCACGCCTTCCAAGTGGGCCGCCCCCAGACCCCGATCGCCTAATATTTTTTCGGGCCATCAAATACGACCTAAGGAACCATAATCACTGCCCCGCCATGATCGTTCCCCATTTTTTTGCGTTTTTTGGCCAAAAAACTAGAATTCCGCCCGATTTTCATATTTTAGTGTGCGCCCACGCCTTCCGAGTGGGCCGGACCCCCGGACTGTGAAAGCTTAAAAATTTTTCGGGCAATTAAATACGACCTAAGGAACCATAGTCACCACCCCGACATGAGTGTTTCTCATCTTTTAATATTTTTGTCCAAAAACTAGAATTGCGCCCGATTCCCATATTTTCGAGTGCTAGCCCACGCCTACCGAGTGGGCCTGGCCCCCGACTCAGATCGCTTAAAAAATTTTCGGTCCATCACATACAACCTAAAGAACCATAGTCACCGCACCGCCATGATTGTTCCTCATGTTTTGCATTTTTTGGCCAAAAATCTATAATTAGGCTCGATTCCCATATTTTCGTATGCTATAGCCCACGCCTTCCAAGTGGTCCCGGGACCCCTGGACCCCGTTCGCCTAAAATATTTCAGGGCCATAAAATACGACCTAAGGAACCATAGTCACTTCCCCGCCATGATCATTCCTCATATTTTGGGTTTTACGGCCAAAAAACTAGAATTTCGCCCGATTCCCATATTTTCGTATGTTATAGCCCACGCCTTCCCAATGGGTAGGGCCCCACGGAGGTGAATCGCCTAATATTTTTGCGTGCCATCAAATACAAACTAAGGATCCATAGTCACCGCCCCGCCATGACCTGTCCTCATTTTTGGCATTTTATGGCCAAAAAACTAAAATTTCGCTTGATTCCCATATTTTCGTGTGCTATAATAGCCCACGCCTTCCAAGTGGTCCCGGGACTCCAGGACCTCGATCGCCTAAAACTTTTTTGGGCCATCAAATACGACCTAAGGAATCATAGTCACCACCCCGCCATGACCGTTTCTCTTTTGTTTTGCGTTTTGCGGCCAAAAACTAAAACTTTCGCCCGATTCCCATATTTTCGTGTGCTATAGCCCATGCCTTCCAAGTGGTCTCGGGACCCCCGGACTCCGATCGCCTAAAAGTTTTCCAGACCATTAAATATGACCTAAGAAACCATAGTCACTACCCAGCCATGATCAATCCTCATTTTTTGGGTTTTTCGGCCAAAAGTCTAGAATTCCGCCTGATTCCCATATTTTCGTGTGCAATAGCCCACGCCTTCTGAGTGGGTTGGGCCCTCCGGACTCGGATCGCCTAAATTTTTTTTTCAGGGCATCAAAAACAACCTAAGGAACCATAGTCACCGTTCCTCATTTTTTGCATTTGTCGGGAAAACAAACTAGAATTCTGCCCGTTTCTTATATTTTCATGAACTATAGCCCACGCCTTCCAAGTGGTCCCGGGACTGCCGGACCATGATCGCCTTAAATTTTTCCGGGCCATCAAATACGACCAAAGGAACCATAGTCACCGCCCCGCCATGATCGTTCCTCAAATTTTGCGTTTTTCGGCCAAACAACTAGAATTCCGCGCGATTCCCATATTTTCGTGTGCTATAGCCCACGCCTTCCGAGTGGGACGGACCCCCCGAACTCGGATCACCTAAAATGTTTTCGGGCCATCAAATAAGACATAAGGAACCATAGTCACCACCCTACCATGACAGTTCCTCATTTTTTTGAATTTTATGGCCAGAAAACGAGAATTCCGCCCAATTCCCATATTTTCGTGTGTTATAGCCCGTGCCTTCCAAGTGGTCGCGGGACCCCCGGACCCTTATCGCCTAAAATTTTTCCGGCCATCAAACACGACCTAAGGAACCATAGTCACAGCCCCGCCATGATCGTTCCTAGTATTTTGCGTTTTTCGGCCATAAAACTAGATTTTCGCGCGATTCACATATTTTCGTGTGCTATAGCCCACGCCTTCCGAGTGGTCCCGGGAACCCCGAACCCCGATCGCCTAAAATTTTCTGGTCCATCAAATACGACCTAAGGAACCATAGTCACCACCTCCCCTTGATCGTTCCTCATTTTTTGTATTTTTCGGCAAAAAAACTAGAATTCCGCCCGATTCTAATATTTTTGTGTGCTATGCCTTCCAAGTGGTCCAGGGACCTCCGGACCCCGATCGCCTAAAAATTTTCCAGGCCATCAAATACGACCTAAGGAACCATAGTAACCGCCCTGCCATGATCGTTCCTCATTTTTTGCGTTTTTCGGCCAAACAACTAGAATTTTGCGCGATTCCCATATTTTCGTGTCCTTCCGGGTGGTTCCGGGACCCCTATCGCCTAAAATTTTTTCGGACCATCAAATACGACCTAAGGAACCATAGTCACCGCCTCGCCATGTTCGTTCTTAGTTTTTTGCATTTTTCGGCCAAACAACTAGAATTCCTCGCGATTCCCATATTTTCATGTCCTTCCGAGTGGTCCCGGAACCCCCGGACCCCTATCGCCTAAAAACTTTTCGGGCGATCAAATATGACCTAAGGAACTATAGTCACCGGCCCGCCATGATAGTTCCTCATTTATTGCGTTTTTCAGCCAAAAAATAAGAATTTCGCCCGATTCCCATATTTTTTGTGCTATATCCCATGCCTTCCAAGTGATCCCGGGACCACCGGACCCCGATAGCCTAAAATTTTTCCGGTCCATCAAATACGACCTAAGAAACCATCGTAACTACCTCGCCCTGATCGTTCCTCATATTTTGCATTTTTCCGCTAAAAAACTAAAATCCCGCATGATTCCCATATTTTGGTGTGTATTATAGCCCACGCATTCCGGACTCGGATCACCTTAATTTTTTTTGGGCCTTCAAATAAGACCTAAGGAACCATAGTCACCTCCCAGCTATGATTGTTCCTCATGGTTTGCATATTTCGGCCAAAAAACTAGAATTCCGCCTGATTACCATATTTTCGTGCGCTATAATAGCCCACGTCTTCCCAATGGGTAGGGACCCCCGTACCGATCGCCTAAAATTTGTCAGGGCCATCAAGTACGACTTAAGGAACCATAGTTACCGCCCCGCCATGAACGTTCCTAGTTGTTTGCCTTTTTCAGCGAAAAAACTAGAATTATGCCCGATTACCATAGTTTTGTGTGCTATAGCCCACACCTTTCGAGTAGGCCGAGCCCCCAGACTCTAAACGTCTTAAGTTTTTCCGGGCCATTAAATACGACCTAAGGAACCATAATCACTGCCCCGCCCTGATCGTTCCTCATATTTTGCGTTTTTCGGCCAAAAAACTAGAATTTCGCCTGATTACCATATTTTCGTGTGCTATAATAGCCCACGCCTTCCGAGTGGGCCGGCCCCCCGGACTAGGATCGCCTAAACTCTTTTCGGGCCATGAAATAGGACCTAAGGAACCATAGTCACTGCCTCGCCAAGATCGTTCCTCATGTTTTGCAGTTTTCGGCCTAAAAACTAGAATTCCGCCCGATTCCCATATTTTTGTGTGCTATAGCCCACGCCTTCCAAGTGGTCCCGGGACCCCCGATCGCCTAAAAAATTTTCGGACCATCAAATACAACCAAAGGAACCATAGTAACCGTGCCGCCATGATCGTTCCTCATATTTTGCGTTTTTTGGCCAAACAACTAGAATTTCGCGCGATTTCCATATTTTCGTGTGCATAGTCCATATGTTAGAAATAATTATTATAAAAAACTTAATTGACTTGTCTTCTTTTGATTAAAGTATCATAACCTGTTAATATACTAAAATTTCTTTAAATAAGATTTTGGCCTTCTCAGAGATAGATTGAATGTATTGACATGAAAACCTAGTAAAAATATTTTGTAGTATCAAAAAGAATATCATATCATGAATACGACATCTCCATCACAAACTTCAAGCTTTAAACAATATTTAAAACATTATAAATAAAGAAATTAATATTTTTCCCGTGAAAAGGGCGATGACTTTTTGATGCATCCGTCTCCCTTCGTGTAGCTTTTATAAACTCTCGAAAACTTAGCAGCACTGGACCTAATCTTTGGACGACATTTGAACTTCCTTCTAAATTATCAGACTTCTTATGTTTCTGAAGATCTTTTTCTTTGAAATTGATAATTGTCTAGTTCTTTTGTTCAGTAACAGTTTTCCATCTTTCTTTCTTATGCTAAATGATTCGACAAAACCATATTTTCTACTATAATTAGATAAACCCGTAAACTCTAAGTATAATGAGAATGCGAGAAGAAAGAGCATAAATTGCTAGGTAACTTGCTTTAAATTATTACTAATAGAATAGACGATGGAGTTATTTTCTTGGGAAAGAGATCTAACTAATGCATGATACATATATAAATGTTATGTGATGATACTTTTTCATCTTTGAATTAATATATTTTTTGGAATAACTAAAAATTAAGATGATGAGATGCTAATGTTATCAGCATAATTAAAAGAAGCAAGGGAGTACCGCTAACTGAGAAATGAGTGTCGGGTTTGTAACTACATACCAATCAGCCTTCTAAATTATCCCATGTAATTATTGTTGATGATGACCCAAAAGAGATAATTGTGCCTTATAATTTTTCATCCCATGATGACAAGAACTTTGAAATAGAACATCAAAAAGATTCAAACACACAGAGAACCATGGGCGGACCCACGTAGATTTAAGGGTTCAATTGAACCGCTTCGTAAATATTTTTTTACTATTTTTGTATGGAAATTATTTTTCAAAGAAACAAACTACTATAAAAGAAAAGCAGTTGAACCCCCTTAACCAAAGTTGTGCCATGATTGGATGGTTCAAACGGTGTCAATCTATCAAATGGTCGCATGTTCGAACACAAGCTCCAGTCACTTTTTCAAAATGCTGACTACTTCTTTATATATTCTAGGGGACTCTTTCTTACCTGCTAACTCCTAGGATGAGAAGTAGGTCCCTTGTTTTTGGCAGGAAGAGTTCCAGCCTTTGTTGCCCCTCGGTAGAGTGAGTCTACTTAGCGAACTGGCAGGACGCGGAGATCTATTGATCAATATGAATCTCGAGAGTGGATGGTTGATCGCCGCCTCCTTGTCCTGGAGGCTCTCCGGCCGGGGAGGGGCTTGCTATCGTAACCTTTTCTCCCGGTGTATGTGAAAAAGAGTGACGAACTCATTTTTATTCGGTCATAGGTTGGTCCAAAGAACGAGAGTCGGCTTCCAACATTAAGTCCGTTGTTCCTCAGTAGCTCAGTGGTAGAGCGGTCGGCTGTTAACCGATTGGTCGTAGGTTCGAATCCTACTTGGGGAGATTTTTTAGTTATCGCTTTTCTGACCTAGCGACCCCTGTCCTTCTCCTTTGTTTCTAAACTAGCAGAATCGTGGGACATCAAAAGCGGTAAGTTGATTGTTGGTTTTTATTCCTCACTCTCGTATAGGTTAACTTGGTTCGTTCCATTCTTAGGGATAAGAAGGATCCACTGGAAAGACTGGAGTAGTATCTTCATTAGCCGGAAGGAATTAGTCTCCACTAGCGTCATTCGAAGAACGAACAAGAAAAGGGTTACTGTTTAGGATAGATGGATGTGGCCCAATGGCTAAAGCTCTGCCAGCTTCTTGTAGACTGAACTCTCTTCTCTTTAGGCTCCGAGTTCTTTTTTGGGGGGATGGTCTAATTTACTAGTGGCAACGAAGTTCTTGGTAATTAGCAAGGGGGAAGGAGGATCTCCACTCATTTCATTCATTCAGTGCCTGCGGTGAGGCGCGACCCACAACAAACGAAGGGGGAAAGCTTGCTTTGCTTGCTGTAGCCCTATTTTTGTAGATTAGGCTTGGTAAGCGTAAGCTATATTTAAGTAGGCTCGCAGCTTCGCTCAGCAGAAGAGCCTGACTTTTTATTATATTAGTAAAGCGCTAGCGCCCAACCTATACAAGGGCTTTGAAGGGATAGGGAAAGAAAAGAAAAGAAAGAGGGTCATTTTATTTTAGGAACATGGCTCCTTCATTCACTTGCTCATGAACTCGCAGCTTCGCCAGAAGCGACGAGGGGGGGCTGGGGAAGGCCGACGACTACATGAGGGGGAAGCTTTCGTAGAAGCTTTACCCCTTGCTTTACAGAGATAGTTATGAACTGACTAAATGACTAGATTCTCCCGGAACGCTAGCTAAGCTAATCGTCTTAGTTCCCTTCAATTAAATCAATAAGCTTTTTGATTGATTCAGGGCGCCGCCCCCCTTCTTAGAATTAGAACCCATTGAGGGGGGCCTCGGCCCGGGAAGGGGAGAGTGGCCGAGTGGTCAAAAGCGGCAGACTGTAAATCTGTTGAAGTTTTTCTACGTAGGTTCGAATCCTGCCTCTCCCACTTGTTTGTTGTAGACTTCAGAGAAGAGAAAAGAGGCATTCGTCAGCGTAGGAAGGCCAACCGAGCGAAGCTCTTTCTTTTTTTTGGCCGTGCCGTGAAGTGAAATTGTATCGTATGTTAGTTAGAGAGGTTGGCGAACTACTACGATCTATAGATTTCCCATCTATATCCAATCCCAACGAGAATAGAAGCGAGTCGCTTTCGGCCTGTCTTGTAGTCGTAGTCTTTTAGCTTATGTAGTCGTCGGCCTTCCTACACGCATGCGTCCGCCAGAATGCCTCCTTGGTTCGGGACGAAGCCAAGCCGATACATACGATAGGCGAAGTAAAGACCCCCATTTCATAGCGCCTGGGGAACGCAAGTTTGATCGAGGATTGGAGAGGAGAAGTGGAAGAAAGGGCTCGGGATAGATTTAGGAGTCTTTGTGCGAGCCGTATGCGGTGAGAGTCGCACGTACGGTAACGAGGGGGGTTCGCGTCTATACGTGTAGTGTGGTGCTTAGGCCTACCCACCCTATTTGTTCCATGATCTATGGGTCTACTGGAGCTACCCACTTCGATCAATTAGCCAAGATTTTGACCGGATACGAAATCACTGGTGCTCGATCTAGTGGTATTTTTATGGGGATTCTATTTATCGCTGTAGGATCCCTATTCAAGATCACTGCAGTTCCTTTTCGGGCGGCTGTAGGACGGCCGCCTATAGGTGGTAGGGTAGGGTGGGTGGTACCGCTCAGATTGCGGCCAATCTTCCTAACCGCGCGCGGGCCGGGCTTAGAGCGCGTGAAACTCATCACTACCTCGTAAGGGCGTTGAGACCATAGCATGTTACACGAAAGCGCCGCTTTCTCTGTAGTGTTGTCACACAGCTGCCCGCCTAGAAGAGCAACTCGCTCTGTAGTGTTGTCACACAAGATAAGCACGCCGCCCGCCTGCTGGCCGGGAGAATCGAAGTTATCTTCCGGTCAACTGTCCACCCAGTAAAGTGCAAAAAACACAGTAGAATCACGCAACGCACGCTGCTGGTGTGCTTCCTGCTCGCGAGGAAAGAAAGAAGAGCGACAGGGTTCAGTTCAGATTTGACTGTTTGCAGCATGGGAGCAGATTCCCCAAAAAATCCCTGGGAACAATGAAAAAAAAAAGATATCTCGGTAACGAAAACTATAGGGGGCTGTATTGGCGAGATCCAACGGTGAACAGCTGCCCAAAAGAAAAGCCGCCTGGAAGTCCGAGGACCTTTAGTACTGTACTCTACCCCCGAACCAGCAGCCTTCGCGCCAAGCAAGACCGCCCTTGTCCCTTTCCTTTCTCCATTCCGCCTCCTTCTTTGCTTTGTTCCAATAGAGTCTAAGGCAAAGTAGTCCGTATGCCTACTTGACGAAAGGGAACGAACAACCTTTCATTTCCGGGTTTATGGATTGGATTCAGTCAGCCTCACGACATAATCAGAGTGAGGCTTTGGTTACCGGCAAACGCTTCTCCAAAGGCGACCCTCTCGAGTTTCCGGCTGTTTCTGTCATTGAAGTAGCCTTTCGTCGCCCTACCAAACGAAAGAAGTCACTATCAAACAGCTCGCCCTATTGAAGTACCAAAGGTGCGCTCAGCCCGGTGACTAGGAAATGGGTTTTCCCTTGAATTGAAGTGATGAGGTCGGATCGTTCCTCATGTTTTGCAGTTTTCGGCCTAAAAACTAGAATTCCGCCCGATTCCCATATTTTTGTGTGCTATAGCCCACGCCTTCCAAGTGGTCCCGGGACCCCCGATCGCCTAAAAAATTTTCGGACCATCAAATACAACCAAAGGAACCATAGTAACCGTGCCGCCATGATCGTTCCTCATATTTTGCGTTTTTTGGCCAAACAACTAGAATTTCGCGCGATTTCCATATTTTCGTGTGCATAGTCCATATGTTAGAAATAATTATTATAAAAAACTTAATTGACTTGTCTTCTTTTGATTAAAGTATCATAACCTGTTAATATACTAAAATTTCTTTAAATAAGATTTTGGCCTTCTCAGAGATAGATTGAATGTATTGACATGAAAACCTAGTAAAAATATTTTGTAGTATCAAAAAGAATATCATATCATGAATACGACATCTCCATCACAAACTTCAAGCTTTAAACAATATTTAAAACATTATAAATAAAGAAATTAATATTTTTCCCGTGAAAAGGGCGATGACTTTTTGATGCATCCGTCTCCCTTCGTGTAGCTTTTATAAACTCTCGAAAACTTAGCAGCACTGGACCTAATCTTTGGACGACATTTGAACTTCCTTCTAAATTATCAGACTTCTTATGTTTCTGAAGATCTTTTTCTTTGAAATTGATAATTGTCTAGTTCTTTTGTTCAGTAACAGTTTTCCATCTTTCTTTCTTATGCTAAATGATTCGACAAAACCATATTTTCTACTATAATTAGATAAACCCGTAAACTCTAAGTATAATGAGAATGCGAGAAGAAAGAGCATAAATTGCTAGGTAACTTGCTTTAAATTATTACTAATAGAATAGACGATGGAGTTATTTTCTTGGGAAAGAGATCTAACTAATGCATGATACATATATAAATGTTATGTGATGATACTTTTTCATCTTTGAATTAATATATTTTTTGGAATAACTAAAAATTAAGATGATGAGATGCTAATGTTATCAGCATAATTAAAAGAAGCAAGGGAGTACCGCTAACTGAGAAATGAGTGTCGGGTTTGTAACTACATGCCAATCAGCCTTCTAAATTATCCCATGTAATTATTGTTGATGATGACCCAAAAGAGATAATTGTGCCTTATAATTTTTCATCCCATGATGACAAGAACTTTGAAATAGAACATCAAAAAGATTCAAACACACAGAGAACCAGGGGCGGACCCACGTAGATTTAAGGGTTCAATTGAACCGCTTCGTAAATATTTTTTTATTATTTTTGTATGGAAATTATTTTTCAAAGAAACAAACTACTATAAAAGAAAAGCAGTTGAACCCCCTTAACCAAAGGTGTGCCATGATTGGATGGTTCAAACGGTGTCAATCTATCAAATGGTCGCATGTTCGAACACAAGCTCCAGTCACTTTTTCAAAATGCTGACTGCTTCTTTATATATTCTAACTATTAATTAATAATTCTAACTAGGAGGTCAACATGACTGCTTGGCATGGCTGAGGGTAGGGGTGTTCATAAAAACTAAACCAAACCGATAAAAAAACCCGATATTTTTAGGTTTGGTTTGGTTTTGGTTTAAAATTTTAAAAATCGATCAAATTTGGTTTGGTTTTGGTTTTAATAAAAACAACTCATACCAAACCGACTATAAAAATAGCTATTTAAATTTATTATCACACCTATATATATATATATGTATATTTTTATATAAAGTTTCTAAAATTTTATGGTACATATTAGTCATTTGTATTTTTAGTCTAGTTCTTTACTATTATAATAATCTAATTCTTTTCCTTCTAGTTTGATTGGTAGTTTTCTTTTATTAAGTACAAAAATTTATTTCATGTTAAAAATAGTCGAGTTTTAATTGAGTACTTAAGTTATTCATTACTATTTGAGTCAATTATTATTATAATAGTAATTTCTTGTACCGATATTTTTAGGTTTGGTTTGGTTTTGGTTTAAAATTTTAAAAATCGATCAAATTTGGTTTGGTTTTGGTAAACCGACTATAAAAATAGCTATTTAAATTTATTATTACAACTATATATATGTATATTTTTATATAAAGTTTCTAAAATTTTATGGTACATATTAGTCATTTGTATTTTTAGTCTAGTTCTTTACTATTATAATAATCTAATTCTTTTCCTTCTAGTTTGATTGGTAGTTTTCTTTTATTAAGTACAAGAATTTATTTCATGTTAAAAATAGTCGAGTTTTAATTGAGTACTTAAGTTATTCATCACTATTTGAGTCAATTATCATCAATATATTTTGGTAAATGATAGATTTCTCAAAGAGCAACTAGGAGGTCAACATGACTGCTTGGCATGGATGAGGGTAGGGGTGTTCACAAAAACCCGAAAAACTAAACCAAACCGACAAACAAAACCGATATTTTTAGGTTTGGTTTGGTTTAAAATTTTAAAAATCGATCAAATTTTGTTTGGTTTTGGTTTTAATAAACAAAACCCGAACCAAACCGACTATAAAAATAGCTATTTAAATTTATTATTACACCTATATATATGTATATTTTTATATAAAGTTTCTAAAATTTTATGGTACATATTAGTCATTTGTATTTTTAGTCTAGTTCTTTACTATTATAATAATCTAATTCTTTTCCTTCTAGTTTGATTGGTAGTTTTCTTTTATTAAGTACAAGAATTTATTTCATGTTAAAAATAGTCGAGTTTTAATTGAGTACTTAAGTTATTCATCACTATTTGAGTCAATTATCATCAATATATCTTGGCAAATGATAGATTTCTCAAAGAGCAATTGGTTTGATAGCGTTACGTTGAAAATGTACTCGCCGGAATATGCGTTTGGTATAGCCCACGCCTTCCGAGTGGGCCGGGCCCCCCGGACTCGGATCACCCAAATTTTTTTCGGGCCATCAAATAAGACCTAAGGAACCATAGTCACCTCCCCTCGATGATCGTTCCTCACTTTTTGCATTTTTCGGCCAAAAAACTAGAATTCCACCCGATTACCATATTTTCGTGTGCTATAATAGCCCAAGCCTTCCCAATGGGTAGGGACCTGCGGACCCCGATCGCCTAAAAATTTTCCGGACCATCAAATATGACCTAAGGAACCGTAGTCACCGCCACGCCATGATCGTTCCTCATATTTTGCGTTTCTCGGCCAAACAACTAGAATTCCGTGCGATTCCCATATTTTTGTGTGCTATAATTGCCCACGCCTTCCCAATGAGTAGGGAACCTCGTACCCCGATCGCCTAAAAAATTTTCGGACCATCAAATACGACCTAAGAAACCATAGTCACCAGCCCGCCATGAACATTCTTAGTTGTTTGCGTTTTTCAACGAAAAAACTAGAATTCCACCCGATTCCCATATTTTCGTGTGCTATAGCCCACACCTTCCGAGTGGGCCGGACCCCCCGGAATAGGAACATCTAAAAATTTTCCGGGCCATTAAATAAGACCTAAGGAACCATAATCACCGCTCCGCCATGATAGTTCTTCACTTTCTGAGTTTTTCGGCCAAAGAATTAGAATTTTGCCTGATTCCCATATTTTCGTGTGCTTCAAAGTGGTCCTTGGACCCCCGGACCCCGATCGCCTAAAATGTTTCCGGGCAATCAAATACGACCTAAGGAACCATAGTAACCGCCCCGCCATGATCGTTCCTCATATTTTGCATTTTTCGGCCAAACAACTACAATTCCGCGCGATTCCCATACTTTCGTGTGCTATAGCCCACGCCTCCGAGTGGGCCGGGCCCCTCGGACTCGAATCACATAAATTTTTTTCGGGCCATCAAATAAGACCTAAGGAACCATAGTCACCTCCCAGGCATGATCTTTCCTCATTTATAGAATTTTTCGGCATAAAAACAAGAATTCTGCCCCATTCCCATATTTTCATGTGCTATAATAACTCATGCCTTCAGAATGGGTAAGGACCCCCGGACAACGATCTCCTAAAATATTTTCGGACCATCAAATACGAACATTGGAACCATAGTCACCGCCCCGCCATGAACGTTCCTAGTTGTTTGCATTTTTCAGCGATAAAACTAGAATTCCGCCCGATTCCCATATTTTCATGTGTTATAGCCCACGCCTTCAGAATGGGTAAGGACCCCCGGACAACGATCTCCTAAAATATTTTTGGACCATTAAATATGACCTAAGGAACCATAATCATTGCTCCTCCATGATTGTTCCTCACCTTTTGCGTTTTTTGTCCAAAAAATTAGAATTTCGCCCGATTCCCATATTTTGGTGTTCTATAGCCCACGCCTTCAAAGTGGTCCCGGGAAGCCCGGACTCCGATCGCTTAAAATTTTTTCGGGACATGAAATATGACCTAAGTAACCATAGTCACCGCCCCGCCCTGATCGTTCCTCATATTTTGCACTTTTCGGACAAAAAACTAGAATTCCGCCTGATTACCATATTATCGTGTGCTATAATAGCCCACGCCTTCCCAATGGGTATGGCCCCTCGGACCCCGATCGCCTAAAATTATTCCGGACCATCAAATACGACCTAAGGAACCATAGTCACCGCCCCGCCATGAGCATTCCTAGTTGTTTGTGTTTTTCAGGAAAAAAACTAGAATTCCGCCTAATTCCCATAATTCTGTGTGCTATAGCCCACACCTTCCGAGTGGGTCATGCCCCCCGGACTCGGAACGTCTAAAATTTTTCCGGGCCATTAAATACAACCTAAGGAACCATAATCACCGCTCCGCCATGATCATTCCTCACTTTTTGCATTTTTCGGCCAAAGAATTAGATTTCCGCCTGATTCCCATATTTTCGTGTGCTACGCCTTCAAAGTGGTCCCGGGACCCTCGGACCCCAATCGCCTAAAAAATTTCGGGCCATCAAATATGACCTAAGAAACCATAGTCATCGTCCCGCCCTGATCGTTCCTCATATTTTGCTTTTTTCGGCCAAAAAACTAGAATTCTGCCTCATTCCCATATTTTCGTGTGCTATAGCCCACGCATTCCGAGTGGGGCGGGTACCCCCGGACTCGTATCACCTAAATTGTTTTCGGGCCATCAAATAATACCTAAGGAACCATAGTCAACTCCCTGCCATGATTGTTTCTCATGTTTTTCATTTTTCGGCCTAAAAACTAGAATTCTGCCCGATTACCATATTTTCGTGTGCTATAATAGCCCACGTCTTCCCAATGGGTCGAGACCCCGGACCCCGATCGCCTAAAATTTTTTCGGGCCATCAAATATGACCTAAGGAACCATAATCACCACCCCTCCATGATCGTTCCTCATTTATTGAGTTTTTGGGCCAAAAAACTAGAATTCCGCCCGATTACCATATTTTTGTGTGCTATTGCCCACGCCTTCCGAGTGGGCCGTCCCCTCGGACTCGGATCGCTTAAAATATTTTTGGGCCATCAAATCGGACCTAAGAAACCATAGTCACCGCCTAGCCATGATCGTTCCTCATTTTTTGCATTTTTCGGCCAAAAACTAGAATTCCGCCCGATTCCCATATTTTTTTGTGCTAAAGCCCACGCCTTCCGAGTGGGCCGGGCCCCCGGACTTGGATCACCTAAAATTTTTTCGGGCCATCAAATAAGACCTAAGGAACCATAGTCACCTCCCAGCCATGATTGTTCCTTATTGTTTGCATTTTTCGGCAAAAATACTAGAATTCCTCCCGATTCCCATATTTTTGTGTGCTATAATAGCCCACGCCTTTCCAATGAGTTGGGACCCTCGTACCCCGATCGCCTAAAAAATTTTCGGACCAACAAATACGACCTAAGGAACCATAGTCACCACGCCGCCATGAACGTTCCTAGTTGTTTGCGTTTTTCAGCAAAAAAACTAGAATTCCGCCTGATTCACATATTTTCGTGTGCCTAGCCCACACCTTACGAGTGGGCCGCCACCCCCGGAATAGGAACATCTAAAAAATTTTCGGGCCATTAAATAAGACCTAAGGATCCATAATCACCGCTCTGCCATGATCGTTCTTCACTTTTTGCATTTTTCGGCCAAAGAATTAGAATTTCGCCTGATTCCCATATTTTCGTATGCCATAGCCCACGCCTTCAAAGTGGTCCCGGGACCCCCGGACCCCGATCGCCTAAATTTTTTATGGGCAATCAAATACGACCTAAGGAACCATAGTAACCGCCCCGCCATGATCGTTCCTCATATTTTGCATTTTTCGGCCAAACAACTAGAATTCCGCACAATTCCCATACTTTCGTGTGCTATAGCCTACGCCTTCCGAGTGGGCCGGGCCCCTCGGACTCGAATCACCTAAAAAATTTCCGGGCCATCAAATAAGACCTAAGGAACCATAGTCACCTCCCAGGCATAATCTTTCCTCATTTTTAGAATATTTCGGCAAAAAAACTAGAATGCTGCCTGATTCCCATATTTTCATGTGCTATAATAACCCACGCCTTCATAATGGGTAAGGACCCCAGGACAACGATCTCCTAAAATATTTTCGGACCATAAATTACGACCACTGGAACCATAGTCACCGCCCCTCCATGAACGTTCCTAGTTGTTTGCGTTTTTCAGCGATAAAACTAGAATTCCGCCCGATTCCCATATTGTCGTGTGCTATAGCCCACACCTTCCGAGTGGGACGAGCCCCCCGGACTCGAAATGTCTAAAAATTTTCCGGGCCATTAAACACGACCTAAGGAACCATAATCACCGCTCCGCTATGATCGTTCCTCACTTTTTGCATTTTTCGGCCAAAGAATTAGAATTCCGCCCGATTCCCATATTTTCTTGTGCTACGCCTTCAAGGTGGTCCCAAAACCCTCTGACCCCGATCGCCTAAAATATTTCTGGGCCATCAAATATGACCTAAGAAACCATAGTCACCGTCCCGCCCTGATCGTTCCTCATATTTTGCGTTTTTCGGCCAAAAAACTAGAATTCCGCTTGATTCCTATATTTTCGTGTGCATAGCCCACGCATTCCGAGTGGGTCGGGTCCCCCCGGACTCGGATCACCTAAATTGTTTTCGGGCCATGAAATAATACCTAAGGAACCATAGTCAACTCCTCGCCATGATCGTTTCTCATGTTTTTCATTTTTCGGCCTAAAAACTAGAATTCTGCCCGATTACCATATTTTTGTGTGTTATAATAGCCCACGTCTTCCCAATGGGTAGAGACCCCCGGACCCCGATCGCCTAAAATTTATTCAAACCATCAAATACGACCTAAGGAACCATAATCACCACCCCGCCATGATCGTTCCTCATTTATTGAGTTTTTCGGCCAAAAAACTAGAATTCCGCCCGATTACCATATTTTTGTGTGCTATTGCCCACGCCTTCCGAGTGGGCCGGCCCCTCGGACTTGGATCGCCTAAAAGAATTTTGAGCCATCAAATTGGACCTAAGGAACCATAGTCACTGCCTCTCCATGATCGTTCCTCGTTTTTTGCATTTTTCGGCCAAAAAACTAGAATTCCGCCCGATTCCCATATTTTTTTGTGCTATAGCCCACGCCTTCCAAGTGGTCCCGGGACCCCCGATCGCCTAAAAAATTTTCGGGCCATCAAATATGACCAAAGGAACCATAGTAACTAGAATTTTACCTGATTTTTATATTTTCGTTTGCTATAGCCCACGCCTTCCCAGTGGGTAGGGCCCCCCAGAACCGGATCACCTAACATTTTTCCGGGCCATCAAATACGAACTAAGGAACCATAGTCACCACCCCGCCATGACCTTTTCTCATTTTTTGCATTTTACGGCCAAAAAACTAGAATTTCGCTCGATTCCCATATTTTCGTGTGCTATAGCCCACTCCTTCCGAGTGGGTCAGGCCCACCGAACTCGGATCGCCTAAAAATTTTCCGGGGCATCAAATACGACCTTGAGAACCATAGTCACCGCCCTACCATGACAGTTCCTCATTTTTTGCATTTACGGCCAAAAAACAAGAAATTCACCCGGTTCTCATATTTTCGTGTGCTATAGCTCGTGCCTTCCGAGTGGTCTCGGGATCCCCGCACCCCGATCGCCAAAAAATTTTCCAGGCCATCAAATACGACCTAAGGAACCATAGTCAGTCCCCCTCCATGATCGTTCCTAGGTTTTTGCGTTTTTCGGCCATAAAACTAGATTTCCGCGCGATTCCCATATTTTCGTGTGCTATAGCCCACTCCTTCCGAGTGGTCCCGGAAACCCCGGACCCCGATCGTCTTAACTTTTTCCGGGCCATCAAATACGACCTAAGAAACCATAGTCACCACCCCGCCATGATCGCTCCTCATTTTTGGCGTTTTTCGGAAAAAAAAAACTAGAATTCCGCTTGATTCCCATATTTTCGTGTGCTATAGCCCATGCCTTCCGAGTGGTCCCGGTATCCCAGGACCCCGATTGCCTATAATATTTCCGGGCAATCACATATGACCTAAGGAACCATAGTCACCGCCCCCCATGATCGTTCCTCATTTTTTGCGTTTTGCGGCCAAAAAATTAGAATTTCGCGATATTCCCATATATTCGTGTGCTATAGACCACGCCTTCCGAGTGGTCCTAGGCGCCCCGGACCCCGATCGCCTAAAATTTTTCCAGGACATCATATACGACCTAAGGAACCATAGTCACCGCCTCGCCAAGATCGTTCCTCATTTTTTGCGTTTTTCGGCCAAAAAACAATAATTCCGCCCGATTACCATATTTTTGTGTGATATAATAGCCAACGCCTTCCCCATGGGTAGGGCCTCCCAGAGCCGGATCTCCTAAAAAATTTTCGGGCCATCAAATACGACTTAAGAAACCATAATCACTGCCCCTCCATGACCTTTCCTCATTTTTTGCATTTTACGGCCAGATACCTAGAATTCTGTCCCGATTCCTAGATTTTCGTGTGCTATAGCCCGCGCCTTCCAAGTGGACCCGGGATTCCCAGACCCCGATCGCCTAAAATATTTTTGGCCAATCAAATACGACATAAGGAACCATATTCACCGCCCCGCCATGACCTTTCCTCATTTTTTGCATTTTAGGGCCAAAACACTAGAATTTCGCCCGATTCCGATATTTTTGTGTGCTAGAGCCCACGCCATCCGAGTGGATCAGGACCCCCGGACCCTGATCGCCTAAAACTTTTTCGGGCCATCCAATACGACCATGAGAACCATATTTACCGCCCTGCCATGACTGTTCCTTATTATTTTGCGTTTTACGGCAAAAACACTAGTATTCCGCGTGATTCCCATATTTTCGTATGCTATAGCTTGCGCCTTCCAAGTGGTCCCGGGAACCCCGGACCCCGATCGCCTAAAAAATTTTCGGATAATCAAATATGACCTAAAGAACCATAGTCACCGCCCCGCCATGACCTTTCCTCATTTTTTTGCATTTTAGGGCCAAAACACTAGAATTCCGTCTGATTCCCATATTATCGTGTGTTATAGCCCACGCCTTCAGAGTGGGTCAGGAACCCCGGACCCGGATCGCCTAACATTTTCTGGGCCATCAAATACGACCTTGAGAACCATAGTTACCGCCCTGTCATGACCGTTCCTCGTTGTTTTGCGTTTTATGGCCAAAACACAAGAATTTCGCCTGATTCCCATATTTTCGTATGCTATAGCCCGCGCCTTCCAAGTGGTCCCGGGAACCCCGGACCCCGATCGCCTAAAAAATTTTCGGGCTATAAAATACGACCTAAAGAACCATAGTCACCGCCCCTCCATGACCTTTCCTTATTTTTGGCATTTTACGGCTAAAACACTAGAATTTCGCGCGATTCCAATATTTTTGTGTGCAATTGCCTACGCCTTCCGAGTGGGCCGGGACACCCGGACTCGGATCGCCTAAAAAAATTTCGATCCATCAAAAATGACCTAGAACCATAGTTACCACCCTGCCACGACCGTTCCTCATTGTTATGCGTGTTACGGCCAAAAAACTAGAATTCCGCCTGATTCCCATATTTTCGTGTGCTATAGCCCGCACCTTCCAAGTGGTAGCGGGACCCTTGGACCCCGATCGCCTAAAATTTTTCCGGGCCATAAAATACGACATATGGAACTATATTCAATGCCCCGCCATGATCATTCCTAATTTTTTGCATTTTACGGCCAAAAAACTAGAATTTCGCTCGATTCCCATATTTTCGTGTGCTAGCCCACGCCTTCCAAGTGGTCCTAGGACCCCCTGACCCCGATCGCCTAAAATTTTCCGGGCTATACAATACGACCTAAGGAACCATAGTCACTGCCCCGCCATTACCTTTCCTCATTTTGCGGCTAAAAACCTAGAATTTCGTGTTATTCCCATATTTTCGTGTCCTATAACCCATGCCTTCCAAGTGGTCCCCGGACCCTCGGACCCCGATCTCCTAAAATTATTTCAGGCCAGAAAATACGACCTAAAGAGCCATAGTCACCACCCTACCATGATCGTTCCTCATTTTATGCATTTTTCGGCCAAAAAAGTAGAATTTCGCCTGATTCCCATATTTGCGTGTGATATAGCCCACGCCTTCCCAGTGGGTCGGGCCCACCAGAGCCGTATCACCTAAAATTTTCCTAGGCCATCAAATACGACCTAAGGAACCATAGTCACCGCCCCGCCATGACCTTTCCTCATGTTTTGCATTTTACGGCCAAAAAACTAGAATTCCGCCCGATTCCCATATTTTCGTGTGATATATCCCACGCCTTCTAACTGGTCCCGGGACCTCCGGACCCTGATCGCCTAAAAAATTTTCGGGCCATCAAATACGACCTAAGGAACCATAGTCACCGCCACACCATGATCGTTACTCATGTTTTGCTTTTTTCGAAAAAAAAACTAGAATTCCACCCGATTCCCATATTTTTGCGTGCTATAGCCCACGCCTTCCGAGTGGGCCGGGCCCGCCGGACTTGCATAGCCTAAAATTTTTCTAGGCCATCAAATATGACATAAAGAACCATAGTCACCGCCCCACCATGATCGTTCCTAATTTTTTGCGTTTTTTGGCCAAACAACTAGAATTCCGCCCGATTACCATATTTTTGTGTGCTACACCCCACGCCTCACAAGTGGTCCCGGGACCCCCAGACACAGATCACCTAAAAAATTTCTGGTCCATCAAATACTACATAAGGAACCATAGTCACCGTCCCGACATGATGGTTCCTCATTTTTTGCAATTATCGGCCAAAAACCTAGAATTCCGCCTGATTCCCATATTTTCTTTTGCTATAGCCCACGCCTTCCGAGTGGGACGGACCCTAGACTCGGATCGCCTAAATTTTTTTCGGGCAGTTAAATACGACTTAAGGAACTTTAGTCACCGCTCAGCCATTATTGTTCCTCATTTTTGCAATTTTCAGCCAAAAAACTAGAATTCCGCCCAATTCCCATATTTTCATGTGCTATAGCCCATGCCTTCCCAGTGGGTAGGACTCCCCGGAACCGGATCGCCAAAAATTTTTCTGGGCCATCAAATACGAACTAGAGAACCATAGTCACCGCCCTGCCATGACCGTTCCTCGTTTACTTGCGTTTTACGACCAAAAAACTAGAATTTCTCCTGATTCCAATATTATCGTGTGCTATAGCCCATGCCTTCCAAGTGGTCCAGGGACCCCGATAGCCTAAAAGTTTTCCGGGGCATCCAATACGACATTGGGAACCATAGTCACCACCCCACCATGATTGTTCCTCATATTTTGCATTTTTCGTCCAAAAAACTAGAATTTCATCCGATTCCCATAATTTCGTGTGCTATAGCCCACGCCTTCCAAGTGGTCCCGGGACCCCCGGACCCCAATGGAATAAAAATTTTCCGGGGCATCAAATACAACCTTGAGAACCATAGTCACCGCCCTGCCATGACCGTTCCTCATTTTTGAGTTTTACGGCCAAAAAACTAGAATTTCGCATGATTCCCATATTTTTGTATGTTATAGCCCACACCTTCGGAGTGAGCCGGGCCCCCCGGAGTCGGATCACCTAAAATGTTTTCAGGCCATCGAATAAGACCTAAGGAACCATAGTCATCTCCCTGCCATGATCGCTCCTCATTTTTTTTATTTTTCGGCCAAAAAACTAGAATTCCTCGAGATTTCCATATTTTCGTGTGATCCCACGCATTCCAAGTGGTCCCGGGAACCCCGGACCCCGGTCGCCTAAAAATTTTTCAGGCCATCGAATACGACTTAAGGAACCGTAGTCACCGACCCGCCATGATCGTTCCTCATTTTTTGCATTTTTCGTCCAAAAAACTAGAATTCCGCCCGATTAACATATTTTCGTGTGCTATAATAGCCCACGCCTTCCCCATGGGTAGGGCCCCCCAGAGCTGGATCGCCAAAATTGTTTTCGGGCCATCAAATACGACTTAAGAAACCATAATCACTTCCCCTCCATAACCTTTCCTCATGTTTTGCGTTTTACAGCCAAATACCTAGAATGCTGCCCGATTCCCATATTTTCGTGTGCTATAGCCCACGCCTTCCAAGTGGACCCAGGATTCCCGGACCACGATTGCCTAAATTTTTTTCGGCCAATCAAATATGACCTAAGGAACCATAGTGACAGCCCCTCCATGACCTTTCCTCGTTTTTTGCATTTTAGGGCCAAAACAATAGAATTCCGCCCGATTCCCAGATTTTCATGTGCTATAGCCTACGCCTTCCGAGTGGGCCGGGACCCCCGGACCCAGATCGCCTAAAAAATTTTCGGGCCATCAAATACGACCTTGAGAACGATAGTTACCGCCCAGCCATGACCGTTCCTCGTTGTTTTGCGTTTTACGGCCAAAACACTAAAATTCCGCCTGATTCCCATATTTTCGTATGCTATAGCCCACGCCTTCCAAGTGGTCCTAGGACACCTGGACCCCGATCGCCTAAAAAGTTTCCGGGCCATAGTCACCGCCCCACCCAACCATAAAATACGACCTAAGGAACCATAGTCACCTCCTCGCCATGACCTTTCCTCATTTTTGGCATTTTACGTGTAAAAAACTAGAATTTCGCGCGATTCCCATATTTTCGTAAGCTATAGCCTACTCCTTCCGAGTGGGCCGGGATCCACGGACTCGGATCCCCTAAAAAATTTTCGAGCCATCAAATATGACCTAGAACCATAGTTACCGCCCTGCCATGACCGTTCCTCATTGTTTTGCGTTTTACAGCCAAAAACTAGAATTTCGCCTGATTCCCATATTTTTGTGTTCTATAGCCTGCACCTTCCAAGTGGTCCCGGGACCCCCGGACCCCGATCTCCTAAAACTTTTCCGAGCCATAAAATACGACATAAGGAACTATAGTCAATGCCCCGCCATGATCGTTCCTCATTTTTTGCATTTTACGGCCAAAATACTAGAATTTCGCCCGATTCCCATATTTTCGTGTGCTATAGCCCACGCCTTCCAAGTGGTCCCAGGTCCCCCAGACCCCGATCGCCTAAAATTTTTCCGGGCCATAAAATACGACCTAAGGAACCATAATCCGCTCCGCCATGACCTTTCCTCATTTTACGGCCAAAAACATAGAATTTCGGGCGATTCCCATATTTTCGTGTGCTATAACCCATGCCTTCCAAGTGGTCCCCGGACCCTCGGACCCCGATCGTCTAAAATTTTTCAGGGCCATAAAATATGACCTAAGAAATCATAGTCACCGCCCCGCCATGGCCTTTCCTCATTTTACGGCCAAAAACCTAGAATTTTGTGTGATTAACATATTTTCGTGTGCCCATGCTTTCCAAGTGGTCCCCGGACCCCGATCACCTAAAATTATTTCGGCCCAGAAAATACGACCTAAAGAGCCATAGTCACCACCCTACCATGATCGTTCCTCATTTTATGCGTTTTTCGGCCTAAAAACTAGAATTTCGCCTAATTCCCATATTTGCGTGTGATATAGCCCACGCCATCCTAGTGGGTAAGGCCCACCGGAGCCGGATCACCTAAAATTTTCCCATGCCATCAAATACGACCTAAGGAACCATAGTCACCGCCTCGCCATGACCTTTCCTCATTTTTTGCATTTTACGGCCAAAAAACTAGAATTCCGCCCGATTCCTATATTTTCGTGTGATATATCCCACGCCTTCTAACTGGTCCCAGAACCTCCGGACCCTGATCGCCTAAAATGTTTCTGGGCCATCAAATACGACCCCACCATGATCATTCCTCATGTTTTGCATTTTTCGAAAAAAAAACTAGAATTCCACCTGATTCCCATATTTTCACGTGCTATAGCCCACACCTTCCGAGTGGGCTGGGTCCCCCGGACTTTCATAGCCTAAATTTTTTCTGGACCATCAAATATGACATAAGGAACCATAGTCACCGCCCCACCATGATCGTTCCTAATTTTTTGCGTTTTTCGGCCAAACAACTAGAATTCCACCCGATTTCCATATTTTTGTGTGTTATCCCACGCCTTCCAAGTGGTCCCGGGACCCCCAGACACCGATCACCTCAAATTTTTATGGGTCATCAAATACGACATAAGGAACTATAGTCACCACCCCGACATGATCGTTCCTCATTTTTTGCAATTATCGGGAAAAAAACTAGATTTTCGCCCGATTCCCATATTTTTGTGTGCTATAGCCCACGCCTTCCGAGTGGGACGGACACTAAACTCGGATCGCCTAAATTTTTTCCGGGCAGTTAAATACGACCTAAGGAAACTTAGTCACCTCCCTGCCATGATCGTTCCTCATTTTTGCAATTTTCGGCCAAAAAACTAGAATTTCGCCCAATTCCCATATTTTCATGTGCTATAGCCCACGCCTTCCCAGTGGGTAGCACCCCCAGGAACCGGATCGCCTAAAAATTTTCTGGGCCATCAAATACGAACTAGAGAACCAAAGTCACCGCCCTGCCATGACAGTTCCTCATTTTGTTGCGTTTTACGGCAAAAAAAACTAGAATTTCTCCTAATTACCATATTTTCGTGTACTATAGCCCGCGCCTTCCAAGTTGTCCCGAGACCTCCGGACCCCGATCGCCAAAAAAATTTTCGAGCCACCAAATAAGACCTACGGAACCATATTCACCTCCCCGCCATTATCGTTCCTCAGTTTGCATTTTACGGCAAAAAAACTAGAATTCCGCCCGATTCCTATATTTTCGTGTGCGATAGCCCACGCCTTCCAAGTGGTCCCGGGACCCTCGGACCCCGATCGCCTAAAATAATTTTGGTCCATATAATACGACCTAAGGAACCATAGTCACCACCCCTCCATGACCGTTCCTTATGTTTTGCGTTTTTCGGTCAAAAAACTTGAATTTTGCCCGATTCTCATATTTTCGTGTGCTATATAGCTCACGCCTTCCTAGTTGGTAGGCCCCCCGGAGCCTGATCGCCTAAAAGTTTTCCAGGTCATCAAATACGAACTAAGGAACCATAGTCACCGCACTGCCACAACCTTTCCTCATTGTTTGCATTTTACGGCCAAAAAACTAGAATTTCGCGTGATTCCCATATTATCGTGTGCTATAGCCCATGCCTTCCAAGTGGTCCCAGGACCCCCGGACCCCGATCGCCTAAAACTTTTCCGGGGCATCCAATACGACATAGGCAACCATAGTCACCGCCCTGCCATGATCGTTCCTCATATATTGCGCTTTTCTGGCAAAAAAACTAGAATTCCGCCCAATTCCCATATTTTCGTGTGTTATAGCCCACGCCTTCCGAGTGGGCCGAGCCCCCCAGACTCGGATCGCCTAAAAAATTTTCGGGCCATCAAATTAGACCTAAGGAACCATAGTCATCGCCCCGCCAAGACATTTCCACATTATTTGCGTATTACGGCCAAAAAACTAGAATTTTGCCCGATTCCCATATTTTCGAGTGCTATAGCCCACGCCTTTCATGTGGTCCCGGCCCCCCGGACCCCGATCGCCTAAAATTTATCCGGGCCATCAAATACAACCTAAGGAACCATAGTCACCGCCCCGCCATGATCGTTCCTCAATTTTTGCATTTTACGGCCAAAAGACTAGAATTCCGCCTGATTCCCATATTTTCGTGTGCTATAGCCCGCACCTTCCAAGTGGTCCCGGGACCCCCGGACCCCGATCGCCTAAGAATTTTCTGGGGCATCCAATACGACATAAGGAACCATAGTCACCGTCGTGACAAGATCGTTCCTCAGTGTTTGCATTTTACGGCAAAAAAACAAGAATTCCGCCCGATTCCCATAGTTTCGTGTGCGATAGCCCACGCCTTCCAAGTGGTCTCGGGACCCCCGGACCCCGATCGCTTAAAATATTTTTGGTCCATATAATATGACCTAAGGAACCATAGTCACCACACCGCCATAATAGTTCCTTATGTTTTGCGTTTTTCGGCCAAAAAACTTGAACTTCGCCAGATTTCCATATTTTCGTGTGTTATAGCTCACGCCTTTCCGGTTGGTAGGGCCCCCCGGAGCCTGATCGCCTAAAAGTTTTCCAGGCCATCAAATACGACCTAAGGAACCATAGTCACCGCACTGCCATGACCTTTCCTCATTGTTTGCATTTTACGGCCAAAAAACTAGAATTTTGCGTGATTCTTATATTATATCGTGTGCTATAGCCCATGCCTTCCAAGTGGTCTCAGGACCCCCAGACCCCGATCACCTAAAAAATTTCCGGGGCATCCAATACAACATAGGCAACCATAGTCACCGCCCCGCCATGATCGTTCCTCATATTTTGCGCTTTTCGGGCAAAAAACTAGAATTCCGCATGATTCCCATAATTTCGTGTGTTATAGCCCACCCCTTCCGAGTGTGCCGAGCACCCCAGACTCGGATAGCCTAAAAAAACTTTGGGCCATCAAATAAGACCTAAGGAACCATAGTCATCGCCCCGCCAAGACCTTTCCACATTGTTTGCGTATTACGGCAAAAAACTAGAATTTCGCCCGATTCCCATATTTTCGTGTGCTATAGCCCACGACTTCCATGTGGTCCCGGGCCCCCGGACCCCGATCGCCTAAAATTTGTCCGGGCCATCAAATACGACCTAAGGAAACATAGTCACCGCCCCGCCATGATCGTTCCTCAATTTTTGCATTTTACGGCCAAAACACTAGAATTCCGCCAGATTCTCATATTTTTGTGTGTTATAGCCCGCACCTTCCAAGTGGTCCCGGGACCCCCAGACCCTGATCGTCTAAAAAATTTACGGGGCATCCAATACGACATAAGGAACCATAGTCACCGTCGTGACAAGATCGTTCCTCATTTTTGCATTTTTCGGCCAAAAAAAATAGAATTCCGTGTGATTCCCATATTTTCGTGTGTTGTAGCCCACGCCTTCCTAGTGGGTAGGGCCCCCCGGAACCGGATCGCCTAAAAATATTTCGGGCCATCAAATATGACCTATGGAACCATAGTCACCGCCCCGCCATGACCTTTCCTCATTTTTTGCATGTTACGACCAAAAAGATAGAATTCCACCCGATTCCTATATTTTCGTGTGCAATAGCCCACGCCTTCCGAGTGGGCCGGGCCCTTCGGGCTCAGATCACCTAAAATTTATCTAGGCCATCAAATACGACCTAAAGAACAATAGTCACCACCCTGCCATGACCGTTCCTCATTGTTTTGGGTTTTACGGCCAAAAACTAGAATTCAACTAGATTCCCAAATTTTCGTGTGCAATAGCCCACGCCTTCCGAGTGGGGCGGGACCTTCAGGCTCGGATCGCCGAAACATTTTTCAGGCCATCAAGTACAACCTAAAGAACAATAATCACCACCCTTCCATGACCGTTCCTCGTTGTTTTGGGTTTTACGGCCAAAAAACTAGAATTCAACTAGATTCCCATATTTTCGTGTTTAGCCCACGCCTTCCAAGTGGACCCGGGACTCCCGGACTTCGATCGCCAAAACATTTTCCGGTCAATTGAAAACGACCTAAGGAACATAGTCACCGCCCCGCCATGATCGTTCCTCATGTTTTTGCATTTTACGTCCAAAAAGCTAGAATTCCACCCGATTCCCATATTTTTGTGTGCTATAGCACGCGCCTTCCGAGTGGGCCGGGCCCTTTGGGCTCGGATCGCCTAAAATTGATCCAAGCCATCAAATACGACCAAAAGAACAATAGTCACCACCCTGCCATGACCGTTCCTTGTTGTTTTGGGTTTTACGGCCAAAAAACTAGAATTCAACCAGATTCCCAAAATTTCGTGTGCAATAGCCCACGCCTTCCTAGTGGGGCGGGCCCTTCGGGCTCGGATCGCCTAAAAATTTTCCAGGCCATCAAATATGACCTAAAGAACACTAGTCACCACCCTGCCATGACCGTTCCTCATTGTTTTGGGTTTTACAGCCAAAAAACTAGAATTCAACCAGATTCCCATATTTTCGTGTGCAATAGCCTACGCCTTCCGAGTGGGGTGGGCCCTTCGGGCTCGGATCGCCTAAAATTTTTCCAGGCCATCAAATACGACCGAAATAACAATAGTCACCACCCTACCATGATCGTTCCTCGTTGTTTTGGGTTTTACGGCCAAAAAACTAGAATTTAACGAGATTCCCATATTTTTGTGTGTAGCCCACGCCTTCCAAGTGGACCCGGGTCTCCCGGACCCCGATCGCCAAAACATTTTCTGGGCAATCGAATACGACCTAAGGAACCATAGTCACCGCCCCGCCATGATCGTTCCTCATTTTTTGCATTTTACGGCCAAAAAACTAGAATTCCGCCCGATTCACATATTTTCGTATGCTATAGCCTTACCAGTGGTCCCAGGAACCCCGGACCCCCGATTGCCTAAAAGATGTTCGGTCCATATAATACGACCTAAGGAACCATAGTCACCACCCCGCCATGATCGTTCCTTATTTTTTGCATTTTTCGGCCAAAAAACTAGAATTTCGCCTCATTCCCATATTTTCGTGTGCTATTGCCCATGCCTTCCCAGTTGGTAAGGCCCCCCAGAGTCGGATCGCCTAAAAGTTTTCCAGGCCATCAAATACGACCTAAGGAATCATAGTCACCGCACCGTCATAACCTTTCCTCCTTTTTTGCATTTCACAGCCAAAAAAACTAGAATCCCGCTTGATTCCCATATTATCGTGTGCTATAGCCCATGCCTTCCAAGTGGTCCCGGGACCCCCGGACCACGATGGCCTAAAATATTTTCGGGGTATCCAATACGACATAAGGAACATAGTCACCACCCCGCCATGATCGTTCCTCATATATTGCATTTTTCGGCTTAAAAACTAGAATTCCGCCTGATTCCCATATTTTCGTGTGCTATTGCCCATGCCTTCCGAGTGGGCCGTGCCCCCGGGACTCGGATCGCCTAAAAAAATTTCAGCCCATCAAATAAGACCTAAGGAACCATAGTCATCACCCCACCAAGACCTTTCCACATTGTTTGCGTTTTATGGCCAAAAAACTAGAATTTTGCCCGATTCCCATATTATCGTGTGTTATAGCCCACGCCTTCCAAGTGGTCTCGGGACCCCCCAGACCCCGATCGCCTAAAATTTTACGGGGCATCCAATACGACATAGGAAACCATAGTCAGCGCCCCGCCATGATCGTTCGTCATTTTTGCATTTTTCGGCCAAGAGAATAGAATTCCGCCTGATTCCTATATTTTCATGTGCTATATAGCCCACGCCTTCCGAGAGGGCTGGGCCCCTAGGACTCGCATCGCCTAAAAAGTTTCTGGCCATCAAATAAGACCTAAGGAACCATTATCATCGCCCCGCCATGACCTTTCCACATTGTTTGTGTTTTGCGGCCAAATAACTAGAATTTCGCCCTATTCCCATATTCTCGTGTGCTATAGCCCACGCCTTCCTAGTGGGGCGGGCCCTTCGGGCTCGGATCGCCTAAAAATTTTTCAGGCCATCAAATACGACCTAAAGAACACTAGTCATCACCCTACCATGACCGTTCCTCATTGTTTTGGGGTTACGGCCAAAAAACTAGAATTCAACCAGATTCCCATATTTTCCTGTGCAATAGACTACGCCTTCCGAGTGTGGTGGGCTCTTCGGGCTCGGATCGCCTAAAAAATTTCCAGGCCATCAAATATGACCGAAAGAACAATAGTCACAACCCTACCATGACCGTTCCTCGTTGTTTTGGATTTTACGGCCAAACAACTAGAATTTAACGAGATTCCCATATTTTTGGGTGTAGCCCACACCTTCCAAGTGGACCCGGGACTCCCGGACCCCGATCGACAAAACATTTTCCGGGCAATCGAATACGACCTAAGGAACCATAGTCACTGCCCCGCCATGATCGTTCCTCATTTTTTGCATTTTACGGCCAAAAAACTAGAATTCCGCCCGATTCACATATTTTCGTGTGCTATAGCCCGCGCCTTACCAGTGGTCCCAGGAACCCCGGACCCCGATTGCCTAAAGGATATTCGGTCCATATAATACGACCTAAGGAACCATAGTCACCACCCCGCCATGATCGTTCCTTATTTTTTTCATTTTTCGGCAAAAAAACTAGAATTTCGCCTCATTCCCATATTTTCGTGCGCTATTGCCCACGCCTTCCCAGTTGGTAAGGCCCCCCGGAGTCGGATCGCCTAAAAGTTTTCCAGGCCATCAAATACGACCTAAGGAATCATAGTCACCGCACCGCCATAACCTTTCCTCCTTCTTTGCATTTCACAGCCAAAAAAACTAGAATCCCGCGTGATTCCCATATTATCGTGTGCTATAGCCCATGCCTTCCAAGTGGTCCCGGGACCCCCGGACCCCGATGGCCTAAAATATTTTCGGGGCATCCAATACGACATAAGGAACATAGTCACCGCCCCGCCATGATCGTTCCTCATATATTGCGTTTTTCGGCTTAAAAACTAGAATTCTGCCTGATTCCCATATTTTCGTGTGCTATAGCCCATGCCTTCCAAGTGGGTCGTGCCCCCGGGACTCGGATCGCCTAAAAAAGTTTCAGTCCATCAAATAAGACCTAAGGAACCATAGTCATCACCCCGCCAAGACCTTTCCACATTGTTTGTGTTTTATGGCCAAAAAACTAGAATTTCGCCCGATTCCCATATTATCGTGTGTTATAGCCCACGCCTTCCAAGTGGTCTCGGGACCCCCAGACCCCGATCGCCTAAAATTTTTACGGGGCATCCAATACGACATAGGGAACCATAGTCAGCGCCCCGCCATGATCGTTCGTCATTTTTGCATTTTTCGGCCAAGAGAATAGAATTCCTCCTGATTCCCATATTTTCATGTGCTATATAGCCCACGCCTTCCGAGAGGGCTGGGCCCCTAGGACTCGCATCGCCTAAAAAAAATTCCGGCCATCAAATAAGACCTAAGGAACCATTATCATCGCCCCGCCATGACCTTTCCACATTGTTTGCGTTTTACGGCCAAAAAACTAGAATTTCGCCCTATTCCCAAATTCTCGTGTGCTATAGCCCACGCCTTCCAAGTAGTCTCGAGACCCTCGAACCCCGATCGCCTGAAATGTTTTCGGGGCATCCAATATTACATAAGAAACCAAAGTCGTCTCCCCGCCATGATCGTTTCTCATTTTTGGGTTTTACAGCCAAAAAACTAGAATTCCGCCCGATTGCCATATTTTCGTGTGTTATAACCCATGCCTTCCTAGTATGTTGGAGCCCCCGGACACCGATCGCCTAAAATTTATTCGGGCCATCAAATATGACCTAAGGAAACATAGTCACCGCCCCTCAATGATCGTTCCTCATTTTTTACATTTTACGGCCAATTTTGCCCGATTTCCATATTTTCGTGTGCTATAGCCCACACCTTCCGAGTGGGCCGGGCCCTTTAGGCTCGGATCACCTAAAATTTTTCCAGGCCATCAAATACGACCTAAAGAACCATAGTCACCTCTCTTCCATGACCGTTCCTCGTTGTTTTGGGTTTTACAGCCAAAAAACTAGAATTCCACAAAATTCCCATATTTTCGTGTGCTAGCCCACGCCTTCCAAGTGGACCCGGGTCAACCGGACCCCGATCGCCTAAAATTTTTCCGGGCCATCGAATACGACCTAAGGAACTATAGTCACCGCCACGCCATGATTGTTCCTCACTTTTTGCGTTTTACGACCAAAAAACAAGAATTCCGCCTGATTCCTATATTTTCGTGTGCTATAGCTCACGCCTTCCTAGTTGGTAGGGCCCCCCGGAGCCGGATCGCCTAAAAGCTTTCCACGCCATCAAATACGACCTAAGAAACCATAGTCACCGCACCGCCATGAACTTTCCTCATTTTTTGCATTTTACGGCCAAAAAACTAGAATTCCGCGTGATTCCCATATTATCGTGTGCTTATCCCACGCCTTCCAAGTGGTCCCGGGACCCCGGGACCCCGATGGCCTAAGAGTTTTCCGGGGCATCCAATACGACATAAGGAACCATAGTCACCACCTTGCCATGATCGTTCCTCATATATTGCATTTTTCGGCTTAAAAACTAGAATTCCGCTCGATTCCCATATTTTCTAGTGCTATAGCCCACGCCTTCCGAGTGGGACGGGCCCCCAGGATTTGGATCGCCTAAAAAATTTTCAAACCATCAAATAAGACCTAAGGAACCATAGTCATCGCCCCGCCAAGAACTTTCCTCATTGTTAGCGTTTTATGGCCAAAAACTATAATTTTGCCCGATTCCTATATTTTCGTGTGCTATAGCCCACGCATTCCAAGTGGTCCCGGGACCCCCGGACCCCGATCGCCTAAATATTATCTAGGGGCAATCGAATATGACCTAAGGAACATAGTCACCGCCCAGCCATGATCATTCCTCATTTTTTGCATTTTACGGCCAAAAAACTAGAATTTCGCCCGATTCCCATATTTTCGTGTTCTATACCACGCACCTTCCAAGTGGTCCCGGGACCCCCGGACCCCGATTGCCTAAAAATTTTCCGGGGCATCAAATATGACCTATGGAACCATAGTCACCACTCCGCCATGACCTTTCCTCATTTTTTGCATTTTACGTCCAAAAAAATAGAATTCCACCCGATTCCCATATTTTTGTGTGCAATGGCCCACGCCTTTCGAGTAGGCCGGGCCCTTCGGGTTCGGATCGCCTAAATTTTTTCTAGGCCATCAAATACGACCTAAAGAACAATAGTCACCACCCTGCCATGACCATTCCTCATTTTTTTGGGTTTTATGGCCAAAAAACTAGAATTCAACCAGATTCAGAAAGTTTCGTGTGCAATAGCCCACACCTTCCGAGTGGGGCGGGGCTTTCGGGCTCGGATCGCCTAAAATTTTTCCAGGCCATCAAATACTACCTAAAGAACAATAGTCACCACCCTGCCATGACCGTTCCTCGTTGTTTTGGGTTTTACGGCCAAAAAACTAGAATTCAACCAGATTCCCATATTTTCGTGTGTAGCCCACGCCTTCCAAGTGGACCCGGGACTCCCGGACCCTAATCGCCTAAAACTTTTACGGGGCATCCAATACAACATAAGGAACCATAGTCACCGTCGTAACATGATCGTTTCTCATTTTTGCATTTTTCGGCAAAAAAAAAAGGATTCCGCCTGATTCCCATATTTTCGTGTGTATAGCCCACGCCTTCCTAGTGGGTAGGGCCCCCCGGAACCGGATCGCCTAAAATTTTTTTGGGCCATCAAATACGACCTAAGGAACCATAGTCACTGCCCCGCCATGATCGTTTCTCATTTTTTGCATTTTACGGCCAAAACACTAGAATTCCGACCGATTCCCATATTTTCGTGTCGTATAGCCCGCTCCTTCCAAGTGGTCCCGGAACCCCTGGACCCCGATTGCCTAAATAATTTTCAAGGCATCCAATATGACATAAGGAACCATAGTCACCATCGTGACATGATCGTTCCTCATTTTTGCATTTTTCGGCCAACAAAATAGAATTCCGCCTGATTCCCATATTTTCGTGTGTTATAGCCCACGCCTTTCGAGTGGACTCGGGCCTCCAGGACTCGAATAGCCTAAAATGTTTCCGGGCCATCAATTACGACCTAAGGAATCTTACTCACCGCCCTGCCATAATCGTTCCTAGTTTTTTGCTTTTTACGGCCAAAAAACTAGAATTCCGCCCGATTACCATATTTTCGTGTGCCGCCTTCCGAGTGGGACGGCCCTTCCAGACCCGGATCGCCTAAAACGTTTCCAGGCCATCAAATACTACCTAAGGAACCATAGTCACCGCCACTCTATCACCATTACTCGTATATTTGCATTTTATGGCCAAAAAACTAGAATTCCGCCCGATTCCCATATTTTCGTGTGCTATAGCCCACGCCTTCCGAGTGGGCCCGGGTCCCCGGATCCCGATCGCCTAAAAGTTTTCCGGGCCATGATATATGTCCTAAGAAACCATAGTTACCGCCCCTCCATGATCGTTCATCGATGTTGTGTTTTACGGCTAAAAAACTAGAATTTCGCCTGATTCCCATATTTTCGTGTGCTATAGCCCACGCCTTGCGAGTGGGCCCGGATCGCCTAAAATTTTTCCGGGCCATCAAATGCGACTTAAAGAACCATAGTCACCGCCCCGTAATGGCCGTTCCTCATTTCTTTGCATTTTGTGGCCACAAAACTAGAATTCCCCTGATTCCCATTTTTCATGTGCTATAGCCCACGCCATCCGTGTGGTCCCCGGCCCCCCGTACCCGGATCGCCTAAAAAGTTTTCATGCCATAAAATATGACCTAAGGAACCATAGTCACTTCCCTGCCATGACCTTTCCTCGTTGTTTTGCGTTATATGGCCAATAAACTAGAATTTCGCGTGATTCCTATATTTTTTTCCACTCCTTCCGAGTGGGCCCGGGCTCCCCGGACCTAGATCGCCAAAAACTTTTTTGGGCCATAAAATATGGCCTAAGGAACCATAGTCACCACCCTCCATGACCGTTCTACATTTGTTTTCGTTTTACAGCCAAAAAGCTAGAATTCCATGTGATTCCCATATTTTCGTGTGTTATAGCCCACACCTACCAAGTGGGCCCAGCCACCTAGACCTGGATCGCCTAAAACGTTTCTAGGCCATCAAATACTACCTAAGGAACCATTATCACCACTCTGCCATGATCGTTCCTCGTTTTATGCATTTTGTGGCCAAAGAACTAGCATTCCGCCTGATTCCCATATTTTCGTGTGCTATAGCCCATGCCTTCCGAGTGGGCCAGGCCCCCCCGACTCAGATCTCCTAAATTTTTTCGGGCCATCACATACGACCTAAGGAACCATAGTCGCTTCCCCGCCATGACCTTTCCTCGTTGTTTGCATTATACGGACAAAAATTTAGAATTCCGCCCGATTCCCATACTTTCGTGTGCTATAGCCCACACCTTCCCAGTGGGCTTGGTTCCCCCGTACCGGGATCGTCTAAAATTTTCAGGGCTATAGAATACGACCTAAGGAACCATAGTCACCATCCCACCATGACCTTTCCTCGTTTTTTTGCATTTTGTGGCCGAAAAACTAGAAGTTCGCCTGACTCACATATTTTCGTATGAGCCCGGGCCCCCTTACCCGGAGAGCCTAAATATTTTTCCGAGCCATCAATTACGACCTAAGTAACCTTAGTCACCGCCCTACCATGACCATTCCTCTTTGTTTTGCGTTTTGCGGACAAAAAACAAGAATTCATTTCGATTCCCATATTTTTGTGTGCCGCCTTACGAGTGGGCCGGCCCCTCCAGACCTGAATCGCCTAAAAATTTTCTGGACTATCAAATACGACCTAAGGAACCATAGTCACTGCCCCGCCTTGACCGTTCCTCTTATATATGCGTTTTACGGCCAAAAAACTAGAATTCCGCCTGATTCCCATATTCTCGTGTGTTATAGCCCACGTCTTCCAAGTGGGTCTAATCCCCCTGGACCCTGATCGCCTAAAACTTTTTCGGGCCATGAAATACGACCTAAGAAACCATAGTTACCACCCCTCCATGACCGTTCCTCGATGTTTTGCGTTTTACGGCCAAAAAACTTGAATTCCGCCTGATTCCCATATTTTTGTGTGTACAACGCCCTGCGAGTGGGCCCGGGTCCCCAGATCGCTTAAATATTTTCTGGGCCATCAAATACTACCTATGGAACAATAGTCACCGTCCCGTAATGACCGTTTCTCATTGTTTTGCATTTTACGACCACAAAACTAGAATTCCACCCGATTCCCATTTTTTGTGTTGGTCCCCGGCCCCCAGGACTCGGATTGCCTAAATTTTTTCCAGGACATCAAATATGACCTACATAACCAAAGTCACGGCCCCGCCATGACCGCTCCTCGTTCTTTTGCATTTTTCGGCCAAGAAACTAGAATTTTGCACGATTCCCATATTTTCGTGTGCCAGAGCACACGCCTTCCGAAAGGACCCGGACCCGGATTGCCTAAACGTTTTTCGGGCAATCAAATACGGCCTAAGAAACCATAGTCACTGCCCCTCCATGACCTTTCCTCGTTGTTTTGTGTTATATGGCAAAATACTAGAATTCCGCCCGATTCCCATATTTCGTGTGCTATATCCCACGCCTTCCGAGTGGGCACGGCCCCCCCGGACCCCGATTGCCTAAAACTTTTGCGGGCCATCAAATACGACCTAATAAACCATAGTTACCGCCCCACCTTGACCGTTCCTCTTATATATGCGTTTTACTGACAAAAAACTTGAATTCTGCCTGATTACCATATTTTCGTGCGTTATAACCCACGCCTTGCGAGTGGGCCCGGGTTCCCGAACCTGAATTGCCTAAATTTTTTCTGGTCCATCAAATACGACCTAAGGAACCATAGTAACCACCCTTTAATGACCGTTCCTCATTTTTTTGCATTTTAAGGCCACAAAACTAGAATTCCGCCCGATTCCCATTTTTTCGTGTGCTATAGCCCACGCCTTCCGAGTGGTCCCCAGCTTGCCGGATCCGGATCGCCTAAAATTTTTCTGGGCCATCAAATACGACCTAAGGAACCATAGTAACCACCCCCGCCATGACCTTTCCTCATTTTTTGCGTTTTACGGCCACAAAACTAGAATTCTACCCGATTCCCATTTTTTCATGTGCTATAGCCCACGCTTTCCGAGTGGTCCCCAGCCCCTCGTACCCGGATCGCCTAAAATTTTTTGGGCCATAGAATACGACCTAAGGAACAATATTTACCACCCCGCCATGACCTTTCCTTGTTTTTTGCATTTTGCCGCCGAAAAACTAGAATTTCGCCTGATTCACATATTTTCGTGTGCTATAGCCCACGCCTTTCGAGTGGGCCTGGGTCCCCCGGACCCGGATAGCCTACAATTTTTCCGGGCCATCAATTACGACCTAAGGAACCTTAGTCACTGCCCTTCCATGACCATTCCTCGTTGTTTTGCGTTTTACGGATAAAAAACTAGAATTCAGTATGATTCTCACATTTTCGTGTGCCGCCTTCCGAGTGGGCTTGCTCCTCTAGACCTGAATCGCCTAAAAATTTTCCGGACCATCCAATACGACCTAAGGAACCATAGTCACTGCCCTGCCTTGACCGTTCCTCTTATATATGTGTTTTACGGACAAAAAACTTGAATTCTGCTTGATTACCATATTCTCGTGTGTTATCGCCCACGCCTTGCGAGTGGGCCCGGGTCCCCGAACCCGGATCGCCTAAAACAATTTCAGGCTATCAAATACTACCTATGGAACAATAGTCACCTCCCCGTAATGATTGTTCCTCATTGTTTTGCATTTTACGGCCACAAAACTAGCCCACGCCTACCGAGTGGTCCCCGGCCCCCCAGACTCGGATCGCCTAATTTTTGTACGGGCCATCAAATACGACCTACTGAACCAAAGTCACGGCCCCGCCATGACCGCTCCTCGTTCTTTTGCGTTTTATGGCCAAGAAACTAGAATTTGGCACAATTCCCATATTTTCGTGTGCTATAGCACACGCCTTACGAAGGGACCCGGTCCCCCAGGACCCGGATTGCCTAAAAGTTTTTCGGGCCATCAAATACGACCTAAGGAACCATAGACACTGCCCCGCCATGACCTTTCCTCGTTGTTTTGCGTTATATGGCAAAATACTAGAATTCCGCCTGATTTCCATATTTCTTGTGCTATATCCCACGCCTTGCGAGTGGGCACGGGCCCCCCGGACCCCAATTGCCAAAACAATTTTCGGGCCATGAAATACGACCTAAGAAACCATAGTTACTGCCCCGCCATGACCGTTCCTCGTTGTTTTGCATTTTATGGCCAAGAAACTAGAATTTCTCCCGATTCCCATATTTTCGTGTGCTATATGCCCACGCCTTGCGAGTGGGCACGGGCCCCCGGACCCGAAGAGCCTATATTTTTTTCGGTCAATCAAATACGACCTAAGGAATCATAGTCACCGCCCCGTAATGAGTGTTCCTCATTTTTTTAGTGTTTTACGGCCACAAAACTAGAATTCCGCCCGATTCTCATTTTTTTCGTGTGCTATAGCCTACGCTTTCCGAGTGGTCCCCAGCCCCCCGGACCCAGATCGCCTAAAACAAATTCGGGGCATCAAATGTGACCTAAAGAAACATATTCACCACCCCGTAATAACCGTTCCTCATTTTTTGCATTTTACGGCCACAAAACTAGAATTCCCCTAATTCCCATTTATCGTGTGCGATAGCCTACGCCTTCCGTGTGGTCCCCCACCCGGACCCGTATCGCCCAAAAAAATTTCCGGGCCATGAAATACGACCTAAGGAACCAAATTCACCGCCCCGCCATGACTGCTCCTCTTTTTTTTGGGTTTTACGGCCAAGAAACTAGAATTTTGCACGATTCCCATATTTTCGTGTGCTATTGCCCATGCCTTCCAAATGGAAGCGATCCCCCCGGACCCGGGTTGCCTAAATGTTTTTCGGGATATCAAATACGACCTAAGGAACCATAGTCACTTCCCCTCCATGACCTTTCCTCGTTGTTTTGCGTTATATGGCCAAAAAGCTAGAATTCCGCCTTCCGAGTGGGCCCGGCCCCCCGAACCCAGATCGCCTAAAAAAATTTCGGGCAATCAAATATGACATAAGGAACCATAGTCACCACCCTACATGACCGTTCGACGTTTGTTTTCGTTTTACAGCCAAAAAGCTAGAATTCCATCTGATTCCCATATTTTTGTGTGCTACACCCCACGCCTTCCAATTGGGCCCAGCCCCCTAAACCCGGATCGCCTAAAACTTTTACTATCCATCAAATACTACCTAAGGAACCATTTTCACCACCCCACCTTGATCGTTCCTCTTTTTATGCATTTTGCGGCCAAATAACTAGCATTCCGCCTGATTCCCACATTTTCGTGTGCTATAGCCCACTCCTTCCGAGTGGGCCAGTGCCCAAGGGCTCGGATCGCCTAAAAAATTTTCGGGCTATCAAATACGACCTAAGGAACCATAGTCACTTCCCCGCCATGACCTTTCCTCGTTATTTTGCATTATATGGCCAAAAAACTAGAATTCCGCCCAATTCTCATATTTTCGTCCACGCCTTCTGAGTAGGCCCGGGCCCCCCGGACCCAGATCGCCAAAAACCTTTTCAGGCAATCAAATATGACCTAAGGAACCATAGTCACAACCCTCCATGACCGTTCCACGTTTGTTTTCATTTTACAGCCAAAAAGCTAGAATTCCGTCTGATTACCATATTTTCATGTGCATAGCCCACACCTTCAAAGTGGGCCCAGCCTCTAGAACCGTATCACCTAAAACTTTTTCAGGCCATCAAATACTACCTAAGGAACCATTGTCACCACCCCGCCTTGATCATTCCTCGCTTTATGCATTTTGCGGCCAAAAAACTAGCATTCTGCCTGATTCCCACATTTTCGTGTGTTATATAGCCCACGCCTTTCGAGTGGGCTAGGGCCCCCGAACCCAGATCGCCTAAAATTTTACGGGCCATCGAATATGACTTAAGGAACATAGTCACCACCTCGCCATGACCTTTCTTCTTTTTTTCCATTTTACGACCGAAAAACTAGAATTCCGCCTGATTCCCATATTTTCGTGTGTTATAGCACACGCCTTTCGAGTGGGCCCGGGCCTCCAGGACCCGGATAGCCTAAAATGTTTCCGGGCCATCAATTACGACTTAAGGAACCATACTCACCGCCCTACCATGACTGTTCCTCGTTTTTTGCTTTTTACGGCCAAAAAACTTGAATTCTGCCTCATTACCATATTTTCGAATGTTATAGCTCACGCCTTGCGAGTGGGCCCGGGTCCCTCGACCCGGATTGCCTAAAAAAATTTTGGGCCATCAAATACTACCTATGAAACAATTGTCACTACCCCGTAATGACCGTTCCTGCATTTTACGACCACAAAATTAGAATTTCGCCCGATTCCCATTTTTCGTGTGCTATAGCCCACGCCTTCCGAGTGGTCCCCGGCCCCCCGGACTCGGATCGCCTAAATTTTTTACGGGCTTTCAAAATCATGGCCCCGCCATGACTGCTCCTCGTTCTTTTGCGTTTTACGGCCAAGAAACTTGAATTTGGCACAATTCCCATATTTTCGTGTGCTATAGCACACGCCTTACGAAGGGACCCGGTTCGCCAGGACCCGGATTTCCTAAAAGTTTTTTGGGCCATCAAATACGACCTAAGGAACCATAGTCACTGCCCCTCCATGACCTTTCCTCTTTGTTTTGCGCTATATGTATAAAATCTAGAATTCCGCCGGATTTCCATATTTCGTGTGCCATATCTAACGCCTTTCGAGTGGGCACGGGCCCCCCGGACCCCGATTGCCTAAAAACTTTTCGGGACATGAAATACGACCTAATAAACCATAGTTACCGCCCCGCCATGACCGTTCCTCGTTGTTTTGTGTTTTACGGCCAAGAAACTAGAATTTCTCCCGATTCCCATATTTTCGTGTGCTATATAGCCCACGTCTTGCGAGTGGGCACGGGCCCCCGAACCCGGATAGCCTATATTTTTTCCGGTCCATCAAATTCGACCTAAGGAACCATAGTCACTGCCCTGTAATGAGCGTTACTCGTTTTTTTGCGTTTTACGGCCACAAAACTAGAATTTCGCCTGATTCCCATATTTTTCGTGTGCTATAGTCCACGCCTTCCGAGTGGTCCCCAGTCCCACGGACCCGGATGGCCTAAAAAATTTTCGGGCCATCAAATTCGACCTAAACAACCATATTCAATGCAGCAGAATGACCGTTCCTCATTTTTGTTTTTCATTTTACGGCCACAAACCTAGAATTACCCCAATTCCCATTTTTCGGTGCTATAGCCCAGGCCTTCCGTGTGGTCCCCGACGCCCCGGACCCGTATCGCCTAAATTTTTCCGGGCCATCAAATACGACCTAAGGAACCAAATTCACCACCCCGCCTTGACCGCTCCTCTTTTTGTGTGTTTTACGACCAAGTAACTATAATTTCGTACGATTCCCATATTTTCGTGTGCAGCCCATGCCTTCCTAGTGGACCCGGCCCCCCGGACATGGATATCCTAAATGTTTTTTGGGATATCAAATTCGACCTAAGAAACCATAGTCACTTCCCCGCCATGATATTTCCTCGTTGTTTTGCGTTATATGGCTAAAAAACTAGAATTCCGCCTGATTCCCATATTTTCGTCCACGCCTTCCGAGTGGGCCTGGTCCCCCACCCCCCGAACCCAGATCGCCTAAAACTATTTCGGGCAATCAAATATGACCTAAAGAACCATAGTCACCACCCTCCATGACCGTTCCACGTTTGTTTTAGTTTTATAGCCAAAAAGCTAGAATTCCGTCTCATTCCCATATTTTCGTGTGCTATAGCCCACACCTTCCAAGTGGGCCCAGCACCCCTAAACCCGGATCACCTAAAACTTTTCCCAAGCCATCAAATACTACCTAAGGAACCATTATCACCACCCCGTCTTGATCTTTCCTCATTTTATGTCATCAAATCCCACGCCTTTCGAGTGGGCCCGACCCCCCTGGCCCCCGATAGCCTAAAAATTTTCCGTGCCATGAAATACGACCTAATAAACCATATTTAGCGCCCCTCCATGACCATTCCTCGATGTTTTGCGTTTTATGGCCAAAAAACTAGAATTCCGACTGATTCCCACATTTTCGTGTGCTATATAGCCCATGCCTTGCGAGTGGGCCCGGGCCCCTGGACTCAGATCGCCTAAAAATTTTCCGGCCTATAAAATACGACCTAAGGAACCATAGTCATCGCCCTGTAAAGACCGTTTCTCGTGTTTTTGCGTTTTACGGCCACAAAACTAGAATTCCGCCCAATTCATCTTTTTCGTGTGCTATAACCCACGCCTTCCAAGTGATCCCCGACCCCCCGAACTCGGATCGCCAAAAATTATTCCGGGCCATCAAATCCGACCTAAGGAACCAAAGTTACCGCCCCGCCATGACCGCTCGTCGTTTTGTTGCGTTTTACGGCCAAGAAACTAGAATTTCGCACGATTCCCATATTTGCGGTGCTATTGCCCACGCCTTCCGAGTGGACCCGGTCCCTCTGGACCCGGATTGCCTAAAAGTTTTTTAGGCCTTCAAATACGACTTAAGGAACCCTTGTCACTACCCCTCCATGACCTTTCATTGTTGTTTTGCGTTATATGGCAATAAAACTAGAATTCCGCCCCATTCCCATATTTTTGTTTGCTATATCCCACGCCTTTCGAGTGGGCCCGGGCCCCCTAGACCACGATTGCCTAAAATTTATCTGGGCCATCAAATATGACCTAAGGAACCATAGTTACTGCCCAACCATGACCGTTCTTCATATTTTTGCATTTTGCGGACACAATACTAGAATTCCGCCTGATTCCCATTTTTTCGTGTGCTATATAGCCCACGCCTTCCGAGTGGTCCCGGCCCCCCCGGACCCGAATTTCCTAAAATGTTTCTGAGCCATCAATTACAACTTAAGGAACCATATATACCACCCCGCAATGACCGTTCCTCGTTTCTTTGTGTTTTACAGCCAAAAAACTAGTGTTCTGCCCGATTAGCATATTTCGAGTGCTGCCTTCCGATTGGGGCGGCCCCTATAGACCCGGATCGCCTAACATTTTTCCGAGCAATCAAATACGACCAAAAGAACCATAGTCACCGCCCCGCCATGACCGTTTCTCGTTATTTTTGCGTTTTATGGCCAAAACACTAGATTTCCGCCCAATTACCAAATTTTTGTGTGCCGCCATCCGATTTGGCCGGCCCCTCTAGACCCGGATCGCCTAAAAAATTTTCGGGCCATCAAATATGACCTAAGGAACCATAGTCACTGCCTCGCCATGACCATTCCTCATATATTTCTGTTTTGCGGCCAAAAACCTAGAATTCCGCTCGATTACCATATTTTCGTGTGCTATAGCCAAAGCATTCCGAGTGGACCCGGATTGCTTAAAAGTTTCCGGGCCATCAAATATGACCTAAGGAACCATATTCACTCCCCTTCCATGACCTTTCCTCATTGTTTTGCAATATATGGCAAAAGATCTAGAATTCTGCCCGAATCCCATATTTTCGTCCACGCCTTCCAAGTGGGTCGGGGCCCCACAGACCCATATCGCCTAAAAAATTTCCGGGCCATCAAATATGACCTAATGAACCATAGTCACCACCCCACCATGACCATTCCACATTTGTTTGTATTTTACAGCCAAAAAGCTAGAATTCCGCATGATTTCCATATTTTCGTGTGCTATGCCCACACCTTCCAAGTGGGCCCGGCCCCCCAGACCCGGATTACCTAAAACTTTTCCAGGCCATCAAATATGACCTAAGGAACCATTGTCACCACCCCGCCATGATCGTTCCTAATTTTATGCATTTTAAGGCAAAACAAAAGCATTTCGCGTGATTCCCATATTTTCGTGTGCTATAGCCCACGCTTTCCGAATGGGCCAGGCCCCCCGGACTCGGATCGCCTAAAAATTTTTTGGACTATCTAATACGAGCTAGAGAAAAATAGTCACTGCCCCACCATGACCTTTCCTTGTTGTTTGCGTTTTACGGCCAACACACTTGAATTCCTCCCGATTCCCATATTTTCGGGTGCTATGCCCACGCCTTCCGAGTGGGCCCGGGCCCCCTAGACCACGATCGCCTAAAATTTATCCGGGCCATCAAATATGACCTAAGGAACCATAGTCACTGCCCAACCATGACCGTTCTTCATATTTTTGCGTTTTGCGACCACAATACTAGAATTCTGCCCGATTCCCATTATTTCGTGTGCATAGCCCACGTCTTCCGAATGGTCCCGGACCCGGATCGCCTTTTATGTTTATGAGCCATCAATTAAAACCTAAGGAACCATATATACCACCCTGCCATGATCGTTCCTCATTTTTTGTGTTTTACGGCCAAAAAACTAGTATTTCGCCCGATTAGCATATTTTCGAGTGCCGCCTTCCGATTGGGGCGGCCCCTATAGACCCGAATCGCCTAAAATTTTTCCAAGCCATCAAATACGACCTAAAGAACCATATTCACCGCCCCACCATGACCGTTCCTCGTTATTTTTGCTTTATACAACCAAAACACTAGAATTCCGCCCAATTACCACATTTTCGTGTGCCGCCTTCCGATTGGGCCGGCGCCCCCGGACTCGGATCGCCGAAAATGTTTCTGAGCCATCAATTACGACCTAAGGAACCATATATTCCACCCCACCATGACCGTTCCTCATTTTTTTGTGTTTTACGGCCAAAAAACTAGTATTCTGTCCGCTTAGCATATTTTCGAGTGCTGCCTTCCGATTGGGGCGACCCCTATAGACCCGGATCGCCTAACATTATCTCGAGCAATCAAATACGACCTAAAGAACCATAGTCACCGCCCCGCCATGACCGTTACTTGTTATTTTTGCGTTTTACGGCCAAAACACTAGAATTCCGCCCAATTACCAAATTTTTATGTGCCGCCTTCCGATTGGGCCGGCCCCTCTAGACCCGGATCGCCTAAAAATTTTTCGGGCCATCAAATATGACCTAAGGAACCATAGTCACTGCCTCTCTATGACCATTCCTCGTATATTTCTGTTTTACGGCCACAATACTAGAATTCCGCCCGATTCCCATTTTTTCGTAACCATAGCCCACGCCCTCCCGGACCCGGATCGCCTAAAATGTTTCTGAGCCATCAATTACAACCTAAGGAACCATTTATACCACCCCGCAATGACCGTTCCTCGTTTTGTTGTGTTTTACGGCCAAAATACTAGTGTTCCACCGGATTAGCATATTTTCGAGAGCCGCCTTCCGAATGGGGCGGCCCCTATAGACCCGACTCGCCTAACATTTTTCCAAGCCATAAAATACGACCTAAATAACCATAGTAACCGCCCCGCCATGACCGTTCCTCGTTATTTTTGCTTTTTACGGCCAAAACACTAGAATACCGCCCAATTACAACATTTTCGTGTGCCGCCTTCCAATTGGGTCGGCGCCCCCGGGCCCGGATCGCCTAAAATTTTTTCTGAGCCATCAATTACGACCTAAGGAACCATATATACCACCCCACCATGACCGTTCCTCGTTTTTTTGTGTTTTACGGCCAAAAAACTATTATTCCGCCTGATTAGCATATTTTCGAGTGCTGCCTTCCGATTGGGGCGACCCCTATAGACCCGGATCGCCTAAAATTTTTCCGAGCAATCAAATACGACCAAAAGAACCATAGTCACCGCCCCTCCATGACCGTTTCTCGTTATTTTTGCGTTTTACGGCTAAAACACTAGATTTCCGCCCAATTACCAAATTTTTGTGTGCCGCCATCCGATTGGGCCGGCCCCTCTAGACCCGGATCGCCTAAAAATTTTCCGTGCCATCAAATATGACCTAAGGAACCATAGTCACTGCCTCGCCATGACCATTCCTCATATATTTCTGTTTTTCGGCCAAAAACCTAGAATTCCGCTCGATTACCATATTTTCGTGTACTATAGCCAAAGCATTCCGAGTGGACCCGGATTGCTTAAAAGTTTCCGGGCCATCAAATATGACCTAAGGAACCATATTCACTCCCCTTCCATGACCTTTCCTCATTGTTTTGCAATATATGGCAAAAGATCTAGAATTCTGCCCGAATCCCATATTTTCGTCCACGCCTTCCAAGTGGGTCCGGGCCCCACAGACCCATTTCGCCTAAAACTTTTTCGGGCCATCAAATATGACCTAATGAACCATAGTCACCACCCCCACCATGACCATTCCACATTTGTTTGCGTTTTACAGCCAAAAAGCTAGAATTCCGCATGATTTCCTTATTTTCGTGTGCTATGCCCACACCTTCCAAGTGGGCCCGGCCCCCCAGACCTGGATCACCTAAAACTTTTCCAGGCCATCAAATACGACCTAAGGAACCATTTTCACCACCCCTCCATGATCGTTCCTAATTTTATGCATTTTTAGGTAAAACAAATAGCATTTCGCATGATTCCCATATTTTCGTGTGCTATAGCCCACGCTTTCCGAATGGGCCAGGCCCCCCGGACTCGGATCGCCTAAAATTTTTTTGGACTATCAAATACAACCTAGAGAACCATACCCACCATGACCTTTCCTTGTTGTTTGCGTTATACGGCCAAAACACTAGAATTCCGCCCGATTCCCATATTTTCGTATGTTATAGCCCACGCCTTCCGAGTGGGCCCGGGCCCTCTGGACCACGATTGCTTAAAATTTATCCGGGTCATCAAATATGACCTAAGGAACCATAGTCACTGCCCAACCATGACCGTTCTTCATATTTTTGGGTTTTGCGACCACAATACTAGAATTCTGCCTGATTCCCATTATTTCCTGTGCATAGCCCACGTCTTCCGAATGGTCCCGGACCCGTATCGCCTAAAATGTTTCTGAGCCATCAATTAAAACCTAAGGAACCATATATACCACCCCGCCATGATCGTTCCTCATTTTTTGTGTTTTCCGGCCAAACAACTAGTATTCCGTCCGATTAGCATATTTTCGAGTGCCGCCTTCCGATTGGGGCGGCCCCTATAGACCCGAATCGCCTAACATTTTTCCAAGCCATCAAATACGACCTAAAGAACCATAGTCACCGCCCCTCCATGACCGTTCCTCGTTATTTTTGCTTTTTACAACCAAAACACTAGAATTCCGCCCAATTACCACATTTTCGTGTGCCGCCTTCCGATTGGGCCGGCGCCCCCGGACACGGATCGCCTAAAATGTTTCTGAGCCATGAATTACGACCTAAGGAACCATATATACCACCCCACCATGACCGTTCCTCTTTTTTTGTGTTTTACGGCCAAAAAACTAGTATTCCGCCCGATTAGCATATTTTCGAGTGCTGCCTTCCGATTGGGGCGGCCCCTATAGACCCGGATCGCCTAACATTTTCTCGTGCAATCAAATACGACCTAAAGAACCATAGTCACCGCCCCGCCTTGACTGTTTCTTGTTATTTTTGCGTTTTACGGCCAAAACACTAGAATTCCGCCCAATTACCAAATTTTTATGTGCCGCCTTCCGATTGGGCCGGCCCCTCTAGACCCGGATCGCCTAAAATTTTTCCGGACCATCAAATATGACCTAAGGAACCATAGTCACTGCCTCTCTATGACCATTCCTCGTATATTTCTGTTTTACGGAAAAAACCTAGAATTTCGCTCGATTCCCATATTTTTGTGTGCTATAGCCAAAGCCTTCCGATTGGACCCGGATTGCCTAAATGTTTCCGAGCCATCAAATTTGACCTAAGGAACCATATTCACTCCCATGCCATGACCTTTCCTCATTGTTTTTCAATATATGGCAAAAGATCTAGAATTCTACGCGATTCCCATATTTTTGGCCACGCCTTCCGAGTGGGTCCGGGCCCCACAGACCCATTTCGCCTAAAACTTTTCTGGGCCATCAAATATGACCTAAGGAACCATAGTCACCACCGAACCATGACCGTTCCACATTTGTTTGCGTTTTACAGCCAAAAAGCTAGAATTCCGCATAATGTCCATATTTTCGTGTGCTATGCCCACCCCTTCAAAGTGGGCCCGACCCCCCAGACCCGGATCACCTAAAACTTTTCCAGGCCATCAAATACGACCTAAGGAACCATTGTCACCACCCCGCCATGATCGTTCCTAATTTTATGCATTTTAAGGCAAAACAAAAGCATTTCGCATGATTCCCATACTTTTGTGTGCTATAGCCCACGCTTTCCGAATGGGCCAAGCCCCCCGGACTCGGATCGCCTAAAATTTTTTTGGACTATCAAATACAAGCTAGAGAACCATACCCACAATGACCTTTCCTTGTTGTTTGCGTTATACGTCCAAAACAATAGAATTTCGCCCGATTCCCATATTTTCGTGTGCTATAGCCCACGCCTTCCGAGTGGGCCCGGGCCCCCTGGACCACGATTGCCTAAAATTTATCCGGGCCATCAAATATGACCTAAGGAACCATAGTCACTGCCCAACCATGACCGTTCTTCATATTTTTGGGTTTTGCGGCCACAATACTAGAATTCTGCCCGATTCCCATTTTTTCGTGTGCATAGCCCACGCCTTCAGAGTGGTCCCGGCCCTCCCGGACCCGGATCGCCTAAAATGTTTCTGAGCCATCAATTACAACCTAAGGAACCATTTATACCACCCCGCAATGACCGTTCCTCGTTTTGTTGTGTTTTACGGCCAAAATACTAGTATTCCACCGGATTAGCATATTTTCGAGAGCCGCCTTCCGAATGGGGCGGCCCCTATAGACCCGACTCGCCTAACATTTTTCCAAGCCATCAAATACGACCTAAATAACCATAGTAACCGCCCCGCCATGACCGTTCCTCGTTATTTTTGCTTTTTACGGCCAAAACACTAGAATACCGCCCAATTACAACATTTTCGTGTGCCGCCTTCCAATTGGGTCGGCGCCCCCGGGCCCGGATCGCCTAAAATTTTTTCTGAGCCATCAATTACGACCTAAGGAACCATATATACCACCCCACCATGACCGTTCCTCGTTTTTTTGTGTTTTACGGCCAAAAAACTATTATTCCGCCTGATTAGCATATTTTCGAGTGCTGCCTTCCGATTGGGGCGACCCCTATAGACCCGGATCGCCTAAAATTTTTCCGAGCAATCAAATACGACCAAAAGAACCATAGTCACCGCCCCTCCATGACCGTTTCTCGTTATTTTTGCGTTTTACGGCTAAAACACTAGATTTCCGCCCAATTACCAAATTTTTGTGTGCCGCCATCCGATTGGGCCGGCCCCTCTAGACCCGGATCGCCTAAAAATTTTCCGTGCCATCAAATATGACCTAAGGAACCATAGTCACTGCCTCGCCATGACCATTCCTCATATATTTCTGTTTTTCGGCCAAAAACCTAGAATTCCGCTCGATTACCATATTTTCGTGTACTATAGCCAAAGCATTCCGAGTGGACCCGGATTGCTTAAAAGTTTCCGGGCCATCAAATATGACCTAAGGAACCATATTCACTCCCCTTCCATGACCTTTCCTCATTGTTTTGCAATATATGGCAAAAGATCTAGAATTCTGCCCGAATCCCATATTTTCGTCCACGCCTTCCAAGTGGGTCCGGGCCCCACAGACCCATTTCGCCTAAAACTTTTTCGGGCCATCAAATATGACCTAATGAACCATAGTCACCACCCCCACCATGACCATTCCACATTTGTTTGCGTTTTACAGCCAAAAAGCTAGAATTCCGCATGATTTCCTTATTTTCGTGTGCTATGCCCACACCTTCCAAGTGGGCCCGGCCCCCCAGACCTGGATCACCTAAAACTTTTCCAGGCCATCAAATACGACCTAAGGAACCATTTTCACCACCCCTCCATGATCGTTCCTAATTTTATGCATTTTTAGGTAAAACAAATAGCATTTCGCATGATTCCCATATTTTCGTGTGCTATAGCCCACGCTTTCCGAATGGGCCAGGCCCCCCGGACTCGGATCGCCTAAAATTTTTTTGGACTATCAAATACAACCTAGAGAACCATACCCACCATGACCTTTCCTTGTTGTTTGCGTTATACGGCCAAAACACTAGAATTCCGCCCGATTCCCATATTTTCGTATGTTATAGCCCACGCCTTCCGAGTGGGCCCGGGCCCTCTGGACCACGATTGCTTAAAATTTATCCGGGCCATCAAATATGACCTAAGGAACCATAGTCACTGCCCAACCATGACCGTTCTTCATATTTTTGGGTTTTGCGACCACAATACTAGAATTCTGCCTGATTCCCATTATTTCCTGTGCATAGCCCACGTCTTCCGAATGGTCCCGGACCCGTATCGCCTAAAATGTTTCTGAGCCATCAATTAAAACCTAAGGAACCATATATACCACCCCGCCATGATCGTTCCTCATTTTTTGTGTTTTCCGGCCAAACAACTAGTATTCCGTCCGATTAGCATATTTTCGAGTGCCGCCTTCCGATTGGGGCGGCCCCTATAGACCCGAATCGCCTAACATTTTTCCAAGCCATCAAATACGACCTAAAGAACCATAGTCACCGCCCCTCCATGACCGTTCCTCGTTATTTTTGCTTTTTACAACCAAAACACTAGAATTCCGCCCAATTACCACATTTTCGTGTGCCGCCTTCCGATTGGGCCGGCGCCCCCGGACACGGATCGCCTAAAATGTTTCTGAGCCATGAATTACGACCTAAGGAACCATATATACCACCCCACCATGACCGTTCCTCTTTTTTTGTGTTTTACGGCCAAAAAACTAGTATTCCGCCCGATTAGCATATTTTCGAGTGCTGCCTTCCGATTGGGGCGGCCCCTATAGACCCGGATCGCCTAACATTTTCTCGTGCAATCAAATACGACCTAAAGAACCATAGTCACCGCCCCGCCTTGACTGTTTCTTGTTATTTTTGCGTTTTACGGCCAAAACACTAGAATTCCGCCCAATTACCAAATTTTTATGTGCCGCCTTCCGATTGGGCCGGCCCCTCTAGACCCGGATCGCCTAAAATTTTTCCGGACCATCAAATATGACCTAAGGAACCATAGTCACTGCCTCTCTATGACCATTCCTCGTATATTTCTGTTTTACGGAAAAAACCTAGAATTTCGCTCGATTCCCATATTTTTGTGTGCTATAGCCAAAGCCTTCCGATTGGACCCGGATTGCCTAAATGTTTCCGAGCCATCAAATTTGACCTAAGGAACCATATTCACTCCCATGCCATGACCTTTCCTCATTGTTTTTCAATATATGGCAAAAGATCTAGAATTCTACGCGATTCCCATATTTTTGGCCACGCCTTCCGAGTGGGTCCGGGCCCCACAGACCCATTTCGCCTAAAACTTTTCTGGGCCATCAAATATGACCTAAGGAACCATAGTCACCACCGAACCATGACCGTTCCACATTTGTTTGCGTTTTACAGCCAAAAAGCTAGAATTCCGCATAATGTCCATATTTTCGTGTGCTATGCCCACCCCTTCAAAGTGGGCCCGACCCCCCAGACCCGGATCACCTAAAACTTTTCCAGGCCATCAAATACGACCTAAGGAACCATTGTCACCACCCCGCCATGATCGTTCCTAATTTTATGCATTTTAAGGCAAAACAAAAGCATTTCGCATGATTCCCATACTTTTGTGTGCTATAGCCCACGCTTTCCGAATGGGCCAAGCCCCCCGGACTCGGATCGCCTAAAATTTTTTTGGACTATCAAATACAAGCTAGAGAACCATACCCACAATGACCTTTCCTTGTTGTTTGCGTTATACGTCCAAAACAATAGAATTTCGCCCGATTCCCATATTTTCGTGTGCTATAGCCCACGCCTTCCGAGTGGGCCCGGGCCCCCTGGACCACGATTGCCTAAAATTTATCCGGGCCATCAAATATGACCTAAGGAACCATAGTCACTGCCCAACCATGACCGTTCTTCATATTTTTGGGTTTTGCGGCCACAATACTAGAATTCTGCCCGATTCCCATTTTTTCGTGTGCATAGCCCACGCCTTCAGAGTGGTCCCGGCCCTCCCGGACCCGGATCGCCTAAAATGTTTCTGAGCCATCAATTACAACCTAAGGAACCATTTATACCACCCCGCAATGACCGTTCCTCGTTTTGTTGTGTTTTACGGCCAAAATACTAGTATTCCACCGGATTAGCATATTTTCGAGAGCCGCCTTCCGAATGGGGCGGCCCCTATAGACCCGACTCGCCTAACATTTTTCCAAGCCATCAAATACGACCTAAATAACCATAGTAACCGCCCCGCCATGACCGTTCCTCGTTATTTTTGCTTTTTACGGCCAAAACACTAGAATACCGCCCAATTACAACATTTTCGTGTGCCGCCTTCCAATTGGGTCGGCGCCCCCGGGCCCGGATCGCCTAAAATTTTTTCTGAGCCATCAATTACGACCTAAGGAACCATATATACCACCCCGCCATGACCGTTCCTCATTTTTTTGTGTTTTACGGCCAAAAAACTAGTATTCCGCCTGATTAGCATATTTTCGAGTGCTGCCTTCCGATTGGGGCGACCCCTATAGACCCGGATTGCCTAACATTTTTCTGAGAAATCAAATACGACCTAAAGAAACATAGTCACCGCCAGGCCATGACCGTTTCTCGTTATTTTTGCATTTTACGGCCAAAACACTAGAATTCCGCCCAATTACCACATATTTGTGTGCCGCCTTCCGATTGGGCCGGCCCCTCTCGACCCGGATCGCCTAAAATTTTTTCGGGCTATCAAATATGACCTAAGGAACCATAGTCACTTCCTCTCCATGACCATTCCTCATATTTTTCTGTTTTACGGCCAAAAATCTAGAATTCCGCTCGATTCCCATATTTTCGAGTGCTATAGCCAACGCCTTCCGAGTGGACCCGGATTGCCTGAAAGTTTCCGGGCAATCAAATATGACCTAAGGAACCATATTCACTCCCCTTCCATGACCTTTCCTCATTGTTTTGCAATATATGGCAAAAGATCTAGAATTCTGCCCGATTCCCATATTTTCGTCCACGCCTTCCGAATGGGTCCGGGCCCCATAGACCCATTTCGCCTAAAACTTTTCCGGGCCATCAAATATTATCTAAGGAACCATAGTCACAACCCTACCATGACCGTTCCACATTTGTTTGCGTTTTACAGCCAAAAAGCTAGAATTCCGCATGATTTCCTTATTTTCGTGTGCTATGCCCACACCTTCCAAGTGGGCCCGGCCCCCCAGACCCGGATCACCTAAAACTTTTCCAGGCAATCAAATACGACCTAAGGAACCATTTTCACCACCCCGCCATGATCGTTCCAAATTTTATGCATTTTTAGGCAAAAAAATAGCATTTCGCATGATTCCCATATTTTCGTGTGCTATAGCCCACGCTTTCCGAATGGGCCAGGCCCCCTGGACTCGGATCGCCTAAAGTTTTTTTGGACTATCAAATACAACCTAGAGAACCATACCCACCATGACCTTTCCTTGTTGTATGCGTTATACGGCCAAACCACTAGAATTCCGCCCGATTCCCATATTTTCGTATGTTATAGCCCACGCCTTCCGAGTGGGCCCGGGCCCTCTGGACCACGATTGCCTAAAATTTATCCGGGCCATCAAATATGACCTAAGGAACCATAGTCACTGCCCAACCATGACCGTTCTTCATATTTTTGTGTTTTGCGACCACAATACTAGAATTCCGCCTGATTTCCATTATTTCGTGCGCATAGCCCACGTCTTCCGAATGGTCCCGGACCCGGATCGCCTAAAATGTTTTTGAGCCATCAATTAAAACCTAAGGAACCATATATACCACCCCGCCATGACCGTTCCTCGTTCTTTTGTGTTTTACGGCCAAAAAACTAGTATTCCGCCCGATTAGCATATTTTCGAGTGCTGCCTTCCGATTGGGGCGGCCCCTATAGACCCGGATCGCCTAACATTTTCTCGAGCAATCAAATACGACCTAAAGTACCATAGTCACCGCCCCGCCATAACCGTTTCTTGTTATTTTTATGTTTTACGGCCAAAACACTAGAATTACGCCCAATTACCACATTTTTATGAGCCGCCTTCCGATTGGGCCGGCGCCTCAAGACCCGGATCGCCTAAAAATTTTCCGGGCCATCAAATATGACCTAAGGAACCATAGTCACTGCCTCGCTATGACCATTCCTCGTATATTTCTGTTTTACGGCAAAAAACCTAGAATTCCGCTCGATTCCCATATTTTCGTGTGCTATAGCCAAAGCCTTCCGAGTGGACCCGGATTGCCTAAATGTTTCCGGGCCATCAAATATGACCTAAGGAACCATATTCACTCCCATGCCATGACCTTTCCTCATTGTTTTGCAATATATGTAAAAGATCTAGAATTCTGCGCGATTCCCATATTTTCGGCCACGCCTTCCGAATGGGTCCGGGCTCCATAGACCCATTTCGCCTAAAACTTTTTCGGCCCATCAAATATGACCTAAGGAACCATAGTCACCACCAAACCATGACCGTTCCACATTTGTTTGCGTTTTACAGCCAAAAAGCTAGAATTCCGCATAATGTCCATATTTTCATGTGTTATGCCCACACCTTCCAAGTGGGCCCGACCCCCCAGACCCGGATCACCTAAAACTTTTCCAGGCCATCAAATACGACCTAAGGAATCATTGTCACTACCCCGCCATGATCGTTCCTAATTTTATGCATTTTAAGGCAAAACAAAAGCATTTCGCATGATTCCCATATTTTTGTGTGCTATAGCCCACGCTTTCCGAATGGGCCAAGCCCCCCGGACTCGGATCGCCTAAAAAATTTTTGGACTATCAAATACAACCTAGAGAACCATACCCACAATGAACTTTCCTTGTTGTTTGTGTTACACGGCCAAAACAATAGAATTCCGCCCGATTCCCATATTTTCGTGTGCTATATAGCCCACGCCATCCGAGTGGGCCCGGGCCCCCTGGACCACGATTGCCTAAACTTTATCCGAGCCATCAAATATGACCTAAGGAACCATAGTCACTGCCCAACCATGACCGTTCTTCATATTTTTGCGTTTTGCGGCCACAATACTAGAATTCCACCCGATTCCCATTTTTTCGTGTGCATAGCCCACGCCTTCAGAGTGGTCCCGGCCCTCCCGGACCCGAATCACCTAGAATGTTTCTGAGCAATCAATTACAACCTAAGGAACCATTTATACCACCCCGCAATGACCGTTCCTCGTTTTGTTGTGTTTTACGGCCAAAAAACTAGTATTCCACCGGATTAGCATATTTTCGAGTGCCGCCTTTCGATTGGGGAGGCCTCTATAGACCCGACTCGCCTAACATTTTTCCAAGCCATCAAATACAACTAAAGAACCATAGTCACCGCCCCGCCATGACCGTTCCTCGTTATTTTTGTTTTTACAACCAAAACACTAGAATTCCGCCCAATTACAACATTTTCGTGTGCCGCCTTCCGATTGGGCCAGCGCCCCCGGACCCAAATCACCTAAAATGTTTTTGAGCCATCAAGTACGACCTAAGGAACCATATATACCACCCCACTATGACCGTTCCTCGTTTGTTTGTGTTTTACGGCCAAAAAACTAGTATTCCGCTAGATTAGCATATTTTCGAGTGCTGCCTTCCGATTGGGGCGACCCCTATAGACCCGGATCGCCTAACATTTTTCCGAGAAATCAAATATGACCTAAAGAACCATAGTCACCGCCCCGCCATGACCGTTTCTCGTTATTTTTGCGTTTTACGGCCAAAACACTAGAATTCCGCCCAATTACCACATTTTTGTGTGCCGCCTTCCGATTGGGCTGGACCCTCTAGACCCGGATCGCCTAAAAAATTTTCGGGCCATCAAATATGACCTAAGGAACCATAGTCAATTCCTCTCCATGACCATTCCTCATATTTTTCTGTTTTACGGCCAAAAACCTAGAATTCCGCTCGATTCCCATATTTTCGTGTGCTATAGCCAACGCCTTCCGAGTGGACCCGGATTGCCTGAAAGTTTCCAGGCCATCAAATATGACATAAGTAACCATATTCACTCCCCTTCCATGACCTTTCCTCATTGTTCTGCAATATATGGCAAAAGATCTAGAATTCTGCCCGATTCCCATATTTTCGTCCACGCCTTCCGAGTGGGTCCGGGCCCCACAGACCCATTTCGCGTAAAACTTTTCTGGGCCATCAAATATGATCTAAGGAACCATAGTCACAACCCTACCATGACCGTTCCACATTTGTTTGCGTTTTACAGCCAAAAAGCTAGAATTCCGAATGATTTCCTTATTTTCGTGTGCTATGCCCACACCTTCCAAGTAGGCCCGGCCCCCCAGACCCGGATCACCTAAAAACTTTTCCAAGACATCAAATACGATCTAAGGAACCATTTTCACCACCCCCGCCATAATCGTTCCAAATTTTATGCATTTTTAGGCAAAAAAATAGCATTTCGCATGATTCCCATATTTTCGTGTGATATAGCCCACGCTTTCCGAATGGGCCGGGCCCCCCGGACTCGGATCGCCTAAAATTTTTTTGGACTATCAAATACAACCTATAGAACCATACCCACCATGAACTTTCCTTGTTGTTTGCGTTATACGGCCAAAACACTAGAATTCCGCCCGATTCCCATATTTTCGTGTGCTATAGCCCACGCCTTCCGAGTGGGCCCGGGCCCCCTGGACCACGATTGCCTAAAATTTATCTGGGCCATCAAATATGACCTAAGGAACCATAATCACTTCCCAACTATGACCGTTCTTCATATTTTTGCGTTTTGCGACCACAATACTAGAATTCTGCCCGATTCCCATTTTTTCGTGTGCATAGCCCACGCCTTCCGAGTGGTCCCGGCCCCCTCGGACCTGGATCGCCTAAAATGTTTCTGAGCCATCAATTACAACCTAAGGAACCATTTATACCACCCCGACATGACCGTTCGTCATTTTGTTTTGTGTTTTACGGCCAAAGAACTAGTATTCCGCTCGATTAGCATATTTTCGAGTGCCGCCTTCCGATTGGGGCGGCCCCTATAGACCCGAATCGCCTAAGATATTTCCAAGCCATCAAATATGACCTAAAGAACCATAGTCACCGCCCCGCCATGACCGTTCCTCGTTATTTTTGCTTTTTACAGCCAAAACACTAGAATTCCGCCCAATTACCACATTTTCGTGTGCCGCCTTCTGATTGGGCCGGCGCCCCCGGACCCGGATCACCTAAAATGTTTCTGAGCCATCACTTACGACCTAAGGAACCATATATACCAACCCACCATGACCATTCCGCGTTTTTTTGTGTTTTACGGCCAAAAAACTAGTATTCCGCCCGATTAGCATATTTTCGAGTGCTGCCTTCCGATTGGGGTGGCCCCTATAAACACGGATCGCCTAACATTTTTCCGAACAATCAAATATGACCTAAAGAACCATAGTCACTGCCCCGCCATGACCGTTTCTCGTTATTTTTGCATTTTACGGCCAAAACACTAGAATTCTGCCCAATTACCATATTTTTGTGTGCTGCCTTCCGATTGGGCTTGCCCCTCTAGACCCGGATCGCCTAAAATTTTTCCGGTCCATCAAATATGACCTAAGGAACCATAGTCACTTCCTCTCCATGACCATTCCTCATATTTTTTTGTTTTACGGCCAAAAACCTAGAATTCCGCTCGATTCCCATATTTTCGTGTGCTATAGCCAACGCCTTCCGAGTGGACCCGGATTGCCTAAAAGTTTGCAGGCCATAAAATATGACCTAAGGAACCATATTCACTCCCCTTCCATGACCTTTCCTCATTGTTTTGCAATATATGGCAAAAGATCTAGAATTCTGCCCGATTCCCATATTTTCGTCCACGCCTTCCGAGTGGGTCCTGGCCCCACAGACCCATTTCGCCTAAAACTTTTCCGGGCCATCAAATATGATCTAAGGAATCATAGTCACAACCCTACCATGACCGTTCCACATTTGTTTGCGTTTTACAGCCAAAAAGCTAGAATTCTGCATGATTTCCTTATTTTCGTGTGTTATGCCCACACCTTCCAAGTGGGCCCGGCCCCCCAGACCCGGATCACCTAAAACTTTTCCAGGCCATCAAATACGACCTAAGGAACCATTGTCACCACCCCGCCATGATCGTTCCTAATTTTATGCATTTTAAGGCAAAAAAATAGCATTTCGCATGATTCCCATTTTTTCGTGTGCATAGCCCACGCCTTCCGAGTGGTCCCGGCCCCCCCGGACCCGGATCGCCTAAAATGTTTTTGAGCCATCACTTACGACCTAAGGAACCATATATACCACCCCACCATGACCATTCCTCGTTTTTTTGTGTTTTACGGCCAAAAAACTAGTATTCTGCCCGATTAGCATATTTTCGGGTGCTGCCTTCCGATTGGGGTGGCCCTATAAACCCAGATCGCCTAACATTTTTCCGAACAAACAAATATGACCTAAAGAACCATAGTCACCGCCCCGCCATGACCGTTTCTCGTTATTTTTGCGTTTTACGGCCAAAACACTAGAATTCCGCCCAATTAACACATTTTTGTGTGCCGCCTTCCGATTGGGCCTGCCCCTCTAGACCCGGATCACCTAAAAATTTTCCGGGCAATCAAATAAGACCTAAGGAACCATAGTCACTTCCTCTCCATGACCATTCCTCATATTTTTCTGTTTTACGGACAAAAACCTAGAATTCCGCTCGATTCCCATATTTTCGTGTGCTATAGCCAACGCCTTCCGAGTGGACCCGGATTGCCTGAAAGTTTTCGGGCCATCAAATATGACCTAAGGAACCATATTCACTCCCCTTCCATGACCTTTCCTCATTGTTTTGCAATATATGGCAAAAGATCTAGAATTTTGCCCGATTCCCATATTTTCGTCCACGCCTTCCGAGTGGGTCCGGGCCCCATAGACCCATTTCGCCTAAAACTTTTCTGGGCCATCAAATATGATCTAAGGAACCATAGTCACAACCCTACCATGACCGTTCCACATTTGTTTGCGTTTTACAGCCAAAAAGCTAGAATTCCGCATGATTTCCTTATTTTCGTGTGCTATGCCCACACCTTCCAAGTGGGCCCGGCCCACCAGACCCGGATCACCTAAAAACTTTTCCAGGCCATCAAATACAACCTAAGGAACCATTTTCACCACCCCGCCATGATCGTTCCAAAGTTTATGCATTTTTAGGCAAAAAAATAGCATTTCGCATGATTCCCATATTTTCGTGTGCTATAACCCACGCTTTCCGAATGGGCCAGGCCCCCCGGACTCGGATCGCCTAAAATATTTTTGGACTATCCAATAAAACCTAGAGAACCATATCCACATATACTTACCTTGTTGTTTGCGTTATACGGCCAAAACACTAGAATTCCGCCCGATTCCCATATTTTCGTGTGCTATAGCCCACGCCTTCCGAATGGCCCCGGGCCCCCTAGACCACGATTGCCTAAAATTTATCCGAGCCATCAAATATGACCTAAGGAACCATAATCACTTCCCAACCATGACCGTTCTTCATATTTTTGCGTTTTGCGACCACAATACTAGAATTCCGCTCGATTACCATATTTTCGTGTGCATAGCCCACGCCTTCCGAGTGGTCCCGGCCCCCCGGACCCGGATCACCTAAAATGTTTCTGAGCCATCAATTACATCCTAAGGAACCATATATACCACCCCGACATGACCGTTCCTCATTTTGTTTTGTGTTTTACGGCAAAAAAACTAGTATTCCGCTCGATTAGCATATTTTCGAGTGCCGCCTTCCGATTGGGGCGGCCCCTATAGACCCGAATCGCCTAAGATTTTTCCAAGACATCAAATACGACCTAAAGAACCATAGTCACCGCCCCTCCATGACCGTTCCTCGTTATTTTTGCTTTTTACGGCCAAAACACTAGAATTCTGCCCAATTACTACATTTTCGTGTGCCGCCTTCCGATTGGGCCGGCGCCCCCGGACCTGGATCGCCTAAAATTTTTCTGAGCCATCAATTACGACCTAAGGAACCATATATACCACCCCACCATGATTGTTCCTCGTTTTTTTGTGTTTTACGGCCAAAAAACTAGTATTCCGCCCGATTAGCATATTTTCGAGTGCTGCCTTCCGATTGGGGCGGCCCCTAGAGGCCCGGATCGCCTAACATTTTCCCGAGCAATAAAATACGACCTAAAGAACCATAGTCACCGCCCCTCCATGACCGTTTCTCGATATTTTTCCATTTTACGTCCAAAACACTAGAATTTCGCCCAATTACCACATTTTTGTATGCCGCCTTCCGATTGGGCCGGCCCCTCTAGACCCGGATCGCCTAAAAATTTTACGGGCCATCAAATATGACCTAAGGAACCATAGTCACTGCCTCTCCATGACCATTCCTCGTATATTTCTGTTTTACGGCCAAAAACCTAGAATTCCGCTCGATTCCCATATTTTCGTGTGCTATAGCCAACGCCTTCCGAGTGGACCCCGGATTGCCTAAAAGTTTCCGGGCCATCAAATATGACCTAAGGAACCATATTCACTCCCCTTCCATGACCTTTCCTCATTGTTTTGCAATATATGGCAAAAGATCTAGCATTCTGCCCAATTCCCATATTTTCGTCCACGCCTTCCGAGTGGGCCCGGGCCCTACAGGCCCATTTCGCCTAAAACTTTCCGGGCCATCAAATATGACCTAAGGAACCATAGTCACTGCCCCACAATGACCGTTCCAAATTTGTTTGCGTTTTACAGCCAAAAAGCTAGAATTCCGCATGATTTCCTTATTTTCGTGTGCTATGCCCACACCTTCCAAGTGGGCCGGGCCCCCTAGACCCGGATCACCTAAAACTTTACCAAGCCGTCAAATAGGACCTAAGGAACCATTGTCACCACCCCTCCATGATCTTTCCTAATTTTATGCATTTTAAGGCAAAACAATAGCATTTCGCATAATTCCCATATTTTCGTGTGCTATAACCCACGCTTTCCGAATGGGCCAGGCCCCACGGACTCGGATCGCCTAAAATTTTTTTGGACTATCAAATACAACCTAGAGAACCATACCCACCATGACCTTTCCTTATTGTTTGCGTTATACGGCCAAAACAGTAGAATTCCGCCCGATTCTCATATTTTTGTGTGCTATAGCCCACGCCTTCCGAGTGGGCCCGGGCCCCCTGGACCACAATTGCCTAAAATTTATCCGGGACATCAAATATGACCTAAGGAACCATAATAACTACCCAGCCTTGACCGTTCTTCATATTTTTGTATTTTGCGGCCACAATACTAGAATTCCGCCGATTACCATTTTTTCTTGTGCATAGCCCACGCCTTCCGAGTGGTCCCGGCCCCCCCGGACCCGGATCACCTAAAATGTTTCTGAGCCATCAATTAACATGTAAGGAACCATATATACCACCCCGCCATGACCGTTCCTCGTTTGTTTGTGTTTTACGGCCAAAAAACTAGTATTCCGCCCGATTAGCATAGTTTCGAGTGCCGCCTTCCGATTGGGGCGGCCCCTATAGACCCGGATCGCCTAACGTTTTTCCAAGCCATCAAATACGACCTAAAGAACCATAGTCACCACCCCGCCATGACCGTTCCTCGTTAGTTTTGCGTTTTACGGCCAAAACACTAGAATTCCGCCCAATTACCATATTTTCGTGTGCCGCCTTCCGATTGGGCCGGCCCCCCGGACCCGGATCACCTAAAATGTTTCTGAGCCAGCAATTACAGCCTAAGGAACCATATATACCACCCCTCCATGACCGTTCCTCGTTGTTTTGTGTTTTACGGCCAAAAAACTAGTGTTCCGCCCGATTAGAATATTTTCGAGTGTCGCCTTCCGATTAGGGCAGCCCCTATAGACCCGAATCGCCTAAAAATTTTCCAAGCCATTAAATATGACCTAAAGAACAATAGTCACCGCCCCGCCATGAACGTTCCTCGTTATTTTTGCTTTTTACGGCTAAAACACTTGAATTCCGCCCAATTACCACATTTTTGTGTGCCGCCTTCCGAGTGGTCCCGGCCCCCCCAGACCCAGATCGCCTAATATTTTTCTAAGCCATCAATTACGACCTGAGGAACCAAATATACCACCCCACCATGACCGTTCCTCGTTTTTTGTGTTTTACGGCCAAAAAACTAGTATTTCGCCCGATTAGCATATTTTCGAGGGTTGCCTTCTGATTGGGGTGGCCCCTATAGACCCGGATCGCCTAACATTTTTTCGAGCAAACAAATACGACCTAAAGAACCATATTCACTGTCACGCCATGACCATTGCTCGTTATTTTTGCGTTTTACGGCCAAAAGACTAGAATTTCGCCCAATTACCACATTTTTGTGTGCCGCCTTCCGATTGGGCCGGCACCTCCAGACCCGGATCGCCTAAAATTTTTTCGGGCCATCAAATATGACCAAAGGAACCATAGTCATTGCCTTTCCATGAACATTCCTCGTATATTTCCGTTTTACGGCCAAAAAACTAGAATTTCGCTCGATTCGCATATTTTCGTGTGCTATACCCAACGACTTCCGAGTGGACCCAGTCCCACGGACCCGGATTGCTTAAAAGTTTCCGGGCCATCAAATATGACCTAAGGAACCATATTCACTCCCCTGCCATGACCTTTCCTCATTGTTTTGCAATATATGGCAAAAGATCTAGAATTCTGCCCGATTCCCATATTTTCGTCCACGCCTTCCGAGTGGGTCCGGGCCCCACAGACCCATTTCGCCTAAAACTTTTCCGGGCCATCAAATATGACCTAAGGAACCATAGTCACTGCCCCACCATGACCATTCCACATTTGTTTGCGTTTTACAGCCAAAAATCTAGAATTCCACATGATTTCCTTATTTTCGTGTGCTATGCCCACACCTTCCAAGTGGGCCCGGCCCCCCAGACCCGGATCACCTAAAACTTTTCCAGGCCATCAAATACGACCTAAGGAACAATTGTCACCACCCCTCCATGATCGTTCCTAATTTTATGCATTTTAAGGCAAAAAAATAGCATTTCGCATGATTCCCATATTTTCGTGTGCTATAGCCCACGCTTTCCGAATGGGCCAGGCCCCTCGAACTCGTATCGCCTAAAAATATTCTGGACTATCAAATACAACCTAGAGAACCATACCCACCATGACCATCCCTTGTTGTTTGCGTTATATGGCCAAAACTCTAGAATTCCCCCCGATTCCCTTATTTTCGTGTGCTATAGCCCACGCCTTCCGAGTGGGCTCGGGCCCCCTGGACCAGGATTGCCTAAAATTTATCCGGGCCATCAAATATGACCTAAGGAACCATATTCACTGCCCAACCATGACCGTTCTTCATATTTTTGCGTTTTGCGGCCACAATACTAGAATTCCGCCCGATTCCCATTTTTTCGTGTGCATAGCCCACGCCTTCCGAGTGGTCCCGACCCCCCCGGATCTGGATAGCCTAAAATGTTTCTGAGCCTTCAATTACAACCTAAGGAACCATATATACTACCCCGCCATGACCGTTCCTCATTTGTTTTGTGTTTTACGGCCAAAAGACTAGTATTCCGCCCGATTAGCATATTTTCGAGTGCCGCCTTCCGATTGGGGCGGCCCCTATAGACCCGGATCACCTAACATTTTTCCAAGCCATAAAATACGACCTAAAGAACCATAGTCACCGCCCCACCATGACCGTTCCTCGTTATGTTTTCTTTTTACGGCCAAAACACTAGAATTCCGCCCATTTACCACATTTTTGTGTGCCGCCTTCCGATTGGGCCGGCCCCCCGAACCCAGAACGCCTAAAATGTTTCTGATCCATCAATTACGACCTAAGGAACCATATATACCACCCCCTCCTTGACCCTTCCTCGTTTGTTTGTGTTTTATAGCCAAAAAAATAGTATTTCGCTCGATTAGCATATTTTCGAGTGCTGCCTTCCGATTGAGGTGGCCCCTATAGACCCGGATCGCCTAACATTTTTCCGAGCAATCAAATACGACCTAAAGAACCATAGTCACCGCCCCGCCATGACCGTTTCTCGTTAATTTTTCATTTTACGGCCAAATCACTAGAATTACGCCCAATTACCACATTTTTGTGTGCCGCCTTCCGATTGGGCCGGCCCCTCCAGACCCGGATCGCCTAAAAATTTTCCGGGCCATAAAATATGACCTAAGTAACCATGGTCACTGCCTCGCCATGACCATTCCTCGTATATTTCCGGTTTACGGCCAAAAAACTAGAATTCCGCTCGATTCCCATATTTTCGTGTGCTATAGCAAACGCCTTCCGAGTGGACCCGGTCCCCCAGACCCCAATTGCCTAAAGGTTTTCCGGGCCATCAAATATGACCTAAGGAACCATATTCACTGCCCTTCCATGACCTTTCCTCATTGTTTTGCAATATATGGCAAAAGATCTAGAATTCTGCGTGATTCCCATATTTTCGTCCACGCCTTCCGAGTTGGTTCGGGCCCCACAGACCCATTTCGCCTAAAACTTTTCCGGGCCATCAAATATGACCTAAGGAACCATAGTCACTGCCACACCATGACCGTTCCACATTTGTTTGCGTTTTACAGCCAAAAAGCTAGAATTCCGCATGATTTCCTTATTTTCGTGTGCTATGCCCACACCTTCCAAGTGGGCCCAGGCCCCCAGACCCGGATCACCTAATACTTTTCCAGGCCATCAAATACGACCTAAGGAACCATTGTCACCAACCCGCCATGATCGTTCCTAACTTTAAGCATTTTAAGGCAAAAAAAATAGCATTTTGCATGATTCCCATATTTTCGTGTGCTATAGCCTATGCTTTCCGAATGGGCCAGGCCCCCCGGACTCGGATCGCCTAAAAATTTTTTGGACTATCAAATACGACCTAGAGAACCATACCCACCATGACCTTTCCTTGTTGTTTGCGTTATACGGCCAAAACACTAGAATTCCCCCTGATTCCCATATTTTCGTGTGCTATAGCTCACCCCTTCCGAGTCGGCTCGGGCCCCCTGGACCACTATTGCCTAAAATTTATCCGGGCCATCAAATATGACCTAAGGAGCCATAGTCACTGCCCAACCATGACCGTTCTTCATATTTTTGTGTTTTGCGGCCACAATACTAGAATTTCGCCGGATTCCCATTTTTTCGTGTGCATAGCCCACTCCTTCCGAGTGGCCCCGGCCCCCCCGGACCCGGATCGCCTAAAATGTTTCTGAGCCATCAATTACAACCTAAGGAACCATATATACCACCCCGCCATGACCGTTCCTCGTTTATTTGTGTTTTACGGCCAAACAACTAGTATTCCGCCCGATTAGTATATTTTCGAGTGCCGCCTTCCGATTGGGGCGGCCCCTATAGACCCGGATCGCCTAACATTTTTCCAAGCCATCAAATACGACCTAAAGAACCATAGACACTGCCCCGCCATGACCGTTCCTCGTTATTTTTTCTTTTTACGGCCAAAACACTAGAATTCCGCCCAATTACCACATTTTCGTGTGCCGCCTTCCGATTGGGCCAGCCCCCCGAACCCGGATCGCCTAAAATGTTTCTGAGCCATCAATTACGACCTTAGGAACCATATATACCACCCCCTCCTTGACCGTTCCTCGTTTGTTTGTGTTTTATGGCCAAAAAACTAGTATTTCGCCCGATTAGCATATTTTCGAGTGCTGCCTTCCGATTGGGGTGGCCCCTATAGACCCGGATTGCCTAACATTTTTCCGAGCAATCAAATACGACCTAAAGAACCATAGTCACCTCCTTGCCATGACTGTTTCTTGTTATTTTTTCGTTTTACGGCCAAAACACTAGAATTCCGCCCAATTACCACATTTTTGTGTGCCGCCTTCTGATTGGGCCGGCCCCTACAGACCCGGATCGCCTAAAACATTTCCGGGCCATCAAATATGACCTAAGGAACCATAGTCACTGCCCCACCATGACCGCTCCACATTTTTTTGCGTTTTACAGCCAAAAAACTAGAATTCCGCATGATTTCCTTATTTTCGTGTGTTATGCCCACACCTTCCAAGTGGGACCGACCCCCAAGACCCGGATCACCAAAAACTTTTCCAGGCCATCAAATACGACCTAAGGAACCATTTTCACCACCCCGCCATGATCGTTCCTAATTTTATGCATTTTAAGGCAAACAAATAGCATTTCGCATGATTCCCATATTTTCGTGTGTTATAGCCCACGCTTTCCGAATGGGCCAGGCCTCCCGGACTCGAATCGCCTAAAAATTTTTTGGACTATAAAATACAACCTAGAGAACCATACCCACCATGACCTTTTCTTGTTGTTTGCGTTATACGGCCAAAACATTAGAATTCCCCCCGATTCCCATATTTTCGTGTGCTATAGCCCACGCCTTCCGAGTGGGCTCGGGCCCCCTGGACCCGGATCGACTAAAATGTTTCTGAGCCATCAATTACAACCTAAGGAACCATATATACCACCCCACCATGACCGTTCCTCGTTTTTTTGTGTTTTACGGCCATAAAACTAGTATTCCGCCCGATTAGTATATTTTCGAGTGCCGCCTTCCGAGTGGGGCGGCCCCTATAGACCCGGATCGCCTAACATTTTTCCAAGCCATCAAATACGACCTAAAGAACCATAGTCACCACCCCGCCATGACCGTTACTCGTTATTATTTTTTTTAAGGCCAAAACACTAGAATTCCGCCCAATTACAACATTTTCGTGCGCCGCTTTCCGAGTGGTCCCAGCCCCCCCGGACCCGGATCACCTAAAATATTTCTAAGCCATCAATTACGACCTAAGGAACCATATATACCACCCCACCATGACCGTTCCTCATTTTTTTGTGTTTTACGGCCAAAAAACTAGTATTTCTCCTGATTAGCATATTTGTGAGTGTTGCCTTCCGATTGGGGTGGCCCCTATAGACCCGGATCGCCTAACATTTTTTCGAGCAATCAAATACGACCTAAAGAACCATAGTCACCGCCACGCCATGATCGTTTCTCGTTATTTTTGCGTTTTACAGCCGAAAGACTAGAATTCCGCCCAATTACCACATTTTTGTGTGCCGCCTTCCGATTGGGCCGGCACCTACAGACCCGGATTGCCTAAAAATTTCCCGGGCCATCAAATATGACCTAAGGAACCATAGTTACTGCCTTTCCATGACCATTCCTCGTATATTTCCATTTTACGGCCAAAAAACTAGAATTTCGCTCGATTACCATATTTTCATGTGCTATAGCCAACGCCTTCCGAGTGGACCCAGTCCCCCGGACCCGGATTGCCTAAAGGTTTTCCGGGCCATCAAATATGACCTAAGGAACCATATTCACTGCCCTGCCATTACCATTTTCTCATTGGTTTGCAATATATGGCAAAAGATCTAGTATTCTGCCTAATTCCCATATTTTCGTCCACGCCTTCCGAGTCGGTCCGGGCCCCACAGACCCATTTCGCCTAAAACTTTTCCGGGCCATCAAATATGACCTAAGGAACCATAGTCACTGCCCCACCATGACAGTTCTACATTTCTTTGCGTTTTACAGCCAAAAAGCTAGAATTCCGCATGATTTCCTTATTTTCGTGTGCTATGCCCACATCTTCCAAGTGGGCCCGGCCCCCAGACCCGGATCACCTAAAACTTTTCCAGGCCATCAAATACGACCTAAGGAACCATTGTCACCACCCCGCCATGATCGTTCCTAAATTTAAGCATTTTAAGGCAAAAAAATAGCATTTCGCATATTTCCCATATTTTCGTGTGCTATAGCCTACGCTTTCAGAATGGGCCAGGCCCCCCGGACTCGGATCGCCTTAAAATTTTTTGGACTATCAAATACGACCTAGAGAACCATAGTCACTGCCTCACCATGACCTTTCCTTGTTGTTTGCGTTATACGGCCAAAACACTAGAATTCCGCCTGATTCCCATATTTTCGTATGCTAAAGCCCACGCCTTCCGAGTGGGCCCGGGCCCTCTGGACCACGATTGCCTAAAATTTATCCGGGCCATCAAATATGACCTAAGGAACCATAGTCACTACCCAACCATGACCGTTCTTCATATTTTTGCATTTTGCGGCCACAATACTAGAATTCCGCCTGATTCCCATTTTTCGTGTGCATAGCCCACGCCTTCCGAGTGGTCCCGACCCCCCCGGACCTGGATCGCCTAAAATGTTTCAGAGCCATAAATTAAAACCTAAGGAACCATATATACGACCCCACCATGACCGTTCCTCAATTTTTTGTGTTTTACGGCCAAAAAACTAGTATTCCGCCCGATTAGCATATTTTTGAGTGCCGCCTTCCGATTGGGGCGGCCCCTATAGACCCGAATCGCCTAAAAATTTTCCAAGCCATCAAATACGACCTAAATAACCATATTCACCGCCCCGCCATAACCGTTCCTCGTTATTTTTGCTTTTTACGGCCAAAACACTAGAATTCTGCCCAATTACCACATTTTCGTGTCCCGCCTTCCGATTGGGCCGGTGCCCCCGGACACGGATCGCCTAAAATGTTTCTGAGCGATCAATTACGACCTAAGGAACCATATATACCACCCCCACCATGACCGTTCCTCATTTTTTTGTGTTTTACCGTCAAAAAACTAGTATTCCGCCCGATTAGCATATTTTCGAGTGCTGCCTTCCGATTGGGGCGGCCCCTATAGACCCGGATCGCCTAACATTTTCCCGAGCAATCAAATACGACCTAAATAACCATAGTCACCGCCCCGCCATGACCGTTTCTCGATATTTTGGCGTTTTACGGCCAAAACACTAGAATTCCGCCCAATTACCACATTTTTGTATGCCGCCTTCCGATTGGGCCGGCCCCTCTAGATCCGGATCGCCTAAAAATTGTCCGGGCCATCAAATATGACCTAAGGAACCATAGTCACTGCCTCGCCATGACCATTCCTCGTATATTTCTGTTTTATGGCAAAAAACCTAGAATTCCGCTCGATTCCCATATTTTCGTGTGCTATAGCCAACGCCTTCCGAGTGGACCCGGATTGCCTAAAAGTTTCCAGGCCATCAAATATAACCTAAGGAACCATATTCACTCCCCTTCCATGACCTTTCCTCATTGTTTTGCAATATATGGTAAAAGATCTAGAATTCTGCTTGATTCCCATATTTTCGTCCACGCCTTCCGAGTGGGCCCGGGCCCCACAGACCCATTTCGCCTAAAACTTTTCCGGGCCATCAAATATGACCTAAGGAACCATAGTCACTGCCCCACCATGACCGTTCCACATTTGTCTGCGTTTTACAGCCAAAAAGCAAGAATTCCGCATGATTTTCTTATTTTCGTGTGCTATGCCCACACCTTCCAAGTGGGCCCGGCCCCCCAGACTCGGATCACCTAAAACTTTTCCAAGCCATCAAATACGACCTTAGGAACAATTGTCACCACCCCGCCATGATCGTTCCTAAATTTATGCATTTTAAGGGAAAAAAATTGCATTTCGCAAGATTCCCATATTTTCGTGTGCTATAGCCCACGCTTTTCGAATGGGCCAGGCCCCCCGGACTCGGATCGCCTAAAAATTTTTTGGACTATCAAATACAACCTAGAGAACCATAACCACCATGACCTTTCCTTGTTGTTTGCGTTATACGGCCAAAACAGTAGAATTCCGCCCGATTCCCATATTTTCGTGTGCTATAGCCCACGCCTTCCGAGTGGGCCCGGGCCCCCTGGACCACGATTGCCTAAAATTTATCCGGGCCATCAAATATGACATAAGGAACCATAATCACTGCCCAACCATGACCGTTCTTCATATTTTTGCATTTTGCGGCCACAATACTAGAATTCCGCCCGATTACCATTTTTTCTTGTGCAAAACCCACGCCTTCCGAGTGGTTCCGGCCCCCCCGGACCCGGATCGCCTAAAATGTTTCTGAGCCATCAATTAAAACCTAAGGAACCATATATACCACCCCGCCATGACCGTTCCTCGTTTGTTTGTGTTTTACGGCCAAAAAACTAGTATTCCGCCCGATTAGCATAGTTTCGAGTGCCGCCTTCCGATTGGGGCGGCCCCTATTGACCCGGATTGCCTAACATTTTTCCAAGCCATCAAATACGACCTAAAGAACCATAGTCATCACCCCGCCATGACCGTTCCTCGTTATTTTTGCGTTTTACTACCAAAACACTAGAATTCCGCCCAATTACCACATTTTCGTGTGCCGCCTTCCGATTGGGCCGGCCCCCCGGGCCCGGATTGCCTAAAATATTTCTGAGCCAGCAATTACAGCCTAAGGAACCATATATACCACCCCTCCATGACCGTTCCTCGTTTTTTTTGTTTTAAGGCCAAAAAACTAGTGTTCCGCCCGATTAGCATATTTTCGAGTGCCGCCTTCCGATTGGGGCGGCCCCTATAGACCCGAATCGCCTAACATTTTTCCAAGCCATCAAATACGACCTAAAGAACAATAGTCACCGCCCCGCCATGAACGTTCCTCGTTATTTTTGCTTTTTACGGCCAAAACACTAGAATTTCGCCCAATTACAACATTTTCGTGCGCCGCCTTCCGAGTGGTCCCGGCCCCCCCGGACCCGGATCACCTAAAATGTTTCTAAGCCATCAATTACGACCTAAGGAACCATATATACCACCCCACCATGACCGTTCCTCATTTTTTTGTGTTGTACGGCCAAAAAACTAGTATTTCTCCCGATTAGCATATTTGTGAGTGTTGCCTTCCGATTGTGGTGGCCCCTATAGACCCGAATCGCCTAACATTTTTTCGAGCAATCAAATACGACCTAAAGAACCATATTCACCGCCACGCCATGATCGTTTCTCGTTATTTTTGCATTTTACAGCCAAAAGACTAGAATTCCGCCCAATTACCACATTGTTGTGTGCCGCCTTCCGATTGGGCCGGCACCTACAGACCCGGATCGCCTAAAAATTTCCCGGGCCATCAAATATGACCTAAGGAACCATAGTCACTGCCTTTCCATGACCATTCCTCGTATATTTCCGTTTTACGGCCAAAAAACTAGAATTTCGCTCGATTACCATATTTTCGTGTGCTATAGCCAACGCCTTCCGAGTGGACCCAGTCCCCCGGACCCGGATTGCCTAAAGGTTTTCCGGGCCATCAAATATGACCTAAGGAACCATATTCACTGCCCTTCCATGACCTTTCCTCATTGTTTTGCAATATATGGTAAAAGATCTAGAATTCTGCTTGATTCCCATATTTTCGTCCACGCCTTCCGAGTGGGTCCTGGCCCCACAGACCCATTTCGCCTAAAAATTTTCCGGGCCATCAAATATGACCTAAGGAACCATAGTCACTGCCCCACCATGACCGTTCCACATTTGTCTGCGTTTTACAGTCAAAAAGCTAGAATTCCGCATGATTTTCTTATTTTCGTGTGCTATGCCCACACCTTCCAAGTGGGCCCGGCCCACCAGACCCGGATCACCTAAAACTTTTCCAGGCCATCAAATACGACCTAAGGAACCATTTTCACCACCCCTCCATGATCGTTCCTAAATTTAAGCATTTTAAGTCAAAAAAATAGCATTTCGCATGTTTCCCATATTTTCGTGTGCTATAGCCCACGCTTTCCGAATGGGCCATGCCCCCCGGACTCGGATCGCCTAACAATTTTTTGGACTATCAAATACAACCTAGAGAACCATACCCACCATGACCTTTCCTTGTTGTTTGCGTTATACGGCCAATACACTAGAATTCCCCCCGATTTCCATATTTTCGTGTGCTATAGCCCACGCCTTCCGAGTGGGCTCGGGCCCCCTAGACCACGATTGCCTAAAGGTTTTCCGGGCCATCAAATATGACCTAAGGAACCATATTCACTGCCCTGCCATGACCTTTCCTCATTGTTTTGCAATATATGGTAAAAGATCTAAAATTCTGCTTGATTCCCATATTTTCGTTCACGCCTTCCTAGTGGGTCCGGGCCCCACAGACCCATTTCGCCTAAAACTTTTCCGGGCCATCAAATAGGACCTAAGGAACCATAGTCACTGCCCCACCATGACCGTTCCACATTTGTTTGCGTTTTACAGCCAAAACGCTAGAATTCCGCATGATTTCCTTATTTTCGTGTGCTATGCCCACACCTTCCAAGTGGGCCCGGCCCCCAGACCCGGATCACCTAAAACTTTTCCAGGCCATCAAATATGACCTAAGGAACCATTGTCACCCCCCGCCATGATCGTTCCTAATTTTATGCATTTTAAGGCAAAACAATAGCATTTCGCATGATTCCCATATTTTCGTGTGTTATAGCCCATGCCTTTCGAGTGGGCTCGGGCCCCCTGGACCACGATCGCCTAAAACATTTTGGGACCATCAAATATGACCTAAGGAACCATAATCACAGCCCCACCATGACCTTTCCTCGTTGTGTGTCGTCTTCCGATTGGGCCGGATTTCCTAAAAGTTTTTCAAGCCATCAAATATGACCTAAGGGACCATAGTCGCTGCCCTCCATGACCTTTCATTGTTGTTTTGCGTTATATGTCCAATAAACTAGAATTCCACCGGATTTCCATATTTTCGTGTGCTATATCCCATGCCTTTCTAGTAGGCCCGGGACCCCGAATCCCCTAAAAAAATTTTGAGCCTTCAAATACAACCTAAGGAACCATTGTCACAACCCTGTAATGACCGTTTCTCGTTGTTTTGCATTTTACGGCCACAAAACTAGAATTCCGCCTGATTCTTATTTTTCGTGTGCTATAGGCCACGCCTTCCGAGTGGTCCCCGACCCCCCGTACCTGGATCGCCAAATATTTTTTCGGTCCATCAAATACGACCTAAGGAACCAAAGTCACTGTTCCGCCATGACCGCTCCTCGTTTTGTTGCGTTTTATGGCCAAGAAACTAGAATTTCGCATGACTCCCATATTTTCGTGTGCTATAGCCCATGCCTTCCGAGTGGACCCGGTCCCCCCGGACCAGGATTTCCTCAAAGTTTTGCAGGCCATCAAATACGACCTAAGGAACCATAGTCACTACCCCGCCATGACCTTTCATTGTTTTTTGGGTTATATGGCTAAAAATCTAGAATTCCGCCCCATTCCTATATTTTCGTGTGTGATAATATGGGCCTTCCGAGTGGGCCCGGGCCCCCGGACCCGGATCACCTAAAATTTTTCTGAGCCATCAAATAGGACCTAAGGAACCATAGTCACCATCCCGCCATGACCATTTCTCATTTTTAGCATTTTACGGCCAAAATACTAGAATTCTACATGATTACCATATTTTCGTGTGTTGCCTTCAGATTGGGTCGACCCCTACAGACCCGGATAGCCTAAAAAAATTTCGGGCCATCACATACGACCTAAGGAACCATAGTCACCTCCCCGCCATGACCGCTTATCATATATTTGCATTTTACAGCCAAAAAACTAGAATTCCGCCCGATTCCCATATTTTCGTGTGATATAGCCCACGCCTTCCAAGTGGTCGAGGTCCCCCCGGACCCGGAATGCCTAAAAGTTTTTCGGGACATCAAATACGACCTAAGGAACCATAGTCACTGCCCCGCCATGACTTTCCTCGTTGTTTTGCATTTTATGGCCAAAAAACTAGAATTCCGCCCGATTCCCATATTTTCGTCCTCGCCTTCCGGGTGGGCCCGGGGCCCCCGGACCCAGATCACCTAAAACCTTTCCGAGCCATCCAATATGACCTAAGGAACCATAGTCACCACCCCGCCATGACCGTTCAACGGTTATTTGCATTTTACAGCCAAAAAGCTAGAATTTCGCCATCCTCGTTTTTTTGTATTTTACGGCCAAAATACTAGTATTCTGCCCGATTACCATATTTTCGTGTGCCGCCTTCCGATTGGGCCGACCCCTATAGACCCGGATCGCCTAAAAACTTTTATGGCCATCACATACGACCTAAGGAACCATAGTCACCGCCCCGCCATGACCGCTCCTCGTATATTTGCATTTTACGGCCAAAAAACTAGAATTCTGCCTCATTCCCATATTTCTGTGTGCTATAGCCCACGCCTTCCGAGTGGTCCCAGTCCCCCCGGACCCGGATTGCCTAAAAGTTTTTTAGGCCATCAAATACGACCTAAGGAACCATAATCACTGCCCCGCCATGACCTTTCTTCGTTGTTTTGCATTATATGGCCAAAAAACTGGAATTCCGCCCGATTCCCATATTTTCGTCCACACCTTCCGGGTGGGCCCGGGCCCCCCGGACCCAGATCGCCTAAAACGTTTCCGAGCCATCCAACATGATCTAAGGAACCATATTCACCACCACCCCGCCATGACCGTTCAACGGTTATTTGCGTTTTACAGCCAAAAAGCTAGAATTCCGCTCGATTTCCATATTTTCGTGTGTAATTCCCACGATTTTCAAGTGGGCCCGGCCCCCTAACCCGGATCGCCTAAAACTTTTCCAAGCCATCAAATACGACCTAAAGAACCAATGTCACCAACCCGCCATGATCGTTCCTCATTTTATGCATTTTACGGCAAAAAAACTAGCATTCCGCCTGATTCCTAGAGCCCACGCCTTCCAAGTGGGCTAGGCCCCCCAGACTCGGATCGCCTAAAAATTTTTTGGACCATCAAATATGACCAAAGGAACCATAATAACCACCAATCCATGACCGTTCATCATTGTTTTGCATTTTACAGCCAAAAAACTAGAATTTCTTGTGCTATAGCCCACGCCTTCTGAGTGGGCCCGGGCTCCCCGGACACCGAGCTCCTAAACATTTTCCAGGCCATGTAATACAACCTAAAGAACCATAGTTCCCACCCTGCCATGACCGATCCTCGTGTTTTTGCATTTTACGGCCAAAAAACTAGAATTCCGCCTGATTCCCATATTTTCGTGTTCTATAGCCCACGCCTTCCGAGTGGGCCTGGACCCCCTCGGACCCAGATCGCCTAAAAACATTTCGGGCCATGAAATATGACCTAAGGAACCATAGTCGCAGCCCCGTCATGACCGATCCTCGAGTTTTTGTGTTTTACGGCCAAAAAACTAGAATTCTGCTCGATTCCCACATTTTCGTGTGCTTATAGCCCACGCCTTCAGAGTGGGCCCGAGCTCCCAAACCTCGACCGCCTAAAAATATTTCGGGCCATAGAATATGACCCAAGGAACCTTAGTCGCTGCCCCGCCACGACCGTTTCTCAGGTTTTTGCTTTTTACAGCCAAAGAACTTGAATTCCCCCCTGATTCTCATATTTTCGTGTGATATATCCCGCACCTTCCGATTGGACCCGAGCCCCCAAACCCGGATAGCCTAAAAAATTTTCAGGTCATAGAATACGGCCTAAGGAACCTTAGTCGCCGCCCCGCCATGACTGTTCCTCTTTTTTTGCATTTTACGGCCAAAACACTAGAATTCCGCCCGATTCCCATATTTTCATGTGCTATCCACGCCTTCCGAGTGGGCCCGGGCCCTAATCGCCTAAAAATTTTCTGGGCGATGAAATACGACCTATCGAACCATAGTCAAAGCCCCCCATGACCGATCCTCGTGTTTTTGTATTTTACGGCCAAAAAACTAGTATTTCGCCTAATTCCCATATTTTCGTGTGCTTATAGCCCACACTTTCAGAGTGGGCCCGAGCCCCTGACCTGGATCGCCTAAACATTTTTTGGGCCATAGAATATGACCCAAGGAACCATAGTTGCTACCCCACCACAACCGTTCCTCGTTTATTTGCGTTTTACGGCCAAAAAACTAGAATTTCGCTCGATTCCCATATTTTCGTGTGCTATAGCCCACGCCTTCGGAGTGGGCCTCAGGCCCTTGGACCCGGATCGCCTAAAAAAATTTCGGGCAATATTATACGACTTAAGGAACCATAGTCGCCACCCCGCCATGACAGTTCCTCGTTAATTTGCGTTTTACGGCCAAAAAACAAGAATTCCGCCTGATTCCCATATCCTTGTGTTCTATAGCCCACGCCTTCCGAGTGTTCCCGGGCCCTCAGACCCATATCTCTTAAAAATCTTTTGGGCCATAGAATACGACCTAAGGAACCATAGTCGCCGCCCCGCCATGATTGTTCCTTTTTTTTGCGTTTTACGGCCAAAGAACTTGAATTCCGCCCGATTCCCATATTTTCATGTGCTATAGCCCACGCCTTCCGAGTGGGCCCTACCTCCCGAACCCCGATCGCCTAAATATTTTCCGGGCCATGAAATATGACCTAACGAACCATAGTCGCACCTCGCCATGACCGATCCTCGTGTTTTTGCATTTTACGGCCAAAAATCTAGAATTCCGCCCGATTCCCATATTTTCGTGTACTTATAGCCCACGCCTTCAGAGTGGGCCCGAGCCCTTGGACCTGGATCGCCTAAACATTTTTCGGGCCATAGAATACGACCTAAGAAACCATAGTCATTGCTCCGCCACAACCGTTCCTCATTTATTTTGCGTTTTACGGCCAAAAAACTAGAATTCCGCTCGATTCCCATATTTTCGTGTGTTATAGCCCACGCCTTCAGAGTGGGCCTCAGGCCCTTGGACCCGGATCGCCTAAAAATATTTCGGGCCATAGAATACGACCTAAGGAACCATAGTCTCCTCCCCGCCATGACTGTTCTTTGTTTTTTGGCATCTTACGACCAAAAAATTAGAATTCCGCCCGATTCCCATATTTTCATGTTCTATAGCACACGCCTTCCGACTGGTCCCGGGCCCCTGGACCCCGGTCACCTAAAAAATTTCTAGGCCATGAAATTCGACCTTAGGAACCATAGTTACCACCCCGCCATAATTGTTCCTTGTTGTTTTGTGTTTTACGGTCAAAGAACTTGAATTCCCCTCCCCCCCCTCCCGATTCCCATACTTTCGTGTGCTATAGCCCATACCTTTCGAGTGGGCCCGAACCCCCGAACCCGGATAGCCTAAAAATTTTTAGGTCATAGAATACAACCTAAGGAACCATAGTCACCACCTCGCCATGATTGTTCCTCTTTTTTTGCGCTTTACGGCCAAAAAACTAGCATTCCGCCCGATTCCCATATTTTCGTGAGTTATGCCCACGCCTTCCGAGTGGGCCCGGGACGCCGGACCCCGAGCTCCCTAAAAATTTTCCGGGCCATATAATACGACCTAACAAACAATATTTACCCCCCCCCCCCCCCCCCATGACCAATCCTCGTGTTTTTGCGTATTACAGCCAAAAAACTAGAATTCTGCCTGATTCCCTTATTTTCATATTCTATAGCCCACGCCTTCCGAGTGGGCCTGGGCCCCCCGGACCCCGGTCGCCTAAAACATTTTTGGGCCATGAAATATAACCTAAGGAACCACCGTTACCGACCCGCCATGACCGATCCTCATGTTTTTGTGTTTTATGGCCAAAAAATTAGAATTCCGCCCGATTCCTATATTTTCGTGTGCATATAGCCCATGCCTTCAGAGTGTGCCCGAGCTCCCGGACCTAGATCTCCAAACATTTTTTGGTACATAGAATACGACCCAAGGAACCATAGTCTCCGCACCACCATGACCGTTTCGTGTTTTTTTGCATTTTACTGAAAAAAACTAGAATTGCGCCCGATTCCCATATTTTCATGTTCTATAGCCCACGCCTTCCAAGTGGGCCCTACCTCCCGAACCCCGATCGCCTAAAAATTTTCCGGGCCATGAAATACGACCTAAGGAACCATAGTCGCACCTCGCCATGACCGTTCCGCTTGTTTTTGCATTTTACGGCCGAAAACCTAGAATTACGCCCTGTTCCCATATTTTCGTGTACTTATAGCCCACGCCTTCAGAGTGGGCCCGAGCCCTTGGACCTGGATCGCCTAAATATTTTTCGGGCCATAGAATACGACCTAAGAAACCATAGTCATTGCTCCGCCACAACTGTTCCTCATTTATTTTGCGTTTTACGGCCAAAAAACTAGAATTCCGCTCGATTCCCACATTTTCGTGTGCTATAGCCCACGCTTTCAGAGTGGGCCTCAGGCCCTTGGACCCGGATCGCCTAAAAATATTTCGGGCCATAGAATACGACCTAAGGAACCATAGTCTCCTCCCCGCCATGACTGTTCTTTGTTTTTTGGCATCTTACGACCAAAAAATTAGAATTCCGCCCGATTCCCATATTTTCATGTTCTATAGCACACGCCTTCCGAGTGGTTCCGGGCCCCTGGACCCCGATCGCCTAAAAAATTTCTAGGCCATGAAATACGACCTTAGGAACCATAGTTACCACCCCGCCATAATTGTTCCTTGTTGTTTTGTGTTTTACGGTCAAAGAACTTGAATTCCCCTCCCCCCCTCCCGATTCCCATACTTTCGTGTGCTATAGCCCATAACTTTCGAGTGGGCCCGAACCCCCGAACCCGGATAGCCTAAAAATTTTCAGGTCATAGAATACAACCTAAGGAACCATAGTCACCACCTCGCCATGATTGTTCCTCTTTTTTTTGCGCTTTACGGCCAAAAAACTAGCATTCCGCCCGATTCCCATATTTTCGTGAGCTATGCCCACGCCTTCCGAGTGGGCCCGGGACGCCGGACCCCGAGCTCCCTAAAACTTTTCCGGGCCATATAATACGACCTAACGAACAATATTTACCCCCCCCCCCACCATGACCAATCCTCGTGTTTTTGCGTATTACAGCCAAAAAACTAGAATTCTGCCCGATTCCCTTATTTTCGTATTCTATAGCCCACGCCTTCCGAGTGGGCCTGGGCCCCCCGGACCCCGATCGCCTAAAACATTTTTGGGCCATGAAATATAACCTAAGGAACCACCGTTACCGACCCGCCATGACCGATCCTCGTATTTTTGTGTTTTATGGCCAAAACATTAGAATTCCGCCCGATTCCTATATTTTCGTGTGCATATAGCCCATGCCTTCAGAGTGTGCCCGAGCTCCCGGACCTAGATCTCCAAACATTTTTTGGTACATAGAATACGACCCAAGGAACCATAGTCTCCGCACCACCATGACCGTTTCGTGTTTTTTTTCATTTTACTGAAAAAAAACTAGAATTCCGCCCGATTCCCATATTTTCAAGTTCTATAGCCCACGCCTTCCAAGTGGGCCCTACCTCCCGAACCCCGATCGCCTAAAAAAAATTTGGGCCATGAAATACGACCTAAGGAACCATAGTTACTTCCCCTCCATGACCGTTCCTCGTGTTTTTGCATTTTACGGCCGAAAACCTAGAATTACGCCTGATTCCCATATTTTCATGTACTTATAGCCCACGCCTTCAGAGTGGGCCCGAGCCCCAGGACCTGGATCGCCTAAACCTTTTTCGGGCCATAGAATACGACCCAAGAAATCATAGTCATTGCTCCGCCACAACCATTCCTCGTTTATTTTGCGTTTTATGGCCAAAAAACTAGAATTCCGCTCGATTCCCATATTTTCGTGTGCTATAGCCCACGCCTTCAGAGTGGGCCTCAGGCCCTTGGACCCAGATCGCCTAAAAAAAATTCGAGCCATAGAATACGACCTAAGGAACCATAGTCTCCTCCTCGCCATGACCGTTCTTTGTTTTTTGTCATTTTACGACCAATAAATTAGAATTCCGCCCGATTCCCATATTTTCGTGTTCTATAGCACACGCCTTCCGAGTGGTCCCGGGCCCCAGGACCCCGATCGCCTAAAAACTTTCTAGGCTATGAAATACTACCATAAGAACCATAGTTACCGCCCCGCCATAATTGTTCCTTGGTGTTTTGTGTTTTACGGTCAAAGAACTTGAATTCCCCTCCCCCCCGATTCCCATACTTTCGTGTGCTATATCCCATACCTTTCGAGTGGGCCCGAACCCCCGAACCCGGATAGCCTAAAATTTTTCAAGTCATAGAATACAACCTAAGGAACCATAGTCACCACCCCGCCATGATTGTTCCTCTTTTTTTGCGCTTTACGGCCAAAAAACTAGCATTCCGCCCGATTCCCTTATTTTCGTGAGTTATGCCCACGCCTTCCGAGTGGGCCCGGGACGCCGGACCCCCGAGCTCCCTAAAAATTTTCCGGGCCATATAATACGACCTAACGAACAATATTTACCCCCCCTCCATGACCAATCCTCGTGTTTTTGCGTATTACAGCCAAAAACTAGAATTCTTCCTGATTCCCTTATTTTCGTATTCTATAGCCCACGCCTTCCGAGTGGGCCTGGGCCCCCCGGACCCCGGTCGCCTAAAACATTTTTGGACAATGAAATATAACCTAAGGAACCACCGTTACCGACCCGCCATGACCGATCCTCGTGTTTTTGTGTTTTATGGCCAAAAAATTAGAATTCCGCCCGATTCCTATATTTTCGTGTGCATATAGCCCATGCCTTCAGAGTGTGCCCGAGCTCCCGGACCTAGATCTCCAAACATTTTTTGGTACATAGAATACGACCCAAGGAACCATAGACTCCGCACCACCATGACCGTTTCATGTTTTTTTGCATTTTACTGAAAAAAAACTAGAATTGCGCCCGATTCCCATATTTTCTTGTTCTATAGCCCACGCCTTCCAAGTGGGCCCTACCTCCCGAACCCCGATCGCCTAAAAATTTTTCGGGCCATGAAATACGACCTAAGAAACCATAGTCCCACCTCGCCATGACCGTTCCGCGTGTTTTTGCATTTTACGGCCGAAAACCTAGAATTACGCCCGATTCCCATATTTTCGTGCACTTATAGCCCACGCCTTCAGAGTGGGCCCGAGCCCCTGGACCTGGATCGCCTAAACCTTTTTCGGGCCATAGAATACGACCCAAGAAACCATAGTCATTGCTCTGCCACAACCGTTCCTCATTTATTTTGCGTTTTACGGCCAAAAAACTAGAATTCCCCTCGATTCCTATATTTTCGTGTGCTATAGCCCACGCCTTCAGAGTGGGTCTCAGGCCCTTGGACCCGGATCGCCTAAAAACATTTCGGGCCATAGAATACGACCTAAGGAACCATAGTCTCCTCCCCGCCATGACCGTTCTTTGTTTTTTGGCATTTTACGACCAAAAAATTAGAATTCCGCCCGATTTCCTTATTTTCGTGTTCTATATCACACGCCTTCCGAGTGGTCGCGGGCCTTGGACCCCGATCGCCTAAAATCTTTCTGGGCCATGAAATACGATCTTAGGAACCATAGTTACCGCCCCGCCATAATTGTTCCTTGGTGTTTTGTGTTTTACGGTCAAAGAACTTGAATTCCCCTCCCCCCCGATTCCCATATTTTCGTGTGCTATAGCCCATACCTTTCGAGTGGGCCCGAACCCCCGTACCCGGATAGCCTAAAAATTTTAAGGTCCTAGAATACAACCTAAGGAACTATAGTCACCACCCCGCCATGATTGTTTCTCTTTTTTTGCACTTTACGGCCAAAAAACTAGCATTCCGCCCGATTCCCATATTTTCGTGAGCTATGCCCACGCCTTCCGAGTAGGCCCGGGACGACGGACCCCGAGCTCCCTTAAAAATTTCCGGGCCATATAATACGACCTAACGAACAATATTTACCCCCCCCCCCCCACGCCATGACCAATCCTTGTGTTTTTGCGTATTACAGCCAAAAAACTAGAATTCTGCCCGATTCCCATATTTTCGTATTCTATAGCCCACGCCTTCCGAGTGGACCTCGGCCCCCCGGACCCCGATCGCCTAAAAAAATTTTGGGCCATGAAATATGACCTAAGGAACCACTGTTACCGCTCCGCCATGACCGATCCTCGTGCTTTTGTGTTTTATGGCCAAAACATTAGAATTCCGCCCGATTCCTATATTTTCGTGTGCATATAGCCCATGCCTTCAGAGTGTGCCCGAGCTCCCGGACCTAGATCTCCTAAACATTTTTTGGTACATAGAATACGACCCAAGGAACCATAATCACCGCACCACCATGACCGTTTCGTGTTTATTTTTCATTTTACTGAAAAAAAACTAGAATTCCGCCAGATTCCCATATTATTATGTTCTATAGCCCACGCCTTTCGAGTGGGACCTACCTCCCAAACCCCGATCGCCTAAAAAAAATTTGGGCCATGAAATACGACCTAAGGAACCATAGTTACTGCCCCTCCATGACCGTTCCTCGTGTTTTTGCATTTTACAGCCGAAAACCTAGAATTACGCCTGATTCCCATATTTTCATGTACTTATAGCCCCCGCCTTCAGAGTGGGCCTGAGCCCCAGGACCTGGATCGCCTAAACCTTTTTCAGGCCATAGAATACGACCCAAGAAACCATAGTCATTGCTCCGCCACAACCGTTCCTCGTTTATTTTGCGTTTTATGGCCAAAAAACTAGAATTCCGCTCGATTCCCATATTTTCGTGTGCTATAGCCCACTCCTTCAGAGTGGGCCTCAGGCCCTTGGACCCAGATCGCCTAAAAAAAATTCGAGCCATAGAATACGACCTAAGGAACCATAGTCTCCTCCCCGCCATGACCGTTCTTTGTTTTTTGGCATTTTACGACCAATAAATTAGAATTCTGCCCGATTCCCATATTTTCGTGTTCTATAGCACACGCCTTCCGAGTGGTCCCGGGCCCCTGGACCCCGATCGCCTAAAAACTTTCTAGGTCATGAAATACTACCATAAGAACCATAGTTACCACCCCGCCATAATTGTTCCTTGGTGTTTTGTGTTTTACGGTCAAAGAACTTGAATTCCCCTCCCCCCGATTCCCATACTTTCGTGTGCTATATCCCATACCTTTCGAGTGGGCCCGAACCCCCGAACCCGGATAGCCTAAAAATTTTCAAGTCATAGAATACAACCTAAGGAACCATAGTCACCACCCTGCCATGATTGTTCCTCTTTTTTTGCGCTTTACGGCCAAAAAACTAGCATTCCGCCCGATTCCCATATTTTCATGAGCTAGGCCCATGCCTTCCGAGTGGGCCCGGGACGCCGGACCCCGAGCTCCCTAAAAATTTTCCGGGCCATATAATACGACCTAACAAACAATATTTACCCCCCCCCCCCGCCATGACAAATCCTCGTGTTTTTGCGTTTTACAGCCAAAAAACTAGAATTCTGCCCAATTCCCATATTTTCGTATTCTATAGCCCACGCCTTCCAAGTGGGCCTGGGCCCCCCGGAGCCCGATCGCCTAAAAATATTTTGGGCCATGAAATATGACCTATGGAACCACCGTTACCGCCTCGCCATGACCGATCCTCGTGTTTTTGTGTTTTATGGCCAAAAAATTAGAATTCCGCCCGATTCCCATATTTTCGTGTGAATATAGCCCATGCCTTCAGAGTGTGCCCGAGCTCCCGGACCTAGATCTCCTAAACATTTTTTGGTACATAGAATACGACCCAAGGAACCATAGTCTCCGCACCACCATGACCGTTTCGTGTTTTTTTGCGATTTACTGGAAAAAAACTAGAATTCCGCACGATTCCAATATTTTTATGTTTATAGCCCACGCCTTTCGAGTGGGCCCTACCTCCCGAACCTCGATCGCCTAAAAACAATTTGGGCCATGAAATACGACCTAAGGAACCATAGTTACTGCCCCTCCATGACCGTTCCTCGTGTTTTTGCATTTTACGGCCGAAAACCTAGAATTACGCCCGATTCCCATATTTTCGTGTGCTATAGCCCATACCTTCCGAGTGGGCCCGAGCCCCCGAACCCGGATAGCCTAAAAAATTTTCAGGTCATAGAATACAACCTAAGGAACCATAGTCACCACCCCACCATGATTGTTCCTCGTGTGAGTTAATACAACCTAAACATTTTTTGGTACATAGAATACGACCCAAGGAACCATAGTCTCCGCACCACCATGTCCATTTCGTGTTTTTTTGCGTTTTACTGAAAAAATACTAGAATTCCGCCTGATTCCCATATTTTTATGTTCTATAGTCCGCGCCTTTCGAGTGGGCCCTACCTCCCGAACCCCGATCGCCTAAAAAGAATTTGGGCCATGAAATACGACCTAAGGAACCATAGTTACTGCCCCTCCATGACCGTTCCTCGTGTTTTTGCATTTTACGGCCGAAAACCTAGAATTATGCCCGATTCCCATATTTTCGTGTACTTATAGCCCACGCCTTCAGAGTGGGCCCGAGCCCCTGGACCTGGATCGCCTAAACCTTTTTCGGGCCATAGAATACGACCCAAGAAACCATAGTCATTGCTCTGCCAAAACCGTTCCTCGTTTATTTTGCGTTTTACTGCCAAAAAACTAGAATTCCGCTCGATTTCCATATTTTCGTGTGCTATAGCCCACGCCTTCAGAGTGGGCCTCAGGCCCTTGGACCCGGATCACCTAAAAACATTTCGGGTCATAGAATACGACCTAAGGAACCATAGTCTCTTCCCCGCCATGACCGTTCTTTGTTTTTTGGCATTTTACGACCAAGAAATTAGAATTCCGCCCGATTTCCATATTTTCGTGTTCTATATCACACGCCTTCCGAGTGGTCCCGGGCCCCTGGACCCCGATCGCCTAAAAAATTTCTAGGCCATGAAATACGACCTTAGGAACTATAGTTACTGCCCCGCCATAATTGTTTCTTAGTGTTTTGTGTTATACGGTCCCCCCCCCCCCGATTCCCATACTTTCGTGTGCTATAGCCCATACCTTCCGAGTGGGCCCGAGCCCCCGAACCCGGATAGCCTAAAAAGTTTTCAGGTCATAGAATACAACCTAAGGAACCATAGTCACCACCCCACCATGATTGTTCCTCGTGTGAGTTATGCCCCCGTCAGATTCCCATATTTTTGTGAGTTATGCCCACGCCTTCCGAGTGGGCTCGGGACGCCGGACCCCAAGCTCCCTAAAAATTTTCCGGGACATATTATATGACCTAACGAACAATATTTACCAGCCCTCCATGGCCAATCCTCTTGTTTTTGCGTTTTACAGCCAAAAAATTAGAATTCTGCCCGATTCCCATATTTTCGTACTCTATAGCCCACGCCTTCCGAGTGGGCCTGGGCCCCCCGGCCCCCGATCGCCTAAAAAATTTTCGGGCCATGAAATAGGACCTAAGGAACCACCATTACCGCCCCTCCATGACCGATCCTCGTGTTTTTGTGTTTTATGGCCAAAAAATTAGAATTCCGCCCGATTCCCATATTTTCATGTGCATATAGCCCACGCCTTCAGAGTGTGCCCGAGCTCCCGGACCTAGATCTCCTAAACATTTTTTGGTACATAGAATACGACCCAAGGAACCATAGTCTCCGCACCACAATGACCGTTTCGTGTTTTTTTGCGTTTTACTGAAAAAAAACTAGAATTCTACCCGATTCCCATATTTTTATGTTCTATAGCCCACGCCTTTCGAGTGGGCCCTACCTCCCGAACCCCGATCGCCTAAAAAAAATTTGGGCCATGAAATACGACCTAAGGAACCATAGTTACTGCCCCTCCATGATCGTTCCTCGTGTTTTTGCATTTTACGGCCGAAAACCTAGAATTACGCCTGATTCCCATATTTTCGTGTACTTATAGCCCACGCCTTCAGAGTGGGCCCGAGCCCCTGGACCTGGATCGCCTAAACCTTTTTCGGGCCATAAAATACGACCCAAGAAACCATAGTCATTGCTCTGCCACAACCGTTCCTCATTTATTTTGCGTTTTACGGCCAAAAAACTAGAATTCCGCTCGATTCCTATATTTTCGTGTGCTATAGCCCACGCCTTCAGAGTGGGCCTCAGGCCCTTGGACCCGGATCGCCTAAAAATATTTCGGGCCATAGAATACGACCTAAGGAACCATAGTCTCCTCCCCACCATGACTGTTCTTTATTTTTTGGCATTTTACGATCAAAAAATTAGAATTCCGCCCGATTTCCATATTTTCGTGTTTTATATCACACGCCTTCCGAGTGGTCCCGGGCCCCTGGACCCCGATCGCCTAAAATATTTCTGGGCCATGAAATACGACCTTAGGAACTATAGTTACCGCCCCGCCATAATTGTTCCTTGGTGTTTTGTGTTTTACGGTCAAAGAAATTGAATCCCCCCCCCCCCGATTCCCATACTTTCGTGTGCTATAGCCCATACCTTCCGAGTGGGCCCAAGCCCCCGAAGCCGGATAGCCTAAAAAAATTTCAGGTCATAGAATACAACCTAAGGAACCATAGTCACCACCCCACAATGATTGTTCCTCTTTTTTTGCGCTTTACGGCCAAAACACTAGCATTCCGCCCGATTCCCATATTTTTGTGAGTTATGCCCACGCCTTCCGAGTGGGCTGGGGCACCAGACCCCGAGCTCCCTAAAAATTATTCGGGCCATATTATATGACCTAACGAACAATATTTACCGGCCCTCCATGGCCAATCCTCGTGTTTTTGCGTTTTACAGCCAAAAAACTAGAATTCTGCCCGATTCCAATATTTTCGTATTCTATAGCCCACGCCTTCCGAGTGGGCCTGGGCCACCCGTCCCCCGATCGCCTAAAAAATTTTTGGGCCATGAAATAGGACCTAAGGAACCACCGTTACCGCCCCGCCATGACCGATCCTCGTGTTTTTGTGTTTTATGGCCAAAATATTAGAATTACTCCCGATTCCCATATTTTCGTGTGCATATAGCTCACGCCTTCAGAGTATGCCCGAGCTCCTAGACCTAGATCTCCTAAACATATTTTGGTACATAGAATACGACCCAAGGAACCATAGTCTCCGCACCACAATGACCGTTTCGTGTTGTTTTGCGTTTTACTGAAAAAAAAAACTAGAATTCCGCCGGATTCCCATATTTTTATGTTCTATAGCCCACGCCTTTCGAGTTGGCCCTACCTCCCGAACCCCGATCTCCTAAAAACAGTTTGGGCCATGAAATAAAACCTAAGGAACAATAGTCGCACCTCGCCATGACCGTTCCGCGTGTTTTTGCATTTTACGGCCGAAAACCTAGAATTACGCCCGATTCCCATATTTTAGTGTACTTATAGCCCACGCCTTCAGAGTGGGCCCGAGCCCCTGGACCTGGATCGCCTAAACCTTTTTCGGGCCATAGAATACGACCCAAGAAACTATAGTCATTGCTCCGCCACAACCGTTCCTCGTTTATTTTGCGTTTTACGGCCAAAAAACTAGAATTCCGCTCGATTCTCATATTTTCGTGTGCTATAGCCCACGCCTTCAGAGTGGGCCTCAGGCCCTTGGACCCGGATCGCCGAAAAACATTTCGGGCCATAGAATATGACCTAAGGAACCATAGTCTCCTCCCCGCCATGACCTTTCTTTGTTTTTTGGCATTTTACGACCAAACAATTAGAATTCCGCCCGATTTCCATATTTTCGTGTTCTATATCACACGCCTTCCGAGTGGTCCCGGGCCCCTGGACCCCTATCGCCTAAAACATTTCTGGTCCATGAAATACGACCTTAGGAACTATAGTTACCGCCCCGCCATAATTGTTCCTTGGTGTTTTGTGTTTTACGGTCAAAGAACTTGAATTCCCCTCCCCCCCGATTCCCATACTTTCGTGTGCTATAGCCCATACCTTCCGAGTTGGCCCGATCCCCCGAAGCCGGATAGCCTAAAAAATTTTCAGGTCATAGAATACAAACTAATGAACCATAGTCACCACCCCACCATGATTGTTCCTCTTTTTTTTGCGCTTTACGACCAAAACACTAGCATTCCGCCCGATTCCCATATTTTTGTGAGTTATGCCCACGCCTTCCGAGTGGGCTCGGGACGCCAGACCCCGAGCTCCCTAAAAATTTTTTGGGCCATATTATATGACCTAATGAACAATATTTACCGGCCCTCCATGGCCAATCCTCGTGTTTTTGCATTTTCCAGCCAAAAAACTAGAATTCTGCCCGATTCCCATATTTTCGTACTCTATAGCCCACGCCTTCCGAGTGGGCCAGGGCCCCCCGGCCCCCGATCGCCTAAAAAATTTTCGGGCCATGAAATAGGACCTAAGGAACCACCGTTACCGCCCCTCCATGACCGATCCTCGTGTTTATGTGTTTTATGGGCAAAAAATTAGAATTCCGCCCGATTCCCATATTTTCGTGTGCATATAGCCCACGCCTTCAAAGTGTGCCCAAGCTTCCGGACCTAGATCTCCTAAACATTTTTTGGTACATAGAATACGACCCAAGGAACCATAGTCTCCGCACCACAATGACCGTTTCGTGTTTTTTTGCGTTTTACTGAATAAAAACTAGAATTCTGACCGATTCTCATATTTTTATGTTCTATAGCCCACGCCTTTCGTGTGGGCCCTACCTCCCGAACCCCGATCGCCTAAAAAAAAATTGGGCCATGAAATACGACCTAAGGAACCATAGTTACTGCCCCTCCATGATCGTTCCTCGTGTTTTTGCATTTTACGGCCGAAAACCTAGAATTACGCCTGATTCCCATATTTTCGTGTACTTATAGCCCACGCCTTCAGAGTGGGCCCGAGCCCCTGGACCTGGATCGCCTAAACCTTTTTCGGGCCATAGAATACGACCCAAGAAACCATAGTCATTGCTCTGCCACAACCGTTCCTCATTTATTTTGCGTTTTACGGCCAAAAAACTAGAATTCCGCTCGATTCCTATATTTTCGTGTGCTATAGCCCACGCCTTCAGAGTGGGCCTCAGGCCCTTGGACCCGGATTGCCTAAAAATATTTCGGGCCATAGAATACGACCTAAGGAACCATAGTCTCCTCCCCACCATGACTGTTCTTTATTTTTTGGCATTTTACGACCAAAAAATTAGAATTCCACCCGATTTCCATATTTTCGTGTTTTATATCACACGCCTTCCGAGTGGTCCCGGGCCCCTGGACCCCGATCGCCTAAAACATTTCTGGGCCATGAAATACGACCTTAGGAACTATAGTTACCGCCCCGCCATAATTGTTCCTTGGTGTTTTGTGTTTTACGGTCAAAGAAATTGAATCCCCCCCCCCCCCCGATCCCCATACTTTCGTGTGCTATAGCCCATACCTTCCGAGTGGGCCCAAGCCCCCGAAGCCGGATAGCCTAAAAAAATTTCAGGTCATAGAATACAACCTAAGGAACCATAGTCACCACCCCACCATGATTGTTCCTCTTTTTTTGCGCTTTACGGCCAAAACACTAACATTCCGCCCGATTCCCATATTTTTGTGAGTTATGCCCACGCCTTCCGAGTGGGCTGGGGCGCCAGACCCCGAGCTCCCTAAAAATTATCCGGGCCATATTATATGACCTAACGAACAATATTTACCGGCCCTCCATGGCCAATCCTCGTGTTTTTGCGTTTTACAGCCAAAAAACTAGAATTCTGCCCGATTCCAATATTTTCGTATTCTATAGCCCACGCCTTCCGAGTGGGCCTGGGCCACCCTTCCCTCGATCGCCTAAAAAAATTTTGGGCCATGAAATAGGACCTAAGGAACCACCGTTACCGCCCCGCCATGACCGATCCTCGTGTTTTTGTGTTTTATGGCCAAAATATTAGAATTCCTCCCGATTCCCATATTTTCGTGTGCATATAGCCCACGCCTTCAGAGTATGCCCGAGCTCCTAGACCCAGATCTCCTAAACATTTTTTGGTACATAGAATACGACCCAAGGAACCATAGTCTCCGCACCACAATGACCGTTTCGTGTTGTTTTGCGTTTTACTGAAAAAAAACTAGAATTCCGCCGGATTCCCATATTTTTATGTTCTATAGCCCACGCCTTTCGAGTTGGCCCTACCTCCCGAACCCCGATCGCCTAAAAATAATTTGGGCCATGAAATACGACCTAAGGAACCATAGTTACTGCCCCTCCATGACCGTTCCTCATGTTTTTGCATTTTACGGTCGAAAACCTAGAATTACGCCCGATTCCCATATTTTCGTGTACTTATAGCCCACGCCTTCAGAGTGGGCCCGAGCCCCTGAACCTAGATCGCCTAAACCTTTTTCGGGCCATAGAATACGACCCAAGAAACCATAGTCATTGCTCCGCCACAACCGTTCCTCGTTTATTTTGCATTTTACGGCAAAAAAACTAGAATTCCGCTCGATTCCCATATTTTCGTGTGCTATAGCCCATGCCTTCAGAGTGGGCCTCAGGCCCTTGGACCCGGATCGCCTAAAAACATTTTGGGCCATAGAATACGACCTAAGGAACCATAGTGTCCTCCCCGCCATGACCTTTTTTGTTTTTTGGCATTTTACGACCAAAAAATTAGAATTCCGCCCGATTTCCATATTTTCGTGTTCTATAGCACACGCCTTCCGAGTGGTCCCAGGCCCCTGGACCCCGATCGCCTAAAAAATTTCTGGGCCATGAAATACGACCTTAGGAACTATAGTTACTGCCCCTCCATAATTGTTCATTGGTGTTTTGTGTTTTACGGTCAAAGAACTTGAATTCCCCCCCCCCCTCGATTCCCATACTTTCATGTGCTATAGCCCATACCTTCCGAGTGGGCCCGAGCCCCCGAACCAGGATAGCCTAAAATATTTTCAGGTCATAGAATACAACCTAAGGAGCCATAGTCACCACCCCACCATGATTGTTCCTCTTTTTTTGCGCTTTACGGCCAAAACACTAGCATTCCCGATTCCCATATTTTTGTGAGTTATGCCCACGCCTTCCGAGTGGGCTCGGGACGCCGGACCCCGAGCTCCCTACAAATTTTCCAGGCCATATTATATGACCTAACGAACAATATTTACCGGCCCTCCATGGCCAATCCTCGTGTTCTTGCGTTTTACAGCCAAAAAACTAGAATTCTGCCCGATTCCCATAGTTTCGTATTTTATAGCCCACGCCTTCAGAGTGGGCATGGGCCCCCCGGCCCCCGATCGCCTAAATAAATTTCGGGCCATGAAATAGGACCTAAAGAACCACCATTACCGCCCCGCCATGACCGATCCTCGTGTTTTTGTGTTTTATGGCCAAAATATTGGAATTCCGCCCGATTCCCATATTTTCGTGTGCATTTAGCCCACGCCTTCAGAGTGTGCCCGAGCTCCCGGACCTAGATCTCCTAAACATTTTTTGGTACATAGAACACGACCCAAGGAACCATAGTCTCCGCACCACCATGACCGCATCGTATTTTTTTGCGTTTTACTGAAAAAAACTAGAATTCCGTCCGATTCCCATATTTTTGTGTTCTATAGCCCACGCCTTTCAAGTGGGCCCTGCCCTCCAAACTCTGATCGCCTAAAAAAAATTTGGGCCATGAAATACGACCTAAGGAACCATAGTTACTGCCCCTCCATGACCTTTCCTCGTATTTTTTCATTTTACGGCCAAAAAACTAGAACTCCGCCCGATTCCCATATTTTCGTGTGCTTATAGCTCACGCCTTCAGAGTGTGCCCGAGCCCCCAGACTCGGATCACCTAAAATTATTTCAAGCCATAGAATACGACCCAATGAACCATAGTCGCTGCCCCTCCATGAACGTTCCTCATTTTTTTGCGCTTTACGGCCAAAAAACTAGAATTCCGCCTGATTCCCATATTTTCATGTGTTATAGCTCATGCCTCCAGAGTGGGCCCGAGCCCCTGGACACGGATCGCCTGAAATATTTTCTGGCCATAGAATACGACTATGGAACCATAGTCACCGCCCTGCCATGACTGTTCCTCATTTTTTTGTGTTTTACGCCCATAAACCTAGAATTCCGCCCGATTCCCATATTTTCATGTGCTATAGCCCATGCCTTTCAAGTGGACTCGTCCCCCCGGACCCCGAGCGCCTAAAAGGTTTTCGGGCCATAAAATATGACCTAACGAACCATAGTTACCGCCCCGCCATGACCGTTCCTCGTGATTTTGTGTTTTTGAAAAAAAACTAGAATTCCGCATGTTTCCCATATTTTCGTGTGCTATATCCCACGCCTTCAGAGTGGGCCCGAGGCCACGGACCCTATTCACTTGAAAAAACATTTGGGCCATAGAATACGACAAAAGGAACCATATTTGCCACCCCTCCATGGCCGTTCCTCATTTTATTTGCGTTTTACGGCAAAAAAACTAGAATTTCACCTGATTCCCATATATTCGTATTCTATAGCACAAGCCTTCCGAGTGGGCCCGCCCCCCTGGACACTGATCGGCGAAAAATTTTCTGGGCCATGAAATAATACCTAAGGAACCATAGTTACCGCCCCACCATGACCGTTCCTCGTTTGGTTTTGCATTTTACGGCTAAAAAACTAGAATTCCGCCCGATTCCTATATTTTCGTGTTCTATAGCCCCTTCCGAACGTTCCCGGGCCACCCCAGACCCTGATCGCCTAAAATTTTTCTAGGCCATGAAATACGACCTAAGGAACCATAGTTACCACCTCGCCTTGACCGTTCCTCGTTTTTTTGCATTTTACGGCCAAAAAACTAGAATTTCGCCCGATTCCCATATTTTCGTGTGCCTATAGCCTACGCCTTCCGAGTGAGCCCAAGCCCCTGAACCCGGATCGCCTAAAAAATTTTAGGGACATAGAATACGACCTAAGGAACCATAGTCGTCGCCCTGCCATGACCGTTCCACGTTTTTTTGCATTTTACGGCCAAAAAACTATAATTTTGCCCGATTCCCATATTTTCATGTTCTATAGCTCACGCCTTCTGAGTGGGCCCGGGCCCCCAGGACCCCGATCACCTAAAAAGATTTTGGGCCATGAAATATGACCTAAGAAACCATAGTCACCACCCCGCCATGACCGTTCCTGGTTTTTTGCGTTTTACGGCCAAAAACTAGAATTCTACCCGATTTCCATATTTTCGTGTGCTATAGCCCATGCCTTCAGAGTGGGCCCGAGCCCCCAGACCCGGATTGCCTAAAATTTTTTGGGCCATAGAATACAACCTAAGGAACCATAGTCGCCGCCCCGTGATAACCGTTCCTCATTTTTTGCGTATTACGGCCTAAAAATTAGAATTCTGCCTGATTCGCATATTTTCGTGTTCTATAGCCCACTCCTTCAGAGTGGGCCTGAACCCCAGAACCCGAATCGCCTAAAAACAATTTAGGTCATAGAATACGACCTAAGGAACCATAGTCGCCTCTCCACCATGACCGTTCCTCGTTTGTTTTGCGTTTTACGGCCAAAAAGCTAGAATTCTGCCCGATTCCCATATTTTTGTGTTCTATAGCCCATGCCATCCGAACGGTCCGGGCCCCCCCGCAGCCTGATCGCCTAAAAATTTTTCGGGCCATGAAATATGACCTAAGGAACCATAGTTACAGCCTCGCCATGACCGTTCCTCATTTTTTTGCGTTTCGTGTGCTATAGCCCACGCCTTCCGAGTGGGCCCGAGCCCCTGAACCTGGATCACCTAAAAAAACTTAGGGTCATAGAATACGACCTAGGGAACCATTGTCGCCGCCCTGCCATGATCCTTCCACATTGTTTTGCGATTTACTGCCAAACAACTAGAATTCCGCATGATTCCCATATTTTCGTGTTCTATAGCCCCTGGACCCAGATCGCTTAAAAATATTTCGGGCCATAAAATACGACCTAAGGAACCATAGTTACCGCCCCTCCACGACCATTCCTGGTTTTTTGCGTTTTACGATCAAAAAACTTGAATTCCCCCCGATTCCTATAATTTCGTGTGCTATAGCCCACGCCTTCAGAATGGGCTCGATCACCCAAACCCGGATCGCCTAAAAAATTTTCGGGCCACAGATTACGACCTAAGGAACCATAGTTACCGCCCCGCCATGACCGTTCCTCGTTTTTTTGCGTTTTACGGCCAAAATACTAGAATTCTGCCCGATTTCCATATTTTCATGTTCTATAGCCCACGCCTTCCGAGCGGTCGCGGGCCCCCCGGACCCTAATCGTCTAAAAATTTTCCGAGCCATGAAATATGACCTAAGGAACCATAGTTACCGCCTCGCCATGACCCTTCCTCATTTATTTGCGTTTTACGGCCAAAAAACTAGAATTCCGCCCGATTCGCATATTTTCGTGTGCTATATCCCACGCATTACGAGCGGTCCCTGCCCCTGAACCCAGATCGCCGAAAAAAAATTGGGTCATAGAATACGACCTAAGGAACCATAGTCGCCACCCCACGATGACCGTTCCACGTAGTTTTGCGTTTTACGGACAAAAAACTAGAATTTCGCCCGATTCCTATATTTTCGTGTGGTTATTGCCCACACCTTCAGAGTAGGCCCGAGCCCCTAGACTCGAATCGCCTAAAAAATCTTCGGGCTGTAGAATACGACCTAAGGAGCCATAGTCGCAGCCCCGCCTTGACCGTTCCTCGTTCCTAGAATTCCGCGTGATTCCCATATTTTCGTGTGCTATAGCCCATGCCTTCAGAGTGGGATAGAGCCCCAGACCCGGATCGCCTAAAAAATATTTGGGCCATAGAATATCACCCAAGGAACAATATTCGCCGGCCCTCCATGACCTTTCCTCTTTTTTTTTGCATTTAACGGACAAAAAACTAGAATTCTGCCCGATTCCCATATTTTCGTGTTTTATTGCCCACGTCTTCCCAGTGGGCCCGGCCCCCCGGACCCCGATCGCCTAAAATTTTTCTGGAACAAGAAATATGACCTAAGGAACCATAGTTACCACCCCGCCATGACCGTTCCTCGTTTTCTTGCATTTTACGGCCAAACAAATAGAATTCCGTCAGATTCCCATATTTTCGTGAGCTATAGCCCACACCTATGGAGTGGGCCCGAGCCCCAGAACCCGGATCGCCTAAAAATAATTGGGTGTTAGAATACGACCTAAGGAACCATAGTCGTCACCTCGCCATGACCGTTCCACGTTGTTTTGCATTTTACGGCCAAAAAACTAGAATTTCGCCCGATTCCCATATTTTCGTGTTCTATATCCCACGCATTCCGAGCGGTCTAGGCCCCACTGGACCCTGATTGCCTAAAAGTTTTCTGGGCCATGAAATACAACCTAAGGAACCATAGTTACCGCCCTGGCATGACCGTTACTCGTTATTTTGCGTTTTACGGCAAAAAAATTAGAATTTTAGCCTATTCCCATATTTTCGTGAGTTACAGCCCACGCCTTCAGAGTGGGCCCGAGCCCCTGAACCCAGATCGCCTAAATACTTTCCAGGCCATAGAATACGACCTAAGGAACTATAGTCGCCGCTCCGCCATGACCGTTCCTCGATGTTTTGTGTTTTATGGCCAAAAAGCTAGAATTTCGCCTGATTCCCACATTTTCGTGTTATAACACATGCCTTTAGAGCGGGCCTGAGCCCTCCGGACCCGGATCGCCTAAAATTTTTTAGGGCCATATAATACGGACTAAGGAACCATAGTCCCCGCCCCGCCATGACCGTTCCTCGTTGTTTTGCGTTTTACAGACAAAAAACTAGAATTCCACCTGATTCCTATATTTTCATATGCCATAGCTCACGCTTTCTGAGTGGGCCTGAGCCCTGAAACCCGAATCGCCAAAATTTTTTTTGGGCAATAGAATTCGACCTAAGGAACCATAGTCGCCACCCCGTCATGTTCGTTCCTCGTTGTTTTGTATTTTTCCATCAAAAGCAAGAATTTCGCCTGATTCCCATATTTTCTTGTTCTATAGCCCACGCCATCCGAGTTGTCCCAGCCCCCCCGGGCCCCCCGGACCCCGACTGCCTAAAAAATTTCTGGACCATGAAATACGACCTAAGGAACCATAGTTACCGCCTTGCCATTACCATTCCTCATTGTTTTGCATTTTACGGCCAAAAAACTAGAATTCCGCCTAATTCTCATATTTTCGTGAGCTAGCCCACGCCTTCGGAGTGGGCCGAGCCCCTGAACCCGGATAGCCTAAAAACTTTTCTGGTCATAGAATATGACCTAAGTAACCATATTCGCCGCCCCTGCCATGACCGTTCCACATTGTTTTGCGTTTTACGGCCAAAAAACTAGAATTCCGCCCAATTCCCATATTTTCGTGTTCTATAGCCCACGCCTTCCGAGTGGGCCGGGCCCCCCGGACCCCGATCGCCTAAAAATTTTTCGGGCCACAAAATACGACCTAACGAACCATAGTTACCGCCCCGCCATGACCATTCCTCATGTTTTTGCGTTTTACGGCCAAAAAATTTGAATTCCGCATGATTCCTATATTTTCATGTGCTATAGCTCACGCCTTCTGAGTGGGCCCGAGACTCCGAACCCGGATCGCCTAAACAAAATTTTGGCCCATAGAATACGACCTAAGGAACCATAGTCTCCACCCCGTCATGATCGTTCCTCGTTGTTTTGTGTTTTACGGTCAAAAGGTAGAATTCTACCATATTCCCATATTTTTGTGTTCTATAGCCCACGCCATCCAAGTGTGCCCGGGCCCCCCGGACCCCGACCGCCTAAAAATTTTTCGGCCCATGAAATACGACCCAAGGAACCATAGTTACCGCCCTGCCTTGACCGTTCCTCATTGTTTTGCATTTTACGGCCAAAAAAGTAGAATTCCGTCTGATTCCCATATTTTCGTGTTCTATTGCCCACGCCTTTAAAGTGGGCCCGAGCTCCCAAACCCGGATCGCCTAAAAAAAATTTGGGTCATAGAATACGACCTAAGGAACCATAGGTTCCGCCCTGTGTTGATCGTTCCTCATTTTATTTGCGTTTTACGGCCAAAAGGTTTGAATTATGCCCGATTGCCATATTTTCGTATGCTATAGCCCAAACCTTTCGAGTGGGCCCGAGCCCCCGAACCCGGATCGCCTAAAAAATTTTCGGGCCATAGAATACGACCGAAAGAACAATAGACGCAGCCCCGCCATGATCGTTCCTCATGTTTTTGTGTTTTACGGCCCAAAAACTAGAATTCCACCCGATTCCAATATTTTCATGTGCTATAGCCCACGCCTTCAGAGTGGGCCCGAGCCCTCGGACCCGGATCGCATAAAAGTTTTTCGGGTCATAGAATACGACCCAAGGAACAATATTCGCCGCCCCACCATGTCCGTTCCTCGTTTTTTTACGTTTGACGGCCAAAAAGTAGAATTCGGCCCGATTCCCATATTATCGGGTTCTATAGCCCACGCCTTCCGAGTGGTCCCGGGCCCACCAGATCCCGATCGCCTAAAAATTTTCTGGGCCATGAAATATGACCTAAGGAACCATAGTTACCGCACTGCATGACCGTTCGTCGTTTTTTTGCATTTATTGCCAAAAAACTAGAATTTCGCCCGATCCCCTGATTTTCGTGTGCTATAGCCCACTCCTTCCGAGTGGGCCCGGCCGCCCGGACCCCGAGCGCCTAAAAACATTTTGGGCCATGAAATACGACCTAGGGAACCATAGTCACCTCCCCCCATGACCTTTCCTCGTTTTTTGTAGTTTACGGATAAAAAACAAGAATTCCATCCTATTCCCATATTTTCTGGTTCTATAGCCCACGCCTTCCGAGTGGTCCCGGGCCCACTGGACCATGATCACCTAAAAATTATCCGGGCCATGAAATATGACCTAAGGAACCATAGTTACAGCCCCGCAATAACCGTTCCTCATTTTTTAGCATTTTACGGCCAAAAAACTAAAATTCCGCCCGATTCCCATATTTTCGTGTGCTATAGCCCAAGCCTTCCGAGTGGGCCCGGCCCCACATACCCCGAGTGCCGAAAAACTTTATGGGCCATGAAATACGTACTAAGGAACCATAGTTACCGCCCTGCCATGACCGTTCCTCGTGTTTTTGCATTTTCCGGACAAAAAACTAGAATTCCGCCCAATTCCCATATTTTCGTGTGCTAGCCCACATCTTCAGAGTGGGACAGAACCCCCGGACCCGGATCGCCTAAAAACTTTTCGGGCCACAGAATACGACCTAAGGAACCATAGTCGCTGCCCCACCATGACCGTTCCTAGTTTTTTTCGTTTTATGGCCAAAAACTAGAATTTCGCCTGATTCTCATATTTTTGTCTCCTATAGCCCACGCCTTCCGAGTGGTCCCGGGCACCCCGGACCCCGATCGCCTAAAAGCTTTTCGGGCCATGAAATATGACCAAAGGAACCATAGTCACCTCCCTGCCATGACCGTTCCTCATTTTTTGCATTTTACGACCAAAATACTAAAATTCCACCTGATTCACATATTTTCGTGTGCTATAGCCCACGCCTTCCGAGCGGGCACGGCCCCCGGACCCAGAGCGCCTAAAACATTTTTTGGCCATAACCATAGTTATCACCCCGCTATGACTGTTCCTCGTGTTTTTGAATTTTACGGCCAAAAAACTAGAATTCTACCTGATTCCCATATTTTCGTGTGCTATAGCCCACGCCTTCAGAGTGGGCCCGAGCCCCCGGACCCGGATCGCATAAAAAAAATTTAGACCATAGAATACGACCCAAGGAACCATAGTGGCCGCCCCGCCATGACCGTTCCTCGTTGTTTTACAGTTTAATACAAAAAACTAGAATTCCGCCCGATTCCCATATTTTAGTGTTCTATAGCCCACGCCATCCGAGTGGGCCCGAGCCCCCGGACCCCGATCGCCTTAAAGTTTTTCAGGCCATGAAATACGACATAAGGAACCATAGTTTCCGCCCCACCATATCAGTTCCTCATTTCTTTGCATTTTACGGCCAAAAATCTAGAATTCTGCCCGATTCCCATATTTTCGTGTGCTATATAGCCCACGCCTTGAGAGTGGGTCCGAGCCCTCGGACCCGGATTGCCTTAAATCTTTTTGGGTCATAGAATAGGACCTAAAGAACCATAATCACCGCTACGCCATGGCCCTTCATCATTATTTTGCGTTTTACGGCCAAAAAACTAGAATTCCACCTGATTCCCATATTTTCGTGTTCTATAGGCCACGCTTTCCGTGTGGTCCCGGGCTCCCCGGACCCCGATCGCCTAAAAATTTTCCGGGCCATGAAATACGACCTAAGGAACAATAGACACAGCCCCGCCATGACCGTTCCTCATGTATTTGTGTTTTACGGCCCAAAAACTAGAATTTTGCCCGATTACCATATTTTCGTGTGCTATAGCCCACGCCTTCCGAGTGAACCCGAGCCACCGAACCCAGATCGCCTAAGATTTTTTTGGGTCATAGAATACGACCTAAGGAACCATAGTCGCCTCCCTGCCATGAACGTTCCTCGCTTGTTTGCATTTTACGACAAAAAACTAAAATTCCGCCTGATTCCCATATTTTCGTGTGCTATAGCCCACGCCTTCCGAGTGGGCACGGCCCTCCAGACCCCGAGCGCATAAAATTTTAGTTACCACCCCGCCATAACCGTTCCTCATGTTTTTGAATATTACGGCCAAAAAACTAGAATTCCGCCCGATTCCCATAATTTCATGTGCTATAGCACACGCCTTCTGAGTGGGCCCGAGCCCTCGGACCCGGATCACCTGTAATATTTTTGGGCCATAGAATACGACCTTAGGAACCAAAGACGCCGCCCCACCATGACTGTTCCTCATTTTGTTTTGTTTTACGGCAAAAAAACTAGAATTCCGCCTGATTCCCATATTTTCGTATTCTATATCCCACGCTTTGCGAGTGGTCCTGGGCCCCCCCGGGACCCCGATAGCCTAAAAATTTTCCGGGCCATGAAATACGACCTAAGGAACCATAGTTACCGCCCCGCCATGATTTTGCGGCCAAAAAACTAGAATTTCACCCGATTACCATAGCCCACACCTTCCGAGTGGGCCCGAGCCGCCGAACCCGGATCGCCTAAGAATTTTTTGGGTCATAGAATATGACCTAAGGAACCATAGTCGCCGCCCTTCCATGAACGTTCCTCGTTTTTTTTTGCATTTTACTACCAAAAAACTAAAATTCCGCCTGATTCCCATATTTTCGTGTGCTATAGCCCACGCCTTCCGAGTGGGCACGGCCCTCCGGACCCCGAGCGCGTAAAAATTTAGTTACCACCCCGCCATAACCATTCCTCGTGTTTTTGAATTTTACGGCAAAAAAACTAGAATTCCGCCCGATTTCCATTATTTCATGTGCTATAGCCCACGCCTTTAGAGTGGGACCGAGCCCCCGGACCCGGATCGTCTAAAATTTGTTTGGGCCATAGAATATGACCCAAGGAACCATAGTCGCAGCCCCGCCATGACAGTTCCTTGTTGTTTTACGTTTTACGGCCAAAAACTAGAAATCCGCCCGATTCCCATATTTTAGTGTTCTATAGCCCACGCCTTTAGAGTGGGCCCGATCGCCCGGACCCGGATCACATAAAAAAATTTCGGGTCATAGAATATGACCTAAGAAAGCATAGTCGCCGCCCTGCCATGACCGTTCCTCGTTGTTGTGCATTTTACGGCCAAAAAACAAGAATTCCGCCCGATTCCTATATTTTCGTGTGTTATACCCATGCCTTTAGAGTGGGCCTGAGCCCCCGGACCCAGATCACATAAAAAAACTTCGGGTCATAGAATACGACCTAAGAAACCTTAGATGTTGCCCCGCCAAGACCGTTCCTCGTTATTTTGCGTTTTAGGCAAAAAAATAGAATTCCGCCAGATTCCCATATTTTAGTGTTCTATTGCCCACGCCTTCCGAGTGGGCCCGAGCCCCCCGAACTTGGATCGCCTAAAAAGATTTCGAGTCATAGAATACGACCTAAGGAACCATAGTCGCTGCCCTGCCATGACCGTTCCTCCTTTTTTTGCATTTTACGGCCAAAAAACTAGAATTCCGCCTGGTTCCCATATTTTCGTGTGCTATAGCCCACGCCTTCAGAGTGGGACCGAACCCCGAACCCGGATCACCTAAAGCGTTTTCTAGCCATAAAATACGACCTAAGGAACCATAATCGCCGCCCGCCAAGACAGTTCCTCGTTGCTTTGCGTTTTACGGCCAAAAAACTAGAATTCCACCCGATTCCCATATTTTCATGTGCTATAGCCCAAGTTTTCCGAGTGGGCCCGGCCACCCGGACCCCGAACGCCTAAAAACTTTTTGGTCCATGAAATACGAACTAAGGAACCATAGTTACCGCCCGCCATGACCGTTCCTCGATGGTTTTGCGTTTTACGGCCAAAAAACTAAAATTCCGCCCGATACGACATAAGGAACCACAGTTACCGCCCCGCCATGACCGTTCCTCTTTTCTTTTTTTGCGTTTTACGACAAAAAAACTAGAATTTTGCCCGATTCCCATTTTTACTTTTGCTATAGCCCACGCCTTCCGAGTGGTTCCGAGCCCCCGAACCCGAATCGCCTAAAAATATTTTGGGTCATAGAATACAACCTAAGGAACCATAGTCGCCGCCCTGCCATGAACGTTCCTCATATTTTGCATTTTGCGACCAAAAAACTAAAATTCCGTCAGATTCATATATTTTCGTGTGCTATAGCCCACGCCTTCCGAGTGGGCCCGGCCCCCTGGATCCCGAGCGCCAAAAAATTAAGTTACTGCCCCGCCATGATCGTTCCTCGTGTTTTTGAATTTCACGGCCAAAATACTAGAATTCCGCCTGATTCCCATATTTGCATGCCACGCCTACAGAGTGGGTCCGAGCCCCGGAACCGGATCGCCTAAATTTTTTTTGGGCCATAGAATACGACCCAAGGAACCATAGTCACAGCCCCGCCATGACAGTTCCTTGTTGTTTTGCGTTTTACGGCCAAAAACTAGAAATCCGCCCGATTCCCATATTTTAGTGTTCTATAGCCCACGCCTTTAGAGTGGGCCCGATCGCCCGGACCCGGATCACATAAAAAAATTCGGGTCATAGAATATGACCTAAGAAACCATAATCGCCGCCCTGCCATGACCGTTGCTCGTTGTTGTGTATTTTACGGCCAAAAAACTAGAATTCCGCCCGATTCCCATATTTTCGTGTGCTATACCCACACCTTTAGAGTGGGCACGAGCACCCGGACCCGGATCACATAAAAAAATTTTGGGTCATAGAATACGACCTAAGAAACCTTAGACGTTGCCCAGCCAAGACCGTTCCTCGTTATTTGGCGTTTTACGGCAAAAAAATAGAATTCCGCCAGATTCCCATATTTTAGTGTTCTATTGCCCACGCCTTCCGAGTGGGCCCGAGCCCCCCGAACTTGGATCGCCTAAAAAGATTTCGAGTCATAGAATACGACCTAAGGAACCATAGTCGCCGCCCTGCCATGACCGTTCCTCCTTTTTTTGCATTTTACGGCCAAAAAACTAGAATTCCGCCTGGTTCCCATATATTCGTGTGCTATAGCCCACGCCTTCAGAGTGGGACCGAACCCCCGAACCCGGATCACCTAAAGCGTTTTCTAGCCATAAAATATGACCTAAGGAACCATAATCGCCGCCCGCCAAGACAGTTCCTCGTTGCTTTGCGTTTTACGGCCAAAAAACTAGAATTCCACCCGATTCCCATATTTTCATGTGCTATAGCCCAAGTTTTCCGAGTGGGCCCGGCCACCCGGACCCCGAACCCCTAAAAACTTTTTGGTCCATGAAATACGAACTAAGGAACCATAGTTACCGCCCGCCATGACCGTTCCTCGATGGTTTTGCGTTTTACGGCCAAAAAACTAAAATTCCGCCCGATACGACCTAAGGAACCACAGTTACCGCCCCGCCATGACCGTTCCTCTTTTCTTTTTTTGCGTTTTACGACAAAAAAACTAAAATTTTGCCCGATTCTCATTTTTACGTATGCTATAGCCCACGCCTTCCGAGTGATCCCGAGCCCCCGAACCCGAATCGCCTAAAAATATTTTGGGTCATAGAATACAACCTAAGGAACCATAGTCGCCGCCCTGCCATGAACATTCCTCATATTTTGCTTTTTGCGACCAAAAAACTAAAATTCCGTCAGATTCATATATTTTCGTGTGTTATAGCCCACGCCTTCCGAGTGGGCCCGGCCCCCTGGATCCCGAGCGCCAAAAAATTAAGTTACTGCCCCGCCATGATCGTTCCTCGTGTTTTTGAATTTCACAGCCAAAATACTAGAATTCCGCCTGATTCCCATATTTGCATGCCACGCCTACAGAGTGGGTCCGAGCCCCGGAACCGGATCGCCTAAATTTTTTTTGGGCCATAGAATACGACCCAAGGAACCATAGTCGCAGCCCCGCCATGACAGTTCCTTGTTGTTTTGCGTTTTACGGCCAAAAACTAGAAATCCGCCCGATTCCCATATTTTAGTGTTCTATAGCCCACGCCTTTAGAGTGGGCCCGATCGCCCGGACCCGGATCACATAAAAAAAATTCGGGTCATAGAATATGACCTAAGAAACCATAATCGCCGCCCTTCCATGACCGTTGCTCGTTGTTGTGTATTTTACGGCCAAAAAACTAGAATTCCGCCCGATTCCCATATTTTCGTGTGCTATACCCACACCTTTAGAGTGGGCACGAGCACCCGGACCCGGATCACATAAAAAAATTTTGGGTCATAGAATACGACCTAAGAAACCTTAGACGTTGCCCAGCCAAGACCGTTCCTCGTTATTTTGCGTTTTACGGCAAAAAAATAGAATTCCGCCAGATTCCCATATTTTAGTGTTCTATTGCCCACGCCTTCCGAGTGGGCCCGAGCCCCCCGAACCTGGATAGCCTAAAAAAATTTCGAGTCATAGAATACGACCTAAGGAACCATAGTCGCTGCCCCGCCATGACCGTTCCTGCTTTTTTTGCATTTTACGGCCAAAAAACTAGAATTCCGCCTGATTCCCATATTTTCGTGTGCTATAGCCCACGCCTTCAGAGTGGGACCAAGCCCCCGAACCAGGATCACCTAAAGAATTTTCTGGCCATAAATACGACCTAAGGAACCATAATCGCCGCCCGCCAAGACCGTTCCTCGTTGCTTTGCGTTTTACGGCCAAAAAACTAGAATTTCGCCAGATTCCCATATTTTCATGTGCTATAGCCCAGGTTTTCCGAGTGGGCCCGACCACCCGGACCCCGAACGCCTAAAAACTTTTTGGTCCATGAAATACAAACTAAGGAACCATAGTTACCGCCCGCCATGACCGTTCCTCGATGGTTTTGCATTTTACGGCCAAAAAACTAAAAATCCGCCCGATACGACCTAAGGAACCACAGTTACCGCCCCGCCATGACCGTTCCTCTTTTCTTTTTTTGCGTTTAACGACCAAAAAATTAGAATTCTGCCCGATTCCCATTTTTACGTATGCTATAGCCCACGCCTTCCGAGTGATCCCGAGCCCCCGAACCCGAATCGCCTAAAAATATTTTGGGTCATAGAATACAACCTAAGGAACCATAGTCGCCGCCCTGCCATGAACGTTCCTCATATTTTGCATTTTGCGACCAAAAAACTAAAATTCCGTCAGATTCATATATTTTCGTGTGCTATAGCCCACGCCTTCCGAGTGGGCCCGGCCCCCTGGATCCCGAGCGCCAAAAAATTAAGTTACTGCCCCGCCATGATCGTTCCTCGTGTTTTTGAATTTCACGGCCAAAATACTAGAATTCCGCCTGATTCCCATATTTGCATGCCACGCCTACAGAGTGGGTCCGAGCCCCGGAACCGGATCGCCTAAATTTTTTTTGGGCCATAGAATACGACCCAAGGAACCATAGTCGCAGCCCCGCCATGACAGTTCCTTGTTGTTTTGCGTTTTACGGCCAAAAACTAGAAATCCGCCCGATTCCCATATTTTAGTGTTCTATAGCCCACGCCTTTAGAGTGGGCCCGATCGCCCGGACCCGGATCACATAAAAAAATTCGGGTCATAGAATATGACCTAAGAAACCATAATCGCCGCCCTGCCATGACCGTTGCTCGTTGTTGTGTATTTTACGGCCAAAAAACTAGAATTCCGCCCGATTCCCATATTTTCGTGTGCTATACCCACACCTTTAGAGTGGGCACGAGCACCCGGACCCGGATCACATAAAAAAATTTTGGGTCATAGAATACGACCTAAGAAACCTTAGACGTTGCCCAGCCAAGACCGTTCCTCGTTATTTTGCGTTTTACGGCAAAAAAATAGAATTCCGCCAGATTCCCATATTTTAGTGTTCTATTGCCCACGCCTTCCGAGTGGGCCCGAGCCCCCCGAACCTGGATAGCCTAAAAAAATTTCGAGTCATAGAATACGACCTAAGGAACATAGTCGCTGCCCCGCCATGACCGTTCCTGCTTTTTTTGCATTTTACGGCCAAAAAACTAGAATTCCGCCTGATTCCCATATTTTCGTGTGCTATAGCCCACGCCTTCAGAGTGGGACCAAGCCCCCGAACCCGGATCACCTAAAGAATTTTCTGGCCATAAATACGACCTAAGGAACCATAATCGCCGCCCGCCAAGACCGTTCCTCGTTGCTTTGCGTTTTACGGCCAAAAAACTAGAATTTCGCCAGATTCCCATATTTTCATGTGCTATAGCCCAGGTTTTCCGAGTGGGCCCGACCACCCGGACCCCGAACGCCTAAAAACTTTTTGGTCCATGAAATACAAACTAAGGAACCATAGTTACCGCCCGCCATGACCGTTCCTTGATGGTTTTGCGTTTTACGGCCAAAAAACTAAAATTCCGCCCGATACGACCTAAGGAACCACAGTTACCGCCCCGCCATGACCGTTCCTCTTTTCTTTTTTTGCGTTTTACGACAAAAAAACTAGAATTTTGCCCGATTTCCATTTTTACGCATGCTATAGCCCACGCCTTCCGAGTGGTCCCGAGCCCCCAAACCTGAATTGCCTAAAAATATTTTGGGTCATAGAATACAACCTAAGGAACCATAGTCGCCGCCCTGCCATGAACGTTCCTCATATTTTGCATTTTGCGACCAAAAAACTAAAATTCCGTCTGATTCATATATTTTTGTGTGCTATAGCCCACGCCTTCCAAGTGGGCCCGGCCCCCTGGATCCCGAGCGCCAAAAAATTAAGTTACTGCCCCGCCATGATCGTTCCTCGTGTTTTTGAATTTCACGGCCAAAATACTAGAATTCCGCCTGATTCCCATATTTGCATGCCACGCCTACAGAGTGGGTCCGAGCCCCGGAACCGGATCGCCTAAATTTTTTTTGGGCCATAGAATACGACCCAAGGAACCATAGTCGCAGCCCCGCCATGACAGTTCCTTGTTGTTTTGCGTTTTACGGCCAAAAACTAGAAATCCGCCCGATTCCCATATTTTAGTGTTCTATAGCCCACGCCTTTAGAGTGGGCCCGATCGCCCGGACCCGGATCACATAAAAAAAATTTGGGTCATAGAATATGACCTAAGAAACCATAATCGCCGCCCTGCCATGACCGTTGCTCGTTGTTGTGTATTTTACGGCCAAAAAACTAGAATTCCGCCCGATTCTCATATTTTCGTGTGCTATACCCACACCTTTAGAGTGGGCCCGAGCACCCGGACCCGGATCACATAAAAAAAATTCGGGTCATACAATACGACCTAAGAAACCTTAGACGTTGCCCAGCCAAGACCGTTCCTCGTTATTTTGCGTTTTACGGCAAAAAAATAGAATTCCGCCAGATTCCCATATTTTAGTGTTCTATTGCCCACGCCTTCCGAGTGGGCCCGAGCCCCCCGAACCTGGATCGCCTAAAAAAATTTCGAGTCATAGAATATGACCTAAGGAACCATAGTCGCTGCCCCGCCATGACCGTTCCTGCTTTGTTTGCATTTTACGGCCAAAAAACTAGAATTCCGCCTGATTCCCATATTTTCGTGTGCTATAGCCCACGCCTTCAGAGTGGGACCAAGCCCCCGAACCCGGATCACCTAAAGAATTTTCTGGCCATAAATACGACCTAAGGAACCATAATCGCCGCCCGCCAAGACCGTTCCTCGTTGCATTGCGTTTTACGGCCAAAAAACTAGAATTTCGTCCGATTCCCATATTTTCATGTGCTATAGCCCAGGTTTTCCGAGTGGGCCCGACCACCCGGACCCCGAACGCCTAAAAACTTTTTGGTCCATGAAATACGAACTAAGGAACCATAGTTACCGCCCGCCATGACCGTTCCTCGATGGTTTTGCGTTTTACGGCCAAAAAACTAAAATTCCGCCCGATACGACCTAAGGAACCACAGTTACCGCCCCGCCATGACCGTTCCTCTTTTCTTTTTTTGCGTTTTACGACAAAAAACTAGAATTTTGCCCGATTCCCATTTTTACGTATGCTATAGCCCACGCCTTTCGAGTGGTCCCGAGCCCCCGAACCCGAATCGCCTAAAAATATTTTGGGTCATAGAATACAACCTAAGGAACCATAGTCGCCGCCCTGCCATGAACGTTCCTCATATTTTGCATTTTGCGACCAAAAAACTAAAATTCCGTCTGATTCATATATTTTCGTGTGCTATAGCCCACGCCTTCCGAGTGGGCCCAGCCCCCTGGATCCCGAGCGCCAAAAAATTAAGTTACTGCCCCGCCATGATCGTTCCTCGTGTTTTTGAATTTCATGGCCAAAATACTAGAATTCCGCCTGATTCCCATATTTGCATGCCACGCCTACAGAGTGGGCCCGAGCCCCGGACCCGGATCGCCTAAAAATTTTTTGGGCCATAGAATACGACCCAAGGAACCATAGTCACAGCCCCGCCATGACCGTTCCTCGTTGTTTTGCATTTTGCGGCCAAAAAACTAGAATTCCGCCTGATTCCCATATTTTCGTGTGCAATAGGCCACGCCTTCAGACTGGGCCCGAGCCCCCGGACCCGGATCGCCTATGTTTTCTGGCCATAGAATACGACCTAAGAAACCATAGTCGCCGCCCCACCATGACCGTTCCTCGTCTTTTTGCGTTTTATAGCCCACGCCTTCATAGTGGGCCCGGGCCCCCGGACCCCAATCGCCTAAATATTATCGTAGCCATGAAATATGACCTAAGGAACCATAGTTACTGGCCCGCCATTACATTTCCTCATGTTTTTGTGTTTTATGACCAAAAAACTAGAATTCTGCCCGATTCACATATTTCCGTGTGCTATAGCCCAAGCTTTCCGAGTGGACCCGGCCACCCGGACCCCGAGCGCCTAAAATCTTTTCGGTCCATGAAATACGAACTAAGGAACCATAGTTACCTCCCCGCCAATAAACTAGAATTCCGCCCGATTCCCATATTTTCGTGTGCTACAGACCACGCCTTCAGAGTTGGCCCGAGCCTCCGAGACCCGGATCGCCTAAAATTTCTTCGGGCCATAGAATACGACCTAAGGAACCATAGTCGCCGCCCCTCCATGACCGTTCCTCGTTTCTTCGCGTTTTACGGTCAAAAAACTAGAATTCCGCCTGATTCCCATATTTTCGTGTGCTATAGCCCACGCCTTCCGAGTGGGCCTGAGCCCCCGACTTCGGATCGCCTAATATTTTTGTGGGCTATAGAATATGACCTAAGCAACCATAGTCGCCACCCCCACCATGACCATTCCTCATTTGTTTGCATTTTACAGCCAAAATAGCCCACGCCTTGCGAGTGGTCCCGGGCCCACCAGACCCCGATCGCCTAAACAATTTTTAGGACCATGAAATACGACCTAAGGAACCATAGTCGCCGCCCTGCCATGTCCTTTTCTCGTTTTTTTGCGTGTTACGAAAAAAAACTAGAATTCCGCCCGATTCCCATATTTTAGTGTTATATAGCCCACGCCTTCTGAGTTGGACCAAGCCCCCCGGACTTGGATCGCCTAAAACTTTTTTGGGTCATCGAATACGACCTAAGGAACCATAGTAACCCCCCCGCCATGACCGTTCCCCTACATGACCGTTCCTCGTGTTTTTTCGTTTTACGGCCAAAATACTAGAATTTCTCTCGATTCCCATATATTCATGTGCTACAGCCCTCGCCTTCAGAGTGGGCCCGAGCCCTCGGACCCCTAATCACCTATTATATTTTCGGGCCATAGAATATGCCCTATGGAACTATAGTCGCCGCCCCGCCATGACCGTTCCTCGTCTTTTTGCATTTTATACCCAAAAAACTAGAATTCCACCCAATTCCCATATTTCCGTGTTCTATAACCACCGCCTTCCGAGTGGGCCCGGCCCCCCGGACCCCGATCGCATAAAACTTCTTTCGTGGCCATAAATACGACCTAAGGAATAGTTACCACCCCGCCATGACCATTCCTCGTGTTTTTGCGTTATACTGCCAAAAACTTGAATTCCGCCCGATTCCCATATTTTTGTGTGCTATAGCCCACGCCTTCTGAGTGGGCCCGAGCCCCTGGACCCGGATCGTCTAAAATCTTTTTGGGTCATAGAATACGACAAAAGGAACCATAGTTGCCGCCCCGCCATGACTGTTCCTTATTGTTTTGCGTTTTACGGCCAACAAACTAGAATTCCCCTCGATTCCCATATTTTCATGTGCTATAAGACCACGCCTTCCGAGTGGGCCCGGCCCCCCGGACGCCGAGCGCCTAAAAACTTTTCGGGCCATGAAATACGAACTAAGGAACCATAGTTACCACCCCTCCTTGACCGTTCCTCTTTTCTTTTTGCGATTTACGTCAAAAAAACTAGAATTCCGCCCGATTCCAATATTTTCGTGTGCGCTCACGCCTTCAGAGTAGGACCGAGCCCCCGGACCCGGATTGCCTAAAAAAATTTTGGGCCATAGAATACAACCCAAGGAACCATAGTCGCTGCCCCGCCATGATTGTTCCTCGTTGTTTTGCGTTTTACAGCCAAAAAAGTAGAATTCCGCCCGATTCCCATAATTTAATATTCTATAGCCCATGCCTTCCGAGTGGGTATGAGCCCCCGACTTCGGATCACCTAAAACTTTTTCGGGCCATAGAATACGACCTAAGGAACCATAGTCTCCACCCCACCATGATCGTTCCTCGTTTTATTTGCCAAAAAACTAGAATTTCGCCCGATTCCTATATTTTCGGGTTCTATAGCTCACGCCTTCCGAGTAGTCCCTGGCCCCCCGAAACCCGATCGCCTATAAAGTTTTGTGGCCATTAAATACGACTTAAGGAACCATAGTTACCGCCACGCCATGACAGTTCCTCATGTTTTCGCGTTTTACGGCCAAAAAACTAGAATTCCGCCCGATTCCAATATTTTCGTGTGCTATGGCCCACGCCTTCAGAGTGGGCCCGAGCCCCCGGATTGCCTAAAGTTTTTACGGGCAATGAAATATGACCTAAGGAACAATAGTTACCACCCCTTCAGACCGTTCCTCATTTTTTTGTTTTGTACGGCCAAAAAGCTAGAATTCTACCCGATTCCCATATTTTCGTGTGCTATAGCCCAAGCCTTCAGGGCGGGCTAGATCCCCGGGATACGGATCGCCTAAAATTTTTTCGGGCCATAGAATATGACCTAAGGTACCATAGTCGCAGCCCGCCATGACCGTTCCTCATTTCTTTGCGTTTTACGGCCAAAAACTAGAATTCCGCGTGATTCCCATATTTTCGTGTGCTATAGCCCACGCCTACCGAGTGGGCCCGAGCCCCCGACTTCGGATCACCTAAAACTTTTTCAAGTCATAGAATACGACCTAAGGAACCATAGTCACCACCCCAACATGACCGTTCCTCATTTTTTGCATTTTACGGCCAAAAATGAGAATTCCGCCAGATTCCCATATTTTCGTGAGTTATAGCCCACACCTTCAGAGTGGGCCCTGCCCCCCTGACCCCGAGCGTCTAAAAACTTTTTGGGCTATGAAATACGACCTAAGAAACCAGAGTTACCGCCCCTCCATGACCGTTCATCGTGTTTTTGCGTTTTACGGCCAAAACATTAGAATTCCGCCTCATTCCCATATTTTCGTGTTCTATAGCCCACGCCATCCGAGTGGGCCCGAGCCCTCGACTTCAGATCGCCTAAAAAACTTTTAGGCCATAGAATACGACCTAAGGAACCATAGTCACCGCCCCAACATGGCCGTTCCTCGTTTCTTTGCGTTTTACGGCCAAAAAACTAATATTTCGCTCGATTCCCATATTTTAGTGTTCTATAGCACACGCCTTCCGAGTGTGCCCGAGCCCCCGGACCCGGATCGCATAAAAGTTTTTCGGGTCATAGAATACGACCTAAGGAACCATAGTCTCTGCCACGCCATGACCGTTCCGCGCCACGACCGTTCCTCGTGTTTGTTCATATTACAGCCAAAAAACTAGAATTCCTCTCGATTCCAATATTTACGTGTGCTACAGCCCACGCCTTCAGAGTGGGCCCGAGCCCCCAGACCCGAATAACCTAAAATATTTTCGGGCCATAGAATATGACCTAAGGAACCATAGTCGCCGCTCCACCATGACCGTTCCTCATCCTTTTGCATTTTATAGCCAAAAGACTAGAATTCCTCCCAATTCCCATATTTTTATGTTCTATAGCCAGCACCTTCTGAGTGGGCCCGGGTCCCCCGGACCCCCATCGCCTAAAATTTTTCGTGGCCATGAAATACGACCTAAGGAATAATAGTTACCACCCCTCCATGACAATTCCTCATGTTTTTGTGTTTTACGGCCAAAATACTAGAATTTCGCCCAATTCCAATATTTTCGTGTGCTATGGCCCATGCCTTCAGAGTGGGCCGGAGCCCCCGGACCCGGAACGTCTAAAATCTTTTCAGGTAATAGAATACGATCTTAGGAACCATAGCCATTGCCCCGCCATGACCGTTCCTCATTGTTTTGCGTTTTACAGCAAAAAAACTAGAATTCCGCCTGATTCCCATATTTTCCTGTTCTATAGCCCACACCTTACGAGTGGACCCGGCCCCCCAGAACCCCATCGCCTAAAAATTTTTCAGGCCATGAAATACGACCTAAGGAACTATAGCTACCGCCCCTCCTTGACCATTCCTCGTTTTTTGCGTTTTACGGCCAAAAAACTAGAATTCCGCCTGATTCTCATATTTTCGTGTGCTATAACCCACGCATTCTGAGTGGGCCAGAGCCCCCGGAATCGGATCGCCTAAAAACTTTTTGGGCCATAGAATACGACCTAAGAAACTAGAGCCGGCGCCCCGCCATGACTGTTCCTCGTTGATTTGCGTTTTACGGCCAAAAACTAGAATTCCGCCTCATTCCCATATTTTCGTGTGCTATAGCCCAAGCCTCCGAACTCGAATCGCCTAAAATTTCTTTGGGCCATGGAATAAGACCTAAGGAACCATAGTTGCTGGGGCACCATTACCCCGATCCCATATTTTCAAATTCTATAGCCCACGCCTTCCGAGTGGTCCCGGGCCCACCAGACCCCAATCGCCTAAAAAGATTTCGGGTCATGAAATACGACCTAAGGAACCATAGTTACCGCCCAGCCATGACCGTTCCTTTTTTTGCGTTTTACGGCCAAAAAACAAGAATTCCGCCCGATTCCCATATTTTCATTTGCTATAGTCCACGCCTTCCGAGTGGGCCCGGCCCCCCAGACCCCGAGCGCCTACAAACTTTTCGGGCCATGAAATATGACTTAAGGAACTATAGTTACCGCCCCTCCACGACCGTTCCTCGTGTTTTGGCGTTTTACGGCCAAAGCACTAGAATTCTGCCCGATTCTCATATTTTCGTGTGCTACAGCTCACGCCTTTAGTATGGGCCCGAGACCCCGGACCTGGATCGCCTAAAAAAAATTTGGGCCACAGAATACGACCTAAGGAACCATAGTCGATGCCCCACCACGACTGTTCCTCGTTGTTTTTCGTTTTACGGCCAAAAAACTAGAATTTTGCCCGATTCTCATATTTTCGTGTTCTATAGCCCACGCTTTCCGAGTGAACCCTGGCCCCCCGGACCCCGATCGCCTAAAAAATTTTCGGGCCATGAAATACGACCTAAGGAACTATAGTTTCCGCCCCGCCATGACAATTCCTCCTTTTTCGTGTTTTACGGCCAAAAAACTAGAATTCCACCCGATTCCCATATTTTCGTGTGCCAGAGTGAGCCAGAGACCCGTGACCCGAATCGCCTAAAAAAATTTTGAGCCATAGAATACGACCTAAGGAACCATAGTCGCCTCGCCGCCATGACTGTTCCTCGTTTCTTTGCGTTTTACGGCCAAAAAACTAGAATTCCACCTAATTCCCAGTGGGTATGAGCCCCCGACTTCGGATCGCCTAAAACTTTTTCGAGTCATAGAATAAGTCATAAGGAACCATAGTCGCCGCCCCACCATGATTGTTCCTCGTTTTGTTTTGCGTTTTATGGCCAAAAAACTAGAATTCTGCCAGATTCCGATATTTTCGGGTTCTATAGCCCACGCCTTCCGAGTGGTCCCGGGCCTACCGGACCCGAATCGACTAATTATTTTTCCAAGCCATGAAATATGACCTAAGGAACCATAGTCTTCGTCACGCCATGAACGTTCCTCGTTTTTTTCGTTTTACGGCCAAAAACTAGAATTTCGCCTGATTCCCATATTTTAGTGTTCTATAGCCCACGCCTTCCGAGTGGGCCCGAGCCCCCCCCCCTGAACCGGATCGCCTAAATTTTTTTTGGGTCATAGAATATGACCTAAGGAATCATAGTCGCCGCCCCGCCATGACCATTTCCCGCCACGACCGTTCCTCGTGTTTTTTCGTTTTACGGCCAAAAAACTAGAATTCCTCTCAATTCCCATATTTTCGTGTGCTACAGCCCGCACCTTCAGAGTGGGCCCCAGCCCCCGGACCCGAATCACCTAAAATATTTTCTTGCCATAGAATACGACCTAAGGAACCATAGTCGGCGCCCCACCATGACCGTTCCTCGTCTTTTTGTGTTTTATAGCCAAAAAACTAGAATTCCGTACAATTCCCATATTTTCGTGTTCTATAGCCAACGCCTTCCCAGTGGGCCCGGGCCCCCCGGACCCCGATCGCCTAAAATTTTCGTGGCCATGAAATACGACCTAAGGAACCATATTTACCGCCTAGCCATGACCGTTCCTCGTGTTTTTGCGTTTTAAGGCCAAAAACCTAGATTTCTGCCTCATTCCCATATTTTCGTGTGCTAGCCCAAGCCTTCTGAGTGGGCCGGAGCCCCCGAACCCGGATCGCCTAAAATCTTTTCGGGTCATAGAATACGACCAAAGGAACCATAGTCGCCGCCCTACCATGACCGTTCCTCATTGTTTTGCATTTTACGGCCAAAAACCTAGAATTCCGCTAGATTCCCATATTTTCGTGTTCTATAGCCGACGCCTTATGAGTGGACCCGGGTCCCCCGGACCCCATCGCCTAAAAGTTTTTCAGGCCATGAAATACGACCTAAGGAACTACAGTTACCGCCCCGCCATGACCTTTCCTCATTTTTTGCATTTTATGGGCAAAAAACTAGAATTCCGCCTGTTTCCCATATTTTCGTGTGTTATCTCCCACGCCATCCGAGTGGGCCCATCAAATATGACCTAAAGAGCCATAGTCACCGCCCCTCCATTAACGTTCCTCGTTGGTTTACGTTTTACGACCAAACAACTTGAATTCTACCTGATTCTCATTTTTTCGTATGTTATAGTCCACGTCTTCCGAGTGGGCCCTGGCCCCCTGGACCCCGATCGTCTAACATTTTTCCGGGCCATCAAATATGACCTAAGGTATCATAGTCACCCTCCCTCCATGACCATTCCTCGTTGTTTTGCGTTTTACGGCCAAAAAACTAGAATTCCGCCAAATTCCAATATTTTCGTGTGCAGCCCACGCTATCCCAGTGGGCAGGCCCCCCGGAACCTGATTGCCTAAAAACATTTCGGGCCATCAAATACGACCTAAGGAACCATAGTCACCGCCCCTCCATGACCTTTCCTCATTTTTTGTATTTTACGGCCAAAAAACTAGAATTCAGCCCAATTCCCATATTTTCGTTTGAAAAAACCCACGCCTTTCGAGTGGGCCCGGATGCCCTGGACCCCGATCGCCTAAAAATTTTCCAGTCCATCAAATACGACCTAAGGAACCATAGTGATGCCCCCCCATGATCGTTCCTCGTTTTTTGCGTTTTATGGCCAAACAACTAGAATTCTGCCTGATTCCCATATTTTTGTGTCCTATATAGTCCACGCCTTCCGAATGGGTCGGCCCCCCCGAACGCGGATCGCCTAAAAGATTTCTGGGCCATCAAATAGGACCTAAGGAACCATAGTCACCACCCTACCATGACCGTTCCTCGTTATTTTGCATTTTAGGGGCATAAAACTAGAAATCCGCCCGATTCTTCGTGTTTTATAGCCCACGCCTTCCGAGTGGGCCCGGGCCCTCTAGACCCGGATCGCCTAAAATTTTTCTGGGCCATCAACTAGAACCTAAGGAACCATAGTCACCGCCCCGCCATGACTGTTTCTCGTTGTTTTGCGTTTTACAGCCAAAAAACTAGAATTCCGCCCGATTCCCATATTTGCGTATGCTATACCCCACGCCTTCCCAGTGGGCATGGCCCCCCTGACACGGATCTCCTAAAAAAAAAATTTTAGGCCATCAAATACGACCTAAGGAACCATAGTCACCACCACGCCATGACCGTACCTCGTATATTTGCGTTTTACGGCCAAAAAACTAGAATTCCACCCTATTTACATATTTTCGTGTGCGCTTTCCGAGTGGGCCCGGACCCTGTTCGCCTAAAATATTTCCATTCCATCAAATACGACCTAAGGAACTATAGTCACCGCCCCGCCATGACCGTTCCTCGTAATTTTTTGAGTTTTACGGCTAATAAACTAGAATTCCGCCTTATTCCCATATTTTCGTGTGCTATAGTCCACGCCTTCCGAGTGGGACCGGACCCCGATCGCCTAAAAAGAATTTCGGGCCATCAAATACGACCTAAGGAACCATAGTCACCGCCCTGCTATGACCGTTCCTCGTTGTTTTTGCGTTTTACGGCCAAAACACTAGAATTCTGTCCGATTACCATATTTTCATGTGCTATAGTCCACGCTTCCGAGTGCCACCCCCCCCCCCCCGAACTCGAATCGCCTAAAATTTTCTGGGCCATCAAATATGACCTAAAGAACCATAGTCACCGCCCCGCCATGACCGTTCCTCATTTTTGTGCGTTTTACGGCCAAAAACTAGAATTCTGCCTAATTCTCATATTTTCGTGTGTTATTGTTCACGTCTTTCGAGTGGGCCCGGGCCCCACGGACCTCGATCGCCTAAAATTTTTCTATGCTATCAAATACGACCTAAGGAAGCATAGTCACCGCCTCGCTATGACCGTTGCTCGTTGTTTCGCATTTTACGGCCAAAAAACTAGAATTATGCATGATACCCATATTTTCGTATGCCGTCTTCCGAGTGGGTCGGGCCCCTCAAGACCCGAATCGCCTTAAACTTTTTAGGGCAATAAAATACGACTTAAGAAACCATAGTCACCACCCCGCCATATCCGATCCTCAATATTTTGCGTTTTACGGCCAAAGAACAAGAATTCCGCCTGATTCCCATATTTTCGTGTGCTATAGCCCACGCCTTCCGAGTTGGACCGAGCCCCAAGGACTCGGATAGCCTAAAATTTTTCCGGCCCATCAAATACGACCTAAAGAACCATAGTCACCTCCCCGCCATGACCATTCCTCGTTGTTTTGCATTTTACAGCCAAAAAACTAGAATTCAGCCTGATTCCCATATTTTCGTGTGCTATAGCCCACGCCTTCCGAGTGGGCCCGGGCCCCCGACCCCGATCAACTAAAAATTTTCCGGGCCATGAAATACGATCTAAGGAACCATAGTTACCGCCTCGCCAAGACCGTCCCTCTTTTTTTGCGTTTTACTGCAAAGTACTAGAATTCCGCCCCATTCCCATATTTTCGTATGTTATAGCCCACGCCATCCGAGTGGACCCATCAAATATGACCTAAAGAGCCATAGTCACCCCCCTCCATAACCGTTCCTCGTTGTTTTACGATTTACGGCCAAACAACTTGAATTCTACGTGATTCTTATTTTTTCGTATCCTATAGTCTACGTCTTACGAGTGGGCCCTGGCCCCTAGACCCCGATCGCCTAACATTTTTCCGGGCCATCAAATATGACCTAAGGTACCATAGTCACCACCCCTCCATGACCATTCCTCGTTGTTTTGCGTTTTACGGCCAAAAAACTAGAATTCAGCCAAATTCCCATATTTTGGTGTGTTATAGCCCACGCTATCCCAGTGGGAAGGGCCCCCCGGAACCGGATTGCCTAAAAAATTTTCGGGCCATCAAATACGACCTAAGGAACCATAGTCACCGCCCCGCCATGAGCTTTCCTCATTTTTTGCATTTTACGGCCAAAAAACTAGAATTCAACCCAATTCCCATATTTTCGTTTGAAAAAACCCACGCCTTTCGAGTGGGCCCGGATCCCCCGGACCCCGATCACCTAAAACGTTTCCAGTCCATCTAATACGACCTAAGGAACCATAGTTACCCTCCCCCCCCATGATCGTTCCTCATTTTTTGCGTTTTACGGCCAAACAACTAGAATTCCTCCCGATTCCCATATTTTTGTGTCCTATATAGTCCACGCCTTCCGAGTGGGTCATCCCCCAGAACACGGATCGCCTTCTGGGCCATCAAATAGGACCTAAGTTAACCATAGTCAGCGCCCTACCATGACCGTTCCTCGTTATTTTGCATTTTACGGGCAAAAAACTAGAAATCCACCTGATTCTTCGTGTTCTATAGCCCACGCCTTCCGAGTGGGCCCGAACCCTCTAGACCCGGATCACCTAAAAGTTCTTTGGGCCATCAAATAGATCCTAAGGAACCATAGTCACCGCCCCGCCATGACTGTTTCTCGTTGTTTTGCATTTTACAGCCAAAAAACTAGAATTCCGTGTGATTCCCATATTTTCGTGTGCTATAGCCCACGCCCTCCCAGTGGGCATGGCCCCAATGATACGGATCGCCTAAAAATTTTCGCGCCATCAAATACGACCTAAGGAACCATAGTCACGACCACACCATGACCGTACCTCGTATTTTTGCGTTTTACGGCCAAAAAACTAGAATTCCCCCCGATTTACATATTTTTGTGTGCGCCTTCCGAGTGGGCCCGGACCCCGTTCGCCTAAATTATTTCCATGCCATAAAATACGAACTAAGGAACCATAGCCACCGCCCCTCCATGACCGTTCCTCATTTGTTTTTGCGTTTTACGGCTAATAAACTAGAATTCCGCCTCATTCCCATATTTTCGTGTGCTATAGTCCACGCCTTCCGAGTGGGCCCGGACCCCGATCGCCTAAAAAACATTTCGGGCCATCAAATACGACCTAAGGAACCATAGTCACCGCCCTGCTATGACCGTTCCTCGTTGTTTTTGCATTTTACGGCCAAAACACTAGAATTCTCTCCGATTACCTTATTTTCATGTGCTATAGTCCACGCGTCCGAGTGCCCCCCCCCCCCGAACCCGATTGCCTAAAATTTTCTGGGCAATCAAATATGACCTAAAGAACCATAGTCACTGCCCCGCCATGATCGTTCCTCATTTTTGTGCGTTTTTCGGCCAAAAACTAGAATTCTGCCTAATTCCCATATTTTCGTGTGCTATTGTTCACGTCTTCCGAGTGGGCCCTGGCCCCCCGGACCTCGATCGCCTAAAATTTTTTTATGCTATCAAATACTCCCTAAGGAAGCATAGTCACCGCCTCGCTATGACCGTTCCTCATTGTTTTGCATTTTACGGCCAAACAACTAGAATTATGCGTGATACCCATATTTTCGTATGCCGTCTTCCGAGTGGGTCGGGCCCCTCAAGACCCGAATCGCCTTAAATTTTTTTGGGCAATCAAATACGACTTAAGAAACCATAGTCACCACCCCGCCATATCCGATCCTCAATATTTTGCGTTTTACGGCCAAAGAAAAAAAATTCCGCCTGATTCCCATATTTTCGTGTGCTATAGCCCACGCCTTCCGAGTTGGACCGAGCCCCAAGGACTCGGATAGCCTAAAATTTTTCCAGCCAATCAAATACGACCTAAAGAACCATAGTCACCTCCCCGCCATGACCATTCCTTGTTGTTTTGCATTTTACAGCCAAAACACTAGAATTCAGCCTGATTCCCATATTTTCGTGTGCTATAGCCCACGCCTTCCGAGTGGGCCCGGGCCCCCGACCCGGATCAACTAAAAATTTTCCGGGCCATGAAATACGATCTAAGGAACCATAGTTACCGCCTCGCCAAGACCGTCCCTCTTTTTTTGCGTTTTACTGCAAAGTACTAGAATTCCGCCCCATTCCCATATTTTCGTGTGTTATAGCCCACGCCATCCGAGTGGACCCATCAAATATGACCTAAAGAGCCATAGTCACCCCCTCCATAATCGTTCCTCGTTGTTTTACGATTTACGGCCAAACAACTTGAATTCTACGTGATTCTCATTTTTTCGTATCCTATAGTCTACGTCTTACGAGTGGGCCCTGGCCCCTGGACCCCGATCGCCTAACATTTTTCCGGGCCATCAAATATTACCTAAGGTACCATAGTCACCACCCCTCCATGACCATTCCTCGTTGTTTTGCGTTTTACGGCCAAAAAACTAGAATTCAGCCAAATTCCCATATTTTCGTGTGTTATAGCCCACGCTATCCCAATGGGCAGGGCCCCCGGGAACCGGATTGCCTAAAAAATTTTCGGGCCATCAAATACGACCTAAGGAACCATAGTCACCGCCCCGCCATGAGCTTTCCTCATTTTTTGTATTTTACGGCCAAAAAACTAGAATTCAGCCCAATTCCCATATTTTCGTTTGAAAAAACCCACGCCTTTCGAATGGGCCCGGATCCCCCGGACCCCGATCGCCTAAAACGTTTTCAGTCCATCTAATACTACCTAAGGAACCATAGTTACCCCCCCTTGATCGTTCCTCATTTTTTGCGTTTTACGGCTAAACAACTAGAATTCCTCCCGATTCCCATATTTTTGTGTCCTATATAGTTCACGCCGTCCGAGTGGGTCGTCCCCTCGAACGCGGATCGCCTTCTGAGCCATCCAATAGGACCTAAGGAACCATAGTCAGCGCCCTACCATGACCGTTCCTCGTTATTTTGCATTTTACGGGAAAAAAACTAGAAATCCGCCTGATTCTTCGTGTTCTATAGCCCACGCCTTTTGTGTGGGCCCGAACCCTCTAGACCCGGATCACCTAAAATATTTTTGGGCCATCAAATAGATCCTAAGGAACCATATTCACCGCCCCGCCATGACTGTTTCTCGTTGTTTTGCATTTTACAGCCAAAAAACTAGAATTCCGTCCGATTCCCATATTTTCGTGTGCTATAGCCCACGCCCTCCCAGTGGGCATGGCCCCAATGATACGGATCGCCTAAAAAATTTTGCGCCATCAAATACGACCTAAGGAACCATAGTCACGACCACGCCATGACCGTACCTCGTATTTTTGCGTTTTACGGCCAAAAAACTAGAATTCCACCCGATTTACATATTTTCGTGTGCGCCTTCCGAGTGTGCCCGGACCCCGTTCGCCTATATTATTTCCATGCCATAAAATATGACCAAAGGAACCATAGCCACCGCCCCGCCATGACCGTTCCTCATTTGTTTTTGCGTTTTACGGCTAATAAACTAGAATTCCGCCTCATTCCCATATTTTCGTGTGCTATAGTCCACGCCTTCCGAGTGGGCCCGGACCCCGATCGCCTAAAAAACATTTCGGGCCATCAAATACGACCTAAGGAACCATAGTCACCGCCCTGCTATGACCGTTCCTCGTTGTTTTTGCGTTTTACGGCCAAAACACTAGAATTCTCTCCGATTACCTTATTTTCATGTGCTATAGTCCACGCGTCCGAGTGCCCCCCCCCCCCCGAAATCGAATTGCCTAAAATTTTCTGGGCCATCAAATATGACCTAAAGAACCATAGTCACCGCCCCGCCATGACCGTTCCTCATTTTTGTGCGTTTTACGGCCAAAAACTAGAATTCTGCCTAATTCCCATATTTTCGTATGCTATTGTTCACGTCTTCCGAGTGGGCCCTGGCCCCCCGGACCTCGATCGCCTAAAATTTTTCTATGCTATCAAATACTCCCTAAGGAAGCATAGTCACCGCCTCGCTATGACCGTTCCTCGTTGTTTTGCATTTTACGGCCAAAAAACTAGAATATGCGTGATACCCATATTTTTGTATGCCGTCTTCCGAGTGGGTCGGGCCCCTCAAGACCCAAATCGCCTTAAATTTTTTTGGGCAATCAAATACGACTTAAGAAACCATAGTTACCACCCCGCCATATCCGATCCTCAATATTTTGCGTTTTACGGCCAAAGAACAAGAATTCCGCCTGATTCCCATATTTTCGTGTGCTATAGCCCACGCCTTCCGAGTTGGACTGAGCCCCAAGGACTCGGATAGCCTAAAAATTTTTCGGCCCATCAAATACGACCTAAAGAACCATAGTCACCTCCCCGCCATGACCATTCCTCATTGTTTTTCATTTTACAGCCAAAACACTAGAATTCAGCCTGATTCCCATATTTTCGTGTGTTATAGCCCACGCTATTCCAGTGGGCAGGGCCCCCCGGAACCGGATTGCCTAAAAAATTTTCGGGCCATCAAATAAGACCTAAGGAACCATAGTCACCGCCCCGCCATGAGCTTTCCTCATTTTTTGCATTTTACGGCCAAAAAACTAGAATTCAGCCCAATTCCCATATTTTCGTTTGAAAAAACCCACGCCTTTCGAGTGGGCCCGGATCCCCTGGACCCCGATCGCCTAAAACGTTTCCAGTCCATCTAATACGACCTAAGGAACCATAGTTACCCCCCTATGATTGTTCCTCATTTTTTGCGTTTTACGGCCAAACAACTAGAATTCCTCCTGATTCCCATATTTTTGTGTCCTATATAGTCCACGCCTTCCGAGTGGGTCGTCGCCCCGAACGCGGATCACCTAAAAGATTTCTGGGCCATCAAATAGGACCTAAGGAACCATAGTCAGCGCCCTACCATGAACCATAGTCAGTGCCCTACCATGACCGTTCCTCGTTATTTTGCATTTTACGGGCAACAAACTAGAAATCCGCCCAATTCTTCGTGTTCTATAGCCCACGCCTTCCGAGTGGGCCCGAACCCTCTAGACCCGGATCACCTAAAAACTTTTGGGCCATCAAATAGATCCTAAGGAACCATAGTCACCGCCCCGCCATGACTGTTTCTCGTTGTTTTGCATTTTACAGCCAAAAAACTAGAATTCCGTCTGATTCCCATATTTTCGTGTGCTATAGCCCACGCCTTCCCAGTGGGCATGGCCCCCATGATACGGATCGCCTAAAAATTTTCGGGCCATCAAATACGACCTAAGGAACCATAGTCACGACCATGCCATGACCGTACCTCGTATGTTTGAGTTTTACGGCGAACAAACTAGAGTTCCACCTGATTTACATATTTTCGTGTGCGCCTTCCGAGTGGGCCCGGACCCCGTTCGCCTATATTATTTCCATGCCATAAAATATGACCTAAGGAACCATAGCCACCGCCCCGCCATGACCATTCCTCATTTTTTTTTGCGTTTTACGGCTAATACACTAGAATTCCGCCTCATTCCCATATTTTCATGTGCTATAGTCCACGCCTTCCGAGTGGGCCCGGACCCCCCGGATCCCGATCGCCTAAAAAGTTTTTGGGCCGTCAAATACGACCTAAGGAACCATAGTCACCGCCCCACCATGACCGTTCCACGTTATTTTGCGTTTTACGGCCACATAACTAGAATTTCGCGTGATTACCATATTTTAGTGTGCCTCCTTCCGAGTGGGCCGGGCCCCTCCGAACCCGGATCACCTTAAAATTTTTCGGGCCATCAAATACGACCTAAGGAACCATAGTCACCGCCCCATCATAACCGTTCCTCATTGTTTTGCATTTTGCGGCCAAAAAACTAGAATTCTGCCCGATTCCCATATTTTCGTGTGCTATAATAGCCCACGCCTTCCGAGTGGGCCCGAGCACCCCGGATTCAAATCGCCAAAAAATAATTTGGGCCATCAAATACGACCTAAAGAACCATAGTCACCACCCCGCCATGACCGTTCCTCGTTTTTAGCATTTTACGGGCAAAAAACTAGAATTTCGCCTAATTCCCATATTTTAGTGTGCTTTAGCCCACGCCTTCCGAGTGGGCCCGGACCTCGATCGTCTAAAATTCTTTCGGGCCATCAAATACAACAAAAGGAACTATATTTACCGCCCTGCCATGACCGTTCCACATTTTTTTGCGTTTTACGGCAAAAAAATAAGAATTCCGCGTGATTACCATATTTTCGTGTGACTCCTTCCGAGTGGGCCGGACCCGGATCGCCTTAAATTTTTCCGGGCCATCAGCTACGACCTAAGGAACAATATTCACCACCCCGCCATCACTGTTCCTTATTTTTTGCATTTCACAACCAAAAAACTAGAATTCCGCCTGATTCCCATATTTTCGTGTACAATAACACACGCCTTCTGAGTGGGACCGGGCCCTCCGGACCCGGATTGCCAAATTTTTTTCTTGGCCATCAACTAGAACCTAAGGAACCATAGTCACCGCCCTGCCATGCCTGTTCCTTGTTGTTTTGCGTTTTACGGGAAAAAAACTAGAATTCCGCCAAATTCCCATTTTTTCGTGTGCTATAGTCCATGCCTTCCTAGTAGGCAGGGCCCCCCGGACCCGGATCGCCTAAAAATTTTTGGGCCACAAAGTAAAACCTAAGGAACCCTAGTCACCGCCACGCCATGATCGTTCCTCGTATTTTTACATTTTACGGCCAAAAAACTAGAATTTCGCGTGATTTCCATATTTTCGTGTGGGCCCGGACCCCGTTCGCCTAAAATTCTTCCGGGCCATCAATTACGACCGAAGGAAACATAGTCACTGCCCCCTCCATGACCGTTCTTCGTTTTTAGCGTTTTACGGCCAAAAAACAAGAATTTTGCATGATTACCATATTTCTGTGTGTTATAGCCCATGCCCTCCGAGTGGGCCCGGACCCCCGTACCCCGATCGCCTAAAATTTTTTTGGGCCTTCAAATACTACCTAAGGAACCATAGTCACCGCTCTGCCATGACCATTCCTCTTTTTTTTTTTGCGGCCAAAAAACTAGAATTCTGCTAGATTCGCATATTTTTGTGTGTGCCCACGCCTTCCGAGTGGGCCCGGGCCCCCGGACCCCGATCGCCTAATAATTTTTCGGGCCTAGAAATACAACCTAAAGAACCATAGTTACCACCTCGCCATAACCGTTCCTCGTGTTTTTGCGTTTTACGGCCAAAAAACAAGAATTCCGCCCGATTCCCACATTTTCGTGTGCTATACTCCACGCCTTCCGAGTGAGCCCGGGCCCCATGGACCCTGATCACCTAAAAAATTTTCGGACCATAGAATATGCCCTAAGGAACCATATTTATTGCCCCACCATGACCGTTCCTTGTGTATTTGCATTTTACGGCCAAAAAAACTAGAATTCCGCGTGATCCCCATATTTTCGTGTGCTATAACCACGCATTCCGAGTGGGCCCGTACCCTGTTCGCCTAACATTCTTCTGGGCCATCAATTACGACATAAGGATCCATAGTTACCACCCCGCCATGACCGTTCCTCCTTTTTTTGTGTTTTACAACCAAAAAACTAGAATTCCGCCTCATTCCCATATTTTCGAACACCTTCCGAGTGGGCCCGGACCCCGAGCGCCTAAAAAGTTTCCGGGCCATAAAATACGACCTAACAAACAATAGTTAACACCCCTCCATTAACGTTCCTCGTGTTTTTACGTTTTACGGCCAAAAAACTAGAATTACGCCCGATTCCCTGTGCTATAGCCCACGCCTTCAATGTGGGTCCGAGCCCCCGGACCCGGATTGCCTAAAATATTTTTGAGCCATAGAATACGACCCAAGGAACCATAGTCTCTGCCCCGCCATGACCGTTCCTCGTTTGTTTTGCGTTTTACGGCCAAAAAACTAGAATTCCCCCTGATTCCCATAGTTTTGTGTGCTATAGCCCACGCCTTTCGAGGGAGCCCGGACTCCCCGGACCCCGATCACCTAAAAATTTTCCGAACCATCAAATACGACCTAAAGAACCATAGTTACGACCCCGCCATGACCGTTTCTCATTTGTTTTGCGTTTTACGGCAAAAAAAACTAAACTTTTGCCTGATTCCCATATTTTTGTGTGCTATAGCCCACGCCTTCCAAGTGGGCTCGGGCCCCGATCGCCTTAAAATATTTTGAGCCATGAAATAAGACCTAAGGAACCGTAGTTACCGCCCCGCCATGACTGTTCCTTTTTTTCACGTTTTACGGCCATAAAACTAGAATTCTGCCTGATTCCCATATTTTCTTGTGCAGTAGCCCACGCCTTCTGAGTGGGCCCGTCCCGCCATATCTGGATCGCCTAAAAAATATCAGGGCCATCAAATATGACCTAAGGAACCATAGTCATCGCCCCACCTTGATTGATTCTCATATTTTGCATTTTACGGCCAAAAATTTACAATTCCGCCTGATTCCCATATTTTCGTGTGCTATAGCCCACGCCTTCCGAATGGACCTAGGCCCCGATCGCCAATAAATTTTTCCGAGCCATGATATAAGAACTAAGGAACCGTAGTTACTGCCCTGCCATGACCGTTCCTCTTTTTTTTTTTTGCGTTTTACAGCCAAGAATTCCGCCCGATTCCCATATTTTCATGTGCTATAGCTCACGCCTTTCGAGTGGGCCCGAGCTCCCCAGACTGGGATCACCTAAAAAAAATTTGGCCCATTAAATACGACCTACAGAACCATAGTCACAGCCCTGCCATGACCGTTCCTCGGCTTTTTGCGTTTTACGACCAAAAAACTAGAATTCCGCATGATTCCCATATTTTCGTGTTCTATAGCCCACGCCTTCCGAGTGGTCCCGGGCCTTGGGACCCCGATCGTCTAAAAATAATTCGGGCCATGAAATACGACCTAAGGAACCATAGTTACCGCTCCGCCATGACCGTTCCTCGTGTTTTTAGGTTTTACGGCCAAACAACTAAAATTCCGCCTGATTCCCATATTTTTGTGTGCTAGAGCCCAAGCCTTCAGAGTGGGCCCGAGCACCCAGACCCGGATCGCCTAAAAATATTTTGAGCCATAGTATACGACCCAAGGAAATATATTCACCGCCCCGCCATGACCGTTCCTCATGTTTTTACGTTTTACGGCCAAAGAACTAGAATTTTTGCCCGATTCCCATGTTTTAGTGTTCTATAGCCCACGCCTTCCGAGTGGGCCCGAGACCCCGATCGCCTAAAACATTTTCGGGCTTGAAATACGACATAAGTAACCATAGTAACCCCCCTCCCCCCCGGTCATGACCGTTCCTCATTTTTTGCGTTTTACGGCCAAAAAACTAGAATTCCGCCTGATTCCCATATTTTCGTGTGCTATAGACCACGCCTTCCGAGTGGGCTCGAGCCCCCGAACCCGAAACGCCTAAAAATATTTTTGGTCATAGAACATGATCTAAGGAACTATAGTCGCAGCCCCGCCATGACCTTTCCCCGTGTTTTTGCTTTTTACGACCAAAAACCTAGAATTCCGCCTGATTCCCATATTTTCGTGTGCTATAGCAAACACCTTTCGAGTGTGCCCGTCCCCCCGGACCCCGAGTGCCTAAAAAGTTTTCGGGCCATAAAATACGACCTAACAAACCATAGTTACCACCCTGCCATGACCGTTCCTCGTGTTTTTATGTTTTACGGCCAAAAAATAAAATTCAGCACGATTCCTTATGCTATAGCCTACGCCTTCAGAGTGGGCCCGAGTCCCCGGACCCGGATCGCCTAAAATATTTTCGAGCCATATAATACGACCCAAGGAACCATAGACTCTTCCCCGCCATGACCGTTCATCGTTTGTTTTGCGTTTTTAGGCCAAAAAACTAGAATTCCCCCCGATTCCCAAATTTTTGTGTGCTATAGCCCACGCCTTTCGAGTGGGCCCGGACTCTCTGGACCCCGATCACCTAAAAATATTTCGAACCATCAAATACGACCTAAAGAACCATAATTACGGCCCCGCCATGACCGTTTCTCATTTTTTTGCGTTTTACGGCCAAAAAAACTAAAATTTTGCCTGATTCCCATTTTTTCGTGAGCGCCCACGCCTTCCAAGTGGGCCCGGGCCCCGATCGCCTTAAAATTTTTTGAGCCATGAAATAAGACCTAAGGAACCATAGTTACCGCCCCGCCATGACTGTTCATTTTTGTTTCGCGTTTTACGGCCAAAAAACTAGAATTTTGCTCGATTCACATATTTTTTGTGCTGTAGCCCACGCCTTTTGAGTGGGTCCGACCCGCCAGATATGGATCGCCTAAAAATTTTCAGGGCCATCAAATATGACCTAAGGAACCATAGTCATTGCCCCACCTTGATTGTTTCTCATTATTTGCGTTTTACGGCCAAAAGTTTATAATTTCGCCCGATTCCCATATTTTCGTGTGCTATCGCCCACGCCTTCCGAATGGGCCTAGGCCCCGATCGCCAATAAATTTTCCGAGCCATGAAATAAGACCTAAGGAACCGTAGTTACCGCCCCGCCATGACCGTTCCTTTTTTTTGCATTTTACAGCCAAAGAACTAGAATTCCGCCTGATTCCCATATTTTCATGTGCTATATAGCCCACGCCATCCGAGTGGACCCGAGCTCCCCAGACTGGGATCACCTATAAAATTTCCGGCCCATTAAATACGATCTAAAGAACCATAGTCACTGCCCCGACATGACCGTTCCTCGGTTTTTTGCGTTTTACGACCAAAAAACTAGAATTCCGCATGATTCCCATATTTTCGTGTTCTATAGCCCACGCCTTCTGAGTGGTCCCGGACCCTCGGACCCCGATAGCCTAAAACGATTTTGGGCCATGAAATACGACCTAAGGAACGATAGTTACCGCTCTGCCATGACCGTTCCTCGTGTTTTTAGGTTTTACGGCCAAAAAATTAGAATTCCGCCCGATTCCCATATTTTAGTGTTCTATAGCCCACGACTTCCGAGTGGGCCCGAGCCCCCGAGACCCCGATCGCCTAAAAATATTTTGGGCTTGAAATACGACATAATTAACCATAGTTACCCCCCCCCCCCCCGCCATGATCGTTTCTCATTTTTTGCGTTTTACGGCCAAAAAACTAGAATTCCGCTTGATTCCCATATTTTCGTGTGCTATAGCCCACGCCTTCCGAGTGGGCTCGAGCCCCCGAAGCCGGAACGCCTAAAAATATTTTTGGTCATAGAACATGATCTAAGGAACTGTAGTCGCCGCCCCGCCATGACCTTTCCTCATTTGTTTGCTTTTTACGACCAAAAAACTAGAATTCCGCCTGATTCCCATATTTTCGTGTGCTATAGCAAACACCTTCCGAGTGGGCCCGCCCCCCCGCACCCCGAGCGCCTAAAAAGTTTCCGGGCCAAAAGATATGACCTAGCAAACCATAGTTACCACCCCGCCATGATCGTTCCTCGTGTTTTTACATTTTACGGCCAAAAAACTATAATTTCGCCTGATTCCCTATGCTATAGCCCACGCCTTCAGAGTGGGCCCGAGCCCCCGGACCCGGATCGCCTAAAATATTTTAGAGCCATATAATACGACCCAAGGAACCATAGTCTCTTCTCCGCCATGACCGTTCCTCGTTTGTTTTGCGTTTTACGGCCAAAAAACTAGAATTTCTCCCGATTCCCATATTTTTGTGTGCTATAGCCCACGCCTTTCGAGTGGACCCGGACTCCCCGGACCCCGATCACCGAAAAAAATTTCAAACCATCAAATATGACCTAAAGACCCATAGTTACGGCCCCACCATGACTGTTTCTCATTTTTTTGCATTTTACGGCCAAAAAAACTAAAATTTTGCCTGATTTCCATTTTTTCGTGCGCTATAGCCCACGCCTTCCAAGTGGGTCGGGCCCCCGATCGCCTTAAAATTTTTTGAGCCATGAAATAAGACCTAAGGAACCGTAGTTACCACCCGATTCCCATATTTTCGTGTGCTATAGCCCACGCCTTTCGAATGGGCCTAGGCCCCGATCGCCAATAAATTTTCCGAGCCATGAAATAAGACCTAAGGAACCATAGTTACCACCCCGCCATGACCGTTCCTCTTTTTTTGCGTTTTTCAGCCAAAGAACTAGAATTTCGCCCGATTCCCATATTTTCATGTGCTATATAGCCCACGCCTTCCTAGTGGGCCCGAGCTCCCCAGACTGGTATCACCTAAAATATTTTTTCGGCCTATTAAATACTACCTAAAGAACCATAGTCACCGCCCCTCCATGACCGTTCCTCGGTTTTTTGCGTTTTACGACCAAAAAACTAGAATTCCGCATGATTCCCATATTTTCGTATTCTATAGCCCACGCCTTCCGAGTGGTCCCGGGCCTCGGACCCCGATCACCTAAAAAGATTTCGGGCCATGAAATACGACCTAAGGAACCATAGTTACCGCTCCGCCATGACCGTTCCTCGTGTTTTTAGGTTTTACGGCCAAAAAACTAGAATTCCACCCGATTTCCATATTTTCGTGTGCTATAGCCCACGCCTTCAGAGTGCGCCTGAGCCCCCTGACCCGGATCACCTAAAAAATTTTCGGGCCATAAAATACGACCTAACGAACCATAGTTACCACCCCTCCATGACCATTCCTCGTGCTTTTGCGTTTTACGGCCATAAAACTAGAATTCCGTCCGATTCTCATAATTTCGTGTGCTATAGCTCACGGGCACGAGCCCCCGGACCTGGATCGCCTAAAAGTTTTTCGGGCCATAGAATACGACCCAAGGAACCATACTCGCCGCCCCGCCATGACCGTTCCTTGTTTGTTTTGCGTTTTGCGCCAAAAAACTAGAATTCCGCTCGATTCCCATATTTTCCTGTTCTATAGCCCACTCCTTCCGATTGGGCCAGGGCCCCCCTGACCCCGATCGCATAAAAATTATCCGGGCCATGAAATACTGCCTAAGGAGTCAAAGTTACCGCCCCGCCATGACCGTTCCTCGTGTTTTTGCGTTTTACGTCCAAACAACTAGAATTCCATTTGATTCCCATATTTTTGTGTTCTATAGTCTACGCCTTCCGAGTGAGCCAGGGCCCCCCGGGCACCGATCGCCTAAAGTTTTTTCGGGCCACGCAATATGACCTAAGGAACCATAGTTACCATCTCGCCATGACCGTTCCTCATTTTGTTTTACGTTTTACGGCCAAAATACTAAAATTCCGCCCGATTTCCATATTTTCGTGTGTTATAACCCACGCCTTCAGAGTGGGCCTGAGCCCCAGGACCCGGATCACCTAAAAAAAATTCATACCATAAAATACGACCCAAGGAACCATAGTCGCCGCCCCGCCATGAGCGTTCCCTATTTATTTGCGTTTTACGGCCAAAAAACTTAAATTCAGCCTAATTCCCATATTTTCGTGTGCTATAGCCAACACTTTCCGAGTGGGCATGGCCCCCCGGACCCGAGTGCCTAAAAAGTTTTTGGGACATAAAATACGACCAAACGAACCATAGTTAACACTCTGCCATGACCGTTCCTCGTGTTTTTGCATTTTACGGCCAAAAAACTAGAATTTTGCCGGATTCCCATATTTTCTTGTACTATAGCCCACGCCTTCAGAGTGGGCTCGAGCCCCTGGACCCGGTTCACCAAAAAAAATATTGGGCCATAGAATACGACCCAAGGAACCATAGTCTCCGCCCTGCCATGACCGTTCCTCGTTTGTTTTGCGTTTTACGGCCAAAAAACTAGAATTCTGCTCGCTTCCCATATTTTAGTGTTCTATAGCCCACGCCTTCCGATTGGGCCCGGGACCCCCGGACCCCGATCCCATGTATATTTTCCGGGACATGAAATACGACCTAAGGGACCATAGTTACCACCCCGCCATGACCGTTCCTCATGGTTTTGCGTATTACAGCCAAAAAACTAGAATTCTGCCCGATTCCCATATTTTCAAGTGCTATTGCTCACGCCTTCAGAGTGGGCCCGAGCCCCCAAAATCGGATCGACTAAAATGTATTCTGGCCATAGAATATGACCCAAGGAACCAAAATCGCTTCCCTACCATGGCCATTCCTCGTTTGTTTTGCATTTTACAGCCAAAAAACTAGAATTCCGCCCGATTCCCATATTTTCGTGTTCTATAGCCCACACCTTCCGATTGGGCCCAGGCACCCCGGACCCCAATCGCACAAAAACTTTCCTTGCCATGAAATACGACCTAAGGGACCATAGTTACTGCCCCGCCATGAACGTTTCTCGTTGTTTTGTGTTTATGGCAAAAAAACTAGAATTCCACCCGATTCCTATATTTTCGTGTTCTATATTCCATGCCTTCCGAGTGGGCCCCGGCCCCATGACCCCGATTGCCTAAAAGTTTTGCGCGCCTTGAAATACGACCTAAGGAACCGTAGTGACCGCCCTGCCATGACCGTTCCTCGTTATTTTGTGATTTACGGCAAAAAACTAGAATTCCCCGTGATTTCCATATTTTCGTGTGCTATAGCTCACGCCTTCAGCGTGGGCCCGAGCCCCCAGACCAGGATAGCGTAAAAACTTTTTTGGCCATCAAATACGACCTAAGGAACCATAGTCATCACCCCACCATGACCGTTCCTCGTTGTTTTGCGTATTACGGCCAAAAAACTTAAATTCTGCCTGATTCCCATATTTTCGTGTTTTATAGCCCACGCCTTCCGAGTGGTCCCGGGCCCCCCGGACCCCGATCGCTTAAAAATTTTCCGGGCCATGAAATACGACCTAAGGAACCATAGTTACTTCCCCTCCATGACCTCTCCTCTTATTTTGCATTTTACGGCCAAAAAACTAAAATTCCGTCCTATTCCCATATTTTCGTGTGCTATAGCCCACACCGTCCGAGTGGGACCGAGCCCCCGAACCCAGATCGCCTAATAAATTTTCGGGTCATAGAATATGACCTAAGGAAGCATAGTCGTCGCCCCGCCGTGACTATTACTCATTTTTTTTGCGTTTTACGGCAAAAAAACTAGAATTCCGCTTGATTCCCATATATTCGTGTGCTATAGCCCATGTCTTCCAAGCGAGCTCGGCCCCCGGTCCCCGAGCGCCTAAAAATATTCCAGGCCATGAAATACGACCTAACGAACCATAGTTACTGCCCCGTCATGAGCGTTCCTTGTGTTTTTGCGTTTTGCGTCCAAAAAATATGAATTCCGCCTGATTCCCATATTTTCGTGTGCTTATAGCCCACACCTCCGAGTGGGCCCGAGCCCCCGAACCCGGATCGCCTAAAAAAATTTCGGTTCATAGAATACGACCTAAGGAACCATATTCGCTGCCTCGCCATGACCATTCCTCGTTGTTTTGCCTTTTATGACAAAAAAATTAGAATTTCGCCTGATTCCCATATATTCGTGTGCTATAGCCAACACCTTCCGAGTGGGCCCGCCCCCGCAGACCCCGAGCGCCTAAAAAATTTCCGGGCCATAAAATACGACCTAACAAACCTTAGTTACCACCCCGCCATGACCGTTCCTCGTGTTTTTGCATTTTACGGCAAAAAAACAAGAATTCCGCCCGATTCCCATATTTTCATGTGTTTATTGCCCACGCCTTCCGAGTGGGCCCGAGACCCCAAACCCGGATCGCTCAAAAAAATTTCGGGTCATAGAATACGACCTAAGAAACCATAATCCCCTCCCCGCCATGACAGTTCCTCATTATTTTATGTTTGATGGAATAAAAACTAGAATTCCGCCAATTTCCCATATTTTCGTATGTTATACCCATGCCTTCCGAGTGGGCCCGGTCCCCCTGGATCCATAGTTTTTGCCCCGCCATGACCGTTCCTCTTTTTTTGCATTTTACAGCAAAAAAACTAGAATTTCGCCAAATTCCCATATTTTCGTGTGCTATAGCCCACGCCTTCCGAGTGGGCCCGAGCCCCCGAACCCAGATCGCCTAAAAATAAATTGTCATAGAATACGACCTAAGGAAACATAGTCGATGCCCCGCAATGACCGTTCCCCATTTGTTTTGCGTTTTACGGCCAAAAAACTAGAATTCCTTCTGATTCCCATATTTTCGTGTGCATAGCCCATGTCATCCGAGTGGGCCCGGGTGCATCGGACCCCGAACGCCTAAAAAATTTTCGGGCCATAATTTTGACCAAACGAACCATAGTTACCACCCCGTCATGACCGTTCCTCGTGTTTTTTGCGTTTTACGGCCAAAATACTAGAATTTCGCTTGATTCCCATATTTTCGTGTGCTATAGCCAACACTTTCCGAGTAGGCATGGCCCCCCCAGACCCGAGCGCCTAATAAGTTTTTGGGCCATAAAATACGACCAAACGAACCATGGTTACCACCCTGCCATGACCGTTCCTTGTGTTTTTGCATTTTACGGCCAAAAAACTAGAATTCCACCAGATTCCCATATTTTCCTGTACTATAGCCCACGCCTTCAGAGTGGGCTCGAGCACTCGGACCACCTAAAAAACTTTCGGGCCATAGAATATGACACAAGGAACCATAGTTGCCTCCCCGCCATAACCGTTCCTCGTTTGTTTTGCATTTTACGGCCAAAAAACTAGAATTCTGTCTGATTACCATATTTTAGTGTTCTATAGCCCACGCCTTCCGATTGGGCCCGGGACCCCCAGACCCCGATCACATGTATATTTTCCGGGCCATGAAATACGACCTAAGGAACCATAGTTACCACCCAGCCATGACTGTTCCTCGTGTTTTTGCGTTTTGCAGCCAAAAAACTAGAATTCTGCCCGATTCCCATATTTTCATGTGCTATAGCCCACGCCTTCAGAGTGGGCCCGAACCCCCGGAACCGGATCGCCTAAAATATTTTCTGGCCATAGAATATGACCCAAGGAACAAAAATCGCTGTCGTACCATGGTCGTTCCTCGTTTGTTTTGCATTTTACGGCAAAAAAACTAGAATTCCGCCCGATTCCCATATTTTCGTGTTTTATAGCCCACACCTTCCGATTGGGCCTGGCCGGACCTCGATCGCACAAAACGTTTGCTTGCCATGAAATATGACCTAAGGAACCATAGTTACTGCCCCGCCATGAACGTTTCTCGTTGTTTTGCGTTTACGGCAAAAAAACTAGAATTCCGCATGATTCCTATATTTTCGTGTTCTATATCCCATGCCTTCCGAGTGTGCTCCGGCCCCCGGACCCCGATCTCCTAAAAGCTTTCTGCGCCTTGAAATACGACCTAAGGAACTGTATTGACCGCCCTGCCATGACCGTTCCTCGTTATTTTGTGATTTACGGCCAAAAAACTAGAATTCCTCGTGATTCCCATATTTTCGTGTGCTATAGCTCACGCCTTCAGAGTGGGCCCGAGCCCCCAGACCAGGGTAGCCTAAAAAAAATTCTTGCCATAAAATATGACCTAAGGAACCATAGTCATCACCCCACCATGACCGTTCCTTGTTGTTTTGCGTATTACGGCCAAAAAACTTAAATTCCGCCTGATTCCCATATTTTCGTGTTCTATAGCCCACACCTTCCGAGTGGTCCCGGGCCTCCCGGACCCCGATCGCTTAAAAATTTTCCGGGCCATGAAATACGACCTAAGGAACCATAGTTACTGCCCCGCCATGACCTCTCCTCTTATTTTGCATTTTACAGCCAAAAAACTAAAATTCCGTCCTATTCCCATATTTTCGTGTGCTATAGCCCACAACGTCCGAGTGGGACCGAGACCCCAAACCCAGATCGCCTAATAAATTTTCGGGTCATAGAATACGACCTAAGGAAGCATAGTCGTCGTGTGCTATAGCCTATGTCTTCCAAGTGAGCCCGGGCCCCATGGTCCCCGAGCGCCTAAAAATATTCCGGGCCATGAAATACGACCTAACGAACCATAGTTACCACCCCGTCATGAGCGTTCCTTGTGTTTTTGCGTTTTACATCCAAAAAATAAGAATTCCGCCTGATTCCCATATTTTCGTGTGCTTATAGCCCACACCTTCCGAGTGGGCCCGAGCCTCCTAAGCCGGATCGCCTAAAAAGTTTTCGGGTCATAGAATAAAACCTAAGGAACCATATTCGCTGCCTCGCCATGACCATTCCTCGTTGTTTTGCCTTTTACGACAAAAAAACTAGAATTTTTCCCGATTCCCATATTTTCGTGTGCTATAGCCAACACCTTCCGAGTGGGCCCGGCCCCGCGAACCCCGAGCGCCTAAAACGTTTCTAGGCCATAAAATACGACCTAACGAACCATAGTTACCACCCCGCCATGACCGTTCCTTGTGTTATTGCGTTTTACAGCCAAAAGACTAGAATTCCGCCGGATTCCCATATTTTCGTGTATTATAGCCCACGCCTTCAGAGTGGGCCCGAGCTCCCGGACCCAGTTCACCTAAAAAATTTTCGGGCCATAGAATACGACCCAAGGAACCATAGTCGCCGCCCCGCCATGACCTTTCCTCATTTATTTTGCGTTTTACGGCCAAAAAACTAGAATTCCGCCTGATTCCCATATTTTCGTGTTCTATAGCCCACGCTTTCCGATAGGGCCCGGTCCCTGATCGCATTAAAAAATTTTGGGCCATGAAATACGATCTAAAGAACCATAGTTACCGCCCACCACGTTCGTTCCTCGTGTTTTTGCATTTTACGGCCAGAAAACTAGATTTTCGCCCGATTCCCATATTTTTGGGTCCCAGGCCTTCCGAGTGGGCTCGGGCCCGACGGACCCCGATCGCATAAAAATTTTCCGGGCCATAAAATACGACCTAAGGAACCATAATCGCCTCCCCGCCATGACCGTTCCTCATTATTTTGCGTTCGATGGTATAAAAACTAGAATTCTGCCAAATTCCCATATTTTCTTGTGTTATAGCCAGCGCCTTCCGAGTAGGCCCGGTCCACCCTGGACCCCGATCGCCTAAAAATTTTCCAGGCGATGAAATACGACCTAAGGAACCATAGTGACCGCCCCGCCATGACCACTCCTCGTGTTTTTGCATTTTACGGCCAAAAAACAAGAATTTCGCCCGATTCCCATATTTTTGTGTGTTTATAGCCCACGCCTTCCGAGTGGCCCAGCCCCCCTGGACCCCCAGCGCCTAAACAGTTTCCGAGCCAGAAAATACGACCTAACGAACCATAGTTACCAACCCGCCATGATCGTTCCTCGTGGTTTTGCGTTTTACGGCCAAAAAACTAGAATTCCGTCAGATTCCAATATTTTCAAGTGCTATAGCCCACGCCTTCGGAGTGGGCCCGAGCCCCCAGACCCGGATCGCCAAAAAATATTTCAAGCCATAGAATACGACCTAAGGAACCATAGTCGCCTCCCCACCATGACCGTTCCTCATTATTTTGCGCTTGATGGAATAAAAACTAGAATTCCGCCAAATTCCCATATTTTCGTGTGCTATAGCCCACGCCTTCCGAGTGGGCCCGGTCCCCCTGGACCCCGATCGCCTAAAAATATTTCGGGCCATGAAATACGACCTAAGGAACCAATGTAACCTCCCCGCCATGACTGTTCCTCCTTTTTTTGCGTTTTACGGCCAAAAAACTAGAATTCCGCATGATTCCCATATTTTCGTGTGTTATAGCCCACGCCTTTTGAGCTGGCCCGAGAACCCGAACATAGATCGCCTAAAAACAATTGGGTCATAGAATACAACCTAAGGAACCATAGTCGTCGCGCCGCCATGATCGTTCCTCTTATTTTTGCCTTTTACAACAAAAAAACTAGAATTCCGCCTAATTCCCATATTTGCGTGTGCCACGTCTTCCGAGTGGGCTCGGACCCCCCGGACCCCGAGCGCTTAAATTTATCTGGGCCATGAAATACGACCTAAAGAACCATAGTCGCCGCCCCGCAATGACCGTTCCTCATTTTTTTGCGTTTTACGGCCACAAAACTAGAATTTCGCCCGATTTCATATTTTCGTGTGCTATAGCCCACGTCTTCCGAGTGGGCCCGGGGCCTCCGAACCCAGAGCGCCTAAACATTTTCCGGGCAATAAAATATGACCTAACAAACCATAGTTACCACCCCGCCATGACCGTTCCTCATGTTTTTGCGTTTTACGGTCAAAAAACTAGAATTTTGCCTGATTCCCACATTTGCGTGTGCTTATAGCCCACGCCTTCAGAGTGGGCCCGATCCCAGGGACTCGGATTGCCTATAAATTTTTCGGACCATAGAATACATCCCAAGGAACCATAGTCGCGGCCTCGCCATGACCGTTCCTCGTTGTTTTGCATTTTACGGCCAAAAAACTAGAATTTCGCCTGATTCCCACATTTTCGTGTGCTAGCCCACGCCTTCAGAGTGGGGCTGAGCCCCCGGACCCGGATTGCCTATAAATTTTTCGGACCATAGAATATATACCAAGGAACCATAGTCACTGCCTCGCCATGACTGTTCCTCGTTTTTTGCGTTTTACGGCCAAAAAACTAGAATTCCGGCAGATTCCAATATTTTCGGGTTCTATAGCCCACGCCTTTCGACTGAGCCCGGGCACCCCGGACTTTGATTGCCTAAAAACATTTCGGGCCATGATATATGACCTAAGGAACCATAGTTATCCCCACACCATGACTATTCCTCGTGCTTTTCCAGGCCATGAAATACGACCTAAGGAACAATAGTGACCGCCCTGCCATGACCGTTCCTCGTTTTTTTGCGTTTTACGACCAAAAAACTAGAATTCCGCATAATTCCCATATTTTCGTGTGCCATAGCCAACACTTTCCGAGTGGGTCCGGCCCACCTAGACGTCGAGTGCCTAAAAAGTTTCCGGGACAGACAATACGACCTAACGAACCATAGTTACCACCCCGCCATGACCGTTCCTCGTGGTTTTGCGTTTTACGGCCAAAAAACTAGAATTCCGCCCAATTCCCATATTTTTATGTGTTATAGCCCACGTCTTTCGAGTGGGCCCGGACCCCCGGACTAGCGCCTAAAAGTTTTTCGGGCCATGAAATACGACCTAAGGAACCATAGTCGCCGCCTCGCAATGACTGTTCCTCGTTTTTTTGCGTTTTACGGCCAAAAAACTAGAATTCCGCCCGACTCCCATATTTTTGTGTGCAATAGCACACGTCTTCCGAGTGGGCCCGGGCCCCCCGGACCCCGAGCGCCTAAAAACTTTCCGGGCCATGAAATATGACCTAACGAATCATAGTTAACGCCCCGCTATGACCGTTCCTCATGTTTTTGTGTTTTACGGCCAAAAAACTGGAATTCCGCCTGATTCCCATATGTTCGTGTGAGTGTAGCCCACACCTACAGAGTGGGCCAAAGCCCCCGGACCCGGATCAGCTAAAAAATTTTCGGGCCATAAAATACGACCCAAGAAACCATAATCGCTGCCCCGCCATGGCCGTTCCGCATTTATTTGCATTTTACGGCCAAAAACTAGATTTCCGCATGATTCCCATATTTTCGTGTTTTATAGCCCACGCCTTTCGAGTGGGCCCGGGACCCCCGGACCTTGATTGCCTAAAATATTTTCGGGCCATGAAATATGACCTAAGGAACCATAGTTATCGCCCCGCCATGACTGTTCCTCGTGTTTTTGCGTTTTACCCGGATTGCCTAAAGGTTTCCCGGGCGATGAAATACGACCTAAGGAACAATAGTGACTGCCATGACCGTTCCTCATTGTTTTGCGATTTATGACAAAAAAGCTAGAATTCTGCCAGATTCCAATATTTTCGTGTGCTATAGCCAACACCTTCCGAATGGGCCCGGCTCCCCCGGACCCCGAGCGCCTAAAAACTTTCCGGGCCATAAAATACGAACTAATGAACGATAGTTACCACCCTGCCATGACCGTTCCTCATGATTTTGCGTTTACAACTAAATAACTAGAATTCAGCCCGATTCCCATATTTTCACGTGCTATAGCCCACGTCTTCCGAGTGGGCCAGGACACTCTGGACCCCGAGCGCCTAAAAATTTTCCGACATGAAATACGACCAGAGGAACCATAGTCGCCGCCCCGCAATGACCGTTCCTCATTTTTTCTAATTGACTGCCAAAAAACTAGATTTCCGCCCGATTCCCATAATTGCATGTGCTATAGCCCACGTCTTCCGAGTGGGCCCGGGCCACCAGGACCCCGAGCGCCTTAAAATTTTCCGAGCTTTTAAATATGACCTAACAAACCATAGTTACCGCCCCACCATGACCGTTCCTCGTGTTTTTGTGTTTTACGGCCAAAAACCTAGAATTTCGCCCGATTCCCACATTTTCGTGTGCTTATAGCCCACGCCTTCAGAGTGGGCCCGAGCCCCCGGACCCGGATTGCCTATAAATTTTTCGGACCATAGAATACATCCCAAGGAACCATAGTCGCCGCCTCTCCATGACCGTTCCTCGTTTGTTTGCGTTTTACGGCCAAAAAACTAGAATTCCGCCTGATTCCCATATTTTCGTGTTCTATAGCCCACGTCTTTCGAGTGGTCCCGGGCACCCGTGACCTTGATTGCCTAAATATTTTTCGGACCATCAAATATGACATTAGGAACCATTGTTATCGCCCCACCATGACTGTTCCTCATGTTTTTGCGTTTTACGGCCAAAAAAACTAGAATTCCACACGATTCCCATATCTTTGTGTGCTTATAGCCCAAGCTTTCAGAGAGAGCCCGAGCCCCCGAACCCGTATCGCCTAAAAATATTTCGAGTCATAGAATACGACCTAAGTAACCATAGTCGCCACCTCACCATGACCGTTCCTCATTTTTGTTTTGCCTTTTACGACCAAAAAACTAAAATTCCGCCCGATTCCCATATATTCGTGTGCTATAGCCAACACCTTCCTAGTGGACCTGGCCCCTTGGACCTCGAGCGCCTAAAAGGTTTTCGGGCCATAAAATACGACCTAACGAACCTTAGTTACCACCCTCCATGACCGTTCCTCGTGTTTGGAATTTTACGGCAAAGAAACTAGAATTTCGCTTGATTCCCATATTTTCGTGTGCTATACCACGCCTTCGGAGTAGGCCCGAGCCCCTAGACACGGATCGCCTAAAATTTTGTCGGGCCATAGAATACGACCTAAGGAACCATAATCGACTGCCCTCCATGACCGTTCCTCATTATTTTGCGTTTGATGGAATAAAAACTAGAATTCCGCCAAATGCCCATATTTTCGTGTGCTATAGCCTACGCCTTCCGAGTGGGCCCAGTCCCCCCGGACCCCCATCGCCTAAAAAATTTCCAGGCCATGAAATATGACTTATGGAACCAGTGTTACCGCCCCGCCATGACCGTTCCTCTTTTTTTGCATTTTACGGCCAAAAAACTAGAATTCCGCCCGATTCCCATATTTTCGTGTGATATATCCCACGCCTTTCGAGTGGGCCCGAGCCCCCAAACCCAGATCACCTAAACTTTTTTTGGGTCATAGAATACGACCTAAGGAACTATAGTCTCTGCCCCTCCATGACCGTTCCTCATTTTTTGCGTTTTACGGCCAAAAAACTAGAATTCTGCCCGATTCCCATATTTTCGTGTGGGTATAGCCCACACCTTCCGAGTGGGCCCGAGCCCCCGGACCCGGATCAGTTAAAAAATTTTCGGGCCATAGAATACGACCCAAGGAACCATAGTTGCTGCCCCGCCATGACCGTTCCTCATTATTTTGCGTTTTACGGCCAAAAACTAGAATTCCACTTGATTCCCATATTTTCATGTTTTATAGCCCACGCCTTCCGAGTGGGCCCGGGACCCCCGGACCTTGATTGCCTAAAATATTTTCGGGCCATGAAATATGACCTAAGGAACCATAGTTATCGCCACGCCATGACTGTTCTTCGTGTTTTTGCGTTTTACCCGGATTGCCTAAAAGTTTTCCGGGCGATGAAATACGACCTAAGGAACAATAGTGACTGCCATGACCGTTCCTCATTGTTTTGCGATTTATGACAAAAAAGCTAGAATTCTGCCCGATTCCAATATTTTCGTGTGCTATAGCCAACACCTTCCGAATGGGCCCGGCTCCCCCGGACCCCGAGCGCCTAAAAAATTTCCAGGCCATAAAATACGAACTAATGAACCATAGTTACCACCCTGCCATGACCGTTCCTCGTGGTTTTGCGTTTTACGACCAAAAAACTAGAATTCCGCCTGATTCCCATATTTTCGCGTGCTATAGCCCACGTCTTCCGAGTGGGCAAGGACCCTCTGGACCCCGAGCGCCTAAAAACTTTCCGGGCATGAAATACAACCTGAGGAACCATAGTTGCCGCCCCGCAATGACCGTTCCTCATTTTTTCTATTTTACTGCCAAAAAACTAGATTTCCGCCCGATTTCCATATTTGCATGTGCTATTGCCCACGTCTTCCGAGTGGGCCCGGGGCCCACGGACCCCGAGCGCCTAAAAACTTTTCGGGCCATGAAATATGACCTAACGAACCATAGTTACCACCCCTCTATGACTGTTCCTCGTGTTTTTGCGTTTTACGGCCAAAAACTAGAATTCTGCCCGATTCCCATATTTTCGTGTGGGTATAGCCCACGCCTTCAGAGTGGGCCCAAGCCCCCGGACCCGGATCGGTTAAAATTTTTTCGGGCCATAGAATACAACCCAAGGAACCATAGTTTCTGCCCTGCCATGACCGTTCCTCATTATTTTGCGTTTTACGGCCAAAAACTAGAATTCCGCTTGATTCCCATATTTTCATGTTTTATAGCCCACGCCTTCCGAGTGGGCCCGGGACCCCCGGACCTTGATTTCCTAAAATATTTTCGGGCCATGAAATATGACCTAAGGAACCATAGTTATCCCCACGCCATGACTGTTCCTCGTGTTTTTGAGTTTTACCCGGATTGCCTAAAAGTTTTCCGGGCGATGAAATACGACCTAAGGAACAATAGTGACTGCCATGACCGTTCCTCATTGTTTTGCGATTTATGACAAAAAAGCTAGAATTCTGCCCGATTCCAATATTTTCGTGTGATATAGCCAACACCTTCCGAATGGGCCCGGCTCCCCCAGACCCCGAGCGCCTAAAAAATTTCCAGGCCATAAAATACGAACTAATGAACCATAGTTACCACCCTGCCATGACCGTTCCTCGTGGTCTTGCGTTTTACGACCAAAAAACTAGAATTCCGCCTGATTCCCAAATTTTCGCGTGCTATAGCCCACGTCTTTCGATAGGGCAAGGACCCTCTGGACCCCGAGCGCCTAAAAACTTTTCGGGCATGAAATACAACCTGAGGAACCATAGTCGCCGCCCCACAATGACCGTTCCTCATTTTTTCTATTTTACTGCCTAAAAACTAGATATCCGCCAGATTCCCATATTTGCATGTGCTATAGCCCACGTCTTCCGAGTGGGCCCGAGCCACCCGGACCCCGAGCACCTAAAAATTTTCCGAGCTATTAAATATGACCTAACAAACCATATTTACTGCCTCGCTATGACCGTTCCTCGTGTTTTTGTGTTTTACGGCCAAAAAACTAGAATTCCGCCTGATTCCCATATTTTCGTGTTCTATAGCCCACGCCTTTCGAGTGGTCCCGAGCCCCCCGGACCTTGATTGCCTAAATTTTTTTCGGGCCATCAAATATGACATTAGGAATCATAGTTATCGCCCCACCATGAGTGTTCCTCATGTTTTTGCGTTTTACGACAAAAAAAACTAGAATTCCGCACGATTCCCATATTTTTGTGTTCTATAGCACATGCCTTCCGACTGGGCTCGTGCCCGCCGGACCCCGAGCGCCTAAAAATTTTTTGGGCCATGAAATATGACCTAACGAACAATAGTTACCGCCCCGATATGAGCATTCCTTGTGTTTTTGCGTTTTACGTTCAAAAAATAAGAATTCCGCCTAATTCCCATATTTTCGTATGCTTCTAGCTGACGCCTTCCGAGTGGGCCCGAGCCCCAGAACCCGAATCGCCTAAAAAACTTTTGGGTCATAGAATACGACCTAAGGAACCATAGTCATCACCTCGCCATGACCATTCCTCATTTGTTTTCCTTTTACGACAAAAAAACTAGAATTCCGCACGATTCCCATATTTTCGTGTGCTATAGCCAACACCTTCCGAGTGGCCCAGCCCCCCCGGACCCCCAGTGCCTAAACAGTTTCCGAGCCATAAAATACGACCTAACGAACCATAGTTACCAACCCTCCATGACCGTTCCTCATGGTTTTGCGTTTTACGGCCAAAAAAGTAGAATACCATCAGATTCCAATATTTTCAAGTGCTATAGCCCACGCCTTCGGAGTGGGCCCGAGCCCCCAGACCCGGATCGCCAAAAAATATTTCAAGCCATAGAATACGACCTAAGGAACCATAGTCGCCTCCCCGCCATGACCGTTCCTCATTATTTTGCGCTTGATGGAATAAAAACAAGAATTCCGCCAAATTCCCATATTTTCGTGTGCTATAGCCCACGCCTTCCGAGTGGGCCCAGTCCCCCTGGACCCCGATCGCCTAAAAATATTTCGGGCCATGAAATACGACCTAAGGAAACAATGTAACCTCCCCGCCATGACTGTTCCTCCTTTTTTTGCGTTTTACGGCCAAAAAACTAGAATTCCGCCTGATTCCCATATTTTCGTGTGTTATAGCCCACGCCTTTTGAGATGGCCCGAGAACCCGAACATAGATCGCCTAAAAACAATTGGGTCATAGAATACAACCTAAGGAACCATAGTCACCGCGCCGCCATGATCGTTCCTCTTATTTTTGCCTTTTACAAAAAAAAAATTAGAATTCCGCCTAATTCCCATATCTTTGTGTGCTTATAGCCCACGCTTTCAGAGTGAGCCCGAGCTCCCGAACCCGTATCGCCTAAAAATATTTCGAGTCATAGAATACGACCTAAGTAACCATAGTCGCCACCTCACCATGACCGTTCCTCATTTTTGTTTTGCCTTTTACGACCAAAAAAACTAAAATTCCGCCCGATTCCCATATATTCGTGTGCTATAGCCAACACCTTCCTAGTGGACCTGGCCCCCTGGACCTCGAGCGCCTAAAAGGTTTTCGGGCCATAACATACGACCTAACGAACCTTAGTTACCACCCTCCATGACCGTTCCTCGTGTTTGGCATTTTACGGCCAAAAAACTAGAATTTCGCTTGATTCCTATATTTTCGTGTGCTATACCACGCCTTCGGAGTAGGCCCGAACCCCTAGACACGGATCGCCTAAAATTTTGTCGGGCCATAGAATACGACCTAAGGAACCATAATCGACTGTCCTCCATGACCGTTCCTCATTATTTTGCATTTGATGGAATAAAAACTAGAATTCCGCCAAATGCCCATATTTTCGTGTGCTATAGCCCACGCCTTCCGAGTGGGCCCAGTCCCCCCGGACCCCGATCGCCTAAAAAATTTCCAGGCCATGAAATACGACTTATGGAACCAGTGTTACCGCCCCGCCATGACCGTTCCTCTTTTTTTGCATTTTACGGCCAAAAAACTAGAATTCCGCCCGATTCCCATATTTTCGTGTGATATATCCCACACCTTCCGAGTGGGCCCGAGCCCCCAAACCCAGATCGCCTAAACTTTTTTTGGGTCATATAATACGACCTAAGGAACTATAGTCTCTGTCCTGTCATGACCGTTCGTCGTTTTTTGCGTTTTACGGCCAAAAAACTAGAATTTCGCCCGATTCCCATATTTTCGTGTGCTAATAGCCCATGTCTTCCGATTGCGCCAAGACTCCCTGGACCCTGAGTGCCTAAAAATTTTCCGGGCCATGAAGTATGACCTAACGAACCATAGTTACCATCCCACCATGACCGTTCCTCGTGTTTTTGCGTTTTACGATAAAAAAACTAGAATTTCATCTGATTCCCATATTTTCGTATGCTTATAGCTCACGCCTTAAGAGTGGTTTCGAGCTCCTGGACCCGGATCGCCAAAAATCTTTTCGACCATATTCGTCGCCCCGCCATGAGCGTTCCTCATATTTTTGCATTTTACGGCCAAAATCTAAAATTCCGCCCGATTCCCATATTTTTGTGTGCTATAGCCCACGTCTTCCGAGTGGGCCCGGACCCCCGAACTCCGAGCTCCTAAACATTTTTCGGGACCATGAAATACGACCTAAGGAACCATAGTCACCGCCCCGCAATGACAGTTCCTCATTTTTTACGTTTAACGGCCAAAAAACTAGAATCCCGCCTGATTCCCATATTTTTCTTGTGTTATTGCCCACGTCTTCCGAATGGGCCCGGGCCCCCAGACCCGAGCGCCTAAAAACTTTTTGGGCCATGAAATATGACCTAACGAACCATAGTTACCGCCCCGCTATGACCGTTCCTCGTGTTTTTGCGTTTTACGGCAAAAAAACTAGAATTCTGCCCGATTCCCATATTTTCGTGTGGGTATAGCCCATGCCTTCAGAGTGGGCCCAAGCCCCCGGACCTGGATCGGTTAAAAAATTTTCGGGCCATAGAATACGACCCAAGGAACCATAGTTGCTGCCCCGCCATGACCGTTCCTCATTATTTTGCGTTTTACGGCCAAAAACTAGAATTCCACTTGATTCCCATATTTTCATGTTTTATAGCCCACGCCTTCCGAGTGGGCCCGGGACCCCCGGACATTGATTGCCTAAAATATTTTCGGGCCATGAAATATGACCTAAGGAACCATAGTTATCGCCACGCCATGACTGTTCCTCGTGTTTTTGCGTTTTACCCGGATTGCCTAAAAGTTTTTCGGGCGATGAAATACGACCTAAGGAACAATAGTGACTGCCATGACCGTTCCTCATTGTTTTGCGATTTATGACAAAAAAGCTAGAATTCTGCCCGATTCCAATATTTTCGTGTGCTATAGCCAACACCTTCCGAATGGGCCCGGCTCCCCCAGACCCCGAGCGCCTAAAAAATTTCCAGGCCATAAAATACGAACTAATGAACCATAGTTACCACCCTGCCATGACCGTTCCTCGTGGTTTTGCGTTTTACGACCAAAAAACTAGAATTCCGCCTGATTCCCATATTTTCGCGTGCTATAGCCCACGTCTTCCGAGTGGGCAAGGACCCTCTGGACCCCGAGCGCCTAAAAACTTTCCGGGCATGAAATACAACCTGAGGAACCATAGTCGCCGCCCCGCAATGACCGTTCCTCATTTTTTCTATTTTACTGCCAAAAAACTAGATTTCCGCCCGATTCCCATATTTGCATGTGTTATTGCCCACGTCTTCCGAATGGGCCCGGGCCCCCCGGACCCCGAGCGCCTAAAAACTTTCCGGGCCATGAAATATGACCTAACGAACCATAGTTACCACCCCGCTATGACCGTTCCTCGTGTTTTTGCGTTTTACGGCCAAAAACTAGAATTCTGCCCGATTCCCATATTTTCGTGTGGGTATAGCCCACGCCTTCAGAGTGGGCCCAAGACCCCGGACCCGGATCGGTTAAAAATTTTTCGGGCCATAGAATACGACCCAAGGAACCATAGTTTCTGCCCCGCCATTACCGTTCCTCATTATTTTGCGTTTTACGGCCAAAAACTAGAATTCCGCTTGATTCCCATATTTTCATGTTTTATAGCCCACGCCTTCCGAGTGGGCCCGGGACCCCCGGACATTGATTGCCTAAAATATTTTCGGGCCATGAAATATGACCTAAGGAACCATAGTTATCGCCACGCCATGACTGTTCCTCGTGTTTTTGCGTTTTACCCGGATTGCCTAAAAGTTTTCCGGGCGATGAAATACGACCTAAGGAACAATAGTGACTGCCATGACCGTTCCTCATTGTTTTGCAATTTATGACAAAAAAGCTAGAATTCTGCCCGATTCCAATATTTTCGTGTGCTATAGCCAACACCTTCCGAATGGGCCCGGCTCCCCCGGACCCCGAGCGCCTAAAAAATTTCCAGGCCATAAAATACGAACTAATGAACCATAGTTACAACCCTGCCATGACCGTTCCTCGTGGTTTTGCGTTTTACGACCAAAAAACTAGAATTCCGCCTGATTCCCATATTTTCGCGTGCTATAGCCCACGTCTTTAGAGTGGGCAAGGACCCTCTAGACCCCAAGCGCCTAAAAGCTTTCCGGGCATGAAATACAACCTGAGGAACCATAGTCGCCGCCCCGCAATGACCGTTCCTCATTCTTTCTATTTTACTGCCAAAAAACTAGATATCCGCCCGATTCCCATATTTGCATGTGCTATAGCCCACGTCTTCCGAGTGGGCCCGAGCCACCCGGACCCCGAGCGCCTAAAAATTTTCTGAGCTATTAAATATGACCTAACAAACCATAGTTACCGCCCCGCCATGACCGTTCCTCGTGTTTTTGTGTTTTACGGCCAAAGAACTACAATTCCGCTCGATTTCTATATTTTCGTGTGATATGGCCCACGTCTTCCGAGTGGGCCCGGGCCCCCCAAATCCCTAGCTCCTAAAAAATTTTCAAGCCATGAAATATGACCTATCAAACCATAGTTACCGCCACGCCATGACCGTTCCTCGTTTTTTTTTGCGTTTTACAGCCAATAAACTAGAATTCCGCCTGATTCCCATATTTTCGTGTTCTATAGCCCACGCCTTTCGAGTGGTCCAGAGCCCCCCGGACCTTGATTGCCTAAATTTTTTTTGGGCCATCAAATATGACATTAGGAATCATAGTTATCGCCCCACCATGACTGTTCCTCATGTTTTTGCGTTTTACGACAAAAAAAACTAGAATTCCGCACGATTCCCATATTTTTGTGTTCTATAGCACATGCCTTCCGACTGGGCTCGTGCCCGCCGGACCCCGAGCGCCTAAAAATTTTTTGGGCCATGAAATATGACCTAACGAACAATAGTTACCGCCCCGACATGAGCATTCCTTGTGATTTTGCGTTTTACGTTCAAAAAATAAGAATTCCGCCTAATTCCCATATTTTCGTATGCTTCTAGCTGACGCCTTCCGAGTGGGCCCGAGGCCCCGAACCCGAATCGCCTAAAAGTTTTTTGGGTCATAGAATACGACCTAAGGAACCATAGTCGTCACCTCGCCATGACCATTCCTCATTATTTTGCGTTTTACGGCCAAAAACTAGAATTCCGCTTGATTCCCATATTTTCATGTTTTATAGCCCACGCCTTCCGAGTGGGCCCGGGACCCCCGGACCTTGATTGCCTAAAATATTTTCGGGCCATGAAATATGACCTAAGGAACCATAGTTATCGTCACGCCATGACTGTTCCTCGTGTTTTTGCGTTTTACCCGGATTGCCTAAAAGTTTTTCGGGCGATGAAATACGACCTAAGGAACAATAGTGACTGCCATGACCATTCCTCATTGTTTTGCGATTTATGACAAAAAAGCTAGAATTCTGCCCGACTCCAATATTTTCGTGTGCTATAGCCAACACCTTCCGAATGGGCCCGGCTCCCCCGGACCCCGAGCGCCTAAAAATTTTCCAGGCCATAAAATACGAACTAATGAACCATAGTTACCACCCTGCCATGACCGTTCCTCGTGGTTTTGCGTTTTACGACCAAAAAACTAGAATTCCGCCTGATTCCCATATTTTCGCGTGCTATAGCCCACGTCTTTAGAGTGGGCAAGGACCCTCTAGACCCCGAGCGCCTAAAAACTTTTCGGGCATGAAATACAACCTGAGGAACCATAGTTGCCGCCCCGCAATGACCGTTCCTCATTCTTTCTATTTTACTGCCAAAAAACTAGATATCCGCCCGATTCCCATATTTGCATGTGCTATAGCCCACGTCTTCCGAGTGGGCCCGAGCCACCCGGACCCCGAGCGCCTAAAAATTTTCTGAGCTATTAAATATGACCTAACAAACCATAGTTACCGCCCCGCCATGACCGTTCCTCGTGTTTTTGTGTTTTACGGCCAAACAACTACAATTCCGCTCGATTTCTATATTTTCGTGTGATACGGCCCACGTCTTCCGAGTGGGCCCGGGCCCCCCAAATCCCGAGCTCCTAAAAAATTTTCAAGCCATGAAATTTGACCTATCAAACCATAGTTACCGCCACGCCATGACCGTTCCTCGTTTTTTTTTGCGTTTTACCGCCAATAAACTAGAATTCCGCCTGATTCCCATATTTTCGTGTTCTATAGCCCACGCCTTTCGAGTGGTCCAGAGCCCCCCGGACCTTGATTGCCTAAATTTTTTTCGGGCCATCAAATATGACATTAGGAATCATAGTTATCGCCCCACCATGACTGTTCCTCATGTTTTTGCGTTTTACGACAAAAAAAACTAGAATTCCGCACGATTCCCATATTTTTGTGTTCTATAGCACATGCCTTCCGACTGGGCTCGTGCCCGCCGGACCCCGAGCGCCTAAAAATTTTTTGGGCCAGGAAATATGACCTAACGAACAATAGTTACCGCCCCGACATGAGCATTCCTTGTGATTTTGCGTTTTACGTTCAAAAAATAAGAATTCCGCCTAATTCCCATATTTTCGTATGCTTCTAGCTGACGCCTTCCGAGTGGGCTCGAGGCCCCGAACCCGAATCGCCTAAAAGTTTTTTGGGTCATAGAATACGACCTAAGGAACCATAGTCGTCACCTCGCCATGACCATTCCTCATTATTTTGCGTTTTACGGCCAAAAACTAGAATTCTGCTTGATTCCCATATTTTCATGTTTTATAGCCCACGCCTTCCGAGTGGGCCCGGGACCCCCGGACCTTGATTGCCTAAAATATTTTCGGGCCATGAAATATGACCTAAGGAACCATAGTTATCGTCACGCCATGACTGTTCCTCGTGTTTTTGCGTTTTACCCGGATTGCCTAAAAGTTTTTCGGGCGATGAAATACGACCTAAGGAACAATAGTGACTGCCATGACCATTCCTCATTGTTTTGCGATTTATGACAAAAAAGCTAGAATTCTGCCCGACTCCAATATTTTCGTGTGCTATAGCCAACACCTTCCGAATGGGCCCGGCTCCCCCGGACCCCGAGCGCCTAAAAATTTCCAGGCCATAAAATACGAACTAATGAACCATAGTTACCACCCTGCCATGACCGTTCCTCGTGGTTTTGCATTTTACGACCAAAAAACTAGAATTCCGCCTGATTCCCATATTTTCGCGTGCTATAGCCCACGTCTTTAGAGTGGGCAAGGACCCTCTGGATCCCGAGCGCCTAAAAACTTTCCGGGCATGAAATACAACCTGAGGAACCATAGTCGCCGCCCCGCAATGACCGTTCCTCATTCTTTCTATTTTACTGCCAAAAAACTAGATATCCGCCCGATTTCCATATTTGCATGTGCTATAGCCCACGTCTTCCGAGTGGGCCCGAGCCACCCGGACCCCGAGCGCCTAAAAATTTTCCGAGCTATTAAATATGACCTAACAAACCATAGTTACTGCCCCGCCATGACCGTTCCTCGTGTTTTTGTGTTTTACGGCCAAAAAACTACAATTCCGCTCGATTTCTATATTTTCGTGTGATATGGCCCACGTCTTCCGAGTGGGCCCGGGCCCCCCAAATCCCGAGCTCCTAAAAAATTTTCAAGCCATGAAATATGACCTAACAAACCATAGTTACCGCCACGCCATGACCGTTCCTCGTTGTTTTTGCGTTTTACAGCCAAAAAACTAGAATTCCGCCTGATTCCCATATTTTCGTGTTCTATAGCCCACGCCTTTCGAGTGGTCCAGAGCCCCCCGGACCTTGATTGCCTAAATTTTTTTCGGGCCATCAAATATGACATTAGGAATCATAGTTATCGCCCCACCATGACTGTTCCTCATGTTTTTGCGTTTTACGACAAAAAAAACTAGAATTTCGCACGATTCCCATATTTTTGTGTTCTATAGCACATGCCTTCCGACTGGGCTCGTGCCCGCCGGACCCCGAGCGCCTAAAAATTTTTTGGGCCATGAAATATGACCTAACGAACAATAGTTACCGCCCCGACATGATCATTCCTTGTGATTTTGCGTTTTACGTTCAAAAAATAAGAATTCCGCCTAATTCCCATATTTTCGTATGCTTCTAGCTGACGCCTTCCGAGTGGGCCCGAGTCCCCGAACCCGAATCGCCTAAAAGTTTTTTGGGTCATAGAATACGACCTAAGGAACCATAGTCGTCACCTCGCCATGACCATTCCTCATTTGTTTTCCATTTACGACAAAAAAACTAGAATTCCGCACTATTCCCATATTTTCGTGTGCTATAGCCAACACCTTCCGAGTGGCCCAGCCCCCCCGGACCCCCAGCACCTAAACAGTTTCCGAGCCATAAAATACAACCTAACGAACCATAGTTACCAACCCCCCATGACCGTTCCTCGTGGTTTTGCGTTTTACGGCCAAAAAACTAGAATTCCGTCAGATTCCAATATTTTCAAGTGCTATAGCCCACGCCTTCGGAGTGGGCCCGAGCCCCCAGACCCGGATCGCCAAAAAATATTTCAAGCCATAGAATACGACCTAAGGAACCATAGTCGCCTCCCCGCCATGACCGTTCCTCATTATTTTGCGCTTGATGGAATAAAAACTAGAATTCCGCCAAATTCCCATATTTTCGTGTTCTATAGCCCACGCCTTTCGAGTGGTCCAGAGCCCCCCGGACCTTGATTGCCTAAATTTTTTTCGGGCCATCAAATATGACATTAGGAATCATAGTTATCGCCCCACCATGACTGTTCCTCATGTTTTTGCGTTTTACGATAAAAAAAATAGAATTCCGCACGATTCCCATATTTTTGTGTTCTATAGCACATGCCTTCCGACTGGGCTCGTGCCCGCCGGACCCCGAGCGCCTAAAAATTTTTTGGGCCGTGAAATATGACCTAACGAACAATAGTTACCGCCCCGACATGAGCATTCCTTGTGATTTTGCGTTTTACGTTCAAAAAATAAGAATTCCGCCTAATTCCCATATTTTCGTATGCTTCTAGCTGACGCCTTCCGAGTGGGCCCGAGGCCCCGAACCCGAATTGCCTAAAAGTTTTTTGGGTCATAGAATACGACCTAAGGAACCATAGTCGTCACCTCTCCATGACCATTCCTCATTTGTTTTCCATTTACGACAAAAAAACTAGAATTCCGCACGATTCCCATATTTTCGTGTGCTATAGCCAACACCTTCCGAGTGGCCCAGCCCCCCCGGACCCCCAGCACCTAAACAGTTTCCGAGCCATAAAATACGACCTAACGAACCATAGTTACCAACCCCCCATGACCGTTCCTCGTGGTTTTGCGTTTTACGGCCAAAAAACTAGAATTCCGTCAGATTCCAATATTTTCAAGTGCTATAGCCCACGCCTTCGGAGTGGGCCCGAGCCCCCAGACCCGGATGGCCAAAAAATATTTCAAGCCATAGAATACGACCTAAGGAACAATAGTCGCCTCCCCGCCATGACCGTTCCTCATTATTTTGCGCTTGATGGAATAAAAACTAGAATTCCGCCAAATTCCCATATTTTCGTGTGCTATAGCCCACGCCTTCCGAGTGGGCCCGGTCCCCCTGGACCCCGATCGCCTAAAAATATTTCGGGCCATGAAATACGACCTAAGGAACCAATGTAACCTCCCCGCCATGACTGTTCCTCCTTTTTTTGCGTTTTACGGCCAAAAAACTAGAATTCCGCCTGATTCCCATATTTTCGTGTGTTATAGCCCACGCCTTTTAAGCTGGCCCGAGAACCCGAACATAGATCGCCTAAAAACAATTGGTTCATAGAATACAACCTAAGGAACCATAATCGCCGCGCCGCCATGATCGTTCCTCTTATTTTTGCCTTTTACAAAAAAAAAACTAGAATTCCGCCTAATTCTCATATCTTTGTGTGCTTATAGCCAACGCTTTCAGAGTGAGCCCGAGCCCCTGAACCCGTATCGCCTAAAAAAATTTCGAGTCATAGAATACGACCTAAGTAACCATAGTCGCCACCTCACCATGACCGTTCCTCATTTTTGTTTTGCCTTTTACGACCAAAAAACTAAAATTACGATTCCATATTTTCGTGTGCTATAGCCCACGTCTTCCGAGTGGGCCTGGGGCCCCCGAACCCAGAATGCCTAAACATTTTCCGGGCAATAAAATATGACCTAACAAACCATAGTTACCACCCCGCCATGACCGTTCCTCATGTTTTTGCGTTTTACGGTCAAAAAACTAGAATTTCGCCTGATTCCCACATTTGCGTGTGCTTATAGCCCACGCCTTCAGAGTGGGCTTGATCCCAGGGACTCGGATTGCCTATAAATTTTTTGGACCATAGAATACATCCCAAGGAACCATAGTCGCCGCCTCGCCATGAGCGTTCCTCGTTGTTTTGCATTTTACGGCCAAAAAACTAGAATTTCGCCTGATTCCCACATTTTCGTGTGCTAGCCCACGCCTTCAGAGTGGGGCCGAGCCCCCGGACCCGGATTGCCTATAAATTTTTCGAACCATAGAATATATACCAAGGAACCATAGTCACCGCCTCGCCATGACCGTTCCTCGTTTTTTGTGTTTTACGGCCAAAAAACTAGAATTCCGGCAGATTCCAATATTTTCGTGTTCTATAGCCCACGCCTTTCGAGTGAGCCCGGGCACACCAGACTTTGATTGCCTAAAAGCATTTCGGGCCATAAAATATGACCTAAGGAACCATAGTTATCCCCACACCATGACTATTCCTCGTGCTTTTCCAGGCCATGAAATACGACCTAAGGAACAATAGTGACCGCCCTGCCATGACCGTTCCTCGTTTTTTTGCGTGTTATGACCAAAAAACTAGAATTCCGCCTAATTCCCATATTTTCGTGTGCCATAGCCAACACCTTCCGAGTGGGTCCAGCCCACCTAGACGTCGAGTGCCTAAAAAGTTTTCGGGCCAGACAATACGACCTAACGAACCATAGTTACCACCCCGCCATGACCGTTCCTCGTGGTTTTGCGTTTTACGGACAAAAAACTAGAATTCGGCCCAATTCCCATATTTTTATGTGTTATAGCCCACGTCTTTCGAGTGGCCCGGACCCCCGGACTCCGAGCGTCTAAAAGTTTTTCGGGCCATGAAATACGACCTAAGGAACCATAGTCGCCGCCTCGCAATGACTGTTCCACATTTTTTTGCGTTTTACGGCCAAAAAACTAGAATTCCGCCCGACTCCCATATTTTTGTGTGCAATAGCACACGTCTTCCGGGTGGCCCAGCCCCCCCGGACCCCCAGCGCCTAAACAATTTCCGAGCCATAAAATACGACCTAACGAACCATAGTTACCAACCCCCCATGACCGTTCCTCGTGGTTTTGCGTTTTACGGCCAAAAAACTAGAATTCCGTCAGATTCCAATATTTTCAAGTGCTTATAGCCCACGCCTTCGGAGTGGGCCCGAGCCCCCAGACCCGGATCGCCAAAAAATATTTCAAGCCATAGAATACGACCTAAGGAACCATAGTCGCCTCCCCGCCATGACCGTTCCTCATTATTTTGTGCTTGATGGAATAAAAACTAGAATTCCGCCAAATTCTCATATTTTCGTGTGCTATAGCCCACGCCTTCCGAGTGGGCCCGGTCCCCCTGGACCCCGATCGCCTAAAAATATTTCGGGCCATGAAATACGACCTAAGGAACCAATGTAACCTCCCCGCCATGATTGTTCCTCCTTTTTTTGCGTTTTACGGCCAAAAAACTAGAATTCCGCCTGATTCCCATATTTTCGTGTGTTATAGCCCACGCCTTTTGAGCTGGCCCGAGAACCCGAACATAGATCGCCTAAAAACAATTGGGTCATAGAATACAACCTAAGGAACCATAGTCGCTGCGCCGCCATGATCGTTCCTCTTATTTTTGCCTTTTACAACAAAAAAACTAGAATTCCGCCTAATTCCCATATCTTTGTGTGCTTATAGCCCACGCTTTCAGAGTGAGCCCGAGCCCCCGAACCCGTATCGCCTAAAAAAAATTTGAGTCATAGAATACGACCTAAGTAACCATAGTCGCCACCTCACCATGACCGTTCCTCGTTTTTGTTTTGCCTTTTACGACCAAAAAACTAAAATTCCGCCCGATTCCATATTTTCGTGTGCTATAGCCCACGTCTTCCGAGTGGGCCCAAGGCCCCCGAACCCAGAGCGCCTAAACATTTTTCGGGCAATAAAATATGACCTAACAAACCATAGTTACCACCCCGCCATGACCGTGCCTCATGTTTTTGCGTTTTATAGTCAAAAAACTAGAATTTCGCCTGATTCCCACATTTGCGTGTGCTTATAGCCCACGCCTTCAGAGTGGGCCCGATCCCAGGGACTCGGATTGCCTATAAATTTTTTGGACCATAGAATACATCCCAAGGAACCATAGTCGCTGCCTCGCCATGACCGTTCCTCGTTGTTTTGCATTTTACGGCCAAAAAACTAGAATTTCGCCTGATTCCCACATTTTCGTGTGCTAGCCCACGCCTTCAGAGTAGGGCCGAGCCCCCGGACCCGGATTGCCTATAAATTTTTCGGACCATAGAATATATACCAAGGAACCATAGTCACCGCCTCGCCATGACCGTTCCTTGTTTTTTGCATTTTACGGCCAAAAAACTAGAATTCCGGCAGATTCCAATATTTTCGTGTTCTATAGCCCACGCCTTTCGAGTGAGCCCAGGCACCCCGGACTTTGATTGCCTAAAAGTATTTCGGGCCATGAAATATGACCTAAGGAACCATAGTTATCCCCACACCATGACTATTCCTCGTGCTTTTCCAGGCCATGAAATACGACCTAAGGAACAATAGTGACCGCCCTGCCATGACCGTTCCTCGTTTTTTTGCGTTTTACGACCAAAAAACTAGAATTCCGCCTAATTCCCATATTTTCGTGTGCCATAGCCAACACCTTCCGAGTGGGTCCGGCCTACCTAGACGTCGAGTGCCTAAAAAGTTTCCGGGCCAGACAATACGACCTAACGAACCATAGTTACCACCCCGCCATGACCGTTCCTCGTGGTTTTGCGTTTTACGGCCAAAAAACTAGAATTCGGCCCAATTCCCATATTTTTATGTGTTATAGCCCACGTCTTTCGAGTGGGCCCGGACCCCGAACTCCGAGCGCCTAAAAGTTTTTCGGGCCATGAAATACGACCTAAGGATCCATAGTCGCCGCCTCGCAATGACTGTTCCACGTTTTTTTGTGTTTTACGGCCAAAAAACTAGAATTCCGCCCGACTCCCATATTTTTGTGTGCAATAGCACACGTCTTCTGAGTGGGCCCGGGCCCCCCGGACCCCGAGTGCCTAAAAACTTTCCGGGCCATGAAATATGACCTAATGAATCGTAGTTACCGCCCCTCTATGACCGTTCCTCATGTGTTTGTGTTTTACGCCCAAACAACTGGAATTCCGCGTGATTCCCATATTTTCGTGTGAGTGTAGCCCACGCCTTCAGAGTGGGCCAAATCCCCGGGACCCGGATCAGCTAAAAAATTTTCGGGCCATAGAATACGACCCAAGAAACCATAATCGCTGCCCCGCCATGACCGTTCCTCATTTATTTGCGTTTTACGGCCAAAAACTAGATTTCCGCATGATTCCCATATTTTCGTGTTTTATAGCCCACGCCTTTCGAGTGGGCCCAGGACCCCCGGACCTTGATTGCCTAAAATATTTTCGGGCCATGAAATATGACCTAAGGAACCATAGTTATCACCCCGCCATGACTGTTCCTCGTGTTTTTGCGTTTTACCCGGATTGCCTAAAGGTTTTTCGGGCGATGAAATACGACCTAAGGAACAATAGTGACTGCCATGACCGTTCCTCATTGTTTTGCGATTTATGACAAAAAAGCTAGAATTCTGCCCGATTCCAATATTTTCGTGTGCTATAGCCAACACCTTCCGAATGGGCCCGGCTCCCCCGGACCCCGAGCGCCTAAAAAATTTTCGGGCCATAAAATACGATCTAATGAACGATAGTTACCACCCTGCCATGACCGTTCCTCATGGTTTTGCATTTTACAACTAAATAACTAGAATTCCGCCCGATTCACCTATTTTCGCGTGCTATAGCCCACGTTTTCCGAATGGGCCAGGACACTCTGGACCCCGAGCGCCTAAAAATTTTCCGGGCATGAAATACGACCTGAGGAACCATAGTCGCCGCCCCGCAATGACCGTTCCTCATTTTTTCTAATTGACTGCCAAAAAACTAGATTTCCGCCCGATTCCCATAATTGCATGTGCTATAGCCCACGTCTTCCGAGTGGGCCCGGGCCACCCGGACCCCGAGCGCCTAAAAATTTTCCGAGCTATTAAATATGTCCTAACAAACCATAGTTACTGCCCCGCCATGACCGTTCCTCGTGTTTTTGTATTTTACGGCCAAAAAACTAGAATTTCGTCCGATTCCCACATTTTCGTGTGCTTATAGCCCACGTCTTCAGAGTGGGCCCGAGCCAATGGACCCAGATTGCCTATAAATTTTTCGGACCATAGAATACATCTCAAGGAACAATAGTCGCCGCCTCGCCATGACCGTTCCTCGTTTTTTTGCGTTTTACGGCCAAAAAACTAGAATTTCGCCTGATTCCCATTTTTTGTGTTCTATAGCCCACGTCTTTCGAGTGGTCCCGGGAACCCTGGACCTTGATTGCCTAAATATTTTTCGGGCCATCAAATATAACATTAGGAACCATTGTTATCACCCCACCATGACTGTTCCTCATGTTTTTGCGTTTTACGGCCAAAAAAACTAGAATTCCACACGATTCCCATATCTTTGTGTGCTTATAGCCCACGCTTTCAGAGTGAGCCCGAGCCCCCGAACCCGTATTGCCTAAAAATATTTCGAGTCATAGAATACGACCTAAGTAACCATAGTCGCCACCTCACCATGACCGTTCCTCATTTTTGTTTTGCCTTTTACGACCAAAAAACTAAAATTCCGCCCGATTCCCATATATTCGTGTGCTATAGCCAACACCTTCCTAGTGGACCCGGCCCCCTGGACCTCGAGCGCCAAAAAGGTTTTCGGGCCATAAAATACGACCTAACAAACCTTAGTTACCACCCTCCATGACTGTTCCTCGTGTTTGGCATTTTACGGCCAAAAAACTAGAATTTCGCTTGATTCCCATATTTTCGTGTGCTATACCACGCCTTCGGAGTAGGCCCGAGCCCCTAGACACGGATCGCCTAAAATTTTGTCGGGCCATAGAATACGACCTAAGGAACCATAATCGACTGCTCTCCATGACCGTTCCTCATTATTTTGCGTTTGATGGAATAACAACTAGAATTCCGCCAAATACCCATATTTTCGTGTGCTATAGCCCATGCCTTCCGAGTGGGCCCAGTCCCCCCAGACCGCGATCGCCTAAAAAATTTCAAGGCCATGAAATACGACTTATGGAACCAGTGTTACCGCCCCGCCATGACCGTTCCTCTTTTTTTGCATTTTACGGCCAAAAAACTAGAATTCCGCCCGATTCCCATATTTTCTTGTGTTATATCCCACGCCTTCCGAGTGGGCCCGAGCGCCTAAAAAGTTTTCGGGTCATAAAATACGACCTAACGAACCATAGTTACCACCCCGCCATGAGCGTTCCTCGTGTTTTTGTGTTTTACGGCCAAAAAACTAGAATTCTGCCTGATTCACATATTTTCGTATGCTTATAGCCCACGCATTCCGAGTGGTCCCGATCCCTCGAACCCGGATCGCCTAAAAATATTTTTGGTCATAGAATAAGACCTAAGTAACCATAGTCGCCGCCTCGCCATGACCGTTAGTCGTTTTGTTTTTTCCTTTTGTGACCAAAAAACTAAAATTCCGCCCGATTCACATATTTGTGTGCTATAGCCAACACCTTCCTAGTGGCCCTGACCCCCCGGAACCCGAGCGCCTAAAAAGTTCCTGGGCCATAAAATAAGACCTAACGAACCATAATTACCACCCTGCCATGACAGTTCCTCGTGTTTTTGCATTTTACCGCCAAAAAACTAAAATTCCGCCTGATTCCCATATTTTCGTGTGTTATACCACGCCTTCAGAGTGGGCCCGAGCTCCCAGACCCGGATCGACTAAAATTTTATGGGGCCATAGAATACATCCTAAGGAACCATAGTCGCCTCCCCGCTATTATTTTGCGTTTGATGGAATAAAAACTAGAATTCCACCAAATGCCCATATTTTCGTGTGCGATAGCCCACGTCTTCCGAGTGGGCCCGGTGCCCCCGGACCCCGATCGCCTAAAAGTTTTTCGAGCCATGAAATACGACTTAAGGAACCAGTGTTACCCCCACCTCTTTTTTTTGCGTTTTACGGCCAAAAAACTAGAATTCCGACAGATTCCCATATTTTCGTGTTATATAGCCCACGCCTTCTGAGTGGGCCCGGGCCCCCCGGACCTCGATTGCCTAAATTTTTTTCGGGCCATCAAATATGACCTAAGGAACAATAGTTATCGCACCGCCATGACTGTTCCTCGTGTTTTTGTGTTTTATGGCCAAAATATTAGAATTTCGACCGATTCCCATATTTTCGTGTGCTATTGCCAACACCTTTCGAGCGCCTAAAAAGCTTCTGGGCCATAAAACACGACCTAACGAACCGTAGGTACCACCCCGCCATGATCGTTCCTCGTATTTTTGTGTTTTACGGCCAAAACACAAGAATTCTGCCCGATTCCGATATTTTCGTGTGCTTATCGCCCACTCCTTCCGAGTGGGCCCGAGCCCTCGAACCCGGATCGCCGAAAAAAATTTCAGGTCATGGAATACGACCTAAGTAACCATAGTCTCCGCCCCGCCATGACCGTTCCTCGTTTTGTTTTTGCCTTTTATGACCAAAAAACTTAAATTCCGCCCGATTCCCATATTTTCGTGTGCTATAGTCAACACCTTCGTAGTGGGCCCGGCCCCCGAGCGCCTAAAAAGTTTTCGGGAAATAAAATACGACCAACTGAACCATAGTTACCACCCTGCCATGACTGTTCCTCGTGTTTTTGCATTTTACGGCCAAAAAACTAGAATTCCGCCCGATTCCCATATTTTCGTGTGCTATAGCCCACGCCTTCGGAGTGGGCCCAAGCCCCCAGTCCCGGATCGCCTAAAAATATTTCAGGCCATAGAATAGGACCTTAAGGAACCATAGTAGCCTCCCCGCCATGACCGTTCCTCATTATTTTGCGTTTGATGGAATAAAAACTAGAATTCCGCCAAATTTCCATATTTTCATGTGCAATAGCCCACGCCTTCCGAGTGGGCCCGGTCCCCCGGACCCCGATCACCTAAAAAAATTTTGAGCCATGAAATACGACCTAAGGAACCAGTGTTACCACCCCGCCATGACCGTTCCTCTTTTTTTGCGTTTTGCGGCCAAAAAATTAGATTTTCGCCGCCCGATTCCCATATTTTTGTGTGCTATAGCCCATGCCTTTCCGAGTGGCCCCGAGCCCCCTAACCCAGATCGCCTAAAAAAAATTTGGGTCATAAAATACGACCTATGGAACCATAGTCGCCACCCCGCCATGACCGTTCCTCGTTGTTTTGCATTTTACGGCCAAAAAACTAGAATTCCGCCCGATTACCATATTTTCGTGTGCTATAACACACGCCTTCCGACTTGGCCCGAGTCCCCTGAACCGGATCGCCTAAAAAATTTTCGAGCCCTGAAATACGAACTAAGGAACCATAGTCGCGGCCCCGCCATGACCGTTCCTCATTGTTTTTCGATTTACGGCCAAAAAACTAAAATTCTACCCGATTCCCATATTTTCGTGTTCTATGGCCCACGCCTTCCGACTGGTCCCGGGCCCCCCGGACCCCGAGCGCCTAAAAAGTTTACAGGCCATAAAATACGACCTAACGAACCATAGTTACAACCCTGCCATGAGCGTTCCTCGTGTCTTTGCGTTTTACGGCCAAATAACTAAAATTCTGCCCGATTCCTATATTTTCGTGTGCTTATAGCCTACGCCTTCCGAGTGGGCTAGAGCCCTCGAACCTGGATCGCCTAAAAAAATTTCGGGTCATAGAATACGATCTAAGTAACCATAGTCGCCGCCTCGCCATGACCATTCCTCGTTTTCTTTTTCCCTTTACGACCAAAAAACTATAATTCTGCTCGATTCCCATATTTCCGTGTGCTATAGCCAACACCTTCCGAGTGGGCCCGGCCCCCCGGACCCCGAGCGCCTAAAAAGTTTCAGGGCCATAAAATACGACCTAACGAACCGTAGTTACCACCCCGCCATGAACGTTCCTCGTGTTTTTGCATTTTACGACCAAAAAACTAGAATTCTGCCTGATTCCCATATTTTCATGTGCTTATAGCCCACGCCTTCCGAGTGATCCCGAGCCCTCGAACCCGGATCACCTAAAAAATATTTGGGTCATAGAATACGACCTAAGTAACCATAGTCGCCGCCCCGCCATGACCGTTCCTCATTTTGTTTTTGCCTTTTACGACCAAAAAACTTAAATTTCGCCTGATTCCCATATTTTCGTGTGCTATAGTCAACACCTTCCTAGTGGGCCCGGCCCCACAGACCCCGAGCGCATAAAACATTTTCGGAAAATACAATACGACCTAACGAACCATAGTTACAATCGCGCCATGACTGTTCCTCGTGTTTTTGCATTTTACGGCCAAAAAACTAGAATTACGCCAGATTCCCATATTTTCATGTGCTATAGCCCACGCCTTCGGAGTGGGCCGAGCCCCCAGGCCCGGATCGCCTATAAAATATTTGGGCCATAGAATACGACCCTAAGGAACCATAGTCGCCTCCTTGCCACGACTGTTCCTCATTATTTTGCGTTTGATGGAAAAAAAACTAGAATTCCGCAAAATTCCCAAATTTTCGTGTGCTATAGCCCACGCCTTTCGAGTGGGCCCGGTCCCCCTGGAGCCCGATCGCCTAAAGGTTTTCCGGGCCATGAAATACGACCTAAGGAACCAGTGTCACCGCCCCGCCATGACCATTCCTCTTTTTTTCTTTTGCGTTTTACGGCCAAAAATCTAGAATTCCGCCCGATTCCCATATTTTCGTGTGTTATATCCCACGCCTTCCGAGTGGGCCCTGTCCCCCGGACCCTGAGCGCCTAATAAGTTTTCAGGCCATAAAATACGACCTAACAAACCATAGTTACCACCTCACCGTGACCGTTCCTCTTGTTTTCGCGTTTTACGGCCAAAAAACTAGAATCCCGCCTGATTCCCATATTTTCGTGTGCTATAGCCCACGCTTTCAGAGTGGGCCCGAGCCCACGGACCCGTATTGCCTAAAAATATTTAGGGCCATAGAATACGACCCAAGGAACCATAGTCGCCTCCCCGCCATGACCGTTTCTCGTTATTTTGCGTTTGAAGGAATAAAAACTAGAATTCCGCTAAATTCTTATATTTTCGTGTGCTATAGCCCACGCCTTCAGAGTGGGCCCGAGCCCCCGGACCCGTATTGCCTAAAAATATTCAGGCCATAGAATACGACCCAAGGAACCATAGTCGCCGCCTTGCCATGACCGTTACTTGTTATTTTGCGTTTGAAGGAATAAAAACTATAATTTCAACAAATTCACATATTTTCGTCTGCTATATTCCACGCCTTCCGAGTGGGCCCCGTCCCCCCGGACCCCGTTAGCCTAAAAAATTTTGGGCCATGAAATACGACCTAACGAACCATAGTTACCGCCCCGCCATGGCCGTTGCTCGTGTTTTTGCTTTTTACGGCCAAAAAACTAGAATTCCGCCCGATTCCCATATTTTCGTGTGCTATAGCCTACGCCTTCTGAGTGGGCCTGAGCCCCCGAACCCAGAACGCCTAAATTTTTTTTGGGTCATAGAAAACGACCTAAGAAACCATAGTCGCCGCCCCGCCATGACTGTTCCTCGTTTTTTTGTGTTTTACGGCCAAAAAACTAGAATTCTCCCCGATTCCCATATTTTTGTGTGCTATAACCCACGTCTTCCGAGTGGGCCCAGGCCCCCTGGACCCCGAGCACCAAAAAGTTTTTCGGGCCATTAAATACGACCTAAGGATCAATAGTTACCACCTCGCCATGACCGTTCCTCGTGTTTTTGCATTTTACGGCTAAAAAACTAGAATTCCGCCTGATTCCCATATTTTCGTGTGCTATAGCCAACACCTTCCGAGTGGGCCCGACCCCCCAGGACCTCGAATGCCTAAAAAGTTTCCGAGCCATGAAGTACGACCTAAGAAACCATAGTCGCCGCCTCGCCATGACCGTTCCTCGTGTTTTTTTTGTTTTACGGCCAAAAAACTAGAATTCCGCCCGATTCCCATATTTTCGTGTTCTATATCCCCCGCCTTTTGAGTGGGCCCGTGCCCCCGTATTCCGATTGCAAATATTTTTTTGGGCCATGCAATATGACTTAAGGAACCATAGTTAACGCCTGTTCCTCGTGTTTTTGCGTTTTAAGGCCAAAAAACTAGAATTACGTCCGATTCCAATATTTGCATGTGCTTTATCCCACGCCTTTCGAGTGGGCCAGGGTCCCCGGACCCCGAACGCCTAAAAGTTTTCCGGGCCATTAAATACGACCTAAGAAACAATAGTGACCGCTCCGCCATGATCGTTCCTGGTTTTTTGCGATTTACGGCCAAAAAACAAAAAATTCGCCCGATTTCCATATTTTCGTGTTCAATGGCCCACGCCTTCCAAGTCGTCTCGAGCCCCCCGGACCCTGAGTTCCTAAAAAGTTTTGGGGCCATAAAATACGACCTAATGAACCATAGTTACGACCCCGCCATGACCGTTCCTCGTGTTTTTGCATTTTATGGCCAAAAAACTAGAATTCCGCCCGATTCCCATATTTTCGTGTGCTATAGCCCTCGCCTTCCGAGTGGGCCCTGGCCCCCCAGACTCCGATTGCCTAATGTTTTTTAGGGCCATGAAATATGACCTAAGGAACCATAGTTATCGCCCCGCCATGACTGTTCCTCGTGTTTTTGTGTTTTAAGGCCAAAAAACTAGAATTTCGCCCGATTCCAATATTTTCGTGTGTTATATTGCCCACGACTTCTGAGTGGGCCCGCGCCCCCGGACCCCGAATGCCTAAAAGTTTTCCATGCCATTAAATACGTACTAAGGAACAATAGTGACCGCCCCACCATGACCGTTCCTCGTTTTTTTACATTTTACGGCCAAAAAACAAGACTTCCTCCCGATTCCCATATTTTTGTATGCTATAGCCCACGCCTTCAGAGTGGGCCCAAGCCCCAGACCCGGATCACCTAAAGTTTTTTCGGGCCATGAAATACGACCTAAGGAATCATAGTCGCCGCCCCGCCATGATCGTTCCTCGTTTTTTTGTGTTTTATGGCCAAAAAACTAAAATTCCGCCTGATTCCCATATTTTCGTGTTCTATGGCCCACGCCTTGCGAGTCGTCTCGGCCCCCCGGACCCTGAGCGCCTAAAAAGTTTCCGGGCCATAAAATACGACCTAACGAACCATAGTTACCACCCTGCCATGATCAATCCTCGTGTTTTTGCGTTTTACGGCTAAAAAACTAGAATTCCGCTCGATTCCCATATTTTCGTGTGCTATAGCCAACACCTTCCGAGTGGTCCCGGACCCCAAGTGCCTAAAAAGTTTTCGGGCCATGAAATACGACCTAAGGAACCATAGTGGCTGCCCCGTCATGACCGTTCCTCGTGTGATTTTTGTTTTACGGCCAAAAAACTAGAATTCCGCCCGATTTCTATATTTTCGTGTTCTATAGCCCCCATCCCCCGCCTTCCGAGTGGGCTCGTGCCCCCGGACTCCGATTTCCTAAAATATTTTTGGGCCATGCAATATGACCTAAGGAACCATAGTTACCGCCCCACCATGACTGTTCCTCGTGTTTTTGCGTTTTATGGCCAAAAAACTAGAATTCCGCCCAATTCCAACATTTTCGTGTGCAATAGCCCACGCCTTCTGAGTGGGCCCGGCCCCCGGACCCCGAACGCCTATACATTTTCCGGGCCATGAAATATGACCTAAGGAACAATAGTTACTGCTCCGCCATTACCGTTCCTCGTTTTTTTGCATTTTACGGCCAAAAAACTAGAATTCCGCTCATTCCCATATTTTCGTGTTCTATGGCCCACGCCTTCCGAGTCGTCTCGGCCCCTTCGGAAACTGAGCGCCTAAAAGGTTTCCGAGCCATAAAATACGACCTAACGAACCATATTTACCACCCCGCCATGACCGTTCCATGTGTTTATGCGTTTTACGGCCAAAAAACTAAAATTCCGCCCGATTTCCATATTTTCTTGTGCTATAGCCAACACCTTCCAAGTGGGCCCGGCCCCCCGGACCTCGAGCGCCTAAAACATTTCCGGGCCATGAAATATGACCTAAGGAAATATAGTCGCCGCCCCGCCATGACCGTTCCTCGTGTTATTTTTGTTTTACGGCCAAAAAACTAGAATGCCGCCCGATTCCCATATTTTCGTGTTCTATAGCCCCCACCTTCCGAGTGGGCCCGTGCCCCCTGAACTCCGATTACCTAAAAAGTTTTCGGGCCATGCAATATGACCTAAGGAAACATAGTTAAAGCCCCTCCATGACTGTTCCTCGTGGTTTTCCGTTTTACGGCCAAAAAACTAGAATTCCATCGGATTTCAACATTTTCGTATGCTATAGCCCACGCCTTCCGAGTGGGCCCGGGCCCCCGGACGCCGATTGCCTAAAATTTTATCGGGCCATGCAATATGACCTAAGGAACCATAGTTACCGCCCCGCCATGACTGTTCCTCGTGTTTTTGCGTTTTAAGGCCAAAAAACTAGCATTACGTCTGATTTTAATACTTTCGTGTGCTATAGCCCACGCCTTTCGAGTGGGCCAGGGCTCCCACACCCCGAAGGCCTAAAAGTTTTTCGGGCCATTAAATACGACCTAAGGAACAATAGTGACCGCTCCGCCATTAACGTTCCTCATTTTTTTTTTGCATTTTACGGACAAAAAACTAGAATTCTGCCCGATTCCGATATTTTCGTGTTCTATGGCCCACGGAATCCGAGTCATCTCGGGCCCCCCGGACCCCGAGCGTCTAAAACGTGTCCGGGCCATAAAATACGACCTAACGAACCATTACCACCCCGCCATGACCGTTCCTCGTGCTATTGCATTTTACGGCCAAAAAACTAGAATTCCGCCCGATTCCCATATATTCATGTGCTATAGCCAACACCTTCTAAGTGGGCCCGCCTCCTCGGAACCCGAGCGCCTAAAATTTTTTCGGGAAATAAAATATTACCTAACGAACCATAGTTACCACCCCGCCATGACTGTTCCTCGTGTTTTTACATTTTACGGCCAAAAAACTAGAATTACGCCAGATTCCCATATTTTCATGTGCTATAGCCCATGCCTTCGGATCGGGCCAAGCCCCCAGGCCCGGATCGCCTAAAAAAAATTTGGGCCATAGAATACGACCCTAAGGAACCATAGTCGCCTCCCTGCCACGACTATTCCTCATTATTTTGCGTTTGATGGAATAAAAACTAGAATTCCGCGAAATTCCCAAATTTTCGTGTGCTATAGCCCACGCCTTTCGAGTGGGCCCGGTCCCGCCGGAGCCCGATCGCCTAAAGGTTTTCCGGGCCATGAAATACGACCTAAGGAACCAGAGTCACCACCCCGCCATGACCGTTCCTCTTTTTCTTTTTGCGTTTTACGGCCAAAAAACTAGAATTCAGCCCGATTCCCATATTTTCGTGTGTTATATCCCACACCTTCCGAGTGTGCCCTGTCCCCCGGACCCTGAGCGCCTAATAAGTTTTCGGGCCATAAAATATGACCTAACAAACCATAGTTACCACCTCACCATGACCGTTCCTCTTGTTTTTGCGTGTTACGGCCAAAAAACTAGAATCCCGCTTGATTCCCATATTTTCGTGTGCTATAGCCCACGCTTTCAGAGTGGGCCCGAGCCCACAGACTCGTATTGCCTAAAAATTTTTAGGGCCATAGAATACGACCCAAGGAACCATAGTCGCCTCCCGCCATGACCGTTTCTCGTTTTTTTGCGTTTGAAGGAATAAAAACTAGAATTTTGCTAAATTCCCATATTTTCGTGTGCTATAGCCCACGCCTACAGAGTAAGCCCGAGCCCCCAGACCCGTATTGCCTAAAACCATTCGGGCCATAGAATACGACCCAAGGAACCATAGTCGCCGCTTTGCCATGACCGTTACTCGTTATTTTGCGTTTGAAGGAATAAAAACTATAATTTCGCCAAATTCCCATATTTTTGTCTGCTATATCCCACGCCTTCCGAGTGGGCCCAGTCCCCCCGGAACCCGATCGCCTAAAAAATTTTGGTGCATGAAATACGACCTAATGAACCATAGTTACCTCCCCGCCATGACCGTTCCTCTTGTTTTGCATTTTACGGCCAAAAAACTAGAATTTTGCCCGATTGACATATTTTCGTGTGTTGTAGTTCACGCCTTCCGAGTGGGCCTAAGCCACCGAGCACAGATCGCCTAAAAAATATTTGGGCCATGAAATACGACCTAACGAACCATAGTTACCGCCCCGCCATGACCGTTCCTCGTGTTTTTGCACTTTACGGCCAAAAAACTAGAATTCCGCCCGATTCACATATTTTCATGTGCTATATAGCCCACGCCTTCAGAGTGGGCCCGAGCCCTAGGACCCGTATCACCTAAAAAAATTTGGGCCATAGAATACTACTCAAGGAACCATAGTCACCGCCCCGCCATGACCATTCCTAGTTTGTTTTTGCGTTTTACGGCCAAAAAACTAGAATTCCGCCCGATTCCCATATTTTTGTGTGCTATAGCCTACGCCTTCTGAGTGGGCCTGAGCCTCCGAACCCAGATCGCCTAAATTTTTTTGGGTCATGGAACACGACCTAAGAAACCATAGTCGCTGCCCCGCCATGACCGTTCCTCATTTTTTTGAGTTTTACGGCCAAAAAACTAGAATTCTCCCCGATTCCCATATTTTTGTGTGCCCACGTCTTCTGAGTGGGCCCAGGCCCCCGGACCCCGAGCACCTAAAAGTTTTTTGGGCCATTAAATACGACCTAAGGATAAGTAGTTACCACCCCGCCATGACCGTTCCTCGTGTTTTTGCATTTTACGGCTAAAAAACTAGAATTCCGCCTGATTCCCATATTTTCGTGTGCTATAGCCAACACCTTCCGAGTGGGCCCGGCCCCCCAGGACCTCGAGTGCCTAAAAAGTTTTCGAGCCATGAAATATGACCTAAGGAACCATAGTCGCCACCTCGCCATAACCGTTCCTCGTGTTTTTTTTGTTTTACGGCCAAAAAACTAGAATTCCGGCCGATTCCCATATTTTCGTATTCTATAGCCCCCGCCTTCCGAGTGGGCCCGTGCCCCCGTATTCCGATTGCCAAATATTTTTTTGGGCCATGCAATATGACTTAAGGAACCATAGTTAACGCATGTTCCTCGTGTTTTTGCGTTTTAAGGCCAAAAAACTAGAATTACGTCTGATTCCAATATTTGCGTGTGCTTTAGCCCACGCCTTTCGAGTGGGCCAGGGCCCCCGGACCCCGAACGCCTAAAAGTTTTCCGAGCCATTAAATACGACCTAAGGAACAATAGTGACCGCTCCGCCATGATCGTTCCTGGTGTTTTTGCGATTTACGGCCAAAAAACAAAAAATTCGCCCGATTTCCATATTTTCGTGTTCAATGGCCCACGCCTTCCAAGTCGTCTCGGGCCCTCCGGACCCTGAGTGCCTAAAAAGTTTCGGGGCCATAAAATACGACCTAATGAACCATACTTACGACCCCGCCATGACCGTTCCTCGTGTTTTTGCATTTTATGGCCAAAACACTAGAATTTCGCCCGATTCCCATATTTTCGTGTGCTATAGCCCTCGCCTTCCGAGTGGGCCCGGGCCCCCCAGACTCCGATTGCCTAATTTTTTTTAGGGCCATGAAATATGACCTAAGGAACCATAGTTACCGCCCCTCCATGACTGTTCCTCGTGTTTTTGTGTTTTAAGGCCAAAAAACTAGAATTTCGCCCGATTCCAATATTTTCGTGTGTTATATTGCCCACGACTTCTGAGTGGGCCCGCGCCCTCGGACCCCGAACACCTAAAAGTTTTCCAGGCCATTAAATACGTCCTAAGGAACAATAGTGACCGCCCCACCCTGACCGTTCATCGTTTTTTTGCATTTTACGGCCAAAAAACTAGACTTCCTCCCGATTCCCATATTTTTGTATGCTATAGCCCACGCCTTCAGAGTGGGCCCAAGCCCCAGACCCGGATTACCTAAAGTTTTTTCGGGCCATGAAATACGACCTAAGGAATCATAGTCGCCGCCTCGCCATGACCGTTCCTCATGTGTTTTTTGTTTTACGGCCAAAAAACTAGAATTCCGCCCGATTCCTATATTTTCGTGTTCTATAGCCCCCATCCCCCGCCTTCCGAGTGGGCCCGGGCACCCCGGACCCTAATTGCCCAAAAAATTTTCGGGCCATGAAATATGACCTAAGGAACCATAGTTACCGCCCCACTATGACTGTTCCTCGTGTTTTTGCGTTTTATGGCCAAAAAACTAGAATTCCGCCCAATTCCAACATTTTCGTGTGCTATAGCCCACGCCTTCCGAGTGGGCCCGGGCCCCCGGACCCCGGACCCCGAATGCCTAAAAGTTTTCTGGGCCATGAAATATGATCTAAGGAACAATAGTTACTGTTCCGCCATTACCGTTCCTCGTTTTTTTGCGTTTTACGGCCAAAAAACTTGAATTCCGCTCATTCCCATATTTTCGTGTTCTATGGCCCACGCCTTCCGAGTCGTCTCGGCCCCTCCGAACCCTGAGCGCCTAAAAGGTTTCCGAGCCATAAAATACGACCTAACGAACCATAGTTACCACCCCGCCATGACCGTTCCATGTGTTTATGTGTTTTACGGCCAAAAAACTAAAATTCCGCCCGATTTCCATATTTTCATGTGCTATAGCCAACACCTTCCAAGTGGGCCCGGCCCCCCGGACCCCGAGCGCCTAAAACGTTTCCGGGCCATGAAATATGACCTAAGGAAACATAGTCGCCGCCCCGCCATGACCGTTCCTCGTGTTATTTTTGTTTTACGGCCAAATAACTAGAATGCCGCCCGATTCCCATATTTTCGTGTTCTATATCCCCCGCCTTCCGAGTGGGCCCGTGCCCCCTCAACTCTGATTGCTTAAAAAACTTTCGGGCCATGCAATATGACCTAAGGAAACATAGTTAACGCCCTGCCATGACTGTTCCTCGTGTTTTTGTGTTTTAAGGCCAAAAAACTAGAATTACGTCCGATTCCAATATTTTTGTGTGCTAGCCCACGCCTTTCGAGTGGGCCAGGGCCCCCGGACCCCGAACGCCTAAAAGTTTTTCGGGCCATTAAATACGACCTACGGAACAATAGTGACCGCTCCGCCATTAATGTTCCTCATTGTTTTGCGTTTTACGGCCAAAAAAACTAGAATTCTGCCCGATTCCCATATATTTGTGTTCTCTGGCCCACGCCTTCCGAGTCATCTCGGGCCCCCCGGACCCTGAGGGCCTAAAACATGTTCGGGCCATAAAATACGACCTAACGAACCATAGTTACCACCACGCCATGACCGTTCCTCATGTTATTGCATTTTATGGCCAAAAAACTAGAATTCCCCCCGATTCCCATATTTTCATGTGCTATAACCAACACCTTCCAAGTGGGCCCGCCCCTGGAACCCGAGCGCCCAAAAAGTTTCGGGCCATGAAATACGACCTAAGGAACCATAGTCACTGTCCCTGCCATGACCGTTCCTCTTGTCTTTTTTGTTTTACGGCCAAAAAATTTGAATTCCGCCCGATTGCCATATTTTCGTGTTCTATAGCACTCGCCTTCCGAGTGGTCCCGGGCCCCCCGGACCCCGATCGCCTAAAACTTTTTTGGGCCATGAAATACGACCTAAGGAACCATAGTTACCGCCCCGCCATAATCGTTCCTCATTGTTTTGCATATTACGGCCAAAAAACTAGAATTCCGCCCGATTCCCATATTTTCGTGTGCTATATTGCCCACGTCTTCCAAGTGGGCCCGGGCCGCCCGGACCCCGAGTGCCTAAATATTTTGTGGGCCATGAAATACGACCTAAGGAACCATAGCTACCGCCCCGCCATGACCGTTCCTCGTGTTTTTGCGTTTTAGGGCCAAAAACAAGAATTTTGCCTGATTCCCATATTTTCATATGTTTATAGCCCACGCCTTCAGAGTGGGCTCGAGCCCCCGAACACCTAAAAGTTTTCCAGGCCATTAAATACGACCTAAGGAACAATAGTGACCGCCCCACCATGAACGCTCCTCATGCTTTTGCGAATTACGGCCAAAAAACTAGAATTCTGCCCGATTCCAATATTTTTGTGTGCAATAGCCCACGCCTTCAGAGTGGGACCGAGCCCCCATACCCGGATGGCCTAAAAGTTTTTCGAGCCATAGAATACGACCTAACATACCATAGTCGCCACCCCGCCATGAACGTCCCTCGTTATTTTGCATTTTACAGACAAAAAACTAGAATTCTGCCCGATTCCCATATTTTCGTGTTCGATAGCCCACGCCTTCTAAGGGGGGCCGGGCCCCCCGGACCCTGATTGCCTAAAACATTTTAGGGCCATGAAATATGACATAAGGAATCATAGTTACCGCCGTGCAATGACTGTACATCCTGTTTTTGTGTTTTACGGCCAAAAAACTAGAATTCCGCACGATTCCCATATTTTCATGTGCTATAGCCAAAACCTTCCAAGTGGGCCCCCCGGAACCCGAGCACCTAAAAAGTTTCCAGGCCATGAAATACGACCTAAGGAACCATAGTCGTCGCCCCGCCATGACCGTTCCTCTTGTCTTTTTTTGTTTTACGGCCAAAAAACTTGAATTCCGCCCAATTCCCATATTTTCGTGTTCTATAGCACTCGCCTTCCAAGTGGTCCCGGGCCCCCCGGACCCTGATCGCCTAAAACTTTTTCGGGCCATGATATACGACCTAAGGAACCATAGTTACCGCCCCGACATAACCGTTCCTCATTCTTTTGCATTTTACAGCCAAAAAACTGGAATTTCACCCGATTCCCATATTTTCGTGTGTTATATAGCCCACAGCTTCCAAGTGGGCCCGGGCCGCTCGGACCCCGAGGGCCTAAATTTTTTTTGGGCCATGAAATACGACCTAAGGAACCATAATTACCGCTCCGCCATGACCGTTCCTCGTGTTTTTGCGTTTCAGGGCCAAAAAACAAGAATTCCGCCTGATTCCCATATTTTTATGTGCTTATAGCCCACGCCTTCAGAGTGGGCCCGAGCCCCCGAATGCCGAATGCCTAAAAGTTTTCCAGCCATTAAATACGACCTAAGACACCATAGTTACCGCCCCGCTATGACTGTACCTCGTGTTTTTGCGCTTTATGGCCAAAAAACTAGAATTCCGCCCGATTCCCATATTTTCGTGTGCTATAGGCCACGCTTTCAGAGTGGGCCCAAGCCCCCGGACCCGGATCGCCTAAAAGTTTTTCGGGCCATGAAATACGACCTAAGGAACAATAGTGACCGCCCCGCCATGACCGTTCCTCGTTGTTTTGCGTTTTACGACCAAAAAACTAGAATTCCACCCAATTCCCATATTTTCGTGTGCTATAGCCCACGCTTTCAGTGTGGGCCCCAGCCCCCGGACCCATAGCGCCTAATTGTTTTTCGTGTGATGTAGCCCACGCCTTCCGAGTGGGCCCGAGCCCCCGAACCCAGATCGCCTAAAATTTTATCCGATCATAGAATACGACCTAAGGAACCATAGTCGCTGCCCCGCCATGCCCGTTCCTCGTTTTTTTGCGTTCTACGGCCAAAAAACTAGAATTCCGCCCAATTCCCATATTTTCGTGTGCTACAGCCCACGTCTTCCTTGTGGGCTCGAGGCCCCCGGACCCCAAGCGCCTAAAACTTTTCCGGTCATGAAATAAAACCTAACGATCCATAGTTACCGCCCTACCATGACCGTTCCTCGTGTTTTTGCGTTTTAGGGCCAAAAAATAAGAATTCTGCCTGATTCCCATATTTTCATGTGCTTATATCCCACGCCTTCAGAGTGGGCCCGAGCCCCCGAACGCCGAATGCCTAAAAGTTTTCCAGGCCATTAAATACGACCTAAGGAACAATAGTGACCGCCCCGCCATGATCATTCCTCGTGTTTTTGCGTATTACGGTCAAAAATCTAGAATTCCGCCCGATTTCCATATTTTTGTGTGCAATAGCCCACGCCTTCAGAGTGGGACCAAGCCCCCATACCCAGATTGCCTAAAAGTTTTTCGGGTCATAGAATACGACCTAACGTACCATAGTCGCCACCCCGCCATGACCGTTCCTCGTTGTTTTGCGTTTTACGGACAAAAATCTAGAATTCCGCCCAATTCACATATTTTCGTGTTCGATAGCTCACGCCTTCTGAGGGGCCCCGGGCACCCCGGACCCTGATTGCCTAAAAAAATTTTGGGCCATGAAATATGACATAAGGAACCATAGTTACCGCCCGGCCATGACTGTACCTCGTGTTTTTGCGTTTTACGGCCAAAAAACTAGAATTCCGCCCGATTCCTATATTTTCATGTGCTATAGCCAACACTTTCCAAGTGGGTCCCCCCGGAACCCGAGCACCTAAAAAGTTTCCGGGCCATGAAATATGACCTAAGGAACCATAGTCGCCGCCCCGCCATGACCGTTCCTCTTGTCTTTTTTGTTTTACGGCCAAAAAACTAGAATTCCTCCCAATTCCCATATTTTCGTGTTCTATAGCACTCGCCATCCAAGTGGTCCCAGGCCCCCGGGACCCCGATCGCCTAAAACTTTTTCGGGCCATGAAATACGACCTAAGGAACCATAGTTACCGCCCCGACATCACTGTTCCTCATTGTTTTGCATTTTACAGCCAAAAACTAGAATTCCGCCCGATTCCCATATTTTCGTGTGCTATATAGCCCACGTCTTCCAAGTGGGCCCGGGCCGCCTGGACCCCGAGTGCCTAAAATATTTTCGGGCCATGAAATATGACCTAAGGAACCATAGTTACCACCCCGCCATGACTGTACCTCGTGTTTTTGCATTTTACGGCAAAAAACTAGAATTCCGCCCGATTCCCATATTTTCGTGTGCTATAGCCCATGCTTTCAGAGTGGGCCCAAACCCCCGGACCCGGATCACCTAAAAGGTTTCCGGGCCATGAAATACGACCTAAGGAACAGTAGTGACCGCCCCGCCATGACCGTTCCTCGTTGTTTTGCGTTTTACGGCCAAAAAACTGGAATTCCGCCCAATTCCCATATTTTCGTGTGTTATAGCCCACGCCTTCGGAGTGGGCCCGAGACTTCACACCCGGATTGCCGAACAATTTTTTGGGCCGTAGAATACGACCTAAGGAACCATAGTCGTCGCCCCGCCATGACCGTTCCTCATTATTTTTCATTTTACGGCCAAAAAACTAAAATTCCGTCCAATTCCCATATTTTCGTGTTCTATAGCCCACGCCTTCCGAGTGGTCCCGGGCCCCCCGGACCCCGATCGCCTAAAAATTTTCCTTGCCATGAAATACTACCTAAGGAACCATAGTTACCGCCCTTCCATGATCGTTCCTCTTTTTTTTGCATTTTACGGCCAAAAAAATAGAATTTCGCCCGATTCCCGTATTTTCGTGTGCTGTAGCCCACGCCTTCGAGTGGGGCCGAGCCCCCGAACCCAGATCGCCTAAAATTTTATCTGATCATAGAATACGACCTAAGGAACCATAGTCGCTGCCCCGCCATGCCCGTTCCTCGATTTTTTGCATTCTACGGCTAAAAAACTAGAATTCTGCCCGATTCCCATATTTTCGTGTGCTACCACGTCTTCCTAGGAGGCTCGGGCCCCCCGGACCCCAAGCACCTAAAACTTTTCCGGTCATGAAATACGACCTAACGATCCATAGTTACCGCCCTACCATGACCGTTCCTCATGTTTTTGCGTTTTAGGGCCAAAAAACAAGAATTCCGACGGATTCCCATATTTTCCTGTGCTTATAGCCCACGCCTTTAGAGTGGGCCCGAGCCCCCGAACGCCGAACGCCTAAAAGTTTTCCAGGCCATTAAATACGACCTAAGGAACAATAGTGACCGCCCCGCCACGACCGTTCCTCATGTTTTTGCGTATTACGACCAAAAAACTAGAATTTCGCCCGATTCACTTATTTTTGTGTACAATAGCCCACGCCTTCAGAGTGGGACGGAGCCCCCATACCCGGATCGCCTAAAAGTTTTTCGGGCCATAGAATACGACCTACGTACCATAGTCACCACCCCGCCATGACTGTTCATCATTGTTTTGCGTTTTACGGACAAAAAACTAGAATTCCGCACGATTCCCATATTTTCGTGTTCGATAGCCCACGCCTTCTGAGGGGGCCCGGACCCCCGGACGCTGATTGCCTAATATTTTTTCGGGCCATGAAATATGACATAAGGAACCATACTTACCGCCCCGCCATGACTGTACCTTGTGTTTTTGGGTTTTACGGCCAAAAAACTAGAATTCCGCCCAATTCCTATATTTTCGTGTGATATAGCCCACGCTTTGAGAGTGGGCCCAAGCACATGGACCCGTAACACCTAAAAGTTTTCCGGGCCATGAAATACGACCTAAGGAACAATAGTGACCGCCCCGCCATGACCGTTCCTCGTCGTTTTGCATTTTACGGCCAAAAAACTAGAATTTCGCCCAATTCCCATATTTTCGTATGCTATAACCCACGCCTTTGGAGAGGGCCCGAGACCTCAGACCCGGATTGCCTAACAATTTTTTGGGCCATAGAATACGACCTAAGGAACCATAGTCGTCGCCCCGCCATGAACGTTCCTCATTATTTTGCATTTTACGGCCAAAAAACTAAACTTCCGCCCAATTCCCATATTTTCGTGTTCTATAGCCCACGCCGTCCGAGTGGTCCCGGGCCCCCCAGACCCCGATCGCCTAAAAATTTTCCTTGCCATGCAATATGACCTAAGGAACCATAGTTACCGCCCTTCCATGATCATTCCTCTTTTTTTGCGTTTTACGGCCAAAAAAATAGAATTTCGCCTAATTCTCGTATTTTCGTGTGCTGTAGCCCACGCCTTCCGAGTGGGCCCGAGCCCCCGAACCCAGATCGCCTAAAATTTTATCCGATCATAGAATACGACCTAAGGAACCATAGTCGCTGCCCCGCCATGCCCGTTCCTCGTTTTTTTGCGTTCTACGGCCAAAAAACTAGAATTCCGCCCAATTCCCATATTTTCGTGTGCTACAGCCCACGTCTTCCTTGTGGGCTCGAGGCCCCCGGACCCCAAGCGCCTAAAACTTTTCCGGTCATGAAATAAAACCTAACGATCCATAGTTACCGCCCTACCATGACCGTTCCTCGTGTTTTTGCGTTTTAGGGCCAAAAAATAAGAATTCCGCCTGATTCCCATATTTTCATGTGCTTATATCCCACGCCTTCAGAGTGGGCCCGAGCCCCCGAACGTCGAATGCCTAAAAGTTTTCCAGGCCATTAAATACGACCTAAGGAACAATAGTGACCGCCCCGCCATGATCATTCCTCGTGTTTTTGCGTATTACGGTCAAAAATCTAGAATTCCGCCCGATTCCCATATTTTTGTGTGCAATAGCCCACGCCTTCAGAGTGGGACCAAGCCCCCATACCCAGATTGCCTAAAAGTTTTTCGGGTCATAGAATACGACCTAACGTACCATAGTCGCCACCCCGCCATGACCGTTCCTCGTTGTTTTGCGTTTTACGGACAAAAATCTAGAATTCCGCCCAATTCACATATTTTCGTGTTCGATAGCTCACGCCTTCTGAGGGGCCCCGGGCACCCCGGACCCTGATTGACTAAAAAAATTTTGGGCCATGAAATATGACATAAGGAACCATAGTTACCGCCCGGCCATGACTGTACCTCGTGTTTTTGCGTTTTACGGCCAAAAAACTAGAATTCCGCCTGATTCCTATATTTTTCATGTGCTATAGCCAACACCTTCCAAGTGGGTCCCCCCGGAACCCGAGCACCTAAAAAGTTTTCGGGCCATGAAATACGACCTAAGGAACCATAGTCGCAGCCCCGCCATGACCGTTCCTCTTGTCTTTTTTGTTTTACGGCCAAAAAACTAGAATTCCTCCAAATTCCCATATTTTCGTGTTCTATAGCACTCGCCATCCAAGTGGTCCCAGGCCCCCGGGACCCCGATCGCCTAAAACTTTTTCGGGCCATGAAATACGACCTAAGAAATCATAGTTACCGCCCCGACATCACTGTTCCTCATTGTTTTGCATTTTACAGCCAAAAACTAGAATTCCGCCCGATTTCCATATTTTCGTGTGCTATATAGCCCACGTCTTCCAAGTGGGCCCGGGCCGCCTGGACCCCGAGTGCCTAAAATATTTTCGGGCCATGAAATACGACCTAAGGAACCATAGTTACCACCCCGCTATGACTGTACCTCATGTTTTTGCATTTTACGGCAAAAAACTAGAATTCCGCCTGATTCCCATATTTTCGTGTGCTATAGCCCACGCTTTCAGAGTGGGCCCAAACCCCCGGACCCGGATCACCTAAAAGGTTTCCGGGCCATGAAATACGACCTAAGGAAAAATAGTGACCGCCCCGCCATGACCGTTCCTCGTTGTTTTGCGTTTTACGGCCAAAAAACTGGAATTCCGCCCAATTCCCATATTTTCGTGTGTTATAGCCCACGCCTTCGGAGTGGGTCCGAGACTTCACACCCGGATTGCCGAACAATTTTTTGGGCCGTAGAATACGACCTAAGGAACCATAGTCGTCATCCCGCCATGACCGTTCCTCATTATTTTGCATTTTACGGCCAAAAAACTAAAATTCCGTCCAATTCCCATATTTTCGTGTTCTATAGCCCACGCCTTCCGAGTGGTCCCGGGCCCCCCCGGACCCCGATCGCCTAAAAATTTTCCTTGCCATGAAATACTACCTAAGGAACCATAGTTACCGCCCTTCCATGATCGTTCCTCTTTTTTTTGCGTTTTACGGCCAAATAAATAGAATTTCGCCCGATTCCCGTATTTTCGTGTGCTGTAACCCACGCCTTCGAGTGGGGCCGAGCCCCCGAACCCAGATCGCCTAAAATTTTATCCGATCATAGAATACGACCTAAGGAACCATAGTCGCTGCCCCGCCATGCCCGTTCCTCAAATTTTTGCATTCTACGGCTAAAAAACTAGAATTCTGCCCGATTCCCATATTTTTGTGTGCTACCACGTCTTCCTAGGAGGCTCGGGCCCCCCGGACCCCAAGCACCTTAAACTTTTCCGGTCATGAAATACGACCTAACGATCCATAGTTACCGCCCTACCATGACCGTTCCTCGTGTTTTTGCGTTTTAGGGCCAAAAAACAAGAATTCCGACGGATTCCCATATTTTCCTGTGCTTATAGCCCATGCCTTTAGAGTGGGCCCGAGCCCCCGAACGCCGAATGCCTAAAAGTTTTCCAGGCCATTAAATACGACCTAAGGAACAATAGTGACCGCCCCGCCATCACCGTTCCTCATGTTTTTGCGTATTACGACCAAAAAACTAGAATTTTGCCCGATTCACTTATTTTTGTGTACAATAGCCCACGCCTTCAGAGTGGGACGGAGCCCCCATACCCGGATCGCCTAAAAGTTTTTCGGGCCATAGAATACGACCTAACGTACCATAGTCACCACCCCGCCATGACTGTTCCTCATTGTTTTGCATTTTACGGACAAAAAACTAGAATTCCGCACAATTCCCATATTTTCGTGTTCGATAGCCCACGCCTTCTGAGGGGGCCCGGACCCCCGGACCCTGATTGCCTAATATTTTTTCGGGCCATGAAATATGACATAAGGAACCATACTTACCGCCCTGCCATGACTGTACATTGTGTTTTTGGGTTTTACGGCCAAAAAACTAGAATTTCGCCCAATTCCCATATTTTCGTGTGATATAGCCCACGCTTTGAGAGTGGGCCCAAGCACATGGACCCGTAACACCTAAAAGTTTTCCGGGCCATGAAATACGACCTAAGGAACAATAGTGACCGCCCCGCCATGACCGTTCCTCGTCGTTTTGCATTTTACGGCCAAAAAACTAGAATTTCGCCCAATTCCCATATTTTCGTATGCTATAACCCACGCCTTTGGAGAGGGCCCGAGACCTCAGACCCGGATTGCCTAACAATTTTTTGGGCCATAGAATACGACCTAAGGAACCATAGTCTTCGCCCCGCCATGAACGTTCCTCATTATTTTGCATTTTACGGCCAAAAAACTAAACTTCCGCCCAATTCCCATATTTTCGTGTTCTATAGCCCACGCTGTCCGAGTGGTCCCGGCCCCCCCAGACCCCGGTCGCCTAAAAATTTTCCTTGCCATGCAATATGACCTAAGGAACCATAGTTACCGCCCTTCCATGATCATTCCTCTTTTTTTGCGTTTTACGGCCAAAAAAATAGAATTTCGCCTAATTCTCGTATTTTCGTGTGCTGTAGCCCACGCCTTCCGAGTGGGCCCGAGCCCCCGAACCCAGATCGCCTAAAATTTTATCTGATCATAGAATACGACCTAAGGAACCATAGTCGCTGTCCCGCCATGCCCGATCCTCATTGTTTTGTGTTCTACGGCCAAAAAACTAGAATTTTGCCCTATTCTCATATTTTCGTGTGCTATAGCCCACGTCTTCCTAGTGGGCTCGGGCCCCCCGGACCCCAAGCGCTTAAAACTTTTCCGGCCATGAAATATGACCTAACAATCTATAGTTACCGCCCTGCCATGATCGTTCCTCGTATTTCTGCGTTTTAGGGGCAAAAAACATGAATTCCGCCTGATTCCCATATTTTCATGTGCTTATAGCCCACGCCTCCAGAGTGGGCCCGAGCCCCCGAATGCCGAATGCCTAAAAGATTTCCAGGCCATTAAATACGACCTAAGGAACAACAGTGACCATCCCGCCATGACCGTTCCTCGTGTTTTTGCGTATTACGGCCAAAAAACTAGAATTCCGCACGATTCCCATATTTTTGTGTGCAATTGCCCACGCCTTCAGAGTGGGCCCCAACCCCCAGTCCCGTATCACCTAAACTTTTTTCGGGCAATAGAATACGACCCAAGGAACCGTAGTCGCCGCCCCGCCATGACCGTTCGTTTGTTTTGCATTTTACGGCCAAAAAACTATAATTCCGCCCCATTCCCATATTTTCATGTTCTATACCCACACCTTCCGAGTGGGCACAGGCCCCCCGGACCCCGATTGCCTAAAATTATTTCGGGCCATGAAATATGACTTAAGGAACCATAGTGACCACCACGCCATGACCATTCCTTGATTTTTTGCGTTTTACGGCCAAAAACCTTGAATTCCGCCCGATTCCCATATTTTCGTGTGCTATAACCCACACCTTCAGAGTGGGCCCGAGCCCCCAGACCCGAATCACCTAACAATTTTTTGGGCCATAGAATATGACCTAAGGAACCATAGTCGTCGCCCCGCCATGACCGTTCCTCATGTTTTTGCATTTTACGGCCAAAAAACAAATATTCCGCCCAATTCCCATATTTTTGTGTTCTATAGCCCACGCCGTCCGAGTAGTCCCAGGCCCCTCGGACCACGATCGCCTAAAAAATTTCCTTGCCATGAAATACGACCTAAGGAACCAAAGTGACCGCCCTGCCATGAGCGTTCCTCTTTTTTTGCATTTTATGGCTAAAAAATAAAATTTCGCCTGATTCCCATATTTTCGTGTGCTATAGCCCACGCCTTCCGAGTGAACCCGAGCCCCCGAACGCAGTTCGCCTAAAAGTTTATACGATTATAGAATACGACCAAAGGAACCATAGTCGCCGCCCCGCCATTGCCCGTTCCTCATTTTTTTTTGCGTTATACGGCCAAAAAATTAGAATTTCGCCCGATTCCCATATTTATTGTGCATAGCCCACGTATTCCTAGTGGGCCCGGGCCCCCGGACTCCGAGCGCCTAAATCTCTTCCGGCCATGAAATAAGACCTAACGATCCATAGTTACCGCCCTGCTATGACCGTTCCTCGTGTTTTTGCGTTTTACGGCAAAAAAATAAGAATTCCGCCCGATTCCCATATTTTCGTGTGCTTATAGCCCACGCCTTCAGATTGGGCCCGAGCCCCTGGACCCGAATCGCCTAAAAAAAATTTGGGATATAGAATACGACCCAAGGAACCATAGTTGCCGCCCCCCAAGACCGTTCCTCATTATTTTGCGTTTTACGTTCAAAAAACTAGAATTTCGCCTGATTACCATATTTTCGTGTTCTATAGCCCACGCCTTCCGAGTGGGACCGGGCCCCCGGACCTCGATTGCCTAAAAACTTTTCGGGCCATGAAATATGACCAAAGGAACCATAGTTACCGCCCCGCCATGACTGTTCCTCCTGATTTTGTGTTTTACGGCCAAAAAACTAGAATTCCGCCTGATTCCCATATTTTTGTGTGCAATAGCCCACGCCTTCCGAGTGGTCCTGACCCCCCAGACCCCGAGCGCCTAAAAAGTTTCCGACCATAAAATACGACCTAACGAACCATAGTTACCACCCCTCCATGACCGTTTCTCATGTTTTTGTGTTTTACTACCAAAAAACTAGAATTCTGCCTGATTCCCATATTTTTGTGTGCTATAGCCCACGCCTTGAGAGTTTCCCCAGCCCCCGGAATCGGATCACCTAAAAATTTTCGGGCCATAGAATACAACCTAGGAACCAAAGTGGCCGCCCCGCCATGACCGTTCCTCGTTTGTTTTGTGTTTTACGGCAAAAAAACTATAATTCCGCATGATTCCCATATTTTCATGTTCTATAGCCCACACCTTCCGCTTGGGCCCGGGACCCCCGGACTCCGATCGCATAAAAAATTTTCGGGCCATGAAATACGACCTAAGGATCCATAGTTACCGCCCCGCCATGACCGTTTCTCGTGTTTTTGCGTTTTACGGCCAAAAAACTAGAATTCCGCCCGATTCTCATATTTTCATGTTCTTAGCCCACACCTTTCGAGTGGGCGAGAGCCCCCGTACCCCAATCGCCTAAAAGTTTTTTGGGCCATGAAATACGACTTAAGGAACCATACTGACCGCCCCGCCATGACCGTTGCTCATTGTTTTGCGTTTTACGGCCAAAAAACATGAATTCCGCCCGATTCTCATATTTTTGTCTGCTATCGCCCACGCCTTCGGAGTGGGCCCGAGCCCTCAGACCCGGATTGCCTAACAATTTTTTGGGCCATAGAATACAACCTAAGGAACCATAGTCATTGCCCATCCATGACCGTTCCTCATTATTTTGCATTTTACGGCCAAAAAACTAAAATTCCGCCCAATTCCCATATTTTCGTGTTCTATAGCCCACGCCGTCCGAGTGGTCCCGGGCCCCCCGGACCCCGATCGCCTAAAAATTTTCCTTGCCATAAAATACGACCTAAGGAACCATAGTTATCACACTTCCATGATCGTTCCTCTTTTTTTGCGTTTTACGGCCAAAAAAATAGAATTTCCCCCGATTCCCGTATTTTCGTGTACTGTAGCCCACGCCTTCCGAGTGTGCCCGAGCCCTTGAACCCAGATCGCCTAAAAGTTAACCGATCATAGAATACTACCTAAGGAACCATAGTTACCGCCCCGCCATGACACTTCCTGGTGTTTTTGCATTTTTCGGCCAAAAAACTTGCATTTCGCCCGATTACCATATTTTCGTGGGCTATAGCCAACACCTTCTGAGTGTGCCCGGCCTCGGACCCCGAGCGCCTAAAATGTTTCCGGGCCATGAAATATTACCTAAGGAACCATAGCCCAAATGCCAAAAAGTTTTTCGAGCCATTAAATACGACCTAAGGAACAATAGTGACCGCCTTTTTCGGGCCATTACCGTTCCTCGTTTATTGGCGTTTTACGACCAAAAAACTAGAATTCTACCCTATTCCCATATTTTTGTTTGTTGCTATAGGCCACGCCTTTAGAATGGGCCCGAGCCCCCAGAACCAGATCGCCTAAAAAAATTTGGGCCATAAAATACGACCTAAGGAACCATAGTCGCCACCCCGCCATGACCGTTCCTTGTGTTTTTTTTGTTTTACGGCCAAAAAACTAGAATTCCGCCCAATTCCCATATTTTCGTGTTTTATAGCTCTCGCCTTCCGAGTGGGCCTGGTCCCCCGTACCCGATCGCTAAAAAGTTTTTCGGTCCATGAAATATGACCTAAGGAACTATAGTGACCACCCCACCATGACCGTTCCTCGTTTGTTTGCGTTTTAGGGCCAATAAACTACAATTCCGCCCAATTCCCATACTTCCGTGTGCTATAACCCACGCCTTCGGAGTGGGCCCGAGCTCCCAGACACGGATCGCCTAAAAAAAATTCGGGCCATAGAATACGACCTAAGGAACCATAGTCGGCGCCCCGCCATGACTGTTCCTCGTTTTTTGTGTTTTACGACCAAAACACTATAATTCCGCCCAATTCCCATATTTTCGTGTTCTATAGCCCACGCCTTCCGAGTGGTCCCGGGCCCCCGAACCCCGATCGCCTAAAACTTTTTCGGGCCATGAAATACGACCTAAGGAACCATAGTTACTGCCCCGCCATGACCGTTCCTCATGTTTTTGCGTTTTACGGCCAAAAAACAAGAATTCCGCCCGATTCCCATATTTTCATGTGCTTATAGCCCACGCCTTCAGAGTGGGCTCCAGCCCCCGGACCCGGATCGCCTAAAAGTTTTTTGAGCCATAGAATACCACCTAACGAACCATAGTTTCTACCCCGCCATGACCATTCCTCATTGTTTTGCGTTTTACGGACAAAAAACTAGAATTTCGCCTTATTCCCATATTTTCATGTTCTATAGCCCACGTCTTCCGAGTGGGCCTTGGCCCCCCGAACCCCGATTGCCTAAAAAATTTTCGGGACATGAAATATGACATAAGGAACCATAGTTACCGCCCCTCCATGACTGCACCTCGTGTTTTTCCCTTTTACGGCCAAAAAACTAGAATTCCGCTCGATTCCCATATTTTCGTGTGCTATAGCCCACGCTTTTAGAGTGGGCTCAAGCCCCCGGACCCGGATCACCTAAAAGTTTTCCGGGCCATGAAATACGATCTAAGGATCAATAGTGACGCCCCGCCAAGACCGTTGCTCGTTGTTTTGCGTTTTACGGCCAAAGAACCTGAATTCTGCCCAATTCCCATATTTTCGTGTGCTATAGCCCACGCCTTCAGAATGGGTCCGAGCCCCGGACCCGTATCACCTAAACCTTTTTCAGGCCATAGAATATGACCCTAGGAACCATAGTCGCCGCCTCACCATGACCGTTCCTCGTTTGTTTTGCATTTTACGGCAAAAAAACTAGAATTTCGCCCGATTCCCATATTTTCATGTTCTATATCCCTTCAACAAAGTCCTTCCTGGCTTGTTGTTTGAGTTGACCGTAGGCGGCGTGTGGAAGGAACCAAAGAAGTTGACGATCGATTCCTTCCAAATGGAGCTGTTGCCGACCCTTACACCATAAAAAGAAGACCACACCTTCCAAGTGGGCCCGGGCCCCCCTGAACCCGATTGCCTAAAATATTTTCGGGCCATGAAATACGACCTAAGGAACCATAGTGACCGCCCCGCCATGACCGTTCCTCGTTTGTTTTGCGTTTTACGGCCAAAAACTAGAATTTTGCCCGATTCCCATATTTTCGTGTTCTACAGCCCACACCTTCCGAGTAGGCCTGGCCCCCCGGATCCCGATTGCCTAAAACTTTTTCGGGTCATGAAAAACGACCTAAGGAACCATAGTTACCGCCCCGTCATGACCGTTCCTCATTTTTTTCATTGTACGGCCAAAAAACTAACATTCCGCCCAATTCCCATATTTTCATGTTCTATTGCCCACACCGTCCGAGTGGTCCCGAGCCCCCGGACCCCGATCGCCTAAAAATTTTCCAGGACATGAAATACGACCTAAGGAACCATAGTTATTGCCCCGCCATGACCGTTCCTCGTTGTTTTGCGTTTTACGGCCAAAACCGCTCGATTCCCATATTTTCCTGTTCTATAGCCCCCCGCCTTCCGAGTGGTCCAGGGCCCCGGGACCCCGATCACCTAAAACCTTTTTGGGCCATAACATATGACCTAAGGAACCATAGTTACCACCCCGCCATGACCGTTCCTCGTGTTTTTGCGTTTTACGGCAAAATATCAAGAATTCCGCCCGATTCCCATATTTTCATGTGCTTATTGCCCACGCCTTTAGAGTGGGCCTGAGCCCCCGGACCCGTATTGCCTAAAAGTTTTCGGGCCATAGAATACAACCTAAAGAACCATAGTCACTGCCCCGCCATGACCGTTCCTCATTGTTTTGCATTTTTCGGCCAAAAAACTAGAATTCCGCCCGATTCCCATATATTCCTGTGCTTATAGCCCACGCCTTCCGAGTGGGCCCGGGACCCCAGACTCGGATCGCCTAACAAATTTTCGGGCCATAGAATAAAACCAAAGGAACCATAGACTCCGCTCCTCCATGACCGTTCCCCGTTTTGTTGCGTTTTATGGCAAAACAAATAAAATTCCGCCTGATTCCTATATTTTCGTCTGTTATAGCCGACGTTTTCATAGTGGGCCCGAGCCCCCGGACCCGGATCGCCTAAAAATATTTTAGGCCATATAATACGACCTAAGGCACCATAGTCTCCGCTCCACCATGATTGTTCCTCGTCTTTTTGCGTTTTACGGCTACAAAAATAGAATTCCGCCCGATTCCCATATTTTCGTGTGCTATAGCCCACGATTTCAGAGTGGGCCTGCGCCCTCTAACCCGGATCGCCTCAAAATTTTTCAGGTCATAGAATACGACCTAAGGAACCATAGTCATCACCCTGCCATGACCGTTCCTCGTTGTTTTGTGTTTTACGGCAAAAAAAACTAGAATTCCGCCTGATTCCCATATTTTCGTGGGCTATAGCCCACGCCTTTCGAGTGGGCCCAGCCCCCCATACCCCGAGCGCCTAAAAATTTTCTGGGCCATAAAATACCACCTAAATAATAATAGTTACCGCTCCACAATGAACGTTCCTCGTGTTTTTGCATTTTACGGTCAAAAAACTAGAATTCCACTCGATTCCCATATTTCCGTGTGCTAATAGCCCACGCCTTCAGAGTGGGCCCGAGTCCCCTGACCTGGATCGCCTAAAAATAATTTGGGCCATAGAATACGACCCAAGGAACCATACTTTCTGCCCCGCATTGACCGTTCCTCATTATTTTACATTTTACGGCCAAAAAACTAGAATTCCGCCCGATTCCCATATTTTCTTTTCTATAGCCCACGCCTTCCGAGTGGTCCCGCGCCCCCGGATCCCGATCGCCTAAAAGTTTTTCAAGACATGAAATACGACCTAAGGAACCATAGTTATTGCCCTGCCATTACCGTTCCTCGTGGTTTTGCGTTTTCCGGGCAAAAAACTAGAATTCTACCAGATTCCTATATTTTCGTGTGCTTATAGCCTACGACTTCATAGTGGGCCCGAGCCCCTAGACCCAGATCGTCTAAAAAACTTTCGAGCCATAGAATATGACCCAAGGAACCATAGCCGCCGCCCCGCCATGATCGTTCCTCATTCTTTTGCGTTTTACGGCCAAAAAACTAGAATTCTGCCTGATTCCCATATTTTCGTGTGCTTATAGCCCATGTCTTCAGAGTGGGCTTGAGCCCTCGGACCCGGATCGCCTGAAAAGTTTTTGGGTAGTAGAATATGACCAAAGGAACCATAGTCGCAGCCCCTCCATGACCGTTCCTCTTTTGTTTGCATTTTACGGCCAAAAAACTAGAATTTCGCCCGATTCCCATATTTTCGTATGCTACATCCCAATGGGCAGGGCCCTCGCACCCGGATAGCCTAAAAGTTTTCTGAGCCATAGAATAAAACCTAAAGAACCATAGTCACTGCCCCGCCATGACCGTTCCTCATTGTTTTGCGTTTTTCGGCAAAAAAACTAGAATTCCGCCCGATTCCCATATATTCCTGTGCTTATAGCCCACGCCTTCCGAGTGGGCCCGGGACCCCAGACTCGGATCGCCTAACAAATTTTCGGGCCATAGAATAAAACCAAAGGAACCATAGACTCCGCTCCTCCATGACCGTTCCCCGTTTTGTTGCGTTTTACGGCAAAACAAATAAAATTCCGCCTGATTCCTATATTTTCGTCTGTTATAGCCGAGGTTTTTAGAGTGGGCCCGAGCCCCCGGACCCGGATTGCCTAAAAATATTTTAGGCCATATAATACGACCTAAGGCACCATAGTCTCCGCTCCACCATGATTGTTCCTCGTCTTTTTACGTTTTACGGCTACAAAAATAGAATTCCGCCCGATTCCCATATTTTCGTGTGCTATAGCCCACGATTTCAGAGTGGGCACGCGCCCTCTAACCCGGATCGCCTCAAAATTTTTCAGGTCATAGAATACGACCTAAGGAACCATAATCATCACCCTGCCATGATCCTTCCTCGTTGTTTTGTGTTTTATGGCAAAAAAAACTAGAATTCCGCCTGATTCCCATATTTTCATGGGCTATAGCCCACGCCTTTCGAGTGGGCCCAGCCCCCATACCCCGAGCGCCTAAAAATTTTCTGGGCCATAAAATACCACCTAAATAATAATAGTTACCGCTCCACAATGAACGTTCCTCGTGTTTTTGCATTTTACGGTCAAAAAACTAGAATTCCACTCGATTCCCATATTTTCGTGTGCTAATAGCCCACGCCTTCAGAGTGGGCCCGAGTCCCCTGACCTGGATCGCCTAAAAAAAATTTGGGCCATAGAATACGACCCAAGGAACCATATTTTTTGCCCCGCATTGACCGTTCCTCATTATTTTACGTTTTACGGCCAAAAAACTAGAATTCCGCCCGATTCCCATATTTTCTTTTCTATAGCACACGCCTTCCGAGTGGTCCCGCGCCCCCGGATCCCGATCGCCTAAAAGTTTTTCAAGACATGAAATACGACCTAAGGAACCATAGTTATTGCCCTGCCATTACCGTTCCTCGTGGTTTTGCGTTTTCCGGACAAAAAACTAGAATTCTACCAGATTCCTATATTTTCGTGTGCTTATAGCCCACGACTTCATAGTGGGCCCGAGCCCCTAGACCCAGATCGTCTAAAAAACTTTCGAGCCATAGAATATGACCCAAGGAACCATAGTCGCCGCCCCGCCATGATCGTTCCTCATTCTTTTGCGTTTTACGGCCAAAAAACTAGAATTCTGCCTGATTCCCATATTTTCGTGTGCTTATAGCCCATGTCTTCAGAGTGGGCTTGAGCCCTCGGACCCGGATCGCCTGAAAAGTTTTTGGGTAGTAGAATATGACCAAAGGAACCATAGTCGCAGCCCCTCCATGACCGTTCCTCTTTTGTTTGCGTTTTACGGCCAAAAAAATAGAATTTCGCCCGATTCCCATATTTTCGTATGCTACATCCCAATGGGCAGGGCCCTCGCACCCCGATAGCCTAAAAGTTTTCTGAGCCATAGAATAAAACCTAAAGAACCATAGTCACTGCCCCGCCATGACCGTTCCTCATTGTTTTGCGTTTTCCGGCCAAAAAACTAGAATTCCGCCCGATTCCCATATATTCCTGTGCTTATAGCCCACGCCTTCCGAGTGGGCCCGGGACCCCAGACTCGGATCGCCTAACAAATTTTCGGGCCATAGAATAAAACCAAAGGAACCATAGACTCCGCTCCTCCATGACCGTTCCCCGTTTTGTTGCGTTTTACGGCAAAACAAATAAAATTCCGCCTGATTCCTATATTTTCGTCTGTTATAGCCGAGGTTTTTAGAGTGGGCCCGAGCCCCCGGACCCGGATCGCCTAAAAATATTTTAGGCCATATAATACGACCTAAGGCACCATAGTCTCCGCTCCACCATGATTGTTCCTCGTCTTTTTACGTTTTACGGCTACAAAAATAGAATTCCGCCTGATTCCCATATTTTCGTGCGCTATAGCCCACGATTTCAGAGTGGGCCCGCGCCCTCTAACCCGGATCACCTCAAAATTTTTCAGGTCATAGAATACGACCTAAGGAACCATAGTCATCACCCTGCCATGACCGTTCCTCGTTGTTTTGTGTTTTATGGCAAAAAAAACTAGAATTCCGCCTGATTCCCATATTTTCGTGGGCTATAGCCCACGCCTTTCGAGTGGGCCCAGCCCCCCATACCCCGAGCGCCTAAAAATTTTCTGGGCCATAAAATACCACCTAAATAATAATAGTTACCGCTCCACAATGAACGTTCCTCGTGTTTTTGCATTTTACGGTCAAAAAACTAGAATTCCACTCGATTCCCATATTTTCGTGTGCTAATAGCCCACGCCTTCAGAGTGGGCCCGAGTCCCCTGACCTGGATCGCCTAAAAAGAATTTGGGCCATAGAATACGACCCAAGGAACCATATTTTCTGCCCCGCATTGACCGTTCCTCATTATTTTACGTTTTACGGCCAAAAAACTAGAATTCCGCCCGATTCCCATATTTTCTTTTTCTATAGCCCACGCCTTCCGAGTGGTCCCGCGCCCCCAGATCCCGATCGCCTAAAAGTTTTTCAAGACATGAAATACGACCTAAGGAACCATAGTTATTGCCCTCCCATAACCGTTCCTCGTGTTTTTGCGTTTTACGGGCAAAAAACTAGAATTCTACGAGATTCCTATATTTTCGTGTGCTTATAGCCCACGACTTCATAGTGGGCCCGAGCCCCTAGACCCAGATCGCCTAAAAAACTTTCGAGCCATAGAATATGACCCAAGGAACCATAATCGCTGCCCCGCCATGATCGTTCCTCATTCTTTTGCGTTTTACGGCCAAAAAACTAGAATTCTGCCTGATTCCCATATTTTCGTGTGCTTATAGCCCATGTCTTCAGAGTGGGCTTGAGCCCTCGGACCCGGATTGCCTAAAAGGTTTTTGGGTAGTAGAATATGACCAAAGGAACCATAGTCGCAGCCCCGCCATGACCGTTCCTCTTTTTCTTTGCGTTTTACGGCCAAAAAACTAGAATTTCGCCCGATTCCCATATTTTCGTATGCTACATCCCAATGGGCTGGGCCCCCGCACCCCGATAGCCTAAAAGTTTTCTGAGCCATTGAATACAACCTAAAGAACCATAGTCACTGCCCCGCCATGACCGTTCCTCATTGTTTTGCGTTTTTCGGCCAAAAAACTAGAATTCCGCCCGATTCCCATATATTCCTGTGCTTATAGCCCACGCCTTCCGAGTGGGCCCGGGACCCCAGACTCGGATCGCCTAAAAAATTTTCGGGCCATAGAATAAAACCAAAGGAACCATAGACTCCGCTCCTCCATGACCGTTCCCCGTTTTGTAGCGTTTTACGGCAAAACAAATAAAATTTCGCCTGATTCCTATATTTTCGTCTGTTATAGCTGACGTTTTCAGAGTGGGCCCGAGCCCCCGGACCCGGATCGCCTAAAAATATTTTAGGCCATATAATACGACCTAAGGCACCATAGTCTCCGCTCCACCATGATTGTTCCTCGTCGTTTTGCGTTTTACGGCTACAAAAATAGAATTCCGCCCGATTCCCATATTTTCGTGTGTTATAGCCCACGATTTCAGAGTGGGCCCGCGCCCTCTAACCCGGATCGCCTCAAAATTTTTCAGGTCATAGAATACGACCTAAGGAACCATAGTCATCACCCTGCCATGACCGTTCCTCATTGTTTTGTGTTTTACGGCAAAAAAAACTAGAATTCCGCCTGATTCCCATATTTTCGTGGGCTATAGCCCACGCCTTTCGAGTGGGCCCAGCCCCCCATACCCCGAGCGCCTAAATATTTTCTGGGCCATAAAATACCACCTAAATAATAATAGTTACCGCTCCACAATGAACGTTCCTCGTGTTTTTGCATTTTACGGTCAAAAAACTAGAATTCCACTCGATTCCCATATTTCCGTGTGCTAATAGCCCACGCCTTCAGAGTGGGCCCGAGTCCCCTGACCTGGATCGCCTAAAAATAATTTTGGCCATAGAATACGACCCAAGGAACCATACTTTCTGCCCCGCATTGACCGTTCCTCATTATTTTACGTTTTACGGCCAAAAAACTAGAATTCCGCCCGATTCCCATATTTTCTTTTCAATAGCCCACGCCTTCCGAGTGGTCCCGCGCTCCCGGATCCCGATCGCCTAAAAGTTTTTCAAGACATGAAATACGACCTAAGGAACCATAGTTATTGCCCTGCCATTACCGTTCCTCGTGGTTTTGCGTTTTCCGGGCAAAAAACAAGAATTCTACCAGATTCCTATATTTTCGTGTGCTTATAGCCCACGACTTCATAGTGGGCCCGAGCCCCTAGACCCAGATCGTCTAAAAAACTTTCGAGCCATAGAATATGACCCAAGGAACCATAGTCGCCGCCCCGCCATGATCGTTCCTCATTCTTTTGCGTTTTACGGCCAAAAAACTAGAATTCTGCCTGATTCCCATATTTTCGTGTGCTTATAGCCCATGTCTTCAGAGTGGGCTTGAGCCCTCGGACCCGGATCGCCTAAAAGTTTTTGGGTAGTAGAATATGACCAAAGGAACCATAGTCGCAGCCCCTCCATGACCGTTCCTCTTTGTTTTGCGTTTTACGGCCAAAAAACTAGAATTCCACTCGATTCCCATATTTCCGTGTGCTAATAGCCCACGCCTTCAGAGTGGGCCCGAGTCCCCTGACCTGGATCGCCTAAAAATAATTTGGGCCATAGAATACGACCCAAGGAACCATACTTTCTGCCCCGCATTGACCGTTCCTCATTATTTTACGTTTTACGGCCAAAAAACTAGAATTCCGCCCGATTCCCATATTTTCTTTTCGATAGCCCACGCCTTCCGAGTGGTCCCGCGCCCCCGGATCCCAATCCCCTAAAAGTTTTTCAAGACATGAAATACGACCTAAGGAATCATAGTTATTGCCCTGCCATTACCGTTCCTCGTGGTTTTGCATTTTCCGGGCAAAAAACTAGAATTCTACCAGATTCCTATATTTTCGTGTGCTTATAGCCCACGACTTCATAGTGGGCCCGAGACCCTAGACCCAGATCGTCTAAAAAACTTTCGAGCCATAGAATATGACCCAAGGAACCATAGTCGCCGCCCCGCCATGATCGTTCCTCATTCTTTTGCGTTTTACGGCCAAAAAACTAGAATTCTACCTGATTCCCATATTTTCGTGTGCTTATAGCCCATGTCTTCAGAGTGGGCTTGAGCCCTCGGACCCGGATCGCCTAAAAAGTTTTTGGGTAGTAGAATATGACCAAAGGAACCATAGTCGCAGCCCCTCCATGACCGTTCCTCTTTTGTTTGCGTTTTACGGCCAAAAAACTAGAATTTCGCCCGATTCCCATATTTTCGTATGCTACATCCCAATGGGCAGGGCCCCCACACCCCGATAGCCTAAAAGTTTTCTGAGCCATAGAATAAAACCTAAAGAACCATAGTCACTACCCCGCCATGACCGTTCCTCATTGTTTTGCGTTTTTCGGCCAAAAAACTAGAATTCCGCCCGATTCCCATATATTCCTGTGCTTATAGCCCACGCCTTCCGAGTGGGCCTGGGACCCAGACTCGGATCGCCTAACAAATTTTCGGGCCATAGAATAAAACCAAAGGAACCATAGACTCCGCTCCTCCATGACCGTTCCCCGTTTTGTTGCGTTTTACGGCAAAACAAATAAAATTCCGCCTGATTCCTATATTTTCGTCTGTTATAGCCGACGTTTTCAGAGTGGGCCCGAGCCCCCGGACCCGGATCGCCTAAAAATATTTTAGGCCATATAATACGACCTAAGGCACCATAGTCTCCGCTCCACCATGATTGTTCCTCGTCTTTTTGCGTTTTACGGCTACAAAAATAGAATTCCGCCCGATTCCCATATTTTCGTGTGCTATAGCCCACGATTTCAGAGTGGGCCTGCGCCCTCTAACCCGGATCGCCTCAAAATTTTTCAGGTCATAGAATACGACCTAAGGAACCATAGTCATCACCCTGCCATGACCGTTCCTCGTTGTTTTGTGTTTTACGGCAAAAAAAACTAGAATTCCGCCTGATTCCCATATTTTCATGGGCTATAGCCCACGCCTTTCGAGTGGGCCCAGCCCCCATACCCCGAGCGCCTAAAAATTTTCTGGGCCATAAAATACCACCTAAATAATAATAGTTACCGCTCCACAATGAACGTTCCTCGTGTTTTTGCATTTTACGGTCAAAAAACTAGAATTCCACTCGATTCCCATATTTCTGTGTGCTAATAGCCCACGCCTTCAGAGTGGGCCCGAGTCCCTGACCTGGATCGCCTAAAAATAATTTGGGCCATAGAATACGACCCAAGGAACCATATTTTTTGCCCCGCATTGACCGTTCCTCATTATTTTACGTTTTACGGCCAAAAAACTAGAATTCCGCCCGATTCCCATATTTTCTTTTCTATAGCCCACGCCTTCCGAGTGGTCCCGCGCCCCCGGATCCCAATCCCCTAAAAGTTTTTCAAGACATGAAATACGACCTAAGGAATCATAGTTATTGCCCTGCCATTACCGTTCCTCGTGGTTTTGCGTTTTCCGGGCAAAAAACTAGAATTCTACCAGATTCCTATATTTTCGTGTGCTTATAGCCCACGACTTCATAGTGGGCCCGAGACCCTAGACCCAGATCGTCTAAAAAACTTTCGAGCCATAGAATATGACCCAAGGAACCATAGTCGCCGCCCCGCCATGATCGTTCCTCATTCTTTTGCGTTTTACGGCCAAAAAACTAGAATTCTGCCTGATTCCCATATTTTCGTGTGCTTATAGCCCATGTCTTCAGAGTGGGCTTGAGCCCTCGGACCCGGATCGCCTAAAACGTTTTTGGGTAGTAGAATATGACCAAAGGAACCATAGTCGCAGCCCCTCCATGACCGTTCCTCTTTGTTTTGCGTTTTACGGCCAAAAAACTAGAATTTCACCCGATTCCCATATTTTCGTATGCTACATCCCAATGGGCAGGGCCCCCGCACCCCGATAGCCTAAAAGTTTTCTGAGCCGTAGAATACAACCTAAAGAACCATAGTCACTGCCCCGCCATGACCGTTCCTCATTGTATTGCGTTTTTCGGCCAAAAAACTAGAATTCCGCCCGATTCTCATATATTCCTGTGCTTATAGCCCACGCCTTCCGAGTGGGCCCGGGACCCCAGACTCGGATCGCCTAAGAAATTTTCGGGCCATAGAATAAAACCAAAGGAACCATAGACTCCGCTCCTCCATGACCGTTCCCCGTTTTGTTGCGTTTTACGGCAAAACAAATAAAATTCCGCCTGATTCCTATATTTTCGTCTGTTATAGCTGACGTTTTCAGAGTGGGCCCGAGTCCCCGGACCCGGATCGCCTAAAAATATTTTAGGCCACATAATACGACCTAAGGCACCATAGTCTCCGCTCCACCATGATTGTTCCTCGTCTTTTTGCATTTTACGGCTACAAAAATAGAATTCCGCACGATTCCCATATTTTCGTGTGCTATAGCCCACGCTTTCAGAGTGGGCCCGCGCCCTCTAATTCGGATTGCCTCAAAAATTTTCAGGTCATAGAATACGACCTAAGGAACCATAGTCATTGCCCTTCCATGACCGCTCCTCGTTGTTTTGTGTTTTACGGCAAAAAAAACTAGAATTCCGCCTAATTCCCATATTTTCGTGGGCTATAGCCCATGCCTTCCGAGTGGGACCAGCCCCCCAGACCCCGAGCGCCTGAAAATTTTCTGGGCCATAAAATACCACCTAAAGAATAATAGTTACCGCTCCAAAATGAACGTTCCTCGTGTTTTTGCATTTTACGGTCAAAAAACTAGAATTCCACTCGATTCCCATATTTCCGTGTGCTAATAGCCCACGCCTTCAGAGTGGGCCCGAGTCCCCTGACCTGGATCGCCTAAAAATAATTTGGGCCATAGAATACGACCCAAGGAACCATATTTTCTGCCCCGCATTGACCGTTCCTCATTATTTTATGTTTTACGGCCAAAAAACTAGAATTCCGCCCGATTCCCATATTTTCTTTTCTATAGCCCACGCCTTCCGAGTGGTCCCGCGCCCCCGGATCCCGATCGCCTAAAAGTTTTTCAAGACATGAAATACGACCTAAGGAACCATAGTTATTGCCCTGCCATTACCGTTCCTCGTGGTTTTGTGTTTTACGGGCAAAAAACTAGAATTCCGCCAGATTCCTATATTTTCGTGTGCTTATAGCCCATGACCTCATAGTGGGCCCGAGCCCCTAGACCCAGATCGCCTAAAAAACTTTCGAGCCATAGAATATGACCCAAGGAACCATAGTCGCCGCCCCGCCATGATCGTTCCTCATTCTTTTGCATTTTACGGCCAAAAAACTAGAATTCTGCCTGATTCCCATATTTTCGTGTGCTTATAGCCCATGTCTTCAGAGTGGGCTTGAGCCCTCGGACCCGGATCGCCTAAAAGGTTTTTGGGTAGTAGAATATGACCAAAGGAACAATAGTCGCAGCCCCGCCATGACCGTTCCTCTTTTGTTTTGCGTTTTACGGCCAAAAAACTAGATTTTCGCCCGATTCCCATATTTTCGTATGCTACATCCCAATGGGCAGGCCCCCCGCACCCCGATAGCCTAAAATTTTTCTGAGCCATAGAATACAACCTAAAGAACCATAGTCACTGCCTCGCCATGACCGTTCCTCATTGTTTTGCGTTTTTTGGCCAAACAACTAGAATTCCGCCCGATTCCCATATATTCCTGTTCTTATAGCCCACGCCTTTCGAGTGGGCCCGGGACCCCAGACTCGGATCGCGTAACAAATTTTCGGGCCATAGAATAAAACCAAAGGAACCATAGACTCCGCTCCTCCATGACCGTTCCCCGTTTTGTTGCGTTTTACGGCAAAACAAATAAAATTCCGCCTGATTCCTATATTTTCGTCTGTTATAGCTGACGTTTTCAGAGTGGGCCCGAGCCCCCGGACCCGGAACGCCTATAAAAATTTTAGGCCATATAATACGACCTAAGGCACCATAGTCTCCGCTCCACCATGATTGTTCCTCGTCTTTTTGCGTTTTACGGCTACAAAAATAGAATTCCGCCTGATTCCCATATTTTCGTGTGCTATAGCCCACACTTTCAGAGTGGGCCCGCGCCCTCTAACCCGGATCGCCTCAAAATTTTTCGGGTCATAGAATACGACCTAAGGAACCATAGTCATCGCCCTTCCATGACCGTTCCTTGTTGTTTTGTGTTTTACGGCAAAAAAAACTAGAATTCCGCCTGATTCCCATATTTTCGTGGGCTATAGCCCACGCCTTCCGAGTGGGCCCAGCCCCCCAGACCCCGAGCGCCTAATATTTTCTGGGCCATAAAATACCACCTAAAGAATAATAGTTACCGCTCCACAATGAACGTTCCTCATGTTTTTGCATTTTACGGCCAAAGAACTAGAATTCCACTCGATTCCCATATTTTCATGTGCTAATAGCCCACACCTTCAGAGTGGGCCCGAGTCCCCTGACCTGGATTGCCTAAAAAGAATTTGGGCCATAGAATATGACCCAAGGAACTATATTTTCTACCCCGCATTGACCGTTCCTCATTATTTTACGTTTTACGGCTAAAAAACTAGAATTCCGCCCGATTCCCATATTTTCTTTTTCTATAGCCCACGCCTTCCGAGTGGTCCCGCGCCCCCAGATCCCGATCGCCTAAAAGTTTTTCAAGACATGAAATACGACCTAAGGAACCATAGTTATTGCACTGCCATGACCGTTCCTCGTGTTTTTGCGTTTTACGGGTAAAAAAACTAGAATTCTACGAGATTCCTATATTTTCGTGTGCTTATAGCCCACGACTTCATAGTGGGCCCGAGCCCCTAGACCCAGATCGCCTAAAAAACTTTCGAGCCATAGCATATGACCCAAGGAACCATAATCGCCGCCCCGCCATGATCGTTCCTCATTCTTTTGCGTTTTACGGCCAAAAAACTAGAATTCTGCATGATTCCCATATTTTCGTGTGCTTATAGCCTATGTCTTCAGAGTGGGCTTGAGCCCTCGGACCCGGATTGCCTAAAAAGTTTTTGGGTAGTAGAATATGACCAAAGGAACCATAGTCGCAGCCCCGCCATGACCGTTCCTCTTTTTCTTTGCGTTTTACGGCCAAAAAACTAGAATTTCGCCCGATTCCCATATTTTCGTATGCTACATCCCAATGGGCAGGGCCCCCGCACCCCGATAGCCTAAAAGTTTTCTGAGCCATTGAATACAACCTAAAGAACCATAGTCACAGCCCCGCCATGACCGTTCCTCATTGTTTTGCGTTTTTCGGCCAAAAAACTAGAATTCCGCCCGATTCCCATATATTCCTGTGCTTATAGCCCACGCCTTCCGAGTGGGGCCGGGACCCCAGACTCGGATCGCCTAACAAATCTTCGGGCCATAGAATAAAATCAAAGGAACCATAGACTCCGCTCCTCCATGACCGTTCCCTGTTTTGTTGCGTTTTACGGCAAAACAAATAAAATTCCGCCTGATTCCTATATTTTCGTCTGTTATAGCCGACGTTTTCAGAGTGGGCCCGAGCCCCCGGACCCGGATCGCCTAAAAAAATTTTAGGCCATATAATACGACCTAAGGCACCATAGTCTCCGCTCCACCATGATTGTTCCTCGTCTTTTTGCGTTTTACGGCTACAAAAATAGAATTCCGCCCGATTCCCATATTTTCGTGTGCTATAGCCCACGCTTTCAGAGTGGGCCCGTGCCCTCTAACCCGGATCGCCTCAAAATTTTTCGGGTCATAGAATACGACCTAAGGAACCATATTCATCGCCCTTCCATGACCGTACCTCGTTGTTTTGTGTTTTACGGCAAAAAAAACTAGAATTCCGCCTGATTCCCATATTTTCGTGGCTATAGCCCACGCCTTCCGAGTGGGCCCAGCCCCCCAAACCCCGAGCGCCCAAAAATTTTTTGGGCCATAAAATACAACCTAAAGAATAATAGTTACCGCTCCACAATGAACGTTCCTCGTGTTTTTTTATTTTACGGCCAAAAAATTAGAATTCCACTTGATTCCCATATTTTCGTGTGCTTATAGCCCACGCCTTCAGAGTGAGCCCGAGTCCCCTACCTGGATCGCCTAAAAATATTTTGGGCCATAGAATACGACCCAAGGAACCATATTTTCTAGCCCGCATTGACCGTTCCTCATTATATTGCGTTTTACGGCCAAAAAACTAGAATTCCGCCTGATTTCCATATTTTCTTTTTCTATAGCGCACGTCTTCCGAGTGGTCCCGCGCCCCCGGATCCCGATCGCCTAAAAGTTTTTCAAGACATGAAATACGACCTAAGGAACCATAGTTATTGCCCTGCCATGACCGTTCCTCGTGTTTTTGCGTTTTACGCCCAAAAAACTAGAATTCCGCCAGATTCCTATATTTTCGTGTGCTTATAGCCCATGACTTCATAGTGGGCCCGAGCCCCTAGACCCAGATCGCCTAAAAAACTTTCGAGCCATAGAATATGACCCAAGGAACCATAGTCGCCGCCCCACCATGATCGCTCCTCATTCTTTTGCGTTTTACGGCCAAAAAACTAGAATTCTGCCTGATTCCCATATTTTTGTGTGCTTATAGCCCATGTCTTCAGAGTGGGCTTGAGCCCTCGGACCCGGATCGCCTAAAAAGTTTTTGGGTAGTAGAATATGACCAAAGGAACCATAGTCGGAGCCCCGCCATGACCGTTCCTCTTTTTTTTGCGTTTTACGGCCAAAAAACTAGAATTTCGCCCAATTCCCATATTTTTGTATGCTACATCCCAATGGGCAGGGCCCCCGCACCCCGATAGCCTAAAATTTTTCTGAGCCATAGAATACGGCCTAAGGAACCATATTTGCCTCCCCTCCATTACCCTTCCTTGTGTTTTTACATTTTACGGCCAAAAAACTAGAATTTCGCCCGATTCCCATATTTTCGTGTTCTATAGCCCACGCCTTCAGAGAGGGATCGAGTCCTCGGACCCTGATCGCCTAAAAAAATTTCGGGTCGTAGAATATGACACAAGAAACTATTGTTGCCTCCCCGCCATGATCATTCTTCTTTTTTTGCGTATTACGGCCAAAAAACTAGAATTTCGCCCGATTCTCATATTTTCGTATGCTACTTCCCAATGGGCAGGGCCCCCGGACCACGATAGCCTAACAAATTTTCGGGTCATAGAATAAAACCAAAGGAACCATAGACTCCGCTCCTCCATGACCGTTCCCCGTTTTGTTGCATTTTACGGCAAAACAAATAAAATTCCGCCTGATTCCTATATTTTCGTCTGTTATAGCCGACGTTTTCAGAGTGGGCCCGAGCCCCCAGACCCGGATCGCCTAAAAAAATTTTAGGCCATATAATACGACCTAAGGCACCATAGTCTCCGCTCCACCATGATTGTTCCTGGTCTTTTTGTGTTTTACGGCTACAAAAATAGAATTCTGCCCGATTCCCATATTTTCGTGTGCTATAGCCCACGCTTTCAGAGTGGGCCCGCGCCCTCTAACCCGGATCGCCTCAAAATTTTTCGGGTCATAGAATACGACCTAAGGAACCATAGTCATCGCCCTTCCATGACCGTTCCTCGTTGTTTTGTGTTTTACGGCAAAAAAAACTAGAATTCCGCCTGATTCCCATATTTTCGTGGGTTATAGCCCACGCCTTCCGAGTGGGCCCAGCCCCCTGACCCCGAGCGCCTAAAAATTTTCTGGGCCATAAAATACCACCTAAAGAATAATTGTTACCGCTCCACAATGAACGTTCCTCGTGTTTTTGCATTTTATGGCCAAAAAACTAGAATTCCACTCGATTCCCATATTTTCGTGTGCTAATAGCCCACGCCTTCAGAGTGGGCCCGAGTCCCTTGACCTGGATCGCCTAAAAATATTTTGGGCCATAGAATACGACCCAAGGAACCATATTTTCTAGCCCGCATTGACCGTTCCTCATTATATTACGTTTTACGGCCAAAAAACTAGAATTCCGCCCGATTCCCATATTTTCTTTTTCTATAGCCCACGCCTTCCGAGTGGTCCCGCGCCCCCAGATCCCGATCGCCTAAAAGTTTTTCAAGACATGAAATACGACCTAAGGAACCATAGTTATTGCCCTGCCATGACCGTTCCTCGTGTTTTTGCGTTTTACGGGCAAAAAACTAGAATTCTACGAGGTTCCTATATTTTCGTGTGCTTATAGCCCATGACTTCATAGTGGGCCCGAGCCCCTAGACCCAGATCGCCTAAAAAACTTTCGAGCCATAGAATATGACCAAAGGAACCATAGTCGGAGCCCCGCCATGACCGTTCCTCTTTTTTTTTGCGTTTTACGGCCAAAAAACTAGAATTTCCCCCAATTCCCATATTTTCGTATGCTACATCCCAATGGGCAGGGCCCCCGCACCCCGATAGCCTAAAATTTTTCTGAGCCATAGAATACGGCCTAAGGAACCATATTTGCCTCCCCTCCATTACCCTTCCTCATGTGTTTACATTTTACGGCCAAAAAACTAGAATTCCGCCCGATTCCCATATTTTCGTGTTCTATAGCCCACGCCTTCAGAGAGGATCGAGCCCTCGGACCCTGATCGCCTAAAAAATTTTCGGGTCGTAGAATATGACACAAGAAACTATTGTCGCCTCCCCGCCATGACCATTCCTCCTTTTTTTTGCGTATTATGGCCAAAAAACTAGAATTTCGCCCGATTCCCATATTTTCGTATGCTACTTCCCAATGGGCAGGGCCCACAGACCACGATAGCCTAAAATATTTTCGGGCCATAGAATACGGCCTAATTAACCATAGTCGCCGCCCCGCCATTACAGTTCCTCGTGTTTTTACATTTTACGGCCAACAAACTAGAATTCCGCCGGATTCCCATATTTTCATGTTCTATAGCCCACGCCTTCAGAGTGGGCAAGGGACCCCCGGAACCCGATCGCCTAAAAGAATTTCGGGACATGAAATACGACCTAAGGAACCATAGATACTACCCTGCCATGACCGTTCTCGTTTTTTTGCATTTTACGGCAAAAAAACTACAATTCCGCCCGATTCCTATATTTTCGTGTGCTTATAGCCCACGCCATCAGAGTGCGCCCGAGCCCCCTGACCCCTATCGCCTAAATATTTTCCTGGCCATGAAATACGACCTAACGAACCATAGTTACCGCTCCGCAATGAACGTTCCTCATTGTTTTATATTTTTCGGCCAAAAAACTAGAATTCCGCCCGATTTCCATATATTCCTGTGCTTATAGCCCATGCCTTCAGAGTGGGCCCGAGTCCCCAGACTCGGATCGCCTAAAAAACGTTTGGGCCATAGATACGACCCAAGGAACCATATTTTCTGCCCCGCATTGACCGTTCCTCATTATTTTACGTTTTACGGCCAAAAAACTAGAATTCCGCCCGATTCCCATATTTTCTTTTTCTATAGCCCACGCCTTCCGAGTGGTCCCGCGCCCCCAGATCTCGATCGCCTAAAAGTTTTTCAAGACATGAAATAGAACCTAAGGAACCATAGTTATTGCCCTGCCATGACCGTTCCTTGTGTTTTTGCGTTTTACGGGCAAAAAACTAGAATTGTGCCAGATTCCTATATTTTCGTGTGCTTATTGCCCACGACTTCATAGTGGGCCCTAGCCCCTAAACCCAGATCGCCTAAAAAAAATTCGAGCCATAGAATATGACCCAAGGAACCATAGTCGCCGCCCCGCCATGATCGTTTCTCATTCTTTTGCGTTTTACGGCAAAAAAACTAGAATTTTGCCTGATTCCCATATTTTCGTGTGCTTATAGCCCATGTCTTCAGAGTGGGCTTGAGCCCTCGGACCCGGATCGCCTAAAACGTTTTTGGGAAGTAGAATATGACCAAAGGAACCATAGTCGTAGCCCCGCCATGACCGTTCCTCGTTTATTTTGCGTTTTACGGCCAAAAAACTAGAATTTCGCTCGATTCCCATATTTTCGTATGCTACATCCCAATGGGCAGGGCCCTCGCACTCCGATAGCCTAAACTTTTTCAGAGCCATAGAATACGGCCTAAGGAATCATATTTTCCTCCCCTCCATTACCCTTCCTCGTGTTTTTACATTTTACGGCCAAAAAACTAGAATTCCGCCCGATTCCCATATTTTCGTGTTCTATAGCCCACGCCTTCAGAGTGGGATCGAGCCCTCGGACCCTGATCGCCTAAAAAAATTTGGGGCAGTAGAATATGACACAAGAAACCATAGTCGCCTCCCCACCATGACCATTCCTCTTTTTTTTGCATTTTACGGCCAAAAAACTAGAATTTCGCCCGATTCCCATATTTTCGTATGCAACTTCCCAATGGGCAGGGCCCCATGACCACGATAGCCTAAAATATTTTCGGGACATAGAATACGGCCTAAGAAACCATAGTCGCCGCCCCGCCATTACAGTTCCTCGTGTTTTTACGTTTATGGCTAAAAAACTAGAATTCTGCATGATTCCCATATTTTCGTGTTCTATAGCCCACGCCTTCAGGGTGGGCCCGAGCCCTCGGACCCTGATCGCCTTAAAAAAATTTGGGTCATAGAATGCGACACAAAAAACCGTAGTCGCCACCCCTCCATCAACGTTCCTCGTGTTTTTTGCATTTTACCGCCAAAAAACAAAAATTTCTCTAGATTCCCATATTTTCGTATATTACTTCCCAATGGGAAGAGCTCAAGAACCTCGATCGCCTAAAAATTTTTTGGGCCATAGAATACGGCCTAAGGAACCATAGTCGCCGCCCCGCCATGACCGTTCCTCGTGTTTTTACGTTTTACGGCCAAAACATTAGAATTCCGCCCGATTCCCATATTTTCTTTTTCTATAGCCCACGCCTTCCGAGTGGTCCCGCGTCGCCGGATCCCGATCGCCTAAAAGTTTCTCAAGACATGAAATACGGCCTAAGGAACCATAGTCGCCGCCCCGCCATTACAGTTCCTCGTGTTTTTACGTTTTACGCCCAAAAAACTAGAATTCCGCCAGATTCCTATATTTTCGTGTGCTTATAGACCACGCCTTTAGAGTGGGCCCGAGCCCCTAGACCCAGATCGCCTAAAAAACTTTCGAGCCATAGAATATGACCCAAGGAACCATAGTCGCCGCCCCGCCATGATCGTTCCTCATTCTTTTGCGTTTTACGGCCAAAAAACTAGAATTCTGCCTGATTCCCATATTTTCGTGTGCTTATAGCCCATGTCTTCAGAGTGGGCTTGAGCCCTCGGACCCGGATCGCCTAAAAAGTTTTTGGGTAGTAGGATATGACCAAAGGAACCATAGTCGCAGCCCCGCCATGACCGTTCCTCTTTTGTTTTGCGTTTTACGGCCAAAAAACTAGAATTTCGCCCAATTCCCATATTTTCGTATGCTACATCCCAATGGGCAGGGCCCCCACACCCCGATAGCCTAAAATTTTTCTGAGCCATAGAATACGGCCTAAGGAACCATATTTGCCTCCCCTCCATTACCCTTCCTCGTGTTTTTACATTTTACGGCCAAAAAATTAGAATTCCGCCCGATTCCCATATTTTCGTGTTCTATAGCCCACGCCTTCAGAGAGGGATCGAGCCCTCGGACCCTGATCGCCTAAAAACTTTTCGGGCCATAGAATATGCAACAAGAAACTATTGTCGCCTCCCCGCCATGACCATTCCTCCTTTTTTTTGTGTTTTACGGCCAAAAAACTAGAATTTCGCCCGATTCCCATATTTTTGTATGCTACTTCCCAATGGGCAGGGCCCCCGGACCATGATAGCCTAAAATATTTTCGGGCCATAGAATACGGCTTAAGGAACCATAGTCGCCGCCCCGCCATTACAGTTCCTCATGTTTTTACGTTTTACGGCCAAAAAACTATAATTCTGCCCGATTCCCATATTTTCATGTTCTATAGCCCACGCCTTCAGGGTGAACCCGAGCCCTCGGACCCTAATCGCTTTAAAAATTTTCGGGTCGTACAATACAAGACAAAAAACCGTAGTCGCCACCCCGCCATCAACGTTCCTCGTGTCTTTTGCGTTTTACGGCCAAAAAACTAGAATTTATCCAGATTCCCAATGGACAGGGCTCCGAAATCCCGATCGCCTAAAAAAATTTTGGGCCATAGAATACGGCCTAAGGAACCATAGTCGCCGCCCCGCCATGACCGTTCCACGTGTTTTTACGTTTTATGGCCAACAAACTAGAATTTTGCCGGATTCCCATATTTTCGTGTTCTATAGCCCACGTCTTCAGAGTAGGCACGGGCCCCCCGAAACCCGATCGCCTTAAAAAATTTCGGGACATGAAATACGACCTAAGGAACCATAGTTACTACCCTGCCATAACCGTTCCTCGTGTTTTTGGGTTTTCCGGCAAAAAAACTAGAATTCCCCCCGATTCCTATATTTTCGTGTGCTTATAGCCCACGCCATCAGAGTGGGCCCGAGCCCCCGGACCCCGATCGCCTAAATATTTTCCTGGCCATGAAATACGACCTAACGAAACCATAGTTACCGCTCCGCAATGAACGTTCCTCATTGTTTTGCGTTTTTCGGCCAAAAAACTAGAATTCCGCCCGATTCTCATATATTCATGTGCTTATAGCCCATGCCTTCAGAGTGGGCCCGAGTCCCCAGACTCGGATCGCCTAAAAAAATTTTCGGGCCATAGAATAAAACCAAAGGAACCATAGTCTCCGCCACTCTATGACCGTTCCTCGTTTTGTTGCGTTTTACGGCAAAACAAATAAAATTCCGCCCGATTCTTATATTTTCGTGTGTTATAGCCGACGTTTTCAGAGTGGGCCCGAGCCCCCGGACCCGGATCGCCTAAAAAATTTTCAGGCCATAGAATACGACCTAAGGCACCATAGTCTCCGCTCCACCATGATTGTTCCTCGTCTTTTTTCATTTTACGGCTACAAAAATAGAATTCCGCCCGATTCCCATATTTTCATGTGCTATAGCCCACGCTTTCAGAGTGGGCCCGAGCCCCCGGACCCGGATCACCTAAAAATATTTCGGGCAATAGAATACGACCTAATGAACCATAGTCACCTCCCTGCAATGACCGTTCCTCGTAATTTTGCATTTTACGGCCAAAAAACTAGAATTCCGTCTGATTCCCATATTTTCCTATGCTATAGCCATACCTTCCGATTGGGCCCGCGCCCTCTAACCCGGATCGCCTCCAAAATTTTTTGGGTCATAGAATATGACCTAAGGAACCATAGTCATCGCCCTGCCATGACCGTTCCTCGTTGTTTTGTGTTTTACGGCCAAAAAAACTAGAATTCCGTCTGATTCCCATATTTTCGTGTGCTATAGCCCATGCCTTCCGAGTGGGCCCAATCCCTCGGACCCCGAGCGCCTAAAAATTTTCAGGGCCATAAAATACCACCTAAAGAATAATAGTTACCGCTCCACAATGAACGTTCCTCGTGTTTTTGCATTCTACGGCCAAAAAACTAGAATTCCACTCGATTCCCATATTTTCGTGTGCTTATAGCCCACGCCTTCAGAGTGGGCCCGAGTCCCTTGACCTGGATCGCCTAAAAATATTTTAGGCCATAGAATACGACCCAAGGAACCATATTTTCTAGCCCGCATTGACCGTTCCTCATTATATTACATTTTACGGCCAAAAAACTAGAATTCCGCCCGATTCCCATATTTTCTTTTTCTATAGCCCACACCTTCCGAGTGGTCCCGCGCCCTCGGATCCCGATCGCCTAAAAGTTTTTCAAGACATGAAATACGACCTAAGGAACCATAGTTATTGTCCTGCCATGACCGTTCCTCGTGTTTTTGCGTTTTACGGGCAAAAAACTAGAATTCTACTAGATTCCTATATTTTCGTGTGCTTATAGCCCACGACTTCATAGTGGGCCCGAGCCCCTAGACCCAGATCGCCTAAAAAACTTTCGAGCCATAGAATATGATCCAAGGAACCATAGTCGCCTCCCCGCCATGATCGTTTCTCATTCTTTTGTGTTTTACGGCAAAAAAATTAGAATTTTGCCTGATTCCCATATTTTCGTGTGCTTATAGGCCATGTCTTCATAGTGGGCTTGAGCCCTCGGACCCGGATCGCCTAAAAGGTTTTTGGGTAGTAGAATATGACCAAAGTAACCATAGTCGCATCCCCGCCTTGACCGTTCCTCTTTTGTTTTGCGTTTTACGGCCAAACAAACTAGAATTTCGCCCGATTCCCATATTTTCGTATGCTACATCCCAATGGGCAGGGCCCCCGCACCCCGATAGCCTAAAAATTTTCTGAGCCATAGAATACGGCGTAAGGAACCATATTTGCCTCCCCTCCATTACCCTTCCTCGTGTTTTTACATTTTACGGCCAAAAAACTAGAATTCCGCCCGATTCCCATATTTTCGTGTTCTATAGCCCACGCCCTCAGAGAGGGATCGAGCCCTAGGACCCTGATCGCCTAAAAAATTTTCGGGCCGTAGAATATGACACAAGAAACTATTGTCGCCTCCCCGCCATGACCATTCCTCCTTGTTTTGCGTTTTACTGCCAAAAAGCTAGAATTTCGCCCGATTCCCATATTTTCGTATGCTACTTCCCAATGGGCAGGGCCCCCGGACCACGATAGCCTAAAATATTTTCGGGCCATAGAATACGGCCTAAGGAACCATAGTCGCTGCCCCGCCATTACAGTTCCTCGTGTTTTTACGTTTTACGGCCAAAAAACTATGATTCTCCCCGATTCCCATACTTTCATGTTCTATAGCCCACGCCTTCAGGATGGGCCCGAGCCCTCGGACCCTGATCGCCTTAAAAATTTTTGGGTCGTACAATACGAGACAAAAAACCGTAGTCGCCACCCCGCCATCAACGTTCCTCGTGTTTTTTGCGTTTTACGGCCAAAAAACTAGAATTTATCTAGATTCCCATATTTTCGTATGCTACTTCCCAATGGACAGGGCTCCGAAATCCCGATCGCCTAAAAATTTTTTGGGCCATAGAATTCGGCCTAAGGAACCATAGTCGCCGCCCCGCCATGACCGTTCCTCATGTTTTTACGTTTTATGGCCAAAAAAAAATAGAATTCCGCCGGATTCCCATATTTTCGTGTTCTATAGCCCACGCCTTCAGAGTAGGCATGGGCCCCCCGGAACCCGATCGCCTTAAAAAATTTCGGGACATGAAATACGACCTAAGGAACTATAGTTAATGCCCTGCCACGACCGTTCCTCGTGTTTTTGCATTTCACGGCCAAAAAACTAGAATTTCGCCTGGTCCCTATATTTTCGTGTGCTTATAGCCCACGCCATCAGACTGGGCCCGAACCCCCGAACCCCGATCTCCTAAAAATTTTCCTGGCCATGAAATACGACCTGACGAACCATAGTTACCGCTCCGCAATGAACATTCCTCATTGTTTTGCGTTTTACGGCCAAAAAACTAGAATTCCACCAGATTCCCATATTTTCCTGTGCTTATAGCCCACGCCTTCAGAGTGGGTCTGAGACCCCGGACTCGGATCGCCTAAAAAATTTTTGGGCCATAGAATAAAACCCAAGAAACCATAGTCGTAGCCCCTCCATGACCATTCCTCGTTGTTTTGCTTTTTACGGAAAAACAAATACAATTCCGCTCGATTCCCATATTTTTGGGCCATAGAACACAACCTAAGGAACCATAGTGGCCGCCCCATCATGACCGTTCCTCGATTTTTTGCCTTTTACGGTAAAAAAACTAGAATTCCGCCTGATTCCCATATTTTCGTGTGCTATAGCCCACGCCTTCAGAGTGGGCCCGAGCCCCCGGACCCGTATCGCCTAAAAATAATTTGGGCCATAGATTACGACTTAAGGAACCATAGTCATCACCCCGCCATGATCGTTCCTCGTTGTTTTGCGTTTTACGGCCAAAAAACTAGAATTTCGTTCGATTACCATATTTTCGTGTTCTATAGCCCACGCCTTCCGAGTGAGCCCAAGCCCCGCGGACCCCGATCGCCTAAAAAAATTTCGGGCAATGAAATATGACCTAAAGTGGGCCCGAGCCCCTGGACCTAGATCGCCTAAAAATATTTCGGGCCGTAGAATACGACCCAAGGAACCATATTCGCCACCCTCCATGACCGTTCCACGTTTTTTGCGTTTTACGGCCAAAAAACTAGAATTCCGCCCGATTCCCATATTTACGTGTTCTATAGCCCATGCCTTCCGAGTGCGCCCGGACCCCCCGGACCCCGATTACATTATTATTTTTTCCTCCATGAAATACGACCTAAGGAACCATAGTTACCGCCCTGCCATGACCGTTCCTCATTGTTTTGCGATTTACGGCCAAAAAACTAAAATTCCGCCCGATTCCCATATTTTCGTATTTTATAGCACACGTCTTCCAAGCGGCCCCGGGCCCCCCGGACCCTGATCACCTAAAAATTTTACGGGCCGTGAAATATGACCTAAGGAACCACAGTTACCACCCTGCCATGACCATTCCTCATTTTTTGCGTTTTACGGCCAAAATACTAGAATTCCACCCGATTCCCATATTTTCGTGTGCTATTCCACGCCTGCGAGTGGGACCGAGCCCCTGAACCTTAATCGCCTAAAATTTTTATGGTCATAGAATACGACCTAAGGATCCATAGTCTCCGCCCCGCCATGACCGTTCCACGTTTTCTTGCTTTTTATGGTCAGAAAACTAGAATTTTGCCCTATTCGCATATTTTCGTGTTCTATAGCCCACGCCTTCCGAGTGGGCCCGGGCCCGCGGACCCCGATAGCCTAAAAATTTTCCGCGCCATGAAATACGACCTAAGAAACCATAGTTACAGCCCCGCCATGACCGTTCCTCATTTTTTGCATTTTAAGGCAAACAAACGAGAATTCCGTTCGATTCCCATATTTTCGTGCGCTATAGCACACACCTTTATAGTGGGCCCGACCCCCCGGACCCGTATCGCCTAAAAATATTTCGGGCCATAGAATTCGACCTAAGGAACCATAATCGCCGCCCCGCCATGATCGTTCCTCATTTTGTTTTTCGTTCTATACCACACGCCTTCCGAGTGGTCCCGCGCCCCCACGACCCTGATCGCCTTAAAAATTTTCCGGGCCATGAAATACGACCTAAGGAACCATAGTCGTCGCCCCGCCATGCCTGTTCCTAGTTTTTTGCGATTTACGACCATAATACTAGAATTCCGACCGATTCCCATATTTTCGTGTGCTATAGCCTACGCCTTCCGAGTGGGCCCGACCACCCCGGACCCCGAGCGCCTAAAACTTTTCCGGGCCATGAAATACGACAAAACAAACCATAGTTACTTCCCCTCCATGACCATTCCTCGTGTTTTTGCATTTTACGGCCAAAACATTAGAATTCCCCCCCATTTCCATATTTTCATGTGCTACGCCTTCAGAGTGGGCCCGAGCCCTCGGACCCGAATCGCCTAAAAATATTTCGGGCCATAGAATACGACCCAAGGAAACATATTCGCCACCCCTCCATGACCGTTCCACGCTTTTTTGCGTTTTACGTCCAAAATACTATAATTCCGCCCGATTCCCATATTTTCGTGTTCTATAGCACACGCCTTCAGAGTGGGCCCGGGCTCCCAGGACCACGATCGCCTAAAACTTTTTCGGGCCATGAAATATGACCTAAGGAACCATAGTTACCTCCCCTCCATGACCGTTCCTGGTATTTTGAGTTTTACGGCAAAAAAACTGGAATTCCGCCCGATTCCCAAATTTTCGTGTGCTATAGCCCACGCCTTCCGAGTGGGCCCGAACCCCTGAACCCGGATCGTCCAAAGTTTTTAGGGTCATAGAATGCGACCAAAGGAACCATAGTCTCTGCCCCGCTATGACCGTTCCACGTTTTTTACGTTTTACGGCCAAAAAATTAGAATTCCTCTCGATACCCATATTTTCATGTTCTATAGCCCACGCCTTCCAAGTAGTCTCGGGTCCCTCAGACCCTGATCGCGTAAAAATTTTTCGGGCCATGAAATACGACGTAAGGAACCATAGTTACCGCCCTGCCATGACCGTTCCATGTTTTTTGCGTTTAACAGCCGAAAAACTAGAATTCCGCCCGATTCCCATATTTCGTTTGCTATAGCCCACGCCTTCAGAGTGGGCCCGAGCCCCTAGACCCAGATCGCCTAAAAATATTTCGGGCCATAGAATATGACCTAAGGAACCATAGTCGTCGCGTCGTCATGACTGTTCCTGGTTTTTTGCATTTTACCGCCAAAAAACTAGAATTCCGCCCGATTCCCATATTTTCGTGTGCTATAGCCCACGCCTTCAGAGTGAGACCGAGCCCCCAGACTCGGATCACCTAAAAAGAATTTGGGCCATAGAATACGACCCAAGGAACCATAGTCGCCGCCCTGCGATGACCGTTCCTTGTTTGTTTTGCGTTTTAAGGCCAAAAAACTAGAATTCCGCCCGATTCCCATATTTTCGTGTTTTATAGCCCACGTCTTCCATGGCCCCGGGCCCCCCGGACCCTGATCGCCTAAAAGTTTATGGGCCATGAAATACAACCTAAGGAACCATAGTTACTGCCCCGCCATGACCATTCCTCGTTTTTTGCGTTTTACGGCCAAAATAGTAGAATTCCACCCGATTCCCATATTTTCATGTGCTTTAGCCCATGCCTTCAGAGTGGGACCGAGCACCCAGACCCGGATCGCCTAAAAATATTTTGGGCCATAGAATACGACCATAGGAACCATAGTTGCCGCCTCGCCATGACCGTTCCTCGTTTGTTCTGCGTTTTAAGGCCAAAAAACTAGAATTCCGCCTTATTGCCATATTTTCATTTCCTATAGCCCACGCCTTCAGAGTGGGCCCTAGCCCCCAGACCCGGATTGCCTAAAAGTTTTTAGGCCACAGAATACGACCCAAGGAACCATGGTCGCCGCCCCGCCATGACCGTTTCTCATTTGTTTTGCATTTTAAGGCCAAAAAACTAGAATTCCACTTGATTCCCATATTTTCATGTGCTATAGCCCACGCCTTTAGAGTGGGCCCGAACCCACAGACCCGGATCGCCTAAAAAAATTTCGAGCCATAGAATACGACCTAAGGAACCATAGTCGCCGCGTCGTCATGACCGTTCCTGGTTTTTTGCGTTTTACGGCCAAAAAACTAGAATTTCGCCCGATTCCCATATTTTCGTGTGCTATAGCCCACGCCTTCAGAGTGGGCCCGAGCCCCCGAACCCGGATCGCCTAAAAACATTTCGGGTCAGAGAATACGACCTAAGGAGCCATAGTCGCCGCTCCTCCAAGACCGTTCCTCAATTTTTTGCGTTTTACGGCCAATAAGGTATAATTCCGCTCGATTCCCATATTTTTGAGTTTTATAGCCCACGCCATCCGAGTGGGCCCAAGCCCCCTGACCCCGATCGCCTAAAAAATTTTCGAGCCATTAAATACGACCTAAGGAACCATAGTTACCGCCCTGCCATGACCGTTCTTTGGTTTTTTGCGTTTTAAGGCCAAAAAAACTAGAATTCCACCCGATTCCCATATTTTCGTGTGCTATAGCCCACGCCTTCCGAGTGGGTCCGGCAGCCCCTGACTCCGAGCACCTAAAAATTTTCCGGGCCATGAAATACGACCTACCGAATCATATTTACTGCCCCGCCATGACCATTCATCGTGTTTTTCCGTTTTACGACCAAAAAACTAGAATTCCACCCGATTCCCATATTTTCGTGTGCAATAGCACACGCCTTCAGAGTGGGCCTGAGCCCCCAGACCCGGATCGCCTAAAAAACTTTCAGGCCATAGAATATGACCCAAGGAACCATACTCGCCACCCCACCATGACCGTTCCACGTTTCTTTGCTTTTTACGGCCAAAAAACTAAAATTCTACCCCGATTCCCATATTTTCTTGTTTTATAGCCCACGCCTTCCGAGTGGTCCAGGGGGCCCCGGACCCCGATTGCCTAAAAATTTTCCGGGCAATGAAACACGACCTAAGGAACCATAGTTACTTCCCCGCCATGATCGTTCCTTGTGTTTTTGCGTTTTACGGACAAAAAACTAGAATTCTGCCCGATTCCCATATTTTCGTGTTTTATAGCCCACGCCTTCCAAGCGGTCCCGGACCCGGATCGCCTAAAAAAATTTTGGGCCATGAAATACGACCCAAGGAACCATAATCTCCGCCCCTCCATGACCGTTCCTCATTTTGTTTTTCGTTTAACGGCCAAACAACTAGAATTCCACACAATTTCCATAATTCCGCCCGATTCCCATATTTTCGTGTTACCCACGCCATCCAAGTGGGCCCGGGCCCCTGACCCCGATCGCCTAAAAACTTTTCGGGCCATAGAATATGACACAAGGAACCATATTCTCCACCCCGCCATTACCGTTTTGCATTTTTTGCGTTTTACGGCCAAAAAACAAGAATTTCGCCCGATTCCCATATTTTCATGTTATATAGCCCACGCCTTCAGAGTGGTCCCGGGCCCCCTAACCATGATCGCCTAAAACTTTTTCGGGCCATGAAATACGACCTAAGGAACCATAGTTACCTCCCCTCTATGACCGTTCCTCATTTTTTTGCGTTTTACGGCCAAAAATCTAGAATTCCGCCCGATTCCCATATTTTCGTGTTCTATAGCCCACGCCTTCCGAGCGGTCCCGGGCCGCCTGGACCCTGATCGCCTAAAATTTGTTGGGACGTGATATATGACCTAAGGAACCATATTTACCGCCCCACCATGACCGTTCCTCATTGTTTTGCGTTTTACGGCCAAAGAACTAGCATTCCGCCCGATTCCTATATTTTCGTGTGCTATAGCCCACGCCTTCCGAGTGGGACCGAGCCCCTGAACCCGGATCACCTAAAACTTTTTAATTTCATAGAATACGACCTAAGGAACCATAGTCGCCACCCCGCCATGACCGTTCCACGTTCTTTTGCAATTTACGGCCAAAAAACTAGAATTTCCCCTGATTCCCATATTTTCGTGTTCTATAGCCCACGCCATCCGAGTGGGCCCAGACCCCACGGACCCCGATCACCTAAAAATTTTACGGGCCATGAAATACGACCTAAGGAACCATAGTTTCCGCCCCGCCATGACCGTTCCTAGTTTTTTGCATATTACGGCCAAAAAACAAGAATTCCGCCCGATTCCCATATTTTGGTATTCTATAGCCCACGCCTTCAGAGTGGGCATGGGCCCCCCAGACAACGATTGCCTAAAAATTTTCAGGCCATGAAATACGACGTAAGGAACCATAGTTACCGTCCCTCCATGACCGTTCCTGGTTTTTTGCGTTTTACCCCCAAAAAACTAGAATTCTGCCCGATTCCCATATTTTTGCGTGCTATAGCCCACGCCTTCAGAGTGGGCCCGAGCCCTGAACCCGGATCGCCAAAAAATAATTTGGGCCATAGAATACGACCCAAGGAACCGTAGTCGCTGTCCCGCCATGACCGTTCCTGGTTTTTTGCATTTTATAGCCAAAACATTAGAATTCCGCACGATTCCTATATTTTCGTGTGCTATAGCCCACGCCTTCAGAGTGGGCCCGAGCCCCCAGACCCGGATCGCTTAAAAATATTTCGGGCAATAGAATACGACCCAAGGAACTATAATCGCCGCCCAGCCATGACCGTTCCTAGTTTGTTTTGCTTTTTAAGGCAAAAAAACTAGAATTCTGCCCGATTCCAATATTTTCGTGTGCTATTGCCCACGATTTCCGAGTGGGCCCGGCCCCCCCAGGACCCCGGTAGCCTAAAGTATTTCCGGGTCATCGAATACGACCTAAGGTACCACAGTCAATGCCCTGCCATGACCATTCCTCATTTATTTGCGTTTTAGTTCCAAAAAACTAGAATTCCGCACTATTCCCTTCTGAGTGGTTCTGGGCCCCCCGGGCCCCGATCGCCTAAAAACTTTTTCAGGCCATGAAATACGACCTAAAGAACCATAGTTAACGCCCCTCCATGATCGTTCCTAGTTTTTATGCATTTTACGGCCAAAAACCTAGCATTCTGCCTGATTCCCATATTTTCGTGTACTATATATAGCCCACGCCTTCCTAGTGGGCAGGGCCACCCGGACCCCAATCCCCTATACTTTTTCCTGGCCATCAAATAGGTCCAAAGGAACCATAGTCACCGCCCTGCCATGATCATTCCTCATTTCTTTTGCGTTTTACGGCCAAAAAACTAGAATTCCGCACGATTCCTGTATTTTCGTGTGGTATAGCCCATGCCTTCTATGTGGGCCCGGGCCCCTCGGACCCCGATCGCCTAAAATTTTTTCGGTCCATGCAATATGACCTAAGGAACCATAACTACCGCCCTGCCACGACCGTTCCTCATTTTGTTTCATTTTACGGCCAATTAACTAGAATTCCGCTTGTTTCTCATATTTTTGTGTGCTATAGCCCATGACTTCCGAGTGGGCCCGGCCCCCCAAACCCGATCGCCTTAACATTTTTTGGGACATAGAATACGTCCTAAGGAACCATAGTCACTGCCCCTCCATTACCGTTCCTCGTTTATTTGCGTTTTACGGCCAAAAAACTAGAATTCCGCTCGATTACCATATTTTCGTGTGCCACTTTTCGAGTGGGCCGGGCCCCTACGGACCCGGATCGCCGTAAATATTTGTGGGCCATCAAATACGACTTAAGGAACCATAGTCACTGCTGCGCCATGACAGTTCCTCATTTTTTTTGCGTTTTACGGCCAAAGAACTAGAATTCCGCCCGATTCCCATATTTTCGTATGCTAAAGCCCACCTTCAGAGTGGGCCCGGGTCCCTAGACCCGGATCTCCTTAACATTTTTCAGGCCATAGAATATGACCTAAGAAACTATAGTCACCACCCCTCTATGACCGTTCCTCATTTAATTTGCGTTTTACGCCAAAAAAACTAGAATTCCGACTGATTCCCATATGTTCATGGGCTATAGCCCACACCTTCCCAGTGGGCAGAGCCCCCCAGACCTGGATTGCCTAAAAAATTTTAGGGCCATCAAATTGAACCTAAGGTACCATAGTCATTCCCTCGCCATGACAGTTCATCGTGTGTTTTCGTTATACGGCCAAATTACTAGAATTTTGCCTGATTCCTATATTTCGTGTGTTATAGCCCACGCCTTCCCAGTGGGCAGGGCCCCCCGGACCCGAATCGCCTAAATTTTTTTCGGGCCATTAAATTTAACATAAGGTACCATAGTCACCTCCCCGCCATGACCGATCCTCATTTATTTTGCGTTTTAAGGCCAAAAAACTAGAATTCTACCTGATTCCCATATTTTCGTGTGCTGCCCACGCCTTCCCAATGGGCAGGTCCCCCCGGACATGGATCGCGTAAAAATATTCCGGGCCATCAAATTGAACCTAAGGTACAATATTCACCCCCCAACCCCCCGCCTTGACAGTTCCTCGTTTTTTGCATTTTATGGCAAAAAAACTAAAATTTCGCCTGATTCCCATATATTAATGTGCTATTGCCCACGCCTTCCCAGTGGGCAGGGCACCATGGACCCGGATCGCCTAAAAGGTTTTAGGGGCATCCAATACGACCTAAGGAACCATAGTCACCACCCTGCCATTACCGTTCCTCATTGTTTTGCATTTTACGGCCAAAAATCTAGAATTCCGTCCGATTCCCATATTTTTGGGTTCTATAGCCCACGCCTTCCCAGTGGGCAGGGCCCCAAAGACATGGATTGCCTAAAAAATTTCATGTCCATCAAATACGACCTAAGGAACCATAGTCACCACCCTGCCATAATCGTACCTCGTTTATTTTGTGGGTTACGGCCAAAAATCTAGAATTCCGCCTAATTCCCATATCTTCGTGTGCTATAGCCCACGCCTTCCCAGTGGGCAGGGCCCCCAGGACCCGAATCCCCTAAAAATTTTCAGGGCCATCAAATACGACCTAGGGAACCATAGTCACCGCCCTGTCATGATCGTTCCACATATTTTGCATTTTACAGCCAAAATACAAGAATTCCGCCTGATTCCCATATTTTAGTGTGCTATAGCCCACGCCTTCCCAGTGGGCAGGGCCCCTGGACCCGGATCGCCTAAAAATTTTTTGGGAGATCAAATTGAACATAAGATACCATATTCACCGCCCTTTCATGACCGATCCTCTTTTTTGTTTTGTGTTTTACGGCCAAAAAACTAGAATTCCGCTCGATTCCCATATTTTCGTGTGCTATAGCCCATGCCTTCCCCGTGGGCAAGCCCCCCCAGACCCGGATTGCTTAAACAAATTTTTCGTCATCAAATACAATCTAAGGAACCATAGTCACTGACCCTCCATGACCGTTCCTCGTTTATTTTGCGTTTTACGGCCAAAAAACTAGAATTCTACCTTTTTCCCATATTTTCGTGTGCTATAGCTCACGGCTTCCTAGTGAGCGGGTCCCTCCGAACCCAGATCGCCTATAATTTTTCCGGGCCATCACATTGAATCTAAGGTAGAATAGTCACCGCCCCGTCTTGACGATTCCTCATTTTGTTTGCATTTTACGGCCATAAAACTAGAATTCCGCCTGATTGCAATATTTTCATGTGCTATCGCCCACGCCTTCCCACTGGGCAGGGGGCCCAGGACCTGGATCGCCTAAATATTTTCTGGGCCATAAGATTGAACATAATGTACCATAGTCACCGCCCCGCCATGACTATTCCTTGTTATTTTGCGTTTTACAGCCAAAACACTAGAATTTCGTTCTTTTCCCATATTTTTGTGTGCCATAGCCCACGCCTTCCCAGTGGGCAGGGCCCCCGGACCTGGATCGCCAAAAAAATTTTCGGGCTATCAAATTGAACATAAGGTACCATAGTCACCGCCCTGCCACGACCATTACTCGTGGTTTTGCATTTTACGGCCAAAAAACTAGAATTCCGCCTGATTCCTATATTTTCGTGTGCTATAGCCCACGCCTTCCCAGTGGGCAGGGGGCCCCGGACCAGGATCGCCTAAATTTTTCCAGGTCATCAAATACGACCTAAGGAACCATAGTCACCGTCTCGCGATGACCGTTCCTTGTTTATTGTGCGTTTTACGGCCAAAAAACTAGAATTCTGCCTATTTCCAAAATTTTCGTGTGCTATAGCCCACGCCTTTCCAGTGGGCGGATCCCCCCGGACCCGTATCTCCTAAAAATTTTCTGGGCCATCAAATTAAATCTAAGGTACGATAGTCACCGCCCCGCCATGATAGTTCCTTGTTTTTTTGCATTTTACGGCCATAAAACTAGAATTCCTTTTGATTCCCATATTTTAGTGTGCTATAGCCCACGCCTTCCAAGTGGGCAGGGTACCCCGGATCGCCTAAAAAATGTTTGAGCCAAAATGTTGAGCATAATGTACCATAGTCGCCACCCAGCCATGACCGTTCCTCGTTATTTTGCGTTTTACAGCCAAAAAACTAGAATTCCACCCGTTCTCCATATTTTTGTGTGCCATAGCCCACGCCTTCCCAGTGGGCACGGCCCCCGGACCCAGATCGTCTAATAATTTTTCGGGCCATCAATTAAGATCTAAGGAACCATAGTCATCGCCCCGCCATGACCGTTCCTCATTTGTTTGCATTTTACGGCCAAAAATCTAGAACTCCGTCCGATTCCCATATTTTTGGGTTCTATAGCCCATGCCTTCCTAGTGGGCAGGGCCCCCAAGACCTGGATTGCCTAAAAATTTTCATGTCTATCAAATACGACCTAAGGAACCATAGTCACCACCCAGCCATGATCGTACCTCGTTTATTTTGTGGGTTACGGCCAAAAATCTAGAATTTCGCCAAATTCCCATATTTTCGTGTGCTATAACCCACGCCTTCCCAGTAGGCAGGGCCCCCAGGACCCGAATCCCCTAAAAATTTTCAGGGCCATCAAATACGACCTATGGAACCATAGTCACCGCCCCGTCATGATTGTTCCTCATTTTTTGCATTTTTCGGCCAAAAAACTAAAATTTCTCCCGATTCCCAAATTGTTTGTGCTATATAGCCCACGCCTTCCAAGTGGGCCAGGCATCCGGACTCGGATCGCCAAAAAAAATTTTGGGACATCAAATACGACCTAAAGAACCATAGTCACCACCCTTCCATGACCGTTCCTCGTTTGTTTTGCATTTTACGGCCAAAAAACTAAATTCCTCCCGATTTCCATATTTTCATGTGCTATCCCACGCCTTCCAAGTGGCCAATGGATCCCCAGACCCCGATATGCTAAAACATTTTCGGGCCATAAAATACTACCTAAGGAACCATAGTCACCGCCCCGTGATGATCGTTCCTCATTTCAACGCTTTTCGGCCAAAGAACTATAATTCAGCCCGATTCCCATATATTCTTGTGCTATAGCCCACGCCTTCCGAGTGGGCCGGGTCCCCCAGACTCGGATAGCCTAAAATTTTTTCGGGCCACCAAATACGTCCTAAGGAACCATGCACCGCCCCGCCATGGTCGTTCCTCATGTTTTGCATTTTTCGGCCAAAAAACTAGAATTCTACACGATTCCCATATTTTCGTGTGCTATAGCCCACACCTTCCAGGTGGTCCCGGGACCCCGATCGCCTAAGATTTTTTCGGCCCATCAAATACGAGCTAAGGAACCATAGTCATATCCCTACCATGATCGTTCCTCATTTCTTGCATTTTTTGGCCAAAAAACTAGAATTTTGCCCGATTACCATATTTTTATGTGCTATAGCCCACGCCTTACGAGAGGGCCGGGCCCCCCGAACTCGGATCCCCTAAATTTTTTCGGGCCATTAAATATGACATATGGATCCATAGTCACCGCCCCGCCATGATCGTTCCTCATTTTTGCATTTTTCTGCCAAAAAACTAGAATTCTGCCCGATTGCTATATTTTCGTATGCTATAGCCCACGCCTTCCAAGTGGTCCCGCGACCCCCGGGCCCAGGATCGCCTAAAATATTTCCGAACCATCAAATACGACCTAAGGAACCATATTCATCGTCTCGCCATGATCGTTACTCATTTTTTGCGTTTTTCGGCCAAAAAGCTAGAATTCAGTATGATTCCCATATTTTCGTGTGCAATAGCCCACGCCTTCCCAATGGGTAGGGCCCCACGGAGCCGTAATGCCTAATACTTTTCGGGCCATCAAATACGACATAAGGAACCATAGTTACCACCTCGAAATGACCCTTCCTTTTTTTGTGCATTTTACGGTCAAAAAAATAGAATTCCGCCTGATTCCCATATTTTCATGTGCTATAGCCCACGCCTTCCAAGTGGTCCCTGCACCCCCGAACCCCAATCTCCTAAAAAATTTCCGGGCCATCAAATACGACCTAAGGAACCATATTCACTGCCCCGCCATGATCGTTCCTCATTTTTTGCGTTTTACGCCCAAAAAACTAGACTTCCTCCCGATTCCCATATTTTCGTGTGCGCCTACGCCTTCAGAGTGGGTCGGGCCCCCCGGACTGTGATCGCCTAAATTTTTTTATGCCATCAAAGATGAGCTAAGGAACCATAATCACCACCTCGCCATGATCATTCCTCAGATTTTTCGTTTTTCGGCCAAAAAACTAAAATTGCGCCGGATTCCCTTATTTTCGTGTGTAATAGCCCACGCCTTTCGAGTGGGCCGGGCCCCCTGACTCGGATCGCCTAAACTTTTTTTGGGCCATCAAATATGATCTAAGGAACCATAGTCACCGCCTCGCCATGATCGTTCCTCATTTTCTTTACGTTTTTTGCCGATTCCCAAATTTGTTTGTGTGCTATAGCCCGCGACTTCCGAGTGGGCCGCCCCCCTTACTCGGATCATCTAAAAATATTTCGGGCCATCAAATACGACCTAAGGAACCATTTCACTACTCCGCCATGATCGTTCCTCATGTCTTGTGATTTTTGGCCAAAAAAGTAGAATTCCGCCCGATTACATATTTTCATGTGCTATTGCCCACGCCTTCCAAGTTGTCCCGGGACCTCTATCGCCTAAATTTTTTCCGGGCTATCAAATACTACCTATGGAACCATAGTCACCGCCCACCATGATCGTTCCTCATTTTTGCATTTTTCGGCCAAAGAACTATAATTCCGCCCGATTCTCACATATTCTTGTGCTATAGCCCACACCTTCCGAATGGGCCGGATCCCCCATACTCGGATCACCTAAAAAACTTTTGGGCCACCAAATACGACCTAAGGAACCATACTCACCTCCCCGTCATGGTCGTTCCTCATGTTTTGCATTTTTCGGCCAAAAAACTAGAATTCTACACGATTTTCATATTTTCGTGTGCTATAGCCCATACCTTCCAAGTGGTCCCGGGACCCCGATCGCCTAAGATTTTTTCGGGCCATCAAATACGAGCTAAGGAACCATAGTCATCTCCCCACCATGATCGTTCCTCATTTCTTGCATTTTTCGGCCAAAAAAATAGAATTTCGCCCGATAACCATATTTTTATGTGCTATAGCCCACGCCTTCCGAGAGGGCCGGGCCCCCCGGACTCGGATCCCCTAAATTTTTTCGGGTCATTAAATATGACCTATGGAACCGTAGTCACCACCCCTCCATGATCGTTCCTCATTTTTGCATTTTTCTGCCAAAAAACTAGAATTCCGCCCGATTCCTATATTTTCGTATGCTATAGCCCACACCTTCCAGGTGGTCCCGGGACCCCGATCGCCTAAGATTTTTCCGGACCATTAAATACGACCTAGGGAACCTTATTCATCGTCCCGCCATGATCGTTTCTCATTTTTTGCATTTTTCGGCCAAAAAGCTAGAATTCCGCCCGATTCCCATATTTTCGTGTGCTATGCCCATACCTTCCAAGTGGTCCCAGGACCCCCGGACCCCGATCCCCTAAATGTTTTACTGGGCCAACAAATACGACCTAAGGAACCATAGTCACCTCCCCGCCATGATCATTCCTCATGTTTTGCATTTTTCTGCTAAACAATTAGAATTCAGTCTGATTCCCATATTTTCGTGTGCCGCCTTCCGAATGGGTACGGCCCCACGGAGCCGGAATGCCTAATATTTTTGGGGCCATCAAATACGACCTAAGGAACCATAGTTACCACCTCGACATGACCTTTCCTCATTTTTTGCATTTTACGGCCAAAAAACTAGAATTCCGCCCGATTCCCATATTTTCATTTGCTATAGCCCACGCCTTCCCAGTGGTCCCTGGATCCCCGAACCCCAATCTCCTAAAAATTTTCCGGGCCATCAAATACGACCTAAGGAACCATAGTCACTGCCCCGCCATGAGCGTTCCTCAATTTTGGCGTTTTACGGCCAAAAAACTAGACTTCCGCCCGATTCCCATATTTTCGTGTGCGCCTACGCCTTCAGAGTGGGTCGGGCACCCCGGACTGTGATCGCCTAAAAACTTTTGTGCCATCAAAGACGAGCTAAGGAACCATAGTCACCACCTCGCCATGATAATTCCTCAGTTTTTACGTTTTTCAGCCAAAAAACTAAAATTGCGCCCGATTCCCTTATTTTCGTGTGTAATAGCCCATGCCTTCCGAGTGGGCCGGGCAACCCAGACTCGGATCGCCTAAACCTTTTTTGGGCCATCAAATACAATCTAAGGAACCATATTCACCGCCTCGCCATGGTCGTTCCTCATGTTTTGCATTTTTCGGCCAAAAACTAGAATTTTACACGATTCCCATATTTTCGTGTGCTATAGCCCACACCTTCCAGGTGGTCCCAGGACCCCGATCGCCTAAGATTTTTTCGGGCCATCAAATACAAGCTAAGGAACCATAGTCATCTCCCCACCATGATCGTTCCTCATTTCTTGCATTTTTCGGCCAAAAACTAGAATTTCGCCCGATTACCATATTTTTATATGCTATAACCCACGCCTCCCGAGAGGGCCGGGCCCCCCGGACTCGGATCCCCTAAATCTTTTCGTGCCATTAAATATGACCTATGGAACCATAGTCACCGCCCCGCCATGATCGTTCCTCATTTTTGCATTTTTCTACCAAAAAACTAGAATTCTGCCTGATTCCTATATTTTCGTATGCTATAGCCCACGCCTTCCAAGTGGTCCCGCGACCCCCGGGCGCATGATCGCCTAAAATATTTCCAGACCATCAAATACGACCTAAGGAACCATATTCATCGTCCCGCCATGATCGTTTTTCATTTATTGTGTTTTTCGGCCAAAAAGCTAGAATTCCGCCCGATTCCCATATTTTCGTGTGTTATGCCCACACCTTCCAAGTGGTCCCAGGACCCCCGGACCCCGATCCCCTAAATGTTTTTCTGGGCCAACAAATACGACCTAAGGAACCATAGTCACCTCCCCGCCATGATCATTCCTCATGTTTTGCATTTTTCTGCTAAACAATTAAAATTCAGTTTGATTCCCATGTTTTCGTGTGTCGCCTTCCCAATGGGTAGGGCCCCACAGAGCCGGAACGCCTAATATTTTCGGGGCCATCAAATACAACCTAAGGAACCATAGTTACAACCTCGACATGACCTTTCCTCATTTTTTGCATTTTACGGCAAAAAAACTAGAATTCCGCCCGATTCCCAAATTTTCATGTGCTATAGCCCACGCCTTCCAAGTGGTCCCTGGATCCCCGAACCCCAATCTCCTAAAAATTTTCCGGGCCATCAAATACGACCTAAGAACCATAGTCACTGCCCCGCCATGAGCGTTCCTCAATTTTTGCATTTTACGGCCAAAAAACTAGGCTTCCGCCCGATTCCCATATTTTCGTGTGCGCCTACGCCTTCAGAGTGGGTCGGGCACCCCGGACTGTGATCGCCTAAAATTTTTTGTGCCATCAAAGACGAGCTAAGGAACCATAGTCACCACCTCGCCATGATAATTCGTCAAATTTTACGTTTTTCAGCCTAAAAACTAAAATTGCGCCCGATTCCCTTATTTTCGTGTGTAATAGCCCACGCCTTCCGAGTGGGCCGGGCCATCCAGACTCGGATCGCCTAAACCTTTTTTGGGCCATCAAATACAATCTAAGGAACCATATTCACCGTCTCGCCATGGTCGTTCCTCATGTTTTGCATTTTTCGGCCAAAAAACTAGAATTCTACACGATTTCCATATTTTCGTGTGCTATATCCCACACCTTCTAGGTGGTCCCGGGACCCCGATCGCCTAAGATTTTTTCGGGCCGTCAAATACGAGCTAAGGAACCATAGTCATCTCCCCACCATGATCGTTCCTCATTTCTTGCATTTTTCGGCCAAAAAACTAGAATTTCGCCCAATTACCATATTTCTATATGTTATTGCCCACGCCTTCCGAGAGGGCCGGGCCCCCCGGACTTGGATCCCCAAAATTTTTTCGGGCCATTAAATATGACCTAAGGAACCATAGTCACCGCCCCGCCATGATCATTCCTCATGTTTTGCATTTTTCTGCCAAAAAATTAGAATTTTGTCCTATTCCCATATTTTCGTGTGCTATAGCCCACGCCTTCCAAGTGGTCCCTGGACCCCCGAACCCCAATCTCCTAAAACTTTTCCGGGCCATCAAATACGGCCTAAGGAACCATAGTCACTTCCCCGCCATGATCATTCCTCATTTTTTGCGTTTTACGGCCAAAGAACTAGACTTCCGCCCGATTCTCATATTTTCGTGTGCGCCTACGCCTTCAGAGTGGGTCGGGCACCCCGGACTGTGATCGCCTAAAGTTTTTTGTGCCATCAAAGATGAGCTAAGGAACCATAGTCACCACCTCGCCATGATCATTCCTCAGTTCTTTCGTTTTTCGGCCAAAAAACTAAAATTGCGCCGGATTCCCTTATTTTCATGTGTAATAGCCCACGCCTTTCGAGTGGGCCGGGCCCCCTGACTCGGATCGCCTAAACTTTTTTTGGACCATCAAATACGATCTAAGGAACCATAGTCACCGCCTCGCCATGATCGTTCCTCATTTTCTTTACGTTTTTTGCCGATTCCAAAATTTGTTTGTGTGCTATAGCCCGCGACTTCCGAGTGGGCCGCCCCTCTTACTCGGATCGTCTAAAAAAATTTTGGGCCATCAAATACGACCTAAGGAACCATAGTCACTGCTCCTCCATGATCGTTCCTCATGTCTTGTGATTTTTGGCCAAAAAACTAGAATTCCGCCCGATTACATATTTTCATGTGCTATTGGCCACGCCTTTTAAGTTGTCCCGGGAACTCTATCGCCTAAATTTTTTCCGGGCTATCAAATACTACCTAAGGAACCATAGTCACCGCCCGCCATGATCGTTCCTCATTTTTGCATTTTCCGGCCAAAGAACTATAATTCCGCCCGATTCTCACATATTCTTGTGTTATAGCCCACACCTTCCGAATGGGCCGGATCCCCAATACTCGGATCGCCTAAAAAACTTTTGGGCCACCAAATACGACCTAAGGAACCATACTCACCTCCCCGTCATGGTCGTTCCTCATGTTTTGCATTTTTCGGCCAAAAAACTAGAATTCTACACGATTTTCATATTTTTGTGTGCTATAGCCCACACCTTCCAGGTGGTCCCGGGACCCCGATCGCCTAAGATTTTTTCTGGCCATCAAATACGAGCTAAGGAACCATAGTCATCTCCCCACCATGATCGTTCCTCATTTCTTGCATTTTTCGGCCAAAAAACTAGAATTTCGCCCGATAACTATATTTTTATGTGCTATAGCCCACGCCTTCCGAGAGGGCCGGGACCCATGGACTCGGATCCCCTAAATTTTTTCGGGTCATTAAATATGACCTATGGAACCATAGTCACCGCCCCGCCATGATCGTTCCTCATTTTTGCATTTTTCTGCCAAAAAACTAGAATTCCGCCCGATTCCTATATTTTCGTATGCTATAGCCCACGCCTTCCAAGTGGTCCCCGGATCTCCGGGCCCAAGATCACCTAAAATATTTCCGGACCATCAAATACGACCTAGGGAACCATATTCATCGTCCCGCCATGATCGTTTCTCATTTTTTGCATTTTTCGGCCAAAAAGCTAGAATTCCGCCCGATTCCTATATTTTCGTATGTTATAGCCCACGCCTTCCAAGTGGTCCTGCGACCCCCGGGCCCAGGATCGCCTAAAATATTTTCGGACCATCAAATACGACCTAAGGAACTATATTCATCGTCCCGCCATGATCGGTTTTCATTTATTGCGTTTTTCGGCCAAAAAACTAGAATTCCGCCCGATTCCCATATTTTCGTGTGTTATGCCCACACCTTCCAAGTTGTCCCAGGACCCCCGGACCCCGATCCCCTAAATGTTTTTCTGGGCCAACAAATACGACCTAAGAAACCATAGTCACCTCCCCGCCATGATCATTCCTCATGTTTTGCATTTTTCTGCTAAACAATTAAAATTCAGTTTGATTCCCATATTTTCGTGTGCCGCCTTCCCAATGGGTAGGGCCCCACAGAGCCGGAACGCCTAATATTTTCGGGGCCATCAAATATGACCTAAGGAACCATAGTTACAACCTCGACATGACCTTTCCTCATTTTTTGCATTTTACGGCAAAAAAACTAGAATTCCGCCCGATTCCCATATTTTCATGTGCTATAGCCCACGCCTTCCAAGTGGTCCCTGGATCCCCGAACCCCAATCTCCTAAAAATTTTCCGGGCCATCAAATACGACCTAAGAACCATAGTCACTGCCCCGCCATGAGCGTTCCTCAATTTTTGCATTTTACGGCCAAAAAACTAGACTTCCGCCCGATTCCCATATTTTCGTGTGCGCCTACGCCTTCAGAGTGGGTCGGGCACCCCGGACTGTGATCGCCTAAAAAATTTTGTGCCATCAAAGACGAGCTAAGGAACCATAGTCACCACATCGCCATGATAATTCCTCAGTTTTTACGTTTTTCAGCCTAAAAACTAAAATTGCGCCCGATTCCCTTATTTTCGTGTGTAATAGCCCACGCCTTCCGAGTGGGCCGGGCCACCCAGACTCGGATCGCCTAAACCTTTTTTGGGCCATCAAATACAATCTAAGGAACCATATTCACCGCCTCACCATGGTCGTTCCTCATGTTTTGTATTTTTCGGCCAAAAAACTAGAATTCTACACGATTCCCATATTTTCGTGTGCTATAGCCCACACCTTCCAGGTGGTCCCGGGACCCCGATCGCCTAAGATTTTTTTGGGCCATCAAATACGAGCTAAGGAACCATAGTCATCTCCCCACCATGATCGTTCCTCATTTCTTGCATTTTTCGGCCAAAAAACTAGAATTTCGCCCGATTACCATATTTTTATGTGCTACAGCCCACGCCTTCCGAGAGGGTCGGGCCCCCCGGACTCGAATCCCCTAAATTTTTTCGTGCCATTAAATATGACCTATGGAACCATAGTCACCGCCCCGCCATGATCGTTCCTCATTTTTGCATTTTCTGCCAAAAAACTAGAATTTCGCCCGATTCCTATATTTCTGTATGCTATAGCCCACGCCTTCCAAGTGGTCCCGCGACCCCCGGGCCCAGGATCGCCTAAAATATTTCCGGACCATCAAATACAACCTAAGGAACCATATTCATCGTCCCGCCATGATCGTTTCTCATTTTTTGTATTTTTCGGCCAAAAAGCTAGAATTTCGCCTGATTCCCATATTTTCGTGTGCTATGCCCACACCTTCCAAGTGGTCCCAGGACCCCCGGACCTCGATCCCCTAAATGTTTTTCTGGGCTAACAAATACGACCTAAGGAACCATAGTCACCTCCCCGCCATGATCATTCCTCATGTTTTGCATTTGTTTGCCAAACAATTAGAATTCAGTCCGATTCCCATATTTTCGTGTGCTATAGCCCACGCCTTCCCAATGGATAGGGCCCCACAGAGCGGGAACGCCTAATATTTTCCGGGCCATCAAATACGACCTAAGGAACCATAGTTACCACCTCGACATGACCTTTCCTCATTTTTTGCATTTTACGGCCAAAAAACTAGTATTCCGCCCGATTTCCATATTTTCATGTGCTATAGCCCACGCCTTCCAAGTGGTCCCTGGACCCCAATCTCCTAAAACTTTTTCGGGCTATCAAATACGGCCTAAGGAACCATAGTCACTTCCCCGCCATGATCGTTCCTCATATTTTGCGTTTTACGGCCAAAAAACTAGACTTCCGCCCGATTTCCATATTTTCGTGTGCGCCTACGCCTTCAGAGTGGTCGGGCACCCCGGACTGTGATCGCCTAAAATTATTTTTTCCATCAAAGACGAGCTAAGGAACCATAGTCACCACCTCGCCATGATAATTCCTAGGTTTTTTCATTTTTCGGCCAAAAAACTAAAATTGCACCGGATTCCCTTATTTTCGTGTGTAATAGCCCACGCCTTTCGAGTGGGCCGGGCCCCCTGACTCGGATCGCCTAAACTTTTTTTGGGCCATCAAATACGATCTAAGGAACCATAGTCACCACCTCGCCATGATCGTTCCTCATTTTCTTTACGTTTTTTGCCAATTCCCAAATTTGTTTGTGTGCTATATAGCCCGCGATTTCCGAGTGGGCCGCCCACCTTACTCGGATCGTCTAAAAAAATTTCGTGCCATCAAATTCCACCTAAAGAACCATAGTCACTGCCCCGCCATGATTGTTCCGCATGTCTTGTGATTTTTGGCCAAAAAACTAGAATTCTGCCCGATTACATATTTTCATGTGCTATAGCCCACGCCTTCCAAGTTGTCCCGTGGACCTCTATCGCCTAACATTTTCCGGGCTATAAAATATTACCTAAGGAACCATAGTCACCGCCCCGCCATGATCGTTCCTCATTTTTGCATTTTTCGGCCAAAGAACTATAATTCCGCCTAATTCCCACATATTCTTGTGCTATAGCCCACACCTTCCGAATGGGCCGGATCCCCCATACTCGGATCGCCTAAAAAAATTTCGGCCCACCAAATACGGCGTAAGGAACCATACTCACCTCCCCGCCATGATCGTTCCTCATGTTTTGCATTTTCGGCCAAAAAACTAGAATTCTACACGATTCCCATATTTTTGTGTGCTATAGCCCACACCTTCCAGATGGTCCCGGGACCTCGATCGCCTAAGATTTTTTCGGGCCATCAAATACGAGCTAAGGAACCATAGTCATCTCCCCACCATGATCGTTCCTCATTTCTTGCATTTTTCGGCCAAAAAACTAGAATTTCGCCCGATAACCATATTTTTATGTGCTATAGCCCACGCCTTCCGAGAGGGCCGGGCCCCCCGGACTCGGATCCCCTAAATTTTTTCGGGTAATTAAATATGACCTATGGAACCATAGTCACTGCCCCGCCACGATCGTTCTTCATTTTTGCATTTTTCTTCCAAAAAACTAGAATTCCGCCTGATTCCTATATTTTCGTATGCTATAGCCCACGCCTTCCAAGTGGTCCCGGGACCCCCGGACCCAGGATCGCCTAAAATATTTACGGACCATCAAATATGACCTAAGGAACCATATTCATCGTCCCTCCATAATCGTTCCTCATTTTTTGCGTTTTTCGGCCAAAAAGCTAGAATTCCGCATGATTCCCATATTTTCGTGTTCTATGATCACACCTTCCAAGTGGTCCCAGGACCCCCGGACCCCGATCCCCTAAATGTTTTTCTGGGCCAACAAATACGACCTAAGGAACCATAGTCACCTCCCCGCCATGATCATTCCACATGTGTTTGCATTTTTCTGCTAAACAATTAGAATTTAGTCTGATTCCCATATTTTCGTGTGCCGCCTTCCCAATGGGTACGGCCCCACGGAGCCGGAACGCCTAATATTTTCGGGGCCATCAAATACGACCTAAGGAACCATAGTTACAACCTCGACATGACCTTTCCTCATTTTTTGCATTTTACGGCAAAAAAACTAGAATTCCGCCCGATTCCCATATTTTCATGTGCTATAGCCCACGCCTTCCAAGTGGTCCCTGGATCCCCGAACCCCAATCTCCTAAAAATTTTCCGGGCCATCAAATACGACCTAAGAACCATAGTCACTGCCCCGCCATGAGTGTTCCTCAATTTTTGCATTTTACGGCCAAAAAACTAGACTTCCGCCCGATTCCCATATTTTCGTGTGCGCCTACGCCTTCAGAGTGGGTCGGGCACCCCGGACTGTGATCGCCTAAAAACTTTTGTGCCATCAAAGACGAGCTAAGGAACCATAGTCACCACCTCGCCATGATAATTCCTCAGTTTTTACGTTTTTCAGCCTAAAAACTAAAATTGCGCCCGATTCCCTTATTTTCGTGTGTAATAGCCCACGCCTTCCGAGTGGGCCGGGCCATCCAGACTCGGATCGCCTAAACCTTTTTTGGGCCATCAAATACAATCTAAGGAACCATATTCACCGCCTCGCCATGGTCGTTCCGCATGATTTGCATTTTTCGGCCAAAAAACTAGAATTCTACACGATTCCCATATTTTCGTGTGCTATAGCCCACACCTTCCAGGTGGTCCCGTGACCCCGATCGCCTAAGATTTTTTCGGGCCATCAAATACGAGCTAAGGAACCATAGTCATCTCCCCACCATGATCGTTCCTCATTTCTTGCATTTTTCGGCCAAAAAACTAGAATTTCGCCCGATTACCATATTTTTATGTGCTACAGCCCACGCCTTCCGAGAGGGTCGGGCCCCACGGACTCGGATCCCCTAAATTTTTTCGTGCCATTAAATATGACCTATGGAACCATAGTCACCGCCCCGCCATGATCGTTCCTCATTTTTGCATTTTCTGCCAAAAAACTAGAATTTCGCCCGATTCCTATATTTCCGTATGCTATAGCCCACGCCTTCCAAGTGGTCCCGCGACCCCCGGGCCCAGGATCGCCTAAAATATTTCCGGACCATCAAATACGACCTAAGGAACCATATTCATCATCCCGCCATGATCGTTTCTCATTTTTTGCGTTTTTCGGCAAAAAAGCAAGAATTCCGCCTCATTCCCATATTTTCGTGTGCTATGCCCACACCTTCCTAGTGGTCCCAGGACCCCCAGACCTCGATCCCCTAAATATTTTTCTGGGCTGACAAATACGACCTAAGGAACCATAGTCACCTCCCCGCCATGATCATTCCTCATGTTTTGCATTTGTCTGCCAAACAATTAGAATTCAGTCCGATTCCCATATTTTTGTGTGCTATAGCCCATGCCTTCCCAATGGGTACGTCCCCACGGAGCCGGAACGCCTAATATTTTCTGGGCCATAAAATACGACCTAAGGAACCATAGTTACCACCTCGACATGACCTTTCCTCATTTTTTGCATTTTTCGGCCAAAACACTAGAATTCCGCGCGATTTCCATATTTTCATGTGCTATAGCCCACGCCTTCCAAGTGGTCCCTGGACCCCCGAACCCCAATCTCCTAAAACATTTCCGGGCCATCAAATACGGCCTAAGGAACCATAGTCACTTCCCCGCCATGATCGTTCCTCATTTTTTGCGTTTTACGGCCAAAAAACTAGACTTCCGCCCGATTCCCATATTTTCGTGTGCGCCTACGCCTTCAGAGTGGGTCGGGCACCCCGGACTGTGATCGCCTAAAATTTTTTGTGCCATCAAAGATGAGCTAAGGAACCATAGTCACCACCTCGCCATGATCATTCCTCAGTTTTTTCATTTTTCGGCCAAAAAATTAAAATTGCGCCGGATTCCCTTATTTTCGTGTGTAATAGCCCACGCCTTTCGAGTGGGCCGGGCCCCCTGACTCGGATCGCCTAAACTTTTTTTGGGCCATCAAATACGATCTATGGAATCATAGTCACCGCCTCGCCATGATCGTTCCTCATTTTCTTTACGTTTTTTGCCGATTCCCAAATTTGTTTGTGTGCAATAGCCCGCGACTTCCGAGTGGGCCGCCCCCCTTACTCGGATCGTCTAAAAAAATTTCGGGCCATCAAATACGACCTAAGGAACCATAGTCACTGCTCCGCCATGATCGTTCCTCATGTCTTGTGATTTTTGGCCAAAAAACTAGAATTCCGCCCGATTACATATTTTCATGTGCTATTGGCCACGCCTTTCAAGTTGTCCCGGGAACTCTATCGCCTAAATTTTTTCCGGGCTATCAAATACTACCTAAGGAACCATAGTCACCGCCCGCCATGATCGTTTCTCATTTTTGCATTTTTCGGCCAAAGAACTATAATTCTGCCCGATTCTCACATATTCTTGTGCTATAGCCCACAACTTCCGAATGGGCCGGATCCCCCATACTCGGATCGCCTAAAAAACTTTCGGGCGACCAAATACGACCTAAGGAACCATACTTACCTCCCCGTCATGGTCGTTCCTCATGTTTTGCATTTTTCGGCCAAAAAACTAGAATTCTACACGATTTTCATATTTTCGTGTGCTATAGCCCACACCTTCCAGGTGGTCCCAGGACCCCGATCGCCTAAGATTTTTTCGGGCCATCAAATACGAGCTAAGGAACCATAGTCATCTCCCCACCATGATCGTTCCTCATTTCTTGCAATTTTCGGCCAAAAAACTAGAATTTCACCCGATAACCATATTTTTATGTGCTATAGCCCACGCCTTCCGAGAGGGCCGGGCCCCATGGACTCGGATCCCCTAAATTTTTTCGGGTAATTAAATATGACCTATGGAACCATAGTCACCTCCCGTCCATGATCGTTCCTCATTTTTGCATTTTTCTGCCAAAAAACTAGAATTCTGCCCGATTCCTATATTTCCGTATGCATAGCCCACGCCTTCCAAGTGGTCCCGCGACCCCCGGGCCCAGGATCGCCTAAAATATTTTCGGACCATCAAATACGACCTAAGGAACCATATTTATCGTCCCGCCATGATCGTTTTTCATTTATTGCATTTTTCGGCCAAAAAGCTAGAATTCCGCCCGATTCCCATATTTTCGTGTGCTATGCCCACACCTTCCAAGTGGTCCCAGGACCCCCGGACCCCGATCCCCTAAATGTTTTTCTGGGCCAGCAAATACGACCTAAGGAACCATAGTCACCTCCCCGCCAAGATCATTCCTCATGTTTTGCATTTTTCTGCTAAACAATTAAAATTCAGTCTGATTCCCATATTTTCGTGTGCCGCCTTCCCAATGGGTACGGCCCCACGGAGCCGGAATGCCTAATATTTTCGGGGCCATCAAATATGACCTAAGGAACCATAGTTACCACCTCGACATGATCTTTCCTCATTTTTTGCATTTTACGGCCAAAAAACTAGAATTTCGCCCGATTCCCATATTTTCATGTGCTATAGCCCACGCTTCCAAGTTGTCCCTGGATCCCCTAACCCCAATCTCCTAAAAAAATTTCGGGCCATCAAATAAGACCTAAGGAACCATAGTCACTGCCCCGCCATGAGCGTTCCTCAATTTTTGCATTTTACGGCCGAAAAACTAGACTTCCGCCCGATTCCCATATTTTCGTGTGCGCCTACGCCTTTAGAGTGGGTCGGGCACCCCGTACTGTGATCGCCTAAAAAGTTTTGTGCCATCAAAGATGAGCTAAGGAACTATAGTCACCACCTCGCATTGATAATTCCTCCATTTTTACGTTTTTCAGCCTAAAAACTAAAATTGCGCCCGATTCCCTTATTTTCATGTGTAATAGCCCACGCCTTCCGAGTGGGCCGGGCCACCCAGACTCGGATCGCCTAAACCTTTTTTGGGCCATCAAATACAATCTAAGGAACCATATTCACCGCCTCGCCATGGTCGTTCCTCATGTTTTGCATTTTTCGGCCAAAAAACTAGAATTCTACACGATTCCCATATTTTCGTGTGCTATAGCCCACACCTTCCAGGTGGTCCCGGGACCCCGATCGCCTAAGATTTTTTCGGGCCATCAAATACGAGCTAAGGAACCATAGTCATCTCCCCACCATGATCGTTCCTCATTTCTTGCATTTTTCGGCCAAAAAACTAGAATTTCGCCCGATTACCATATTTTTATGTGCTACAGCCCACGCCTTCCGAGAGGGTCGGGCCCCCCGGACTCGGATCCCCTAAATTTTTTCGTGCCATTAAATATGACCTATGGAACCATAGTCACCGCCCCGCCATGATCGTTCCTCATTTTTGCATTTTCTGCCAAAAAACTAGAATTTCGCCCGATTCCTATATTTCCGTATGCTATAGCCCACGCCTTCCAAGTGGTCCCGCGACCCCCGGGCCCAGGATCACCTAAAATATTTCCGGACCATCAAATACAACCTAAGGAACCATATTCATCGTCCCGCCATGATCGTTTCTCATTTTTTGCATTTTTCGGCCAAAAAGCTAGAATTTCGTCTGATTCCCATATTTTCGTGTGCTATGCCCACACCTTCCAAGTGGTCCTAGGACCCCCGGACCTCGATCCCCTAAATGTTTTTCTGGGCTAACAAATACGACCTAAGGAACCATAGTCACCTCCCCGCCATGATCATTCCTCATGTTTTGCATTTGTTTGCCAAACAATTAGAATTCAGTCCGATTCCCATATTTTCGTGTGTTATAGCCCACGCCTTCCCAATGGGTAGGGCCCCACAGAGCGGGAACGCCTAATATTTTCCGGGCCATCAAATATGACCTAAGGAACCATAGTTACCACCTCGACATGACCCTTCCTCATTTTTTGCATTTTACGGCCAAAAAACTAGTATTCCGCCCGATTTCCATATTTTCATGTGCTATAGCCCACGCCTTCCAAGTGGTCCCTGGACCCCAATCTCCTAAATCTTTTCCGGGCTATCAAATACGGCCTAAGGAACCATAGTCACTTCCCCGCCATGATCGTTCCTCATATTTTGCGTTTTACGGCCAAAAAACTAGACTTCCGCCCGATTCCCATATTTTCGTGTGCGCCTACGCCTTCAGAGTGGTCGGGCACCCCGGACTGTGATCGCCTAAAATTATTTTTTCCATCAAAGACGAGCTAAGGAACCATAGTCACCACCTCGCCATGATAATTCCTAGGTTTTTTCATTTTTCGGCCAAAAAACTAAAATTGCACCGGATTCCCTTATTTTCGTGTGTAATAGCCCACGCCTTTCGAGTGGGCCGGGCCCCCCTGACTCGGATCGCCTAAAATTTTTTTGGGCCATCAAATACAATCTAAGGAACCATAGTCACCACCTCGCCATGATCGTTCCTCATTTTCTTTACGTTTTTTGCCGATTCCCAAATTTGTTTGTGTGCTATATAGCCCGCGATTTCCGAGTGGGCCGCCCCCCTTACTCGGATCGTCTAAAAAAATTTCATGCCATCAAATTCCACCTAAAGAACCATAGTCACTGCCCCGCCATGATTGTTCCGCATGTCTTGTGATTTTTGGCCAAAAAACTAGACTTCTGCCCGATTACATATTTTCATGTGCTATAGCCCACGCCTTCCAAGTTGTCCCGTGGACCTCTATCGCCTAACATTTTCCGGGCTATAAAATATTACCTAAGGAACCATAGTCACCGCCCCGCCATGATCGTTCCTCATTTTTGCATTTTTCGGCCAAAGAACTATAATTCCGCCTAATTCCCACATATTCTTGTGCTATAGCCCACACCTTCCGAATGGGCCGGATCCCCCATACTCGGATCGCCTAAAAAAATTTCGGCCCACCAAATACGGCCTAAGGAACCATACTCACCTCCCCGCCATGGTCGTTCCTCATGTTTTACATTTTCGGCCAAAAAACTAGAATTCTACACGATTCCCATATTTTCGTGTGCTATAGCCCACACCTTCCAGATGGTCCCGGGACCCCGATCGCCTAAGATTTTTTCGGGCCATCAAATACGAGCTAAGGAACCATAGTCATCTCCCCACCATGATCGTTCCTCATTTCTTGCATTTTTCGGCCAAAAAACTAGAATTTCGCCCGATAACCATATTTTTATGTGCTATAGCCCACGCCTTCCGAGAGGGCCGGGCCCCCCGCCATGATCGTTCCTCATTTTTGCATTTTTCTGCCAAAAAACTAGAATTCCGCCCGATTCCTATATTTCCGTATGCATAGCCCACGCCTTCCAAGTGGTCCCGCGACCCCCGGGCCCAGGATCGCCTAAAATATTTCCGGACCATCAAATACGACCTAAGGAACCATATTTATCGTCCCGCCATGATCGTTTTTCATTTATTGCATTTTTCGGCCAAAAAACTAGAATTCTGCCCGATTCCTATATTTTCGTATGCTATAGCCCACGCCTTCCAAGTGGTCCCGAGACCCCCGGGCCCAGGATCGCCTAAAATATTTCCGGACCATCAAATACGACCTAAGGAACCATATTCATCGTCCCACCATGATCGTTCCTCATTTGTTGCGTTTTTCGGCCAAACAATTAGAATTCAGTCTGATTCCCATATTTTCATGTGCTATAGCCCACGCCTTCCCAATGGTTAGGGCCCCACAGAGCCGGAACGCCTAATATTTTACGGTCCATCAAATACGACCTAAGGAACCATAGTCACCACCCCGCCATGATCGTTCCTCATTTTTTGCGCTTTACGAACAAAAAACTAGACTTCCCCCCGGTTCCCATATTTTCGTGTGCGCCTACCCCTTCAGAGTGAATCGGGCCCCCCGGACTGTGATCGCCTAAAATAATTTGTGCCATCAAAGACGAGCTAATGAACTATAGTCACCACCTCGCCATGATCATTCCTCCGTTTTTATGTTTTTCGACAAAAAACTAAAATTGCGCCTGATTCCCTTATTTTCATATGTAATATCCCACGCCTTTCGAGTGGGCCAGGCCCCCCTGACTCGGATCGCCTAAACTTTTTTTGGGCCATCAAATACGATCTAAGGCACCATAGTCATCGCCTCACCATGATCGTTCCTCATATGTTTTACGTTTTTTGCCGATTCCCCAATTTGTTTGTGTGTTATAGCCCGCGACTTCCGAGTGGGCCGGCCCCCTGACTCGGATCGCCTAAAATTTTTTTGGGCCATCAAATATGATCTAAGGAACCATAGTCACTGCCCCGCCATGATGGTTCCTAATTTTTGCGTTTTTCGGCCAAAGAACTATAATTCCGCCCGATTCCCATATATTCTTGTGATATAGCCCACGCCTTCCGAGTGGGCCGGGTCCCCCAGACTCGAATCGCCTAAAAAAACTTTGGGCCACCAAATACAACCTAAGGAACCACACTCACCGCCCCGCCATGGTCGTTTCTCATGTTTTGCATTTTTCGGAAAAAAAACTAAAATTCTACACGATTCCCATATTTTCGTGTGCTATAGCCCACACCTTCCAGGTGGTCCGGGGACCCCGATCGCCTAAGATTTTTTCGGGCCATCAAATATGAGCTAAGGCACCATAGTCAACTCCCCACCATGATCGTTCCTCATTTTTTGCATTTTTCGGCCAAAAAACTAGAATTTCGCCCGATTACCATATTTTTATGTGCTATAGCCCACGCCTTCCGAGAGGGCTTTTTCGGGTCATTAAATATGACCTATGGAACCATAGTCACCGCCCCGCCATAATCGTTCCTCATTTTTGAATTTTTCTGCCAAAAAACTAGAATTCCGCCCGATTCCTATATTTTTGTATGCTATAGCCCACACCTTCCAAGTGGTCCCGCGACCCCCGGGCCCAGGATCGCCTAAAATATTTCCGGACAATCAAATACGACCTAAGGAACCATATTCATCGTCCCGCCATGATCGTTCCTCATTTCTTGCATTTTTCGGCCAAAAAGCTAGAATTCCGCCCGATTCCCATATTTTCGTGTGCTATGCCCACACCTTCCAAGTGGTTCCAGGACCCCCGGACCCCGATCCCCTAAATGTTTTTCTGGGCCAACAAATACGACCTAAGGAACCATAGTCACCTCCCTGCCATGATCATTCCTCATGTTTTACATTTTGTTGCCAAACAATTAGAATTCAGTCTGATTCCCATATTTTCATGTGCTATAGCCCACGCCTTCCCAATGGGTACGGCCCCACGGAGCCGGAACGCCTAATCGTTCCTCATTGTTTGTGCTTTACGGCAAAAAAACTAGATTTCCCCCCGGTTCCCATATTTTCGTGTGTGCCTACGCCTTCAGAGTGGGTCGGCCCCCCGGACTGTGATCGCCTAAAATATTTGTGCCATCAAAGATGAGCTAAGGAACCATAGTCACCACCTCGCCATGATCATTCCTCAGTTTTTACGTTTTTCGGCCAAAAAACTAAAATTGTGCCCGATTCCCTTATTTTTGTGTGTAATATCCCACGCCTTCCGAGTGGGTCGGGCCCCCCTGACTCGGATCGCCTAAACTTTTTTGGGACATCAAATACGATCTAAGGAACCATAGTCACCGCCTCTCCATGATCGTTCCTCATGTCTTGTGATTTTTGGCCAAAAAACTATAATTCTGCCCGATTTACATATTTTCATGTGCTATAGCCCACGCCTTCCAAGTGGTCCCGGGACCTCTATCGCTTAAAATTTTTCCGGGCCATCAAATACTACCTAAGGAACCATAGTCACCGCGCCGCCATGATCGTTCCTCATTTTTGCATTTTTCGGCCAAAGAACTATAATTCCGCCCGATTCCCATATATTCTTGTGTTATAGCCCACGCCTCTCGAGTGGGACGCGTCCTCCAGACTCGGATCGCCGAAAAAAATTTCGGGCCACCAAATACGACCTAAGGAACCATACTCACCGCCCCGCCATGGTCGTTCCTCATGTTTTGCATTTTTCGGCCAAAAAACTAGAATTCTACACGATTCCCATATTTTCGTGTGCTATAGCCCACACCTTCCAGGTGGTCCCGGGACCCCGATCGCCTAAGATTTTTTCGGGCCATCAAATATGAGCTAAGGAACTATAGTCATCTCCCCACCATGATCGTTCCTCATTTCTTGCATTTTTCGACCAAAAAACTAGAATTTCGCCTGATTTTCCTATTTTTATGTGCTATAGCCTACGCCTTCCGAGAGGGTCGGGCCCCCGGATTCGGATCCCCTAAATTTTTTCGGGCCATTAAATATGAACTATGGAACCATAGTCACCTCCCCGCCATGATCGTTCTTCATTTTTGCATTTTTCTTCCAAAATACTAGAATTCCGCCTGATTCCTATATTTTCGTATGCTTAGCCAACGCCTTCCAAGTGGTCCCGGGACCCCCGGACCCAGGATCGCCTAAAATATTTCCGGACCATCAAATACGACCTAAGGAACCATATTCATCGTCCCGCCATAATCGTTCCTCATTTTTTGCATTTTTCGGCCAAAAAGCTAGAATTCCGCCCGATTCCCATATTTTCGTGTGCTATGCCCACACCTTCCAAGTGGTCCCAGGACCCCGATGCCCTAAATTTTTTTCTGGGGCAACAAATACGACCTAAGGAACCATAGTCACCTCCCCGCCATGATCATTCCTCATGTGTTTGCATTTTTTCTGCTAAACAATTAGAATTGAGTCTAATTCCCATATTTTCGTGTGCCGCCTTCCCAATGGGTACGGCCCCACGGAGCCGGAACACCTAATATTTTCGGGGCCATCAAATACGACCTATGGAACCATAGTTACCACCACTACATGACCTTTCCTCATTTCTTGCATTTTACGGCCAAAAAACTAGAATTCCGCCTGATTCCCATATTTTCATGTGCCTGGACCCCCGAACCCCAATCTCCTAAAATTTTTCCGGGGCCATCAAATACGACCTAAGGAACCATAGTCACTGCCCCGCCATGAGCGTATCTCATTTATTGCGTTTTACGGCCAAAAAACTAGACTTCCGCCCGATTACCATATTTTCGTGTGCGCCTACGCCTTTAGAGTGGGTCGGGCACCCCGCACTGTGATCGCCTAAAAGTTTTTGTGCCATCAAAGATGAGCTAAGGAACCATAGTCACCAGCTCGCCATGATAATTCCTCAGTTTTTACGTTTTTCAGCCAAAAAACTAAAATTGCGCCCGATTCCCTTATTTTCGTGTGTAATAGCCCACGCCTTCCTAGTGGGTCGGGTCCCCCAGACTCGGATCGCCTAAAAACAATTTGGTCCACCAAATATGACCCAAGGAACCATATTCACCGCCCCGCCATGGTCGTTCCTCATGTTTTGAATTTTTCGGCCAAAGAACTAGAATTCTACACGATTCCCATATTTTCGTGTCATGTAGTAAATAACATCAATTATTAGGAAAATTCGCTCAACCAAAATATTATAAAATATTCCATATACTTTTCAAAATATTATTTTGTATTATGTCCAATTTATAGAGTTCATATAAGTTATTTTTATAATTTGTAAAAGCTTTTATATTTGATTTCTTGTATTTTTAATTATTAAATATTTATTGATTATTCCTTCAAATTATTTTGGGTGACATAATTATCCAAAATAATTATTTATACCCACATGCATAGTCCATAATATTTACTTCATTATATATGATTACTTTTTAATTTCTATATTACCATGATCATTCCTCAGTTTTTACTTTTTTCGGCCAAAAAACTAAAATTGCGCCTGATTCCCTTATTTTCATATGTAATATCCCACGCCTTTCGAGTGGGCCAGGCCCCCCTGACTCGGTTTGCCTAAACGTTTTTTGGGCCATCAAATACGATCTAAGGAACCATAGTCACCGCCTCGCCATGATCGTTCCTCATTTGTTTTACGTTTTTTGCCGATTCCCAAATTTGTTTGTGTGCTATATAGCCCGCGATTTCCGAGTGGGCCGCCCCCCTTACTCGGATCGTCTAAAAAAATTTCATGCCATCAAATTCCACCTAAAGAACCATAGTCACTGCCCCGCCATGATTGTTCCGCATGTCTTGTGATTTTTGGCCAAAAAACTAAAATTCTGCCCGATTCCCATATATTCTTGTGTTATAGCCCACGCCTCTCGAGTGGGCCGGGTCCCCCAGACTCGAATCACCTAAAACAATTTTGGGCCACCAAATACGACCTAAGGAACCATACTCACCGCCCCGCCATGTTCGTTCCTCATGTTTTGCATTTTTCGGCCAAAAAACTAGAATTCTACACGATTCCCATATTTTCGTGTGCTACAGCCCACACCTTCAAGGTGGTCCGGGGACCTCGATCGCCTAAGAATTTTTCAGGCCATCAAATATGAGCTAAGGAACCATAGTCATCTCCCCACCATGGTCGTTCCTCATTTTTTGCATTTTTCGGCCAAAAAACTAGAATTTCGCCCGATTACCATATTTTTATGTGCTATATAGCCCACGCCTTCCGAGAGGGCCGGCCCCCCGGACTCGGATCCCCTAAATTTTTTCGGGTCATTAAATATGATCTATGCAACCATAGTCACCGCCCCGCCATGATCGTTCCTTATTTTTGCATTTTTCTTCCAAAAAACTAGAATTCCGCCTGATTCCTATATTTTCGTATGCTATAGCCCACGCCTTTCAAGTGGTCCCGAGACACCCGGGCCCAGGATCGCCTAAAATATTTTCGGACCATCAAATACGACCTAAGGAACCATATTCATCATCCCGCCATGATCGTTCCTCATTTCATGCGTTTTTCGGCCAAAAAGCAAGAATTTCGCCCGATTCCCATATTTTCGTGTGCTATGCCCACATCTTCCAAATGGTTCCAGGACCCCCGATCCCCTAATTGTATTTCTGGGACAACAAATACGACCTAAGGAACCATAGTCACCGCCCCGCCATGGTCGTTTCTCATGTTTTGCATTTTTCAGCCAAACAACTAGAATTCTACACGATTCCCATATTTTCGTGTGCTATTGCCCACACCTTCCAGGTGGTCCGGGGACTCCGTTCGCCTAAGATTTTTTCGGGCCATCAAATATGAGCTAAGGAACTATAGTCATCTCCCCACCATGATCGTTCCTCATTTCTTGCATTTTTAGGCCAAAAAACTAGAATTTCGCCCGATTACCATATGTTTATGTGTTATAGCCCACGCCTTCCGAGAGGGCCGGCCCCCCCGGACTCGGATCCCCTAAATTTTTTCGGGTCGTTAAATATGACCTATTGAACAATAGTTACCGCCCCGCCATGATCGTTCCTCATTTTTGCATTTTTCTGCCAAAAAACTAGAATTACGCCCGATTCCTATATTTTCGTATGCTATAGCCCACGCCTTTCAAGTGGTCCCGGGACCCCCGGGCCCAGGATCGCCTAAAATATTTTCGGACCATCAAATACGACCTAAGGAACCATATTCATCGTCCCACCATGATCGTTCCTCATTTCTTGCATTTTTCGGCCAAAAAGCTAGAATTCCACCTGATTCCCATATTTTCGTGTGCTATGCCCACACCTTCCAAGTGGTACCAGGACCCCCGGACCCCGATGCCCTAAATGTTTTTCTGGGCCAACAAATACGACCTAAGGAACCATAGTAACCGCCCCGCCATGATCATTCCTCATGTGTTTGCATTTTTCTGCTAAACAATTAGAATTCTGTCTAATTCCCATATTTTCGTGTGCCGCCTTCCCAATGGGTAGGGCCCCACGGAGCCGGAATGCCTAATATTTTTGGAGCTATCAAATACGATCTAAGGAACCATAGTTACCACTTCAACATGACCTTTCCTCATTTTTTGCATTTTACGGCCAAAAAACTAGAATTCCGCCCGATTTTCATATTTTCATGAGCCTGGACCCCCGAACCCCAATCTCCTAAAATTTTTCCGGGCCATCAAATACGACCTAAGGAACCATAGTCACTGCCCCGCCATGAGCGTTCCTCATTTTTGCATTTTTCTGCCAAAAAACTAGAATTCCGCCCGATTCCTATATTTTCGTATGCTATAGCCCACGCCTTTCAAGTGGTCCCGGGACACCCGGGCCCAGGATCGCCTAAAATATTTTCGGACCATCAAATACGACCAAAGGAACCATATTTATCGTCCTGCCATGATCGTTCCTCATTTCTTGCGTTTTTCGGCCAAAAAGCTAGAATTCCGCCCGATTCCCATATTTTCATGTGCTATGCCCACACCTTCCAAGTGGTTCCAGGACCCCCGGACCCCGATGCCCTAAATGTTTTTCTGGGCCAACAAATACGACCTAAGGAACCATAGTCACCGCCCCGCCATGATCATTCCTCATGTGTTTGCATTTTTCTGCTAAACAATTAGAATTCTGTCTAATTCCCATATTTTCGTGTGCCGCCTTCCCAATGGGTACGGCCCCACGGAGCCGGAACGCCTAATATTTTCGGGGCCATCAAATACGACCTAAGGAACCATAGTTACAACTTCAACATGACCTTTCCTCATTTTTTGCATTTTTCTGCCAAAAAACTAGAATTCCGCCCGATTTCTATATTTTCATGTGCCTGGACCCCCGTACCCCAATCTCCTAAATTTTTTCTGGGCCATCAAATACGACCTAAGGAACCATAGTCACTGTCCCGCCATGAGCGTTCCTCATTTTTTGCGTTTACGGCCAAAAAACTAGACTTCCGCCCGATTCCCATATTTTCGTGTGCGCCTACGCCTTTAGAGTGGGTCGGGCACCCAGGACTGTGATCGCCTAAAAATTTTTGTGCCATCAAAGATGAGCTAAGGAACCATAGTCACCACGTCGCCATGATAATTCCTTAGTTTTTACGTTTTTTAGCCAAAAAACTAAAATTGCGCCCGATTCCCTTATTTTCGTGTGTAATAGCCCACGCCTTCCGAGTGGGTCGGGTCCCCCAGACTCGGATCGCCTAAAAAAAATTTGGTCCACCAAATACGACCCAAGGAACCATATTCACCGCCCCGCCATGGTTCGTTCCTCATGTTTTGCATTTTCCGGCCAAAAAACTAGAATTCTACACGATTCCCATATTTTCGTGTGCTATAGCCCACATATTCCAGGTGGTCCCGGGACCCCGATCGCCTAAGATTTTTTCGGGCCATTAAATACGAGCTAAGGAACCATAGTCATCTCCCCACCATGATCGTTCCTCATTTCTTGCATTTTTCGGCCAAAAAACTAGAATTTCGACCGATTACCATATTTTTATGTGCTATAGCCCATGCCTTCCGAGAGGGTCGGGCCCCCCAGACTCGGATCCCCTAAATATTTTCGAGTCATTAAATATGACCTATGGAACTATAGTCACCGCCCCGCCATGATCGGTCCTCATTTTTGCATTTTTCTGCCAAAAAACTAGAATTCTGCCAGATTCCTATATTTTCGTATGTTATAGCCCACGCCTTCCAAGTGGTCCCGGGACCCCCGGGCCCAGGATCACCTAAAATAATTCCGGACCATCAAATATGACCTCAGGAACCATATTCATCGTCCCGCCATGATCGTTCCTCATTTTTTGCATTTTTCGGCCAAAAAACTAGAATTCCGCCCGATTCCTATATTTTCGTATGCTATAACCCACGCCTTCCAAAATGGTCCCAGGACCCCCGGGCCCAGGATCGCCTAAAATATTTCCGGACCATCAAATACGACCTAAGGAACCATATTCATCGTCCCGCCATGATCGTTCCTCATTTTTTGCGTTTTTCGGCCAAACAATTAGAATTCAGTCCGATTCCCATATTTTCGTGTGCTATGCCCACATCTTCCAAATTGTTCCAGGACCCCCGGACCCCGATCCCCTAAATATTTTTCTGGGCCAACAAATACGACCTAAGGAACCATAGTCACCGCCCTGCCATGGTCGTTTCTCATGTTTTGCATTTTTCAGTCAAAAAACTAGAATTCTACACGATTCCCATATTTTCGTGTGCTATAGCCCACACCTTCCAGGTGGTCCGGGGACCCCGATCGCCAAAGATTTTTTCGGGCCATAAAATATGAGCTAAGGAACCATAGTCATCTCCCCACCATGATCGTTCCTCATTTTTTGCATTTTTAGGCCAAAAAACTAGAATTTCGCCTGATTACCATATTTTTATGTGTTATAGCCCACGCCTTCCGAGAGGGCCGGCCCCCCCGGACTCGGATCCCCTAAAATTTTTTGGGTCATTAAATATGACCTATGGAACCATAGTTACCACCCCGCCATGATCGTTCCTCATTTTTGCATTTTTCTGCCAAAAAACTAGAATTCCGCCCGATTCCTATATTTTCGTATGCTATAGCCCACGCCTTTCAAGTAGTCCCGGGACCCCCGGGCCCAGGATCGCCTAAAATATTTTCGGACCATCAAATACGACCTAAGGAACCATATTCATCGTCCCGCCATGATCGTTCCTCATTTCTTGCGTTTTTCGGCCAAAAAGCTAGAATTCCGCCTGATTTCCATATTTTCGTGTGCTATGCCCACACCTTCCAAGTGGTACCAGGACCCCCGGACCCCGATGCCCTAAATGTTTTTCTGGGCCAACAAATACGACCTAAGGAACCATAGTCACCGCCCCGCCATGATCATTCCTCATGTGTTTGCATTTTTCTGCTAAACAATTAGAATTCTGTCTAATTCCCATATTTTCGTGTACCGCCTTCCCAATGGGTACGGCCCCACGGATCCGGAACGCCTAATATTTTCGGGGCTATCAAATACGATCTAAGGAACCATAGTTACCACTTCAATATGACCTTTCCTCATTTTTTGCATTTTACGGCCAAAAAACTAGAATTCCGCCCGATTTCCATATTTTCATGTGCCTGGACCGCCGAACCCCAATCTCCTGAAATTTTTACGGGCCATAAAATACGACCTAAGGAACCATAGTCACTGCCCCGCCATGAGCGTTCCTCATTTTTGCATTTTTCTGCCAAAAAACTAGAATTCCGCCCGATTCCTATATTTTCGTATGCTATAGCCCACGCCTTTCAAGTGGTCCGGGACCCCCGGGCCCAGGATCGCCTAAAATATTTTCGGACCATCAAATACGACCTAAGGAACCATATTCATCGTCCCGCCATGATCGTTCCTCATTTCTTGCGTTTTTCGGCCAAAAAGCTAGAATTCCGCCCGATTCCCATATTTTCGTGTGCTATGCCCACACCTTCCAAGTGGTTCCAGGACCCCCCGGACCCCGATGCCCTAAATGTTTTTCTGGGCCAACAAATACGACCTAAGGAACCATAGTCACCGCCCCGCCATGGTCGTTTCTCATGTTTTGCATTTTTCAGTCAAAAAACTAGAATTCTACACGATTCCCATATTTTCGTGTGCTATAGCCCACACCTTCCAGGTGGTCCGGGGACCCCGATCGCCAAAGATTTTTTCGGGCCATAAAATATGAGCTAAGGAACCATAGTCATCTCCCCACCATGATCGTTCCTCATTTTTTGCATTTTTAGGCCAAAAAACTAGAATTTCGCCCGATTACCATATTTTTATGTGTTATAGCCCACGCCTTCCGAGAGGGCCGGCCCCCCCGGACTCGGATCCCCTAAAATTTTTCGGGTCATTAAATATGACCTATGGAACCATAGTTACCACCCCGCCATGATCGTTCCTCATTTTTGCATTTTTCTGCCAAAAAACTAGAATTCCGCCCGATTCCTATATTTTCGTATGCTATAGCCCACGCCTTTCAAGTGGTCCCGGGACCCCCGGGCCCAGGATCGCCTAAAATATTTTCGGACCATCAAATACGACCTAAGGAACCATATTCATTGTCCCGCCATGATCGTTCCTCATTTCTTGCGTTTTTCGGCCAAAAAGCTAGAATTCCGCCTGATTCCCATATTTTCGTGTGCTATGCCCACACCTTCCAAGTGGTACCAGGACCCCCGGACCCCGATGCCCTAAATGTTTTTCTGGGCCAACAAATACGACCTAAGGAACCATAGTCACCGCCCCGCCATGATCATTCCTCATGTGTTTGCATTTTTCTGCTAAACAATTAGAATTCTGTCTAATTCCCATATTTTCGTGTACCGCCTTCCCAATGGGTACGGCCCCACGGAGCCGAAACGCCTAATATTTTTGGGGCAATCAAATACGATCTAAGGAACCATAGTTACCACTTCAATATGACCTTTCCTCATTTTTTGCATTTTACGCCCAAAAAACTAGAATTCCGCCCGATTTCCATATTTTCATGTGCCTGGACCCCCGAACCCCAATCTCCTGAAATTTTTACGGGCCATAAAATACGACCTAAGGAACCATAGTCACTGCCCCGCCATGAGCGTTCCTCATTTTTGCATTTTTCTGCCAAAAAACTAGAATTCCGCCCGATTCCTATATTTTCGTATGCTATAGCCCACGCCTTTCAAGTGGTCCGGGACCCCCGGGCCCAGGATCGCCTAAAATATTTTCGGACCATCAAATACGACCTAAGGAACCATATTCATCGTTCCGCCATGATCGTTCCTCATTTCTTGCATTTTTCGGCCAAAAAGCTAGAATTCCGCCCGATTCCCATATTTTCGTGTGCTATGCCCACACCTTCCAAGTGGTTCCAGGTCCCCCGGACCCCGATGCCCTAAATGTTTTTCTGGGCCAACAAATACGACCTAAGGAACCATAGTCACCGCCTCGCCATGATCATTCCTCATGTGTTTGCATTTTTCTGCTAAACAATTAGAATTCTGTCTAATTCCCATATTTTCGTGTGCCGCCTTCCCAATGGGTACGGCCCCACGGAGCCGGAACGCCTAATATTTTCGGGGCCATCAAATACGACCTAAGGAACCATAGTTACCACTTCAACATGACCTTTCCTCATTTTTTGCTTTTTACGGCCAAAAAACTAGAATTCCGCCCGATTTCCATACTTTCATGTGCCTGGACCCCCGAACCCCAATCTCCTAAAATTTTTCCGGGCCATCAAATATGACCTAAGGAACCATAGTCACTGCCCCGCCATGAGCGTTCCTCATTTTTTGCGTTTACGGCCAAAAAACTAGACTTCCGCCCGATTCCCATATTTTCGTGTGCGCCTACGCCTTTAGAGTGGGTCGGGCACCCCGGACTGTGATCGCCTAAAAATTTTTGTGCCATCAAAGACGAGCTAAGGAACCATAGTCACCACCTCGCCATGATAATTCCTCAGTTTTTACGTTTTTCAGCCAAAAAACTAAAATTGCGCCCGATTCCCTTATTTTCGTGTGTAATAGCCCACGCCTTCCGAGTGGGTCGGGTCCCCCAGACTCGGATCGCCTAAAAACATTTTGGTCCCCCAAATACGACCCAAGGAACCATATTCACCGCCCCGCCATGGTTCGTTCCTCATGTTTTGCATTTTTCGGCCAAAAAATTAGAATTCTACACGATTCCCATATTTTCGTGTGCTATAGCCCACACATTCCAGGTGGTCCCGGGACCCCTATTGCCTAAGATTTTTTCGGGCCATTAAATACGAGCTAAGGAACCATAGTCATCTCCCCACCATGATCGTTCCTCATTTCTTGCATTTTTCGGCCAAAAAACTAGAATTTCGACCGATTACCATATTTTTATGTGCTATAGCCCATGCCTTCCGAGAGGGTCGGGCCCCCCAGACTCGGATCCCCTAAATATTTTCGAGTCATTAAATATGACCTATGGAACCATAGTCACTGCCCCACCATGATCGGTCCTCATTTTTGCATTTTTCTGCCAAAAAACTAGAATTCTGCCAGATTCCTATATTTTCGTATGTTATAGCCCACGCCTTCCAAGTGGTCCCGGGACCCCCGGGCCCAGGATCGCCTAAAATAATTCCGGACCATCAAATACGACCTAAGGAACCATATTCATCGTCCCGCCATGATCGTTCCTCATCTTTTGCATTTTTCGGCCAAAAAACTAGAATTCCGCCCGATTCCTATATTTTCGTATGCTATAACCCACGCCTTCCAAAATGGTCCCAGGACCCCCGGGCCCAGGATCGCCTAAAATATTTCCGGACCATCAAATACGACCTAAGGAACCATATTCATCGTCCCGCCATGATCGTTCCTCATTTTTTGCATTTTTCGGCCAAACAATTAGAATTCAGTCCGATTCCCATATTTTCATGTGCTATAGCCCACACCTTCCCAATGGTTAGGGCCCCACAGAGCCGGAATGCCTAATATTTTACGGGCCATCAAATACGACCTAAGGAACCATAGTCACCGCCCTGCCATGATCGTTCCTCATTTTTTGTGCTTTACGAACAAAAAACTAGACTTCCCCCCGGTTCCCATATTTTCGTGTGCGCCTACCCCTTCAGAGTGGGTCGGGCCCCCCGAACTTTGATCGCCTAAAATAATTTGTGCCATCAAGGACGAGCTAATGAACTATAGTCACCACCTCGCCATGAACATTCCTTAGTTTTTACGTTTTTCGGCCAAAAAACTAAAATTGCGCCTAATTCCCTTATTTGCATATGTAATATCCCACGCCTTCCGAGTGGGCCAGGCCCCCCCTGACTCGGATCGCCTAAACTCTTTTTGGGCCATCAAATACGATCTAAGGAACCATAGTCACTGCCTCGCCATGATCGTTCCTCATTTGTTTTACGTTTTTTGCCGATTCCCAAATTTGTTTGTGTGTTATAGCCCGCGACTTCCGAGTGGGCCGGCCCCCTGACTCGGATCGCCTAAAAATATTTCGGGCCATCAAATACGACCTAAGGAACCATAGTCACTGCCCCTCCATGATCGTTCCTCATTTTTGCGTTTTTGGGCCAAAGAACTATAATTCCACCCGATTCCCATATATTCTTGTGATATAGCCCACGCATTCCGAGTGGGCCGGGTCCCCCAGACTCGAATCGCCTAAAAATATTTTGGGCCACCAAATACGACCTAAGGAACCATACTCACCGCCCCGCCATGGTCGTTTCTCATGTTTTGCATTTTTCGGCCAAAAAACTAGAATTCTACACGATTCCCATATTTTCGTGTGCTATAGCCCACACCTTCCAGGTGGTTCGGGGACCCCGATCGCCTAAGATTTTTTCGGGCCATCAAATATGAGCTAAGGAACCATAGTCATCTCCCCACCATGATCGTTCCTCATTTCTTGCATTTTTCGGCCAAAAAACTAGAATTTTGCCCGATTACCATGTTTTTATGTGCTATAGCCCATGCCTTCCGAGAGGGTCGGGCCCCCCGGACTCGGATCCTCTAAATATTTTCGGGTCATTAAATATGACCTATGGAACCATAGTCACCGCCCCGCCATGATCGGTCCTTATTTTTGCATTTTTCTGCCAAAAAACTAGAATTCCGCCTGATTCCTATATTTTCGTATGCTATAGCCCACACCTTTCAAGTGGTCCCGGGACCCCCGGGCCCAGGATCGCCTAAAATATTTTCGGACCATCAAATACGACCTAAGGAACCATATTCATCGTCCCGCCATGATCGTCCCTCATTTCTTGCATTTTTCGGCCAAAAAGCTAGAATTCCACCTGATTCCCATATTTTCGTGTGTTATGCCCACACCTTCCAAGTGGTTCCAGGACCCCCGGACCCCGATCCCCTAAATGTTTTTCTGGGCCAACAAATACATCCTAAGGAACCATAGTCACCTCCCCGCCATGATCATTCCTCATGTTTTGCATTTTTCTGCCAAACAATTAGAATTCAATCCGATTCCCATATTTTCATGTGTTATAGCCCACGCATTCCCAATGGGTACGGCCCCACGGAGCCGGAACGCCTAATATTTTACGGTCCATCAAATACGACCTAAGGAACCATAGTCACCGCCCCGCCATGATCCTTCCTCATTTTTTGCGCTTTACGGCAAAAAAACTAGATTTCCCCCCGGTTCCCATATTTTCGTGTGCGCCTACGCCTTCAGAGTGGGTCGGACCCCCCGGACTGTGATCTCCTAAAATATTTGTGCCATCAAAGATGAGCTAAGGAACCATAGTCACCACCTCGCCATGATCATTCCTCAGTTTTTATGTTTTTTGGCCAAAAAATTAAAATTGCCCGATTCCCTTATTTTCGTGTGTAATATCCCACGCCTTCCGAGTGGGTCGGGCCCCCTGACTCGAATCGCCTAAACTTTTTTTGGGCCATCAAATACGATCTAAGGAACCATAGTCACCACCTCTCCATGATCGTTCCTCGTTTGTTTTACGATTTTTGCCGATTCCCAAATTTGTTTGTGTGCTATAGCCCGCGACTTCCAAGTGGGCCGGCCCCCTGACTCGGATCGCCTAAAAAACTTTCGGGCCACCAAATATGACCTAAGGAACCATAGTCACTGCCCCGCCATGATTGCTCCTCATGTCTTGTGATTTTTGGACAAATAACTAGAATTCCGCCCGATTTACATATTTTCATGTGCTATAGCCCACGCCTTCCAAGTGGTCCCGGGACCTCTATCGCTTAAAATTTTTTCGGGCCATCAAATACTACCTAAGGAACCATAGTCACCACCATGATCGTTCCTCATTTTTGCGTTTTTCGGCCAAAGAACTATAATTCCGCCTGATTCCCATATATTCTTGTGTTATAGCCCACGCCTCTCGAGTGGGCTGGGTCCCCCAGACTCGGATCGCCGAAAAAGTTTTCGGGCCACCAAATACGACCTAAGGAACCATACTCACCACCCCGCCATGGTCGTTCCTCATGTTTTGCATTTTTCGGCCAAAAAACTAGAATTCTACACGATTCCCATATTTTCGTGCTATAGCCCACACCTTCCAGGTGGTCCGGGGACACCGATCGCCTAAGATTTTTTCGGGCCATCAAATATGAGCTAAGGAACCATAGTCATCTCCCCACCATGATCGTTCCTCATTTTTTGCATTTTTCGGCCAAAAATCTAGAATTTCGCCCGATTACCATATTTTTATGTGTTATAGCCCACGCCTTCCGAGAGGGCCGGCCCCCCCGGACTCGAATCCCCTAAATTTTTTCGGGTCATTAAATATGACCTATGGAACCATAGTCACCGCCCCGCCATGATCGTTCCTCATTTTTGCATTTTTCTGCCAAAAAATAGAATTCCGCCCGATTCCTATATTTTCGTATGCTATAGTCCACGCCTTCCAAGTGATCCCGGGACCCCCGGGCCCAGAATCACCTAAAATATTTCCGTACCATCAAATAGGACCTAAGGAACCATATTCATCGTCCCACCATGATCGTTCCTCATTTTTTGCGTTTTTTGGCCAAAACACTAGAATTTCGCCCGATTCCCATATTTTCGTGTGCTATGCCCACACCTTCCAAGTTGTCCTAGGACCCCGATCCCCTAAATGTTTTTCTGGGCCAACAAATATGACCTAAGGAACCATAGTCACCGCCCCGCCATGGTCGTTTCTCATGTTTTGCATTTTTCGGCCAAAAAACTAGAATTCTACACGATTCCCATATTTTCGTGTGCTATATAGCCCACACCTTCCGAGAGGGCCGGCCCCCCCGGACTCGAATCCCCTAAATTTTTTTGGGTCATTAAATATGACCTATGGAACCATAGTCACCGCTCCGCCATGATCGTTCCTCATTTTTGCATTTTTCTGCCAAATAATAGAATTCCGCCCGATTCCTATATTTTCGTATGCTATAGTCCACGCCTTCCAAGTGGTCCCGGGACCCCCGGGCCCAGGATCACCTAAAATATTTCCGTACCATCAAATAGGACCTAAGGAACCATATTCATCGTCCCGCCATGATCGTTCCTCATTTTTTGCGTTTTTCGACCAAAAAACTAGAATTTCGCCCGATTCCCATATTTTCGTGTGCTACGCCCACACCTTCCAAGTTGTCCTAGGACCCTGATCCCCTAAATGTTTTTCTGGGCCAACAAATATGACCTAAGGAACCATAGTCACCTCCCCGCCATGATCATTCCTCCAGTTTTGCATTTTTCTGCCAAACAATTAGAATTCAGTCCTATTCCCATATTTTCGTGTGCTATTGCGCACGCCTTCCCAATGGATAGGGCCCCACGGAGCCGGAACGCCTTATATTTTCCGGGCCATCAAATACGACCTAAGGAACCATAGTCACCACCTCGACATGACCTTTACTCATTTTTTGCATTTTACGGCCAAAAAACTAGACTTCCGCCCGATTCCCATATTTTCGTGTGCGCCTACGCCTTCAGAGTGGGTCTGGCACCCCGGAATGTGATCGCCTAAAAATTTTTGTGCCATCAAACACGAGCTAAGGAACCATAGTCACCACATCGCCATGATCATTCCTCAGTTTTTACGTTTTTCGGCCAAAAAACTAAAATTGCTCCCGATTCCCTTATTTTCGTGTATAATAGCCCACGCCTTCGAGTAGGCCGGGCCCCCTGACTCGGATTGCCTAATTTTTTTTGGGCCATCATATACGATCTAAGGAACCATAGGCATGGCCTCGCCATGATCGTTCCTCATTGTTTTTACGTTTTTTGCCGATTCCCAAATTTGTTGGTGTGCTATAGCCCGCGACTTCCTAGTGGGCCGGCCACCCTGACTCGGATCGCCTAAAAAATTTTCAGACCATAAAATACGACCTAAGGAACCATAGTCACTGCCCCGCCATGATCTTTCCTCATGTCTTGCGATTTTTGGCCAAAAAACTAGAATTTTGCCCGATTTACATATTTTCATGTGCTATAGGGCACGCCTTCCAAGTGGTCCCGGGACCTCTATCGCCTAAATTTTTTTCGGGCCATCAAATACTACCTAAGAAACCATAGTCACCGCCCCGCCAAGATCGTTCCTCATTTTTGCGTTTTTCAGCCAATGAACCATAATTCCGCCCGATTCCCATATAATCTTGTTTTATAGCCCACGTCTTCCGAGTGGGCCGGGTCCCCCAGACTCGGATCGCCTAAAAACTTTTCGGGCCACCAAATACGACCTAAGGAACCATACTCACCGCCCTGCCATGGTCGTTCCTTATGTTTTGCATTTTTCGGCCAAACAATTAGAATTCAGTCCCATTCCCATATTTTCGTGTGCTATAGCCCACGCCTTCCCAATGGGTAGGGCCCCACGGAGCCGGAATGCCTAATATTTTCCGGGCCATCAAATACGACCTAAGGAACCATAGTCACCACCTCCACATGCCCTTTCCTCATTTTTTGCAATTTACGACCAAAAAACTACAATTCCAACCGATTCCCATATTTTCATGTGCTATAGCCCACGCCTTCCAAGTGGTCCCTGGACCCCCGAACCCCAATCTCCAAAAAATTTTCCGGGCCATCAAATACGACCTAAAAAACCATAGTCACCGCCCTACCATGATCGTTCCTCATTTTTTGCGTTTTACGACCAATAAAACTAGACTTCCACCCTAGTGGGTCAGGCCCCGGACTCGGATTGCCTAAAATATTTTCGGGCCATCAAATACGACCTAAAGAACCATAGTCACCGCCAAGCCATGATCGTTCCTCGTTGTTTTGCGTTTTACGGCCAAAAAATTAGAATTTTTCCTGATTCCCATATTTTCGTGTGGTATAGCCCACGCCTTCCAAGTGGTCCTGGGACCCCCGGACCCTGATCTCCTAAAAATTTTCCGGGAAATCAAATACAACCTAAGGAACCATAGTCACCACCCCACCATGATCGTTCCTCATCTTTTGCGTTTTTCGTAAAAAGAACAATAATTCCACCCGATTCCCATATTTTCGTGTGTTATAGCCCACGCCTTCCGAGTGGTCCCGAGACCACCGAACCCCGGATCGCCTATAATTTTTCCAGGCCATCAATTACAACCTAAGGAACCATAGTCACCATCCCTCCATGATCGTTCCTCATGTTTTGCGTTTTTCGTCCAAAGAACTATAATTCTGCCCGATTCCCATATTTTCTTGAGTTATATATATCCCACGCTTTCCGAGTGCTCCCGGGACCACCGAACCTCGGATCGCCTATATTTTTTTCGGGCCATCAAATATGACCTAAGGAACCATAGTCACCATCCCTCCATGATCGTTCCTCATGTTTTGTGTTTTTCGGCCAAAGAACTAGAATTCCGCCCGATTCCCATATTTTCTTGTGCTATAGCCCACGCCCTCCGAGTGGTCCGGTCTCCCGGACTCAGATCGCCTAAAATTTAACCGGGCCATTAAATTCGACCTAAGGAATGATAGTCACTGCCCCGCCATGACCGTTCCTTATTGTTTGCATTTTTAGGCCAAAAAACTAGAATTCCACCCGATTCCCATATTTTCGTGTGCTATAGCACGGGCCTTCCAAGTGGTCCCGGGACCCTCGGACCCCGATCTTCTAAAACTTTTCAGGGCCATCAAATACGCCTATGGAACCATATTCATCGCCCCGCCATGATCGTTCCTCAGTTTTTATGTTTTTCGGCCAAAAAACTAGATTTGCTCCCGATTGCCACATTTCGTGTGCTATATAGCCCATGCCTTGCGAGTAGGCCGGGGCCCCCGGACTCGGATCGCCTAAAATGTTTTCGGGCCATCAAATACGACCTAAAGAACCATAGTCACCACCAAGCTATGACCGTTCCTCGCTTTTTTGTGTTTTACGGCCAAAAAATAAGAATTCCGCCCGATTCCCATATTTTCTTGTGATATAGCCCACGCTTTCCATGTGGTCCCGGGACCCCCGGACCCTGATCGCCTAAAACTTTTCCGGGAAATCAAATACAACCTAAGGAACCATAGTCACCGCCCCACCATGATCATTCCTCATCTTTTGCATTTTTCGTTCAAAGAACTATAATTCCGTCCGATTGCCATTTTTTCGTGTGTTATAGCCTACGCCTTCCGAGTGGTCCCAAGACCACCGAACCCCGGATCACCTATTATTTTTCCGGACTATCAAATACGACCTAAAGAACCATAGTCACTGCCCTGCCATTACCGTTCCTCATTTTTTTGCGTTTTACAGCAAAAAATTAGAATTTTAATTCCCAAATTTTCGTGTGCTATAGCCCACGCCTTCCAAGTGGTCCCGGGACCCCCGAACCCTGATAGCCTAAAATTGTTCTGGGCCATCAAATATGACCTAAGGAACCATATTCACCGCCCTACCATGATTTTTCCTCATGTTTTGTGTTTTTCGACCAATAAACTAGAATTCTACCCGATTCCCATATTTTCATGTGCTATAGCCCACGCCTTCCAAGTGGTCCCGGGACCCTGATCGCCTAAAATTTTTCCGGGCCATCAAATATTACCTAAGGAGCCATTTCCACCGCCCCGCCATGATCGTTCCTCATTTTTTGCATTTTTCGGCCAAAAAACTATAATTCTGTGTGATTCACATATTTTCGTGTGCTATAGCCCATGCCTTCCGAGTGGGCTGGCCCCCCCGGACTCTGATCGCCTAAAATTTTTATGGGACATAAAATATGAACTTAGGAACCATAGTTACCACCCTACCATGATCGTTGCTCATTTTTTACATTTTTCGGCCAAAAAACTAGAATTTCGCCTGATTCCCATATTTTCGTGTGCATAGCCCACGTCTTCCCAGTGGGTAGGGGGCCCTGAGCCGGATCGCCTAAAAATTTTTCGGGCCATCAAATACGACCTAAGAAACCATAATAACCTCCCTTCCATGACCTTTCTTCATTGTTTTGCAATTTATAGCCAAAAACATGAATTTCGCCTGATTCTCATATTTTCGTGTGCTTCACGCCTTTCGAGTGGGCCGGGCACCTGGGAGTCGAATCACCTAAAACATTTCTAGGCCGTCAAATACGACCTAAAGAACCATAGTCACCACCCTGCCATGATCGTTCCTCATTTTTTGTGTTTTTCGGCCAAAAAACTAGAATTCCGCCCGATTCTCATATTTTCGTGAGTTATAGCCGACAGCTTTCGAGTGGGTTGGCACCCCGGACTCGGATCGCCTAAAACTATACTCACCGCCCCGCCATCACCGTTCCTCGTTTCTTTGCATTTTACGGCAAAAAAACTAGAATTTCGCCTGATTCACATGTTTTCGTGTGCTATACCCACACCTTCCCAGTGGGTAGGGGCCCCCTGAGGCGGATCACCTAAAAATAATTCGGGCCATCAAATACGACCTAAGGAACCATAGTCACGTCCTGCCATGATCTTTCCTTATGTTTTGCATTGTTCGGCCAAAAAAATAGAATTCCGCCGGATTCCCATATTTTCATGTGCAATAGCCCACGCCTTTCGAGTGGGCCAGTCCCCCAGACTCGATCGCCAAAAAACTTTCCGGGCAATTAAGTACGACCTAAGGAACCATAGTCACTGCCCCGCCAGGATCGTTCCTCATTTTTTGCATTTTTTGGCCAAAAAAATAGAATTCTAGATTCCCATATTTTCGTGTGCTATCCCACGCCTTCCAAGTGGTCCCGGGACCCCGATAGCCTAAAATTATTTCGGGCCATCAAATACGACCTAAGGAGCCACTGACACTACTCCACTATGATCGTTCCTCATTTTTTGCGTTTTTCGGCCAAAGAACTAGAATTCCGCCCGATTCCCATATTTTCTTGTGCTATAGCCCACACCCTCCGAGTGGGTCGAGCTCCCGGACTCGGATCGCCTAAAATTTAACCGGGCCATTAAATACGACCTAAGGAATGATAGTCACCGCCCCGCCATGACGGTTCCTTATTGTTTGCGTTTTTCGGCCAAAAAACAAGAATTCCACTCGATTCCCATATTTTCGTGCGCTATAGCCCGCGCCTTCCAAGTGGTCCCGGGAACCCGAACCCCGTTCTCCTAAAACTTTTCTAGGCTATCAAATACGACCAAAGGAACCATAGTTATCGCCCCGCCATGATCCTTCCTCATTTTTTACGTTTATCGGCCAAAAAACTAGAATTGCTCCCGATTGCCACATTTCGTGTGCTATAGCCCACACCTTCCGAGTAGGCCGGGCCCCCCGGACTTGGATCGCCTAAAATGTTTCGGGGCCATCAAATATGACCTAAAGAACCATAGTCACCACCAAGCTATGACCGTTCCTCGCTTTTTTGTGTTTTACGGCTAAAAAACAAGAATTCCGCCCGATTCCCATATTTTCTTGTGATATAACCCACGCTTTTCAAGTGGTCCCGGGACCCCCGGACCCTGATCGCCTAAAAATTTTCCGGGAAATAAAATACAACCTAAGGAACCATAGTCACCGCCCCATCATGATCGTTCCTCATCTTTTGCATTTTTCGTCCAAAGAACTATAATTCCGCCCGATTCCCATATTTTCGTGTGTTATAGGCCACGCCTTCCGAGTGGTCCCGGGACCACCGAACCCCGGATCACCTATTATTTTTCCGGGCCATCAAATACGACCTAAATAACCATAGTCACTGCCATACCATTACCGTTCCTCATTCTTTTGCGTTTTACAGCCAAAAAACTAGAATTCCAATTCCCAAATTTTCGTGTGCTATAGAACATGCCTTCCAAGTGGTCCTGGGACCTCCGAACCCTGATAGCCTAAAATTGTTTTGGGCCATCAAATATGACCTAAGGAGCCATATTCACCGCCCTGCCATGATATTTCCTCATGTTCTGTGTTTTTCGACCAATAAACTAGAATTCTACCCGATTCCCATATTTTCATGTGCTATAGCCCACGCCTTCCAAGTGGTCCCAGGACCCTGATCGCCTAAAATTTTTCCGGGCCATCAAATATGACCTAAGGAGCCATTGCCACCGCCCTGCCATGATCGTTCCTCATGTTTTATATTTTTCGGCCAAAAAACTAGAATTCCGTCTGATTCACATATTTTCGTGTGCTATAGCCCATGCCTTCCGAGTGGGCTCCCCCCCCCCGGACTCTGATCGCTTAAAAGTTTTCCGGGCCATACAATACGAACTTAGGAACCATAGTTACCACCCTTCCATGATCGTTCTTCATTTTTTTACATTTTTCGGCCAAAAAACTAGAATTTCGCCTGATTCCCATATTTTCGTGTGCTTAGCCCACGTCTTCCCAGTGGGTAGGGGGGCCGTGAGCCGGATCTCCTAAAATATTTCTGGGCCATCCAATACAACCTAAGAAACCATAATAACCTCCCCTCCATGACCTTTCTTCATTGTTTTGCATTTTACAGCCAAAAACATGAATTTTGCCCGATTCCCATATTTTCGTGTGCTCTAGCCCACGCCTTTCGAGTGGGCCGGGCACCCAGGAGTCGAATCACCTAAAATATTTCCAGGCCATCAAATACGACCTAAAGAACCATAGTCACCACCCTGCCATGATCGTTCCTCATTTTTTGCGTTTTTCGACCAAAAAACTAGAATTCCGCCTGATTCTCATATTTTCGTGAGTTATAGCCGACGGCTTCCGAGTGGGTTGGCACCCCGGACTCGGATCGCCTAAAACTTTTCCGGGCCATCAAATATGGCCTAAGGAACTATACTCACCACTCCGCCATTACCGTTCCTCGTTTCTTTGCGTTTTACGGCAAAAAAACTAGAATTTTGCCTGATTCACATGTTTTCGTGTGCTATAACCCACACCTTCCTAGTGGGTAGGGCCCCCCTGAGGCGGATCACCTAAAAAATTTTCGGGCCATCAAATACGACCTAAGGAACCGTAGTCACGTCCTGCCATGATATTTCCATATGTTTTGCATTATTCGGCCAAAAAAATAGAATTCCTCCGGATTCCCATATTTTCATGTGCAATAGCCCACGCCTTTCGTGTGGGCCAGTCCCCCGGACTTGATCGCCAAAAATTTCCGAGCAATTAAGTATGACCTATGGAACCATAATCACTGCCCCGCCATTATCGTTCCTCATTTTTTGCATTTTTTGGCCTAGATTCCCATATTTTTGTGTGCTATCCCACGCCTTCCAAGTGGTTCCGGGACCCCGATCGCCTAAAATTTTTCCGGGCCATCAAATACGACCTAAGGAGCCATTGACACCGCTCCACTATGATCGTTCCTCATTTTTTGCTTTTTTCGGCCAAAGAACTAGAATTCCGCCTGATTCCCATATTTTCTTGTGCTATAGCCTACGCCCTCCGAGTGGGTCGGGCTCCCGGACTCGGATCGCCTAAAATTTAAACGGGCCATTAAATACGACCTAAGGAATGATAGTTACCTCCCCGCCATGACCGTTCCTTATTGTTTGCATTTTTCGGCCAAAAAAACTAGAATTCCACTCGATTCCCATATTTTTGTGCGCTATAGCCCGCGCCTTCCAATTGGTCCCGGGAACCCCGAACCCCGTTCTCCTAAAACTTATCCGGGCTATCAAATACGATCAAAAGAACCATAGTCATCATCCCGCCATGATCGTTCCTCATTATTTTACGTTTTTCGGCCAAAGAACTAGAATTGCTCCCGATTGCAACATTTTCGTGTGCTATATCCCACGCTTTCCGAGTAGGCCTGACCCCCCGGACTCGGATCGCCTAAAATGTTTACGGGCCATCAAATACGACCTAAAGAACCATAGTCACCACCAAGCTATGACCATTCCTCGCTTTTTTGTGTTTTACGGCCAAAAAACAAGAATTTCGCCTGATTCCCATATTTTCTTGTGATATAACCCACGCTTTCCAAGTGGTCCCGGGACCCCTAGACCCTGATGGCCTAAAAATTTTCCGGGAAATAAAATACAACCTAAGGAACCATAGTCACCGCCCCACCATGATCGTTCCTCATCTTTTGCGTTTTTCGTCCAAAGAACTATAATTCCGCCCGATTCCCATATTTTCGTGTGTTATAGCCCACGCGTTCCGAGTGGTCCCGGGACCACCGAACCCCGGATCACCTATTATTTTTCCGGGCCATCAAATATGATCTAAAGAATCATAGTCACTGCCCTGCCATTACCATTCCTCAGTTTTTTTGCGTTTTACAGCCAAAAAACTAGAATTCCAATTCCCAAATTTTCGTGTGCTATAGAACATGCCTTCCAAGTGGTCCCGGGACCCCCGAACCCTGATAGCCTAAAATTATTTTGGGCCATCAAATATGACCTAAGGAACCATATTCACTGCCCTGCCATGAGTTTTCCTCATGTTTTGTGTTTTACGACCAATAAACTAGAATTCTACCCGGTTCCCATATTTTCATGTGCTATAGCCCACGCCTTCCAAGTGGTCCCAGGACCCTGATCGCCTAAAATTTTTCCGGGCCATCAAATATGACCTAAGGAGCCATTGCCACCATCCCGCCATGATCGTTCCTCATGTTTTGCATTTTTCAGCCAAAAAACTAGAATTCCGTCTGATTCACATATTTTCGTGTGCTATAGCCCATGCCTTCCGAGTGGGATGCCCCCCCCCGGACTCTGATCGCTTAAAATTTTTCCGGGCCATAAAATACGAACTTAGGAACCATAGTTACAACCCTGCCATGATCGTTCTTCATTTTTTTTACATTTTTCGGCCAAAAAACTAGAATTTCGCATGATTCCCATATTTTCGTGTGATTAGCCCACGTCTTCCAAGTGGGTAGGGGGGTCGTGAGCCGGATCGCCTAAAGTTTTTCTGGGCCATCAAATACGACCTAAGAAACCATAATAACCTCCCCTCTATGACCTTTCTTCATTA